>NC_091286.1:12241634-12983509 GCF_032444005.1 Ranitomeya imitator
TTCCTGTAGGAGGATCAGCTGCTGGTCTCTTCCTGTAGGAGGATCAGCTGCTGGTCTCTTCTTGTAGGAGGGTCAGCTGCTGGTCTCTTCTTGTAGTAGGGTCAGCTGCTTGTCTCTTCTTGTAGGAGGATCAGCTTCTTGTCTCTTCTTGTAGGAGGGTCAGCTGCTGGTCTCTTCTTGTAGTAGGGTCAGCTGCTGGTCTCTTCCTGTAGGAGGATCAGCTGCTGGTCTCTTCTTGTAGGAGGGTCAGCTGCTTATCTCTTCTTGTAGGAGGATCAGCTGCTGGTCTCTTCCTGTAGGAGGATCAGCTGCTTGTCTCTTCTTGTAGGAGGATCAGCTGCTGGTCTCTTACTGTAGGAGGGTCAGCTGCTGGTCTCTTCTTGTAGGAGGATCAGCTGCTTGTCTCTTCTTGTAGGAGGATCAGCTGCTGGTCTCTTCTTGTAGGAGGATCAGATGCTGGTCTCTTCTTGTAGGAGGATCAGCTGCTGGTCTCTTCTTGTAGGAGGGTCAGCCGCTTGTCTCTTCTTGTAGGAGGGTCAGCTGCTTGTCTCTTCTTGTAGGAGGGTCAGCTGCTTGTCTCTTCTTGTAGGAGGGTCAGCTGCTGGTCTCTTCTTGTAGGAGGATCAGCTGCTGGTCTCTTCTTGTAGGAGGATCAGCCGCTGGTCTCTTCTTGTAGGAGGATCAGCCGCTTGTCTCTTCTTGTAGGAGGGTCAGCCGCTTGTCTCTTCCTGTAGGAGGGTCAGCCGCTGGTCTCTTCTTGTAGGAGGATCAGCTGCTGGTCTCTTCTTGTAGGAGGATCAGCTGCTTGTCTCTTCTTGTAGGAGGATCAGCTGCTTGTCTCTTCTTGTAGGAGGGTCAGCTGCTGGTCTCTTCTTGTAGTAGGGTCAGCTGCTGGTCTCTTCCTGTAGGAGGATCAGCTGCTTGTCTCTTCTTGTAGGAGGGTCAGCTGCTGGTCTCTTCTTGTAGGAGGGTCAGCTGCTGGTCTCTTCTTGTAGTAGGGTCAGCTGCTGGTCTCTTCCTGTAGGAGGATCAGCTGCTGGTCTCTTCTTGTAGGAGGGTCAGCTGCTGGTCTCTTCTTGTAGGAGGGTCAGCTGCTTGTCTCTTCTGTAGGAGGATCAGCTGCTGGTCTCTTCTTGTAGGAGGATCAGCTGCTGGTCTCTTCTTGTAGGAGGATCAGCTGCTTGTCTCTTCCTATAAAGGATCAGCTGCTGGTCTCTTCTTGTAGGAGGGTCAGCTGCTCCTCTCTTCTTGTAGGAGGATCAGCTGCATGTCTCTTCTTGTAGGAGGGTCAGCTGCTCCTCTCTTCTTGTAGGAGGATCAGCTGCATGTCTCTTCTTGTAGGAGGGTCAGCTGCTTGTCTCTTCCTATAAAGGATCAGCTGCTGGTCTCTTCTTGTAGGAGGGTCAGCTGCTTGTCTCTTCTTGTAGGAGGGTCAGCTGCTTGTCTCTTCTTGTAGGAGGGTCAGCTGCTTGTCTCTTCTTGCATGAGGGTCAGTTGCTTGTCTCTTCCTGTAGGAGGGTCAGCTGCTTGTCTCTTCTTGTAGGAGGGTCAGCTGCTTGTCTCTTCTTGCATGAGGGTCAGCTGCTTTGTCTCTTCCTGTAGGAGGGTCAGCTGCTTGTCTCTTCTTGTAGGAGGGTCAGCTGCTTGTCTCTTGTAGGAGGGTCAGCTGCTGGTCTCTTCTTGTAGGAGGGTCAGCTGCTGGTCTCTTCTTGTAGGAGGGTCAGCTGCTTGTCTCTTCTTGTAGGAGGGTCAGCTGCTTGTCTCTTCTTGCATGAGGGTCAGCTGCTTGTCTCTTCTTGTAGGAGGGTCAGCTGCTGGTCTCTTCCTGTAGGAGGGTCAGCTGCTTGTCTCTTCTTGTAGGAGGGTCAGCTGCTGGTCTCTTCCTGTAGGAGGGTCAGCTGTTTGTCTCTTCTTTTAGGAAGGTCAGCTGCTTGTGTATATATGGGAGAAGATCTCCTGCTTGTCTCACCCTGTAGGAGGGTCAGCTGCTTGTCTCTTCTTGTAGGAGGGTCAGCTGCTGGTCTCTTCTTGTAGGAGGGTCAGCTGCTGGTCTCTTCTTGTAGTAGGGTCAGCTGCTGGTCTCTTCCTGTAGGAGGATCAGCTGCTGGTCTCTTCTTGTAGGAGGGTCAGCTGCTTGTCTCTTCTTGTAGGAGGGTCAGCTGCTGGTCTCTTCTTGTAGTAGGGTCAGCTGCTGGTCTCTTCCTGTAGGAGGATCAGCTGCTTGTCTCTTCTTGTAGGAGGGTCAGCTGCTGGTCTCTTCTTGTAGGAGGGTCAGCTGCTGGTCTCTTCTTGTAGTAGGGTCAGCTGCTGGTCTCTTCCTGTAGGAGGATCAGCTGCTGGTCTCTTCTTGTAGGAGGGTCAGCTGCTGGTCTCTTCTTGTAGGAGGGTCAGCTGCTTGTCTCTTCTGTAGGAGGATCAGCTGCTGGTCTCTTCTTGTAGGAGGATCAGCTGCTGGTCTCTTCTTGTAGGAGGATCAGCTGCTTGTCTCTTCCTATAAAGGATCAGCTGCTGGTCTCTTCTTGTAGGAGGGTCAGCTGCTCCTCTCTTCTTGTAGGAGGATCAGCTGCATGTCTCTTCTTGTAGGAGGGTCAGCTGCTCCTCTCTTCTTGTAGGAGGATCAGCTGCATGTCTCTTCTTGTAGGAGGGTCAGCTGCTTGTCTCTTCCTATAAAGGATCAGCTGCTGGTCTCTTCTTGTAGGAGGGTCAGCTGCTTGTCTCTTCTTGTAGGAGGGTCAGCTGCTTGTCTCTTCTTGTAGGAGGGTCAGCTGCTTGTCTCTTCTTGCATGAGGGTCAGTTGCTTGTCTCTTCCTGTAGGAGGGTCAGCTGCTTGTCTCTTCTTGTAGGAGGGTCAGCTGCTTGTCTCTTCTTGCATGAGGGTCAGCTGCTTTGTCTCTTCCTGTAGGAGGGTCAGCTGCTTGTCTCTTCTTGTAGGAGGGTCAGCTGCTTGTCTCTTGTAGGAGGGTCAGCTGCTGGTCTCTTCTTGTAGGAGGGTCAGCTGCTGGTCTCTTCTTGTAGGAGGGTCAGCTGCTTGTCTCTTCTTGTAGGAGGGTCAGCTGCTTGTCTCTTCTTGCATGAGGGTCAGCTGCTTGTCTCTTCTTGTAGGAGGGTCAGCTGCTGGTCTCTTCCTGTAGGAGGGTCAGCTGCTTGTCTCTTCTTGTAGGAGGGTCAGCTGCTGGTCTCTTCCTGTAGGAGGGTCAGCTGTTTGTCTCTTCTTTTAGGAAGGTCAGCTGCTTGTGTATATATGGGAGAAGATCTCCTGCTTGTCTCACCCTGTAGGAGGGTCAGCTGCTTGTCTCTTCTTGTAGGAGGGTCAGCTGCTGGTCTCTTCTTGTAGGAGGGTCAGCTGCTGGTCTCTTCTTGTAGTAGGGTCAGCTGCTGGTCTCTTCCTGTAGGAGGGTCAGCTGCTGGTCTCTTCTTGTAGGAGGGTCAGCTGCTTGTCTCTTCTTGTAGGAGGGTCAGCTGCTGGTCTCTTCCTGTAGGAGGATCAGCTGCTGGTCTCTTCTTGTAGGAGGATCAGCTGCTGGTCTCTTCTTGTAGGAGGGTCAGCTGCTGGTCTCTTCCTGTTGGAGGGTCAGCTGCTTGTCTCTTCCTATAAAGGATCAGCTGCTGGTCTCTTCTTGTAGGAGGGTCAGCTGCTTGTCTCTTCTTGTAGGAGGATCAGCTGCATGTCTCTTCTTGTAGGAGGGTCAGCTGCATGTCTCTTCTTGTAGGAGGGTCAGCTGCTTGTCTCTTCCTATAAAGGATCAGCTGCTGGTCTCTTCTTGTAGGAGGGTCAGCTGCTTGTCTCTTCTTGTAGGAGGGTCAGCTGCTTGTCTCTTCTTGTAGGAGGGTCAGCTGCTTGTCTCTTCTTGCATGAGGGTCAGTTGCTTGTCTCTTCCTGTAGGAGGGTCAGCTGCTTGTCTCTTCTTGCATGAGGGTCAGCTGCTTTGTCTCTTCCTGTAGGAGGGTCAGCTGCTTGTCTCTTCTTGTAGGAGGGTCAGCTGCTTGTCTCTTCTTGCATGAGGGTCAGCTGCTTTGTCTCTTCCTGTAGGAGGGTCAGCTGCTTGTCTCTTCTTGTAGGAGGGTCAGCTGCTTGTCTCTTGTAGGAGGGTCAGCTGCTGGTCTCTTCTTGTAGGAGGGTCAGCTGCTGGTCTCTTCTTGTATGAGGGTCAGCTGCTTGTCTCTTCTTGTAGGAGGGTCAGCTGCTTGTCTCTTCTTGCATGAGGGTCAGCTGCTTGTCTCTTCTTGTAGGAGGGTCAGCTGCTGGTCTCTTCCTGTAGGAGGGTCAGCTGCTTGTCTCTTCTTGTAGGAGGGTCAGCTGCTGGTCTCTTCCTGTAGGAGGGTCAGCTGTTTGTCTCTTCTTTTAGGAAGGTCAGCTGCTTGTGTATATATGGGAGAAGATCTCCTGCTTGTCTCACCCTGTAGGAGGGTCAGCTGCTTGTCTCTTCTTGTAGGAGGGTCAGCTGCTGGTCTCTTCTTGTAGGAGGGTCAGCTGCTGGTCTCTTCTTGTAGTAGGGTCAGCTGCTGGTCTCTTCCTGTAGGAGGGTCAGCTGCTGGTCTCTTCTTGTAGGAGGGTCAGCTGCTTGTCTCTTCTTGTAGGAGGGTCAGCTGCTGGTCTCTTCCTGTAGGAGGATCAGCTGCTTGTCTCTTCTTGTAGGAGGGTCAGCTGCTGGTCTCTTCTTGTAGGAGGGTCAGCTGCTGGTCTCTTCTTGGAGGGTCAGCTGCTGGTCTCTTCTTGTAGGAGGGTCAGCTGCTGGTCTCTTCCTGTAGGAGGATCAGCTGCTGGTCTCTTCTTGTAGGAGGGTCAGCTGCTGGTCTCTTCCTGTAGGAGGATCAGCTGCTTGTCTCTTCTTGTAGGAGGGTCAGCTGCTGGTCTCTTCTTGTAGGAGGGTCAGCTGCTGGTCTCTTCTTGTAGTAGGGTCAGCTGCTGGTCTCTTCCTGTAGGAGGATCAGCTGCTGGTCTCTTCTTGTAGGAGGGTCAGCTGCTGGTCTCTTCTTGTAGGAGGGTCAGCTGCTTGTCTCTTCTGTAGGAGGATCAGCTGCTGGTCTCTTCTTGTAGGAGGATCAGCTGCTGGTCTCTTCTTGTAGGAGGATCAGCTGCTGGTCTCTTCTTGTAGGAGGGTCAGCTGCTTGTCTCTTCTGTAGGAGGATCAGCTGCTGGTCTCTTCTTGTAGGAGGATCAGCTGCTGGTCTCTTCTTGTAGGAGGATCAGCTGCTGGTCTCTTCTTGTAGGAGGGTCAGCTGCTGGTCTCTTCTTGTAGGAGGGTCAGCTGCTCCTCTCTTCTTGTAGGAGGATCAGCTGCATGTCTCTTCTTGTAGGAGGGTCAGCTGCTTGTCTCTTCCTATAAAGGATCAGCTGCTGGTCTCTTCCTGTAGGAGGGTCAGCTGCTTGTCTCTTCTTGTATGAGGGTCAGCTGCTTGTCTCTTCCTGTAGGAGGGTCAGCTGTTTGTCTCTTCTTTTAGGAAGGTCAGCTGCTTGTGTATATATGGGAGAAGATCTCCTGCTTGTCTCACCCTGTAGGAGGGTCAGCTCCTTTTCCTTACCAGTGTAGGTTCATCAAGTTTTGCTAGCCTAAGAAAATATCAGTTGCTTGTCCATCTCAAAGGTTAAAAGAAAAAAAGAGCCCCCCTCCCCCTTGAAAAGGTATTAAAGAAATAAAATAAAAGTCCCAACAAAGGAAGACTTACTTTGCATGAATAAAGTTTAGGGAATGTGGAGGAAAAAGTTGACTGAAATAGAGAATATGTAATGTTTGCCGCCTTCAATTGTGCACTAGGTTTTAGTTGTTACTAAATATTTCTGATTTTTCGTTCCACGTATTGGAAGACAGTAGGGGGTGACTGCAGAGTGTGTGCAATGGGAGACCTTCCTAAGTTGGGCCCCAATTTATGCACTTCTCACATTGGTGGTTTTCTGGATATTGTGCAGGGGTGTAACCAGGGCCTGCATTTGGGGTGCAACATAAATCTCCCGGCACATGAGGTTTTTGACCACCTGTGCCAACAGAAGGCACTGCCAAGCTGCCGTCCAAGGCAAGGCTGGATCTGACTGTAACTACCAGAGTAGCAGACACAGTGAACATCTGAACTATAGTAGAGCAGAGGGGCAGAAGGGCATTATTGTCGATCATGGGGGGGGGGGGGGAGTGTGAAAACTTGGGAAGCATTTCTAGAATGTTGATATGCCCCTGCAGTAGAGGGGACTTATGTAAGAGTTGCCCTACTAGTCAAGCTGGTCTGGACCGGTACTGACCCAGTTACATCCTCTGTGCTGCAGGGTTTACAGGACGGTACGGCAGCTGAGCCGTCACTGCTGTATGATTTATGTATCTGGACGGCATTAAGCCAGAATCTACGGTGCTTCTCGGCATTCACATTATTGCTATGTCTACAGATAAGATTGATGCCAGAACACAAACCCAGGAGCTGCGCTCATCAGGGAGGGGATTCCCTTTCCAAGAATTATTGAGCAGAGCGAGCAGCAGAATCGCGGTGCCTGGATCCAGGATTACAATATTACAATGTGCCCGCAGCGAAGACAATAACCCCAGAATAAAAATGGGAAGCGAACCTGCTGCAAGCAACAAGGAGACGAGGCCGCAGGTGGACAATTCACTGATTATTGTTGTTATAGGGAATGAAGGGCGAATAATAGAGCGGAACTTCTGCAGTGTCGGCGTGGAATTTCCATTTTCAGTGTCGAGCGTCAGATGTAAATTATCCTGTAATGATGGAATAATGAATATGAGGGTCATCCCAATCTTGTCCGACGCTCCCTTCCTAGAAACCCTGTGGAGCATTGAAAATAGTAACTGGTAATATCAATGCATAATAATAAGAACCCGGGTGAGGAAGAACCGAGCAGATCCGTCTCCTCCATCATTACCGTGATGATACCTAGAAGGAGCCTGGCAGCCCAAAGTGATGGCATCAGCACATCACCATGCAATGGATATAGTCACTGCAACAATCACACCTTTATGTATCCAATCACTGACTTTCTGCAGCAGAGACTGAAGTCTAATCAAAAATGCTAATAAGGCGTGTGGTGAATCCTGGGTGTGGCCAAGAGGCTGCACCCACTGGTCGTGCATGTCCCTATCTCCTACACTGGGGATTAACAACCTGGCTCATCACAGCTTAAGGTACCTTCACACTGAGCAACTTTAGAACGAGAACGATAGCGATCCGTGACGTTGCAGCGTCCTGGATAGCGATATCGTTGTGTTTGACACGCAGCAGCGATCTGGATCCCGCTGTGACATCGTTGGTCGGAGCTAGAAGTCCAGAACTTTGTTTCGTCGCTGGATCACCCGCTGACATCGCTGAATTGGCGTGTGTGACGCCGATCCAGCGATGTCTTCACTTGTAACCAGGGTAAACATCGGGTTACTAAGCGCAGGGCCGCGCTTAGTAACCCGATATTTACCCTGGTTACCATTGTAAATGTAAAAAAAAAAAAAAAACACTACATACTTACATTCCCGGTGTCTGGTCATGTCCCCCGGCGTCCGCTTCCCTGCACTGTGTCTGCGCTGGCCGGCCGTAAAGCAGAGCACAGCGGTGACGTCGCCGCTCTGCTTTACAGCCGGCGCTTACACAGTGCAGGGAAGCGGACGCCAGGGGACGCGACAGAAACCGGAATGTAAGTATGTAGTGTTTTTTGGGTTTTTTTACATTTACAATGGTAACCAGGGTAAATATTGGGTTACTAAGTGCGGCCCTGCGCTTAGTAACCCAATGTTTACCCTGGTTACCCGGGGACTTCGGCATCATTGGTCGCTGGAGAGCTGTCTGTGTGACAGCTCTCCAGCGACCACACAACAACTAAACAGCGACACCGCAGCGATCGGCATCTTTGTCTATATCGCTGCAGCGTCGATTAATGTGACGGTACCTTTACTCTGCAGCCAATGCTGTCAATCACCAGTCAGGCCGTAATGGAAAAGCCAGTGGGAAACACGGTGCACTACACCACTCCCCCTATTGGCGGCTGCAGACAGGATCTTATCACGTATCTCTGTATACAGGGAGCTCCCCCTATTGGCGGCTGCAGACAGGATCTTATCATGTATCTCTGTATACAGGGAGCTCCCCCTAGTGGTGACTGCAGACAGAATCTTATCATGTATCTCTGTATACAGGGAGCTCCCCCTAGTGGTGACTGCAGACAGAATCTTATCATGTATCTCTGTATACAGGGAGCTCCCCCTAGTGGTGGCTGCAGACAGGATCTTATCATGTATCTCTGTATACAGGGAGCTCCCCCTAGTGGTGACTGCAGACAGAATCTTATCATGTATTTCTGTATACAGGGAGCTCCCCCTAGTGGTGATTGCAGACAGGATCTTATCATGTATCTCTGTATACAGGGAGCTCCCCCTAGTGGTGACTGCAGACAGAATCTTATCATGTATCTCTGTATACAGGGAGCTCCCCCTAGTGGTGACTGCAGACAGAATCTTATCATGTATCTCTGTATACAGGGAGCTCCCCCTAGTGGTGGCTGCAGACAGGATCTTATCATGTATCTCTGTATACAGGGAGCTCCCCCTAGTGGTGACTGCAGACAGAATCTTATCATGTATTTCTGTATACAGGGAGCTCCCCCTAGTGGTGATTGCAGACAGGATCTTATCATGTATCTCTGTATACAGGGAGCTCCCCCTAGAGGTGACTGCAGACAGGATCTTATCATGTATCTCTGAATTCAAGGAGCTCCCCCTAGTGGTGACTGCAGACAGGATCTTATCATGTATCTCTGTATACAGGGAGCTCCCCCTAGTGGTGACTGCAGACAGGATCTTATCATGTATCTCTGAATTCAAGGAGCTCCCCCTAGTGGTGACTGCAGACAGGATCTTATCATGTATCTCTGAATTCAAGGAGCTCCCCCTAGTGGTGACTGCAGACAGGATCTTATCATGTATCTCTGTATACAGGGAGCTCCCCCTAGTGGTGACTGCAGACAGGATCTTATCATGTATCTCTATACAGGGAGCTCCCCCTAGTGGTGGCTGCAGACAGGATCTTATCATGTATCTCTGTATACAGGGAGCTCCCCCTAGTGGTGGCTGCAGACAGGATCTTATCATGTATCTCTGTATACAGGGTGCTCCCCCTAGTGGTGGCTGCAGACAGAATCTTATCATGTATCTCTGTATACAGGGAGCTCCGCCTAGTGGTGGCTGCAGACAGGATCTTATCATGTATCTCTCTATACAGGGAGCTCCCCCTAGTGGTGGCTGCAGGCAGGATCTTATCATGTATCTCTGTATACAGGGAGCTCCCCCTAGTGGTGGCTGCAGACAGGATCTTATCATGTATCTCTGTATACAGGGTGCTCCCCCTAGTGGTGGCTGCAGACAGAATCTTATCATGTATCTCTGTATACAGGGAGCTCCGCCTAGTGGTGGCTGCAGACAGGATCTTATCATGTATCTCTGTATACAGGGAGCTCCCCCTAGTGGTGGCTGCAGACAGAATCTTATCATGTATCTCTGTATACAGGGAGCTCCGCCTAGTGGTGGCTGCAGACAGGATCTTATCATGTATCTCTGTATACAAGGAGCTCCCCCTAGTGGTGGCTGCAGACAGGACCTTATCATGTATCTCTGTATACAGGGAGCTCCCCCTAGTGGTGACTGCAGACAGAATCTTATCATGTATCTCTGTATACAGGGAGCTCCCCCTAGTGGTGACTGCAGACAGGATCTTATCATGTATCTCTGTATACAGGGAGCTCCCCCTAGTGGTGGCTGCAGACAGGATCTTACAATGTATCTCTGTATACAGGGAGCTCCCCCTAGTGGTGGCTGCAGACAGGATCTTATCATGTATCTCTGTATACAGGGAGCTCCCCCTAGTGGTGGCTGCAGACAGAATCTTATCATGTATCTCTGTATACATGAAGCTCCCCCTAGTGGTGACTGCAGACAGGATCTTATCATGTATCTCTGAATACAAGGAGCTCCCCCTAGTGGTGGCTGCAGACAGGATCTTATCATGTATCTCTGAATACAAGGAGGTCCCCCTAGTGGTGGCCGCAGACAGGATCTTATAATGTATCTCTGTTATGATCAGGTGGCCTTGGAGCAGCATGAAATTACCTTCGCTGGAGCAGTGGTAACTTTACTGACCGCAACCCCTGATCCTATCACCGCAACTAGAAGTAGCCGTGGGGTGTGCCTAACCAGACCTAGACACCTCGACACAGCCTAAGGACTAAATATCCCTAAAGATGGAAATAGGAATACTCTCTTGCCTCAGAGTAGACCCCCAAAGGATAGGTAGCCCCCCACAAATAATGACTGTGAGTAGGAGAGGAAAAGACACACGCAGACAGAAAACAGGGATAAGCAAAGGAGGCCACTTCTACCTAGATAGGAAAGGATAGTACAGGATACTATGCGGTCAGCATAAAACACTACAAAATATCCACAGCAGAAAAATACAAAAACTCCACCACCTAACTAAAGATGTGGAGAGTATATCTGCGACTCCAGCGAGTCCAACTAGACTGAGAAAAACATCAGGCACAGTCTAGCAGGAACAAAATAGAAACAAGATAAGCACAGAAAATAAACACACAGCAGTGTGTCTAAAAAAATGAAGAAAACGCTTATCTTTGCAGAATTGGCAGCAAGCAGGAGAGGCCAGGCAGAGGACCAACACTTCCAAAGGAACATTGACTACTGGCAAGGACTAATGAGTCCTGCACAGCTAAATACCCCAGTCCGAATTGCAATTAGCAGAAACACCTGTCCAAGACTGCTGCTCAGGAATGACTGCATTACCATCAACAACCACCGGAGGGAGCCCAAGAGCAGAATTCACAACATATCTCTATACAGGGAGCTCCCCCTAGTGGTGGCTGCAGACAGGATCTTATCTTGTATCTCTGTATACAGGGAGCTCCCCCTAGTGGTGGTTGCAGACAGGATCTTATCATGTATCTCTGTATACAGGGAGCTCCCCCTAGTAGTGACCGCAGACAGGATCTTATCATGTATCTGTATACAGGGAGCTCCCCCTAGTGGTGGCTGCAGACAGAATCTTATCTTGTATCTCTGTATACAGGGAGCTCCCCCTAGTGGTGGTTGCAGACAGGATCTTATCATGTATCTCTGTATACAGGGAGCTCCCCCTAGTGGTGGCTGCAGACAGGATCTTATCATGTATCTCTGTATACAGGGAGCTCCCCCTAGTGGTGGCTGCAGACAGAATCTTATCTTGTATCTCTGTATACAAGGAGCTCCCCCTAGTAGTGGCCGCAGACAGGATCTTATCATGTATTTCTATATACAGGGAGCTCCCCCTAGTGGTGGCTGCAGACAGGATCTTATCATGTATCTCTGTATACAGGAGCTCCCCCTAGTGGTGGCTGCAGACAGGATGTAATCATGTATCTCTGTATACAGGGAGCTCCCCCTAGTGGTGGCTGCAGACAGGATCTTATCATTTATCTCTATATACAGAGAGCTCCCCCTTGTGTTGGCTGCAGACAGGATCTTATCATGTTTCTCTGTATACAGGGAGCTCCTCCTAGTAGTGGCCGCAGACAGGATCTTATGTATTTCTATATACAGGGAGCTCCCCCTAGTGGTGGCTGCAGACAGGATCTTATCATGTATCTCTGTATACAGGAGCTCCCCCTAGTGGTGGCTGCAGACAGGATCTTATCATGTATCTCTGTATACAGGGAGCTCCCCCTAGTGGTGACTGCAGACAGGATCTTATCATGTATCTCTGTATACAGGAGCTCCCCCTAGTGGTGGCTGCAGACAGGATCTTATCATGTATCTCTGTATACAGGGAGCTCCCTAGTGGTGGCTTCAGGCAGGATCTTATCATGTATCTCTGTATACAGGGAGCTCCACCTAGTGGTGACTACAGACAGGATCTTATGATGTATCTCTGTATACAGGGAGCTCCCCCTAGTGGTGGCTGCAGACAGAATCTTATCATGTATGTCTGTATACAGGGAGCTCCCCCTAGTGGTGACTGCAGACAGGATCTTATCATGTATCTCTGTATACAAGGAGCTCCCCCTAGTGGTGTCTGCAGACAGGATCTTATCATATATCTCTGTATACAGGGAGCTCCCCCTAGTGGTGACTGCAGACAGAATCTTATCATGTATCTCTGTATACAGGGAACTCCCCCTAGTGGTGGCTGCAGACAGAATATTATCCTGTATCTCTGTATACAGGGAGCTCCCCCTAGTGGTGACTGCAGACAGAATCTTATCATGTATCTCTGTATACAGGGAACTCCCCCTAGTGGTGGCTGCAGACAGAATCTTATCATGTATATCTGTATACAGGGAGCTCCCCCTAGTGGTGGCTGCAGACAGGATCTTATCATGTATCTCTGTATACAGGGAGCTCCCCCTAGTGGTGGCTGCAGACAGGATCTTATCATGTATCTCTGTATACAGGGAGCTCCCCCTAGTGGTGGCTGCAGACAGGATCTTATCATGTATCTCTGTATACAGGGAGCTCCCCCTAGTGGTGGCTGCAGACAGGATCTTATCATGTATCTCTGTATACAGGGAGCTCCCCCTAGTGGTGTCTGCAGACAGAATCTTTTCCTGTATCTCTGTATACAGGGAGCTCCCCCTAGTGGTGGCTGCAGACTGGATCTTATCATGTATCTCTATATACAGGGAGCTCCCCCTAGTGGTGGCTGCAGACAGGATCTTATCATATATCTCTGTATACAGGGAGCTCCCCCTAGTGGTGGCTGCAGACAGGATCTTATCATTTATCTCTGTATACAGAGAGCTCCCCCTAGTGGTGGCTGCTGGTAGGCCGAAATGTATCATTTGGCATTATGAATGTTTGCATAATTTTGGGCCTAGTTGATATAACAATAGCATTTTATCATGGAGGTTCATGGGGTGCAGGACTTGTCAATCTTTCCTGGTTCTGAGGACATCCTTGCTGATTAAATATCGCCCTTCTACATACAGTACAAATTATAAGACATTTCTGACAGTGAGAATTCGCCATAATCAAAATTGGGTTAAATATTTGAAAAGGATAATGACCCAACAGGACAGACAAAATGTTCCGGAAAGCCATTGTGCTATCCGGCTGAAGTTTATTGTAACTGTTGGATTGTAACGGGTTCAATCTATATTTGTCCTGTGGAGATGATCTCTCCTCAGAATGAAGCTTTGGAACAACCCCAGGGAAGGAATTTACAGATATGAGGGAATTGTTCTCATTACTTTCATGAGGCTGTAACACGGGGAGATGTGTCATATCCGTATTGTTAGGTATTAATAATCCCGAGATCACATTCCGTGTCCGCTGATCGTATAATCTTTTATTACATTCTGTATATTAGAATCTGTGTAACGTCCCTGTAATAAGGAAATGATTATTCTCTGTAATTTCCATGTGCTGATATCATGTATGACGCGGGGCCGTACCAGACGCGATCAGAAGACAACGATCAGGGGATGGTTATTAATCATCAGATTCTGGGTTTTTTTTCCTTATTTTCCTTCTTTTGTTTTTTTTCTGCAAGATTCTTCTCATCTTCTCTTTCTTGTCCATTTCTTCCTCCAGTCTTTATTATTCATAATCAGGTTGTTTTTCTTCTCTTTTTCTTTCACTTATTGTCGTCATGTTCTTCCTTGTTTCTATTTTCTTCTTCTCCATCTTCCTCTTGTTCTCCTTTTTAATTTCTTGTCCTCCTGTTTTTTTCTATTTTGTCTTTTACGGTTTTGGATCTTGTGTTTTTTTTCTATCTTCCCTTCTTCCTCCTCTTTATCTTGTTTTGTCTTGCTGTTGTTCCGCTCTCTCTTTCGTTTCTTGTCTTTCATGTCTTCATTTTCTTTTTCTTCCAGATCTTTTCCCTCTTCAGACTTTTTTTCTTTTCTAGCACCTGTTGACTTTCACACTTTATCTTGTTTGTATATTTTTTTTTTGGCTTTTAAGTGTATTATTAGTAAATATCTTCTATGAAATAACAACCTGATTTATGTTGTTCCTCTGTTACCTACCAGGTGTTGCTAACAACAGCTACAAATCTGTTATGTTGGGACGTTTTGCAGATGGGATCACCCCAGATCCTGAGAGCAAGGGTTCATATACTTTTACCGCTCACAGATGTGGGATATTGGAGCATTTTCCTCAATCATAAAATTACAAAGTCTTATATTTGATTTGTTTCTTTATCGACTTTTACGACTTGTGTGAAATTTTGATGTAGTTTTTGGTTAAATTTATGTAGAAATATGCAGAATTCTGAGGCCACGTGCACACGTTGCGGATTACTCGGGGGATTTTTCCGCACTGATTTTGGTAAATCTGCAGGTAAACCGCACTGCGGAATTACCGCGATTATTTTTGCGGTTTTTGGCGGATTCCACCGGCGGTTTTACACCTGCGGATTCCTATTATGGAGCCGGTGTAAACCGCTGCGGAATCCGCACAAAGAATTGACATGCTGCGCAATAAACAACGCTGCGTCTCTGCGCTGTATTTTCTGCAGCATGTGCACGGCGGATTTTGTTTTCCATAGGTTTACATGAACTGTATAACGCATGGAATCCGCAGCGGCCAATCCGCTACGGATTCGCAGCAAAAGCTGCAATGTGTGCACATAGGCTGAGGGGTTCACAAACTTCCAAGCAGCACTGCAGATCTTTCCTGCCGCTATGCCATGACGGTAGGAGATGGGCAGAGTCGCCGGTCTCTGTTCTGTGCAATTTCACCTATTAGGCCTCGTTCACACGTCAGTGTTTGGTCAGAGTTTTTCATCAGTGTTTGCATGTAACAAATCACGAGAGGAACTTACAGAGAAAAAAACGCTAATTGAAAGATTGACACCTGTTCTGCTTTATGGAGACATTTCTGACACGTGTGAATGAAGACTTATACAGTTGACATTAATGTGCAGCGATATAATAACCTCCTCGCTTGTAGGTTTCACAAGGAGACGAGTTTTAAGGCCAAATGTGCAATGAATATGGTAATTCCAGACAGGGAGAGTCAAAAGGAGACTAGTAAATGCTGCAGTAGACGCAGCGTCTCTGCGGACGTCCAAAGTCAAGAACTTATAGAGATGAAGTCCTATTAGAACCGTCGACACCGCAGCGCCGATACCGGAGGCCGGAGCGTGCGCAGTGATGGGACATAGACTTATAATATGGGGAATACAAAGCCCCCTAGTCTGACGCCCCGTCATCACCCGCCGCAGAAGAGAGGTACCCAGAAATGTAGCGACACAAATGTATCTCATGAGCCTCCTAATGTCACAGTGATACATTGTGTCCAATCTCTGCAGCAGAAGAACTGCAGCTGCCAGTGACCAGTATTGGAAGCCAACGTGTCACGTTTCTACTTGCATTCGACCCTTTTTCAAGCTTATGGGATAGTGATGCCGAACACATAAATACAACATAGTGACATCATCACAACACATATCCTATGACATCATCACAAAAACCAATAACCTACGACATCACTACAAGACGTAACCTTCAGACACTGCCGATACTCCCCCAAGGACAGTGAGGAAAAGTGACTGTATCACAGGAGTCTTGTGATCTAAACGATCCCTGTGGATCCTTGTACGTGGCTGCACAATTAACCCTATGTGACCCTACGGGGCGCCCTGAGCTTGTTCTGCTGCTCAGACTCTGTCCGGCTGTGAGTGACGCTGCACTCTCTCCTCTCTCTCAGCTGGAAGTCCCAGCGCACAATCAAGCGTTACTGTCATTATCCAGTAATCAGGAGAAGATGGGAATAGATGAGACTTAGCAATATTTGTAACGTTTCTCCTGGTGAAGAGTGACATGTCAAGCCTGACATACCAAGGTGAGGAGACTTTAAAGCCTTGCAAAGCTCCTCTGGGAAATTAGATATGCAAATTCTCTCTTCATAGAGGAAGAGGACTAGAACTCTAGCGCCACCTATAGGAAGTAGCAGTCGTAAAAATCAATATCGACCGTCCACCGAGCCTTGTCGCATGACTCAGGATATGGGACAGTATCGTGCTCTTCGCCCTTTCGCGGCCGTTAGTTCCTAGTTCCCTGGATTTAGGATCTCTTACATTTTTCCGGATTCAGAATCTCTGTAGAACCCAAATATTTATCCAAAATAAAACAACAAATCACAGACTGGTGGGAAGGAGAAGAGGGGGATGCAGCTGCAGTTTGTTATATGAAGTTACATATAGGGGAGCAACGGGAGGAGACGGCGAAAAGGAAAAAGACCCTAATGTGGGTCTCAGATGACTTTTATGCTTCACATCTCAGGGATCATGCAGACGCTCGGTCCGATCACAGACTGTAATGCGCGGACTGACCGCAGGTCTCCTGGAGCAGGTCATATCTATAATATAACGCTGGGAGCGTCACTCTGTCCAAAGCCTTTATAGACTGCGCAAGCGCAAGGGCCGTCGCAGTCTGGGCCTCACAGAGTGACGCTCCCAGGAGATTGCGGTATGCATAAACACTGAACGCACACCGCGATCTCCACCAGAGAGGGACCGCCAGGAGGGTGAGTATATTCACCTGTCCCCCGTTCCAGCGCTGCGTGCGGCTCCGTGTCCCGGTTCCTCTGCTGTGACGTTCCCAGTTCAGAGGGCGCGATGACGCGCTTAGGCTACGTTCACATTTGCGTTGTGCGCCGCTGCGTCGGCGACGCAACGCACAACGCAAATAAAAACGCACCAAAACGCACGCAAAAACGCTGCGTTTTGCGACGCATGCGTCCTTTTTTGCTGAAATTTGGACGCAAAAAAAATGCAACTTGTTGCGTTTTCTGCGCCCAACGCTTGCGGCAAATAAAACGCATGCGTCGCACAACGCAGCACAACGCATGTCCATGCGCCCCCCATGTTAAATATAGGGGCGCATGACGCATGTGTCGCCGCAGCGTTTCCCGACGCTGCGTTGCACAACGCTAATGTGAACGTAGCCTTAATGCGCGCCGGCGCCGCCCTCTGACTGACCAGTCACAGCCAGAGGAGCCGGAAGATGGCGGCGCGCAGCGCTGGAACGGGATAGACAGGTGAGTATAGCAAGTGCTGGGGGCCTGAGCTAGCGGTGACTCCGGCAGCGCGCCGGTGTCCCCGCCTGCTCAGGCCCCAGCACTCAGCGCCCAGCGACGATAGGTGAGTATGGTATTTTTTTTTTTTATATATATATATATATATATGGCAGCAGCATACGGGGCATATATAATGGAGCATCTTATGGGGGGGCATATAATACAATGGTGGCGCAGGATGGGAGCAGCACATGACAGAACGGGCGCAGGATGGCAGCAGCACATGACAGAACGGGCGCAGGATGGCAGCAGCACATGACAGAACGGGCGCAGGATGGCAGCAGCACATGACAGAACGGGCGCAGGATGGGAGCAGCACATGACAGAACAGGGGCGCAGGATGGGAGCAGCACATGACAGAACGGGCGCAGGATGGCAGCAGCACATGACAGAACGGGCGCAGGATGGCAGCAGCACATGACAGAACGGGCGCAGGATGGGAGCAGCACATGACAGAACAGGGGCGCAGGATGGGAACAGCACATGAAAGAACGGGGGCAGGATGGCAGCAGCGCATGACAGAACGGGGGAGCAGGATGGCAGCAGCACATGACAGAACGGGGGCGCAGGATGGGAACAGCACATGACAGAACGGGCGCACGATGGCAGCAGCACATGACAAAACGGGCGCAGGATGAGAGCAGCACATGACAGAACGGGGGCGCAGGATGGCAGCAGCACATGACAGAATGGTCGCAGGATGGGAGCAGCACATGACAGAACGGGGGCGCAGGATGGGAGCAGCACATGACAGAATGGGGGCGCAGGATGGCAGCAGCACATGACAGAACCGGCGCAGGATGGGAGCAGCACATGACAGAACAGGGGCGCAGGATGGGAGCAGCACATGAAAGAACGGGGGCACAGGATGGGAGCAGCACATGACAGAACGGGGGGCACAGGATGGGAGCAGCACATGACAGGATGGGAGCAGCAAATGACAGAATGGAGGCGCAGGATGGGTGCAGAACATGTCAGAATGGAGGCGCAGGATGGGTGCAGCACATGTCACAATGGGGGTGCAGGATGGGAGCAGCACATGACAGAATGGGGGCGCAGGATGGGTGCAACACATGACAGAATGGGGGCGCAAGATGGGTGCAGAACATGTCAGAATGGAGGCACAGGATGGGTGCAGAACATGTCAGAATGGGGGCGCAGGATGGGAGCAGCACATGTCACAATGGGGGCGCAGGATGAGGCAGCACATGACAGAATGGGGGCGCTGGATGGGTGCAACACATGACAGAATGGGGGCGCAAGATGGGTGCAACACATGGCAGGATGGGGGCGCAGGATGGGTGCAGCACATGACAGGATGGGGATGCAGGATGGAGCAGCACATGTCAGAATGGGGGTGCAGGATGGGAGCAGCACATGACAGGATGGGGACGCAGGATGAAGCAGCACATGACAGGATGGGGGTGCAGGATGGAGCAGCACATGACAGGATGGGGGCGCAGGATGGGTGCAGCACATGTCAGGATGTGGACGCTGTATGGAGCAGCTCATGACAGGATGGGGACGCAGGATGGAGCAGCACATACCAGGATGGAGACCATATACCAATATAGATGCTAGCCACCCGGGCGTAGAACGGGTTCAATATCTAGTAGAAATATATGACGCTGTCACGCTAAGGTCAGGAGACCCAAAGCCAATCTATGAACAGACTGAGAAACGCATGAGGACCACGGGCCGAGAGCCACGGATTGCATGGTCTGCATGAGCCCTGACACTCGCCTATGGCTGTCAGGGTGGGGACCGTACTGACGCGTTCCTGCCCCTGAAGACAACAATGGCGTGATGTGAACGACTGGAGGGTCCGCACCCCTACACAGATGCAGGAGGGGCTGTTAGGTTTCTAAAGGTGCCATATCAGTCATGGATTAGAAACACGATATTGTCTTGGACAGGCCTCACGGGGGAGTTGTTTTGTATGTATTTTTTAACTGTTTTTAAATTACCTTTGTTACCAATAAAATTGTCTTTGTTTCATATAACTCATTGGTGGTGTGCAGATTATATTGTGGCTTCTTTTCTTTTTCTATGGATTAGAAACACACCGCTGCTGTCTTCCAAGAACAGCGCCACCTCTGTCCACAGGTTGTGTCTGCTGTAGGAGCTCAGGTTTATTAAAGTAAATGCAATAATGGGGACAATCTGTCAATGGTGAAAAAATGTCTGAAAAATTTGTGACCTGCTCCAAACAAATCCAGCAAAATGGTGCCCACCTCCCAGCTGCTGTATTGAGGGATTGTAAAAGTCAGCTGTAAGGTCAGGATAATATTTTGTTACCCTTCTCATTATTATGGCCTGGATTTTGATAGACTCCGGAGAATAATAAGGAATAATCATTTTCCATTTAATAAATTTGATGCAAATCAAAATTTCTGGCCAAATTTGACCCAACTGACCACCCGAGGTTCGGCAGACGGGTAACCTGACGTCTTACTCTATTGTGCTGGACGTTGGCTGAGACATTGCGGCGCGGTGTACAGAGCGGCCATCAGTTACCTCTTCTGTACGTTCACTGCATCCATTGTATCACTTCTTCTAATAGATTTAGGGATGAGTCCGCGCCTGGAACTTGTCATGATGTCGACCCTTCTTAGAATGAAGAACATGACTGCAAACAGGAGGCAGCAATTTGTCCAGAGCCGGCTTCAGATGGAATTTCATCAGGATAGAAATTCATTAGTCTGATAGATGAACCCCGAGACCCATCAATCCCACAGATAGTGATGAGAATGGAGCAGTGGTCCGGTGCCATAAGCCTCCGGCGGTATTATATTGATCCAGATCTGATTTATGGGGAACATTCGAGTAATGAAGAGAAGCAAATGTTTACTTTAAATCATTTTGGGAATATGATTTAATATTTTATGCCAAAGACACTTCACAAGAAGAAAGAGTGAAAAAAAGATACAAAAATGTCTCAAGGGCAATAATATTAGCAATAAGCCTTCAATATCGATTATGAGTAATAGACAGGAGAATCCGCTGCTCCTCATGCTATTACTGTGGCTTGTGTCCTTTCCTTCTGTCCTTCTCTTGTCCTCTTGTACTTCTCTTGTCCTTCTCTTGTTCTTCTCTTGTCCTTCTCTTGCCCTTCTTTTGTCTTTCTCTTGTCCTTCTCTTCTCCTTCTCTTGTCCTTCTCTTGTTCTTCTCTTGTCTTTCTCTTGTCCTTCTCTTGTCCTTCTTGTCCTTCTCTTGTCCTTCTCTTCTCATTCTCTTCTCCTTCTCTTCTCCTCTTTTTCTTCTTTTGTCCTTCTCTTGTTCTTCTCTTGTCCTTCTCTTGTCCTTCTTTTGTCTTCCTCTTGTCCTTCTCTTGTTCTTCTCTTGTCCTTCTCTTGTCCTTCTCTTGTCTTTCTCTTGTCTTTCTCTTGTCCTTCTCTTGTTCTCTTGTCCTTCTGTCCTTCTCTTGTCCTTCTCCTGTCCTTCTCTTGTTCTTCTCTTGCTCTTCTTTTGTCCTTCTCTTGTCTTTCTCTTGTCCTTCTCTTCTCCTTCTCTTGTCCTTCTCTTGTTCTTCTCTTGTCCTTCTTTTGTCTTCCTCTTGTCCTTCTCTTGTCCTTCTCTTGTCCTTCTCTTGTCCTTCTTGTCCTTCTCTTGTCCTTCTCTTGCCCTTCTTTTGTCTTCCTCTTGTCCTTCTCTTGTCCTTCTCTTGTCCTTCTTGTCCTTCTCTTGTCCTTCTCTTGCCCTTCTTTTGTCTTTCTCTTGTCCTTCTCTTCTCCTTCTCTTTTTCTTCTCTTGTCCTTCTCTTGTCCTTCTTTTGCCTTTCTCTTGTCCTTCTCTTGTCCTTCTCTTGCTCTTCTCTTGTCCTTCTCTTGTCCTTCTCTTGTTCTTCTCTTGTCCTTCTCTGGTTCTTCTCTCTTCTTTCACAATGTCCACTTCTCTCTTCTTTCTACTTTGTTTCTTTGTGTATCTTCTCTGAAAGTTCTGATTCAATTGTCATTCTCCTTCTCTTTATCTCCAAGGTCCACTAACAAGTCTTTCTCCTGATGCTGATCTTGCCTTCAGATTTTCATCCTCTGATGCTTGTTTCACTCTATTTTTCATGGTCACTACGACTTCAATAACTTGTATTTTTCTACAGATATTGAAATTATTGTTGGCTACTGTATCATCTTTTCTTCCTTTTTTTTACTATATCTTGTTTTTCCTTGATCTTGCATTTCCTCTTTCATTCTATATCTCTGCTCTTTTTCTGGTGACTTTCTATATCTATTCCTCTCATGATAATTTTCTATACATACAGTATACTCTTATGATGTTCTATAACTGTTTTTCTGACATTGACTTACGATATTCTGCCCTTCTAACAATAATGTTTTATGTTTTCTTCTTTCGATGACTTACTAGAACTTTATTCTTCTTCTGGTGACTTTCTAAATCAGTTCTTTTTCCAATGACTGTATATAACACTGCTCTTTCTCAGATTTTCATTCTTTTCTCTCCTCTTCTTCTGATGACTTTCCATCAGTCTTCTCTTCTTCCTATGATTGTTCTTCTATTGACTTCTTATACCTTCTTCAATTCACTTCCGAACTTTGGATGTTTTTCTGATAATTTTCTATAACTTTCTATGCGATATCTCTGGTCTTTCAATGACTTCCTATAACATTCCTTAATCTTACTTTTCTTTAAAAGACTTTCTATAACTCGGCTCTTCCTCTGATGACTTTCTATAACTTCTCATTTTCTGATGAAGGAAGAGCCGAGTTATAGAAAGTCATCATTCATCTCTCTTTGCAGAAGTCACTTCTTTATCTCCATTTTTCTTGCACTCACTGACTCTCTGTTTCCTCTTAGGGGTGCCGATGCTGTTCGTCCTCCCGTGGGGTGTAGTCAAGTACCTGTATGAAGATGATGGGTGCGTTTATGCTCTTATTGCCCCCTTGTCGTTCCTCCTGGGTGGGATTGAGTCTTTCATGTACCGAGGATTACATGTAGCAGATGCTCCTGGTCTTCCAAGAAGATGCCGTATAAATGGCTGATGGCAGGCACGGGCGCCGGACAGATTGAGTATTCAGGAGCTGCAGGTTACTCTTCTGCCCATAATATGCTGGGGGGCTCTGTGTCTATGTCATCTATGTGAGGTTACAGGCAAATACTGAGACAGAGCCCCCCATGATAATGAATGCTGCCTCCATTACAGGGGCTCTCCCAGATTCATGAGTGGCAGGTGTGAATAGTTGTACATTAATAAAATGGTGGATTTCTGGGTCTGCTCTCTATGCAGGAGCAGCGCCACTCTTGTCTATAGGCCATGTGTAGTATTGCAGCTTGTCCTCTATCTCACATGTATTTATATAACCGAGAGACAAAGACTTAAGATGCCCAAACATCTTAGATAGCGATCGCTCTCTACACCTCCCTACATATGCAAGGATTGAGAGGAGAAAGAGGGAAAAATCTCTGCCAGACCTCACTGACTCCTCTCTACCCACCAGGCTCCCCCCTTGTCCTCCAGAATCCTCTATCCTCTTCCTTCAGACTTCTCTGTCCCTCTCCTCCAGCCTCCTCTATCCTCTTCCTCCTGACAACTTTGTCCTGCTCCAAACTCCTCTGTCCTCCTCCTCCAGACTTCTCTGTCCCTCTCCTCCACCCTCCTCTATATTCTTCCTCCTGACTCCTCTTTCCTGCTCCAAACTCCTCTGTCCTCTTCCTTCAGACTTCTCTGTCCCTCTCCTCTAGTCTCCTCTATCTTCTTCCTCCTGACTCCTCTTTCCTGTTCCAAACTCCTCTGTCCTCTTCCTCCTGACTCCTCTGTCCCTCTCCTCTATCCTCTTCCTCCTGACTCCTCTGTCCTGCTCCAAACTCCTTTGTCCTCCTCCTCCAGACTTCTCTGTCCCTCTCCTCTAGCCTCCCCTGTCCTCTTCCTCCAGCCTCCTCTGTCCTGCTCCAAACTCCTCTGTCCTCATCCTCCAGACTTCTCTGTCCCTCTCCTCTAGCCTCCTCTGTCCTCTTCCTCCAGCCTCCTCTGTCCTGCTCCAATCTCCTCTGTCCTCCTCCAGACTTCCCTGTCGCTCTCCTCCAGCCTCCTCTGTCCTCTTCCTCTAGACTTCTCTGTCCCTCTCCTCCAGCCTCCTCTGTCCTCTTCCTCCTGACTCCTCTGTCTCTCTCCTCCAGCCTCCTCTATCCTCTTCCTCCTGACTCCTTTGTCCTGCTCCAAACTCCTCTGTCCTCCTCCTCCAGACTTCTCTGTCCCTCTCCTCTAGCCTCCTCTGACCTCGTCCTCCAGCCTCCTCTGTCCTGCTCAAAACTCCTCTGTCCTCCTCCTCCAGACTTCTCTGTCCCTCTCTTCCACCCTCCTCTATATTCTTCCTCCTGACTCCTCTTTCCTGCTCCAAACTCCTCTGTCCTCTTCCTCCTGACTCCTCTGTCCCTCTCCTCCAGCCTCCTCTATCCTCTTCCTCCTGACTCCTCTGTCCTGCTCCAAACTCCTCTGTCCTCCTCCTCCAGACTTCTCTGTCCCTCTCCTCTAGCCTCCTCTGTCCTCTTCCTCCAGCCTCCTCTGTCCTGCTCCAAACTCCTCTGTCCTCCTCCTCCAGACTTCTCTGTCCCTCTCCTCTAGCCTCCCCTGTCCTCTTCCTCCAGCCTCCTCTGTCCTGCTCCAAACTCCTCTGTCCTCATCCTCCAGACTTCTCTGTCCCTCTCCTCTAGCCTCCTCTGTCCTCTTCCTCCTGACTCCTCTGTCCCTCTCCTCCAGCCTCCTCCTCCTGACTCCTCTGTCCTGCTCCAATCTCCTCTGTCCTCCTCCAGACTTCCCTGTCGCTCTCCTCCAGCCTCCTCTGTCCTCTTACTCCAGACTTCTCTGTCCCTCTCCTCCAGCCTCCTCTGTCCTCTTCCTCCAGCCTCCTCTGTCCTGCTCCAAACTCCTCTGTCCTCCTCCTCCAGACTTCTCTGTCCCTCTCCTCTAGCCTCCTCTGTCCTCTTCCTCCTGACTCCTCTGTCCCTCTCCTCCAGCCTCCTCTATCCTCTTCCTTCTGACTCCTCTGTCCTGCTCCAATCTCCTCTGTCCTCCTCCAGACTTCCCTGTCGCTCTCCTCCAGCCTCCTCTGTCCTCTTCCTCCAGACTTCTCTGTCCCTCTCCTCCAGCCTCCTCTGTCCTCTTCCTCCTGACTCCACTGTCCTCCTCCTCCATACTTCTCTGTCCCTCTCCTCCAGCCTCCTCTGTCCTCTTCCTCCAGACTCGTCTGTCCCTCTCCTCCAGCCTCCTCTATCCTCTTCCTCCAGACTCCGCTATCCTCCACTTCTAAACTCCCCTGTCCTCCTCTAGACTCCTTTATCCTCCTCCTCCAGACTCCTCTGTCCTCCTCCTTCAGACTCCTCTGTCCTCCTCTAGCCTCATCTATGCAATGCATACACCTAATCATTGGATCCAGGGTCCACTCCGTCTCACATGATGTCAGGAGGACGCACTAAATTTTTGGCTTTTGGTGCAGGACACACATGAGCCGACACTTATCTTTATCCTGCGCCCTGCTGTGGAGCACGTAATCTACTATGACAAGGGGTTCTCTATTAACCCTTCCCAATCTCTTCACTGCTTTATTCAAATGAAGTCACTAGTATTTGTACAATATATCATCGTCCTGCGCCCCCGGGGACCGGATCCCCTGTGTACCCTTCTCAGTAATTAATTAGTAGCGATGACGATCGCCTTAGCGCTGCCATGTCAGGCCCCGGGTGAGAAGGCGTAATTACATCTCTGCAGCAGTTGATAATCAGTGACATAATCCTCATCAATCATCCGCCCGCCGCCTGCTCGCGAATAATCCCGCTCTCGGCTCCATTACTATCTGCTCAGTGTCCTCAGCCGCAAAAGCGTCAATCACAAGGAGACGTCACCATCCAGATCTCCATTCTTTCTTTATTTTTTTCCCCTTTTTTTATTCTCTGCCTTTCTTCATTCATGAACTTTTTTCCTTTCATGTTACTCCGTTTTCACCCATTCCTTCTTTATCTACTTCCTTCATCACTACCTCGCTTTTCCTACCTTCTTTCCAGATTACTTCCTTTGTTTTTTTTTCCCTCTCCCTTACCTCCCTTCTTCCATCTTTTCTTGTTTTTCTTCCTCTCTCTTCCTTCCTTCTTTTCTTCCTCCATCCCTCCCCTCCCTTTCAGGCACCTTCCCCTCATTCCTTCTCTCCTTCCCCCTCCATCCCTTCCTCCCTACCTCTCTTCCTTCCTCCTTCTCTTTTTTCCTTCTTCCCTTCCTTCCTCAGTCTCTGTATTCCTTCCTTCCTTCCTTCCTTTATTTCTGCTTTTCTTCCTTTCTTCCTTCCTCCCTCACTTCCACTCTTTTTCACCTTTTCGTTCCTCTTTTCCTTCTTTCTTCCCTCCTTTTCCCTCTTTTTGTCTTTGCTTTTCCATTTCCCCTATCATTCAGCTTGTCATCTTTGAAAAAGATATCAATCAGTTTGTAAAGAATACGTACGGGATTTTCTAAGGATTTTTGCCTCAATTCCTCAAGACTTGCTCTTTATACGTCACTCTTGATAAAAGCAGCAAGATGTGCCAAATGCAATCATTCATTAATAGATGTGCGCCTCCTAATGAACTCGGCACATCTTTCAGTTGCCGGTCAACACCGCAAGAAACATCATCCTATCTGGGCTGAAGCACCATCCCGTCATAGTATATGTATGTGTGAAATAAATTATGGGGAATTTGTGGGTCGCGCTCGACCACAACCCTTTGACTAGACTACACCTATTTTTCAATGTTGTCATTGCTGGACAAAACTGGCATGAGAACATCAAAAGGTGCAAAAAATTTTTTATCAACTCTGGGAAAACTATTGGGTGAACTGGGGGTCTTTGCAATGAATTTCCTCTCTGTTTTCAGCTTCTCTGCTTGCTGTCATAGAATCATAGAATGTTAGAGTTGGACAGGACTTCCAGGGGCAGGAGTCACTAAACCATCTCAGATAGATGTCTGTCCAACCTCTGTTTGAAGACTTCCATTGAAGGAGAACTCACCACCTCTCGTGGCCGCCTGTTCCTCTCATTGATCACCCTCACTGTCAAAAAGTTTTTTTCTAATATCTAATCTGTTTGATTTAATTGCCTCTCATGTTTCCTGGTGCAAATGAGAATAATGATGATCCCTCTACACTGTGACAGCCCTTCAGATATTTGTAGACAGCTATTAAGTCTCCTCTTAGTCTTCTTTTTTGAAAACTAAACATTCCCAGATCCTTTACCCGTTCCTCGTAGGACATACTTTGCAGTCCACTCACCATCCTGCTTGCTCTTGTCTGAACTTGCTCCAGTTTTCAATGTCTTTTTTAGAATGTGGAGCCCAGAACTGGACCCAGAATTCCAGATGAAGTCTGACCAAGGAGGAGTAGAGGAGGATAATTACTTCACACGATCTAGACTCTATGCTTCTCTTAATACATCCTAGAACAGTGTTTACTTTTTTTGCTGCTGCATCACACTGTTGACTCATGTGCAGTGTGTGATCTATTAGTATATCCAAGTCTTCTTCAGACGTGCTGTTGCTTAGTTCTATTCCTCCCATTCTGTAGATGTAATTATTCTTTTTTCTTGCCCATATGTAGAATTTTGCATTTCTCCCTGTTAAATACCATTCTATTAGTTGCTGCCCATTGTTCAAGCTTATCTAGATCCCCCTGAATCCTGTCTTCTCTAGTGTTAGCTATCCCTCCTAGTTTTGCATCATCTGCAAATTTGATTAGTTTACCTTCAGTTTCCCTATCTAGATCATTTATAAAAAATATTGAATAACACTAGGGCCAGGACAGAGCCTTGTGGTACCTTGCTTGAAACACTTTTCCAATTAGAAGTGCCACCATTTATTACCACTCTTTCAGTACAATCACTGAGCCAGTTATGAATCCACCTAACCGTAGCATTGTCAAACCCATACTTGGTCATTTTTTCAATAAGGATAGTATAAGATACTTTATCAAATGCTTTGCTGAACTCGAGATATACTATATCTACCGCATTTCCCTGATCCATCCAGTCAGTGATTCCATCATAGAAGGAGATTAGATTAGTCTGGCATGACTTGTTTGCTACAATCCCATGCTGGCTCTGGTTAATTACTGTATTCTTATCCAAGTACTGACATACATTCTGTTTAATAATTTGTTGAAAGAGCTTTCCTGGGATAGAAGTAAGGCTCACTGGCCTGTAATTTCCTGGCTCCGTCTTCTTTCCTTTTTGAAGATAAGGACAACATTTGCTTTTCTCCCTAGAGATTCTGAAAACTGTAAACTGAATATATCAGTTGTTACAGAACTTTTAATGTACGAAGACTTTAGTGGTTTAATGATACTGGAAGGAAAGTTCTTTGTTATTCCAAACCCAGCGCCGCTCTATGGCTGTGGATGGTGTTGCAGCTTAGGTCCATAAAGTAGAGAGCCACATCACAGGTGAAAGGAAAATTAGCATTTGCACTGCAACTCCCCAAATATTGCTGATGTTGGGGAGGGGCAGCTGACGTCCTCCATTGCCCCTCGTTACATAGTGATAGTTCCTTTGTAATTAAAACATACAGAATTTACTCTTTGTACCATTTCTTTTAACTACTTTCAATCAGATCGTTAAACTCCCATAATGTGACTGTAGAGGCAGCTACCGCCATCTCTGGGGAAAGATATAAACCGGGCGAATGCTACCGGGCGCAGCTGTTCTGCCGCAGGTTCATTCAAGCCTTGTCTTCTGTCTATTCCCTCTTAATGACATTGTAATAGCTCCGACTGCAGAAAACGGTAACACAGAGCTGAACGGCTGAACTGGCGCGTTTCACCGGCGGTATACATCCGGTATAGCAGTGCAGAAAGTGCGGAGCGGCCACGTGAGTGGCACGGAGTAGTTGCAGCGTCAACATGTCAGACAACATAACAGACGCGGCACAATCATCACAAGTGGATGGACGCCATTCGTTTCGCTGTCAGTCGGAGCAAAACGCGTTTATCTCTGACTCAGTCATCAAGAAATCGGAGACATTTGTCTGAATTTGGGCTTTTAAGTCGTCATAATAAATCATTGTTGTTTCTCTGTAGCTGCTGGACTCGGAATTACAACATGAACTACTGGCTCATCATCCGCCTGCCGATCCTCATCGCTATCGGGGTGAGTTGTCAGCGGCAGACTTACCGTACAAAGTGGCACACTGTAACTATCTAGTTGTTTTTACCATCAAGTTATTAACATTACTCCATTGCTTTGATTTAGTTATTTCCGGTACTGGGAAAGTTGGGAGACAACCAATATGGCTGCCACAGAAGGTGCCAGAATATTTTTTCCACCTGTCCCATATTGCAAAAGGCAAAAGTCTGGATACTACAACCTGTGTGGCTCTAAATACATGCTGGGATTTATAGTTCATTGATCACTGAAAAACAAACCATTAACATTTATTGCCAATTATTTATTGTTCTTACCCCACCCTGGATGCCTTGCCACTAGTTATAAGGCAGTGTTCTCACTAAATAGCAATACAATTCAGAAAAAAACAATCAGAAATACAAATACCAAAGAGTTAAATATATAAAATAAATCAGCAAAAAGGCAGGAGGACAACCCGACGAGAACTGCATTGTCATTTGTCAGCCTTATAAGTTTGCACCCAGCTTCTCCACAAACAAATGCTACTGAAAAAATCTAAACAGAAACTTGAAAGTGAGCATATATATAAAAATGTTTCAAATGGACAGATTTAGAGATCAAAATCTCCTGGAGAGACATAAAGTCACAGGATGATATTTTACCTGCAGAAATGATTAAGGGGAGCTCCCTGTATACAGATATACATGATAAGATCCTGTCTGCAGTCACCACTAGGGGGAGCCCCCTGTATACAGAGATACATGATAAGATCCTGTCTGCAGCCACGACTAGGGGGAGCTCCCTGTATACAGAGATACATGATAATATCCTGTCTGCAGCCACCACTAGGGGGAGCTCCCTGTGTACAGAGATACATGATAAGATCCTGTCTGCAGTCACCACTAGGGGGAGCTCCCTGTATACAGAGATACATGATAAGATCCTGTCTGCAGTCACCACTAGGGGGAGCTCCCTGTATACAGAGATACATGATAAGATCCTGTCTGCAGCCACCACTAGGGGGAGCTCCCTGTATACAGAGATACATGATAAGATCCTGTCTGCAGTCACCACTAGGGGGAGCTCCCTGTATACAGAGATACATGATAAGATCCTGTCTGCAGCCACCACTAGGGGGAGCTCCCTGTATACAGAGATACATGATAAGATCCTGTCTGCAGTCACCACTAGGGGGAGCCCCCTGTATACAGAGATACATGATAAGATCCTGTCTGCAGTCACCACTAGGGGGAGCTCCCTGTATAGAGAGATACATGATAAGATTCTGTCTGCAGTCACCACTAGGGGGAGCCCCCTGTATACAGAGATACATGATAAGATCCTGTCTGCAGCCACGACTAGGGGGAGCTCCCTGTATACAGAGATACATGATAATATCCTGTCTGCAGCCACCACTAGGGGGAGCTCCCTGTGTACAGAGATACATGATAAGATCCTGTCTGCAGTCACCACTAGGGGGAGCTCCCTGTATACAGAGATACATGATAAGATCCTGTCTGCAGTCACCACTAGGGGGAGCTCCCTGTATACAGAGATACATGATAAGATCCTGTCTGCAGCCACCACTAGGGGGAGCTCCCTGTATACAGAGATACATGATAAGATCCTGTCTGCAGTCACCACTAGGGGGAGCTCCCTGTATACAGAGATACATGATAAGATCCTGTCTGCAGCCACCACTAGGGGGAGCTCCCTGTATACAGAGATACATGATAAGATCCTGTCTGCAGTCACCACTAGGGGGAGCCCCCTGTATACAGAGATACATGATAAGATCCTGTCTGCAGTCACCACTAGGGGGAGCTCCCTGTATAGAGAGATACATGATAAGATTCTGTCTGCAGCCACCACTAGGGGGAGCTCCCTGTATACAGAGATACATGATAAGATCCTGTCTGCAGCCACCACTAGGGGGAGCTCCCTGTATACAGAGATACATGATAAGATCCTGTCTGCAGCCACCACTAGGGGGAGCTCCCTGTATACAGAGAAACATGATAAGATCCTGTCTGCAGTCACCACTAGGGGGAGCTCCCTGTATACAGAGAAACATGATAAGATCCTGTCTGCAGTCACCACTAGGGGGAGCTCCCTGTATACAGAGAAACATGATAAGATCCTGTCTGCTGCCACCACTAGGGGGAGCTCCCTGTATACAGAGAAACATGATAAGATCCTGTCTGCAGCCACCACTAGGGGGAGCTCCCTGTATACAGAGAAACATGATAAGATTCTGTCTGCAGCCACCACTAGGAGGAGCTCCCTGTATACAGAGAAACATGATAAGATCCTGTCTGCAGCCACCACTAGGGGGAGCTCCCTGTATACAGAGATACATGATAACATTCTGTCTGCAGACACCACTAGGGGGAGCTCCCTGTATACAGATACATGATAAGATCCTGTCTGCAGCCACCACTAGGGGGAGCTCCCTATATACAGAGATACATGATAAGATCCTGTCTGCAGCCACCACTAGGGGGAGCTCCCTGTATACAGAGAAACATGATAAGATCCTGTCTGCAGTCACCACTAGGGGGAGCTCCCTGTATACAGAGAAACATGATAAGATCCTGTCTGCAGTCACCACTAGGGGGAGCTCCCTGTATACAGAGAAACATGATAAGATCCTGTCTGCTGCCACCACTAGGGGGAGCTCCCTGTATACAGAGAAACATGATAAGATCCTGTCTGCAGCCACCACTAGGGGGAGCTCCCTGTATACAGAGAAACATGATAAGATTCTGTCTGCAGCCACCACTAGGAGGAGCTCCCTGTATACAGAGAAACATGATAAGATCCTGTCTGCAGCCACCACTAGGGGGAGCTCCCTGTATACAGAGATACATGATAACATTCTGTCTGCAGACACCACTAGGGGGAGCTCCCTGTATACAGATACATGATAAGATCCTGTCTGCAGCCACCACTAGGGGGAGCTCCCTGTATACAGAGATACATGATAAGATTCTGTCTGCAGCCACCACTAGGGGGAGCTCCCTGTATACAGAGATACATGATAAGATTCTGTCTGCAGACACCAGTAGGGGGAGCTCCCTGTATACAGAGAAACATAAGATCCTGTCTGCAGTCACCACTAGGGGGAGCTCCCTGTATACAGAGAAACATGATAAGATCCTGTCTGCAGCCACCACTAGAGGGAGCTCCCTGTATACAGAGAAACATGATAAGATCCTGTCTGCAGTCACCACTATGGGGAGCTCCCTGTATACAGAGAAACATGATAAGATCCTGTCTGCAGCCACTACTAGGGGGAGCTCCCTGTATACAGAGAAACATGATAAGATCCTGTCTGCAGCCACCACTAGGGGGAGCTCCCTGTATACAGAGAAACATGATAAGATCCTGTCTGCAGTCACCACTAGGGGGAGCTCCCTGTATACAGAGATACATGATAAGATTATGTCTGCAGTCACCACTAGGGGGAGCTCCCTGTATACAGAGATACATGATAAGATCCTGTCTGCAGCCACCACTAGGGGGAGCTCCCTGTATACAGAGATACATGATAAGATTCTGTCTGCAGCCACCACTAGGGGGAGCTCCATATATACAGAGAAACATGATAAGATCCTGTCTGCAGCCACCACTAGGGGGAGCTCCCTATATTATTATTATTTATTGTTATAGCGCCATTTATTCCATGGCGCTTTACATGTGAGGAGGGGTATACATAATAAATACAAGTACAATAATCTTAAACAATACAAGTCATAACTGGTACAGGAGGAATGAGGACCCTGCCCGCGAAGGCTCACAATCTACAAGGGATGGGTGAGAATACAGTAGGTGAGGGTAGAGCTGGTCATGCAGCGGTTTGGTCGATCGGTGGTTACTGCAGGTTGTAGGCTTGTCGGAAGAGGTGGGTCTTCAGGTTCTTTTTGAAGGTTTTGATGCTAGGCGAGAGTCTGATGTGTTGTGGTAGAGCAGGGGTCCCCAACTCCAGTCCTCAAGGCCCACCAACAGGTCATGTTTTCAGGATTTCCTTAGTATTGCCTAGGTGATAATTGCATTACCTGTGCAAAACAAAGGAAAACCTGAAAACATGATCTGTTGGTGGGCCTTGAGGACTGGAGTTGGGGACCTCTGTGGTAGAGGGTTCCAGAGTATGGGTGATATGCGAGAGAAATCTTGTATACGATTGTGAGAAGAGGAGATAAGAGGGGAGTAGAGAAGGAGATACAGAGATACATAAGATCCTGTCTGCAGTCACCACTAGGGGGAGCTCCCTGTATACAGAGATACATAAGATCCTGTCTGCAGCCACCGCTAGGGGGAGCTCCCTGTATACAGAGATACATGATAAGATCCTGTCTGCAGCCACCACTACGGGGAGCTCCCTGTATACAGAGATACATGATAAGATCCTGTCTGCAGCCACCACTAGGGGGAGCTCCCTGTATACAGAGATACATGATAAGATCATGTCTGCAGCCACCACTAGGGGGAGCTCCCTGTATACAGAGATACATGATAAGATCCTGTCTGCAGTCACCACTAGGGGGAGCTCCCTGTATACAGAGATACATGATAAGATCTGTCTGCAGTCACCAGTAGGGGGAGCTCCCTGTATACAGAGATACATGATAAGATCCTGTCCGCAGTCACCACTAGGGGGAGCTCCCTGTATACAGAGATACATGATAATATTCTGTCTGCAGCCACCACTAGGGAGAGCTCCCTGTATACAGAGATATATGATAAGATCCTGTCTGCAGTCACCACTAGGGGGAGATCCCTGTATACAGAGATACATGATAAGATCCTGCCTGCAGCCATCACTAGGGAGAGCTCCCTGTATACAGAGATACATGCTAAGATCCTGTTTGCAGCCACCACTAGGGGGAGCTCCCTGTATACAGAGATACATGATAAGATCTGTCTGCAGTCACCACTAGGGGGAGCTCCCTGTATACAGAGATACATGATAAGATTCTGTCTGCAGTCACCACTAGGGGGAGCTCCCTGTATACAGAGATACAATGATAAGATCCTGTCTGCAGCCACCACTAGGGGGAGCTCCCTGTATACAGAGATACATGATAAGATTCTGTCTGCAGTCACCACTAGGGGGAGCTCCCTGTATACAGAGATACATGCTAAGATCCTGTTTGCAGCCACCACTAGGGGGAGCTCCCTGTATACAGAGATACATGATAAGATCCTGTCTGCAGCCACCACTAGGGGGAGCTCCCTATGTACAGAGACACATGATAAGATCCTGTCTGCAGCCACCACTAGGGGGAGCTCCCTGTATACAGAGATACATGATAAGATTCTGTCTGCAGTCACCACTAGGGGGAGCTCCCTGTATACAGAGATACAATGATAAGATCCTGTCTGCAGCCACCACTAGGGGGAGCTCCCTGTATACAGAGATACATGATAAGATTCTGTCTGCAGTCACCACTAGGGGGAGCTCCCTGTATACAGAGATACATGCTAAGATCCTGTTTGCAGCCACCACTAGGGGGAGCTCCCTGTATACAGAGATACATGATAAGATCTGTCTGCAGTCACCACTAGGGGGAGCTCCCTGTATACAGAGATACATGATAAGATCCTGTCTGCAGTCACCACTAGGGGGAGCTCCCTGTATACAGAGATACATGATAAGATCCTGTCTGCAGCCACCACTAGGGGGAGCTCCCTATGTACAGAGACACATGATAAGATCCTGTCTGCAGCCACCACTAGGGGGAGCTCCCTGTATACAGAGATACATGATAAGATTCTGTCTGCAGTCACCACTAGGGGGAGCTCCCTGTATACAGAGATACAATGATAAGATCCTGTCTGCAGCCACCACTAGGGGGAGCTCCCTGTATACAGAGATACATGATAAGATTCTGTCTGCAGTCACCACTAGGGGGAGCTCCCTGTATACAGAGATACATGATAAGATTCTGTCTGCAACCACCACTAGGGGGAGCTCCCTGTATACAGAGATACAATGATAAGATCCTGTCTGCAGCCACCACTAGGGGGAGCTCCCTGTATACAGAGATACATGATAAGATTCTGTCTGCAGTCACCACTAGGGGGAGCTCCCTGTATACAGAGATACAATGATATAACTTATGTTATAAGTTTACCAATAGTCATCCTATTATGCATTTGTTTGTGTTTATAGATATTTAACTGACTTTTGCATGTCCTTACTCAGAGAGATCACATAACTGTTTCAAAGCGATTTATGATCCATGTAGACCTGGACATTTGTTTATCTGATCACTACATTTATTGTGTCCTGTTGTCTCAACTGAGTTAGATTGATTGCTAACGAGCTTTAACAAAAAAAAAAAAAAAAAGGGAGATCTAAGAGCTAGACTTCTATAAATGTAGACTTAGCTTGGGGGTGCATTTGTGCACTATTATTCGTGTATTTTTATTCAAAGTACTTTTTTTCTAAGTACTCGGCAGTTATAACATGGCAGTTAGACAGGGCAGCAGACAGGTAAGACAATCTAAATCTAATCCATATTCACTTGAAACAGCACAAATACTCACCATATTTATTTGTATAATCTATATTCTGGCAGCTGCATTCACTCACATTCACAGCCCTCGCATTAACTCTCTACACTCCATCCATATCGGCCCCTCTGTCCTTGCCGCTCCTATGTATAGCACTCATGCTCTGTTCACATTGCTTAACAGCGCAGATCCATTCAGTCCCACCATCCAACACAAGAGACGCTCTCACAAATCACTTAACCATCTGCTCACTCTTTCTATCCTCCTTCTCCTAGTCGCTGGAGACATTTCTCCAAACCCCGGCCCCCCATGTTATAGCCAGTCAAACCTCCCAATTGCTACACCCAGAAACCCCTCTAACCTTATTAATATTCCATGCATGCCTTCTGTCTCTTTCAATTGTGCCCTTTGGAATTCTCGCTCTGTGTGTAATAAACTCTCCTTCATTCATGACTTCTTCCTTTCTAATTCTCTAAGGCTATGTGCACACCTTGCGTCGGGTCCCTGCGGGTTCTCCCGCAGCGGATTTGATAAATCTGCAGGGCAAAACAACTGCGGTTCTCCCTGCAGATTTATCGCGGTTTGTTCCGCGTTTTCCGCTGCGGGTTTCCGCCTATACTATTGATGCTTCATATGCAGCAATATGCAGCATCAATAGTAATGTTAAAAATAATAAAAACTGGTTATACTCACCCTCTGATGTCCGGATCTCCTGGGCGCTGCACCCGGCGGTCCGGTTCCTAAGATGCTGTGGGAGAAGGACCCTTCGTGACGTCACGGTCATGTGACCGCGACGTCACCGCAGGTCCTGGTCGCACAGCAACTCTGACCGGATGGCCGCGTGCAGCGCCCAGGAGCTCCGGACATCAGAGGGTGAGTATAACCAGATTTTTTATTTTTTAACCCCAAATATGGTTCCCAGGGCCTGGAGGAGAGTCTCCTCTCCTCCACCCCGGGTACCACCCGCACATTATCCGCTTACTTCCCGCAACGTGGGCACAGCCCCATGCGGGAAGTAAGCGGTTCAATGTATTCCTATGGGTGCAGAATCGCAGCGATTCTGCACAAAGAAGTGACATGCTGCGGGTTGTAAACCGCTGCGTTCCCGCGCGGTTTTTCCCGCAGCATGTGCACAGCGGTTTGCGGTTTCCATAGGGTTTACATGTTACTGTAAACGCTATGGAAACTGCTGCGGACCTGCAGCATCAAAATCGCGGCGGTTCTGCAGTAAAAACCGCTAAGTGTGAATATAGCCTTAATCTCCTGGCTCTTACTGAAACCTGGATTCAGCAGTCAGACACCACCGCTGCTGCTGCTCTTTCCTATGGTGGACTACATTTTTCTCATACCCCAAGATCAGACAACAGAGCAGGTGGAGGCGTTGGTCTGCTCCTTTCACCCAAATGTACTTTCCAAGTTATCCCCCAAGTGCCCTCACTTGTCTTCCCTTCCTTTGAGGTCCATGCTGTCAGACTCTACATCCCCTTCTCCATGCGAGTGGCGGTGGTGTATCGTCCTCCCGGCCCCTCTCATCAGTTCCTGGATCACTTTGCCACCTGGCTTCCACACTTTCTCTCCTGTGACACCCCCACCCTTATCATGGGTGATTTCAACATCCCCATTGCCTCTCCCCTCTCCCCATCTGCTTCTCACCTTTTATCTCTATCCTCCTCTTTCGGCCTCTCGCAGCATACTAACTCTCCAACGCATGAAGATGGAAACTCCCTTGACTTGGTCTTCTCCCGACTTTGCTCAGTGGATGATTTCACAAACTCCCCTCTCCCACTCTCTGACCACCACCTTCTTTCATTCTCTATCAAGAACTGCCATCCCGCTCAGGTCACCCCCACTTCCCACACTTATAGAAACATACAGGCCATTAACACCCAGAAACTTATGAAGAACTTGCAGTCCTCATTGGCCCCAATCTTCTCCATCTCATGTCCTGATTCTGCTCTGAAGCATTACAATGAAACCCTGCAAAGTGCTCTGGATGAAGCTGCTCCTCCTATACATAAAACAACTCGGCACAGACGGCAACAACCGTGGCACACGCTGCAAACACGTTTCCTGCAGCGGTGCTCCAGGTGCGCAGAACGTCTGTGGAGAAAATCTAATCTACCCGAAGACTTCATCCATTATAAGTTCATGCTAAAGACATACAATTCTGCCCTTCATCTCTCCAAACAAACCTATTTCAACACCCTCATCACCTCCCTGTCCAATAACCCTAAACGTCTCTTTGACACGTTCCAGTCCCTACTCAACCCAAGAGAGCAGGCCCCAACCACGGATCTCCGTGCTGACGATCTGGCCAATTACTTCAAAGAAAAAATTGACCGCATTCGACAGGAAATCATCTCCCAATCTCTTCATACCATGCACGGTCCTCCCTCCCCCACTGCATCTAGTTCACTCTCTGACTTTGAACCAGTCACAGAAGAAGAAGTAAGCAGGCTCCTTGCATCTTCGCGCCCGACCACTTGCACCAGTGACCCCATTCCGTCACATCTCCTCCAGTCCCTTTCCCCGGCTGTCACCTCTCACCTAACACAAATATTCAACCTTTCCCTCACTTCCGGTATTTTTCCCTCCTCATTTAAGCATGCCATCATACATCCATTACTTAAAAAACCATCCCTCGACCAAAACTGTGCCGCTAATTATAGACCTGTCTCTAATCTTCCCTTCATCTCTAAACTCCTCGAACGCCTGGTCCACTCCCGTCTTATCCACTATCTCTCAGATAACTCTCTTCTCGACCCTCTTCAATCTGGCTTCCGCTCTTTACACTCTACTGAAACTGCCCTCACTAAAGTCTCTAATGACCTACTAACAGCTAAATCTAATGGTCACTACTCCATGCTAATTCTCTTGGATCTCTCTGCAGCATTCGACACTGTGGATCATCAGCTCCTCCTCACTATGCTCCGCTCCATCGGCCTCAAGGACACCGTTCTCTCCTGGTTCTCCTCCTATCTCTCTGACCGATCCTTCACTGTATGTTTTGCTGGTTCCTCCTCCTCTCACCTTCCCCTTACTGTTGGGGTTCCTCACGGATCAGTCCTAGGCCCCCTCCTCTTCTCGTTGTATACTGCCCCTATTGGACAAACAATCAGTAGATTTGGTTTCCAGTACCATCTCTATGCTGACGACACCCAATTATACACTTCTGCTCCTGATATCTCACCTGCCTTATTAGAAAACACCAGTGATTGTCTTACCGCTGTCTCTAACATCATGTCCTCCCTCTATCTGAAACTAAACCTGTCAAAAACTGAACTCCTCGTGTTTTCTCCCTCTACTAACCTACCTTTGCCTGACATTGCCATCTCCATGTGCGGTTCCACCATTACTCCAAAGCAACATGCCCGCTGCCTTGGGGTCATCCTTGATTCAGAGCTTTCATTCACCCCCCACATCCGATCACTGGCTCGCTCTTCTTACCTGCATCTCAAAAACATTTCTAGAATTCGCCCTTTTCTTACTTTCGACTCTGCAAAAACTCTGACTGTTTCACTTATTCATTCTCGTCTGGACTATTGTAACTCTCTACTAATCGGCCTCCCTCTTACCAAACTCTCCCCGCTCCAATCTGTCCTGAATGCTGCTGCCAGGATCATATTCCTCACCAACCGTTACACCGATGCCTCTACCCTGTGCCAGTCATTACACTGGCTACCCATCCACTCCAGAATCCAGTACAAAACTACTACCCTCATCCACAAAGCACTCCATGGCTCAGCACCACCCTACATCTCCTCCCTGGTCTCAGTCTACCACCCTACCCGTGCCCTCCATGGCTCAGCACCACCCTAAATCTCCTCCCTGGTCTCAGCCTACCACCCTACCCGTGCCCTCCGCTCCGCTAATGACCTCAGGTTAGCATCCTCAATAATCAGAACCTCCCACTCCCGTCTCCAAGACTTTACACGTGCTGCGCTGATTCTTTGGAATGCACTACCTAGGTTAATGCGATTAATCCCCACAGTTTTAAGCGAGCCCTAAAAACTCATTTGTTCAGACTGGCCTACCGCCTCAATGCATTAACGTAACGATCCCTGTGTGGCCTATTTAAAAAAAAAAAAAAAAAATGTTCTCATTCACTTTATGCAGTATTAGCCCTCTGTGTCTGTACTGCTACATACTTAGGCAGGTAACTGGTTCATGCAGCTTTACATGAACACCTGAGCCTTACACTATGGCCGGTCCGAATAACTAAAGCAATTGTTACCATCCACCTCTCGTGTCTCCCCTTTTCCCCATAGTTTGTAGCTTGCGAGCAGCAGGGCCCTCACTCCTCCTGGTATCTGTTTTGAACTGTATTTCTGTTATGCTGTAATGTCTATTGTCTGTGCAAGTCCCCTCTATAATTTGTAAAGCGCTGCAGAATATGTTGGCGCTAAATAAATTAAAATTATTATTATTATTATAAGATCCTGTCTGCAGCCACTACTAGGGGGAGCTCCCTGTATACAGAGATACATGATAAGATTCTGTCTGGAGCCCTTAGTGTTGGCTAGAGGCTGAATATTACCATGTAGCTCTTGGTCTGAGCAGAGGATTTAGTTTTCTTTATTAGTTGGATATAGCGCTGACGTGTAATATATACTGGGATGCTGCACAGACTGACACTTTTATGTGTGATACATTTTATTGTTATTCTATATCCAGGTGAATTTCGTCATCTTTATCCGGGTGATCTGTATCATCATCTCTAAGCTGCAGGCGAACCTGATGTGTAGATCAGACACCAAGTGCCGGTACGTGCCTCATGTTATATGGACGTCATTATTTGTGCATCTTGTCCGCCTACAGATATTACTAAACCGCCTTGTATCATCCTCTATCCTCTCTATCTATCCTCGCCCTTACTGCTGACCTTCCTTGTGTGCTCACCTTCTGGAGTTCCATCTTCCATTTTTCGCGTGATGAGTTTTTGCTGTTATTAGTCACTGAAGCCGATGGCAGTGACATCACCGGATGGAACCGTCCATAACCGCTCAGAACCTTCCAGAGAAACCCTTGGCCGTGTGCTATTTGCTCTATCCTGAGTTTTCATCATCTAGGTGGTGATCCATTCTTGGCCGACATCTTGGTTCTTCCCTCCCGGAACCTTCTTTCTCAATGGTGTCAGCACGGAGCTCTGTTCTTTGGTGTGTGGCCATCTCTGCCGGCACAGATAATGTCTCCATCAGATCAGGACTTTATTCTATTGGACGCAGAAGAGACCTGAACATAGGGGACCATTCACCCCGACTGACGGGAGCAAGAGGAGACCATGGAAGAGACCTGAACATAGGGGACCGTTCACACCGACTGACGGGAGCAAGAGGAGACCATGGAAGAGACCTGAACATAGGGGACCGTTCACACCGACTGACGGGAGCAAGAGGAGACCATGGAAGAGACCTGAACATAGGGGACCGTTCACACCGACTGACGGGAGTAAGAGGAGACCATGGAAGAGACCTGAACATAGGGGACCCTTCACCCCGACTGACGGGAGCAAGAGGAGACCATGGAAGAGACCTGAACATAGGGGACCGTTCACACCGACTGACGGGAGTAAGAGGAGACCATGGAAGAGACCTGAACATAGGGGACCATTCACCCCGACTGACGGGAGCAAGAGGAGACCATGGAAGAGACCTGAACATAGGGGACCGTTCACCCCGACTGACGGGAGCAAGAGGAGACCATGGAAGAGACCTGAACATAGGGGACCGTTCACCCCGACTGACGGGAGCAAGAGGAGACCATGGAAGAGACCTGAACATAGGGGACCATTCACCCCGACTGACGGGAGCAAGAGGAGACCATGGAAGAGACCTGAACATAGGGGACCGTTCACCCCGACTGACGGGAGCAAGAGGAGACCATGGAAGATACCTGAACATAGGGGACCGTTCACCCCGACTGACGGGAGCAAGAGACCATGGAAGAGACCTGAACATAGGGGACCATTCACCCCGACTGATGGGAGCAAGAGGAGACCATGGAAGAGACCTGAACATAGGGGACCGTTCACACCGACTGACGGGAGCAAGAGGAGACCATGGAAGAGACCTGAACATAGGGGACCGTTCACACCGACTGACGGGAGCAAGAGGAGACCATGGAAGAGACCTGAACATAGGGGACCTTTCACCCCGACTGACGGGAGCAAGAGGAGACCATGGAAGAGACCTGAACATAGGGGACCATTCACCCCGACTGACGGGAGCAAGAGGAGACCATGGAAACAGGCGGAGTGATCACACTGACCGCTAGGATGAGAGGGAGACAAAGTAACAGCAGTAAAGGGAATAAACAGGAATGTTACATGACAGTGATACATTGTTACAGCATCGCGCTGATCATCAGATGAAAAGAACGGACAGAAATCACTCGACAACCACAATGTCCCATAATTTACTAATAGGAGAGGTAGAGAGATTCCGGTACAGTGACGTACACTGATAACTGCTGCTGTTCGTCACAATGTAACAGTTAATGGTGCAGGGGTCTCGCTGTACAGATCCCTCTTACCTTCCGTAATGGAAAAGTCACCGCCCGGACATCAATCCCGAGGCGACTCGGCGTTCTGCTGACTGCGGACTTTACCGCACAGACTCTCCCAGATCACGGCGGTGATGGCCGGGGTTATGGGCTCTAATCTGCAGTAATGGAGATGGAGCGAGAACGTCGATAATGACACTTGTGTGAAAGGAATGGAGGAGATGACAAGGAATCATATCCAGCACCGAAATAAAGAACTAATGAGGGGATTGTGCTGAAGTCGCAGGAAGCGAAGACGTCGGCCCGTCACCTTCACTGTCACCGCAGCAGGAATACGGCTCTGTTCACACATCGTTTTGTAAAGGAGTTTTTTTAAACTAAAGGAAACCTCTCTGTCCATCACAAAGCTGCAGAATCATTCAGGAAAATAAATTCCCCACCAAAACCTCCCCCAAAATAGGAAAGTTTCCTGCCTAAACGGGGGGAAGTAGCTGTTGATGAACTCCACTAACTCTCCTGCCCGAGCACACTTCGGCTCTGAACTACTCTGCACTACTGGAAAACCTGTTGTTTCACCGTATAACTTAAAAATCTGTTACTTTCTACTACATGAGCACAAATAATGCCCTGAAATACTCTGTGCTGCAGGAGGAGACATTTTTTGCTAATACGTAATTAGGCCGGGATCACACAGAGTGGAGCGTGCGGCCACATAGCAATACATGGAGCCGCATGCTCCATGTCTCAACCAGTAATATAGGCTGAATGTGAGGTCTGTGTGTCTCCCAGTAATATAGGCTGAATGTGAGGTCTGTGTGTCTCCCAGTAATATAGGCTGGATGTGAGATCTGTGTGTCTCCCAGTAATATAGGCTGGATGTGAGCTCTGTGTGTCTCCCAGTAATATAGGCTGGATGTGAGGTCTGTGTGTCTCTCCCAGTGATATAGGCTGGATGTGAGGTCTGTGTGTCTCTCCCAGTAATATAGGCTGGATGTGAGGTCTGTGTGTCTCTCCCAGTGATATAGGCTGGATGTGAGGTCTGTGTGTCTCTCCCAGTAATATAGGCTGGATGTGAGGTCTGTGTGTCTCTCCCAGTAATATAGGCTGGATGTGAGGTCTGTGTGTCTCTCCCAGTGATATAGGCTGGATGTGAGGTCTGTGTGTCTCTCCCAGTGATATAGGCTGGATGTGAGGTCTGTGTGTCTCTCCCAGTAATATAGGCTGAATGTGAGGTCTGTGTCTCTCCCAGTAATATAGGCTGGATGTGAGGTCTGTGTGTCTCTCCCAGTAATATAGGCTGGATGTGAGGCCTGTGTGTCCCTCCCAGTAATATAGGCTGGATGTGAGCTCTGTGTGTCTCTCTCAGTAATATAGGCTGGATGTGAGGTCTGTGTGTCTCTCCCAGTGATATAGGCTGAATGTGAGGTCTGTGTCTCTCCCAGTAATATAGGCTGGATGTGAGGTCTGTGTGTCTCTCCCAGTAATATAGGCTGGATGTGAGGCCTGTGTGTCCCTCCCAGTAATATAGGTTGGATGTGAGGTCTATGTCTCCCAGTAATATAGGCTGGATGTGAGGCCTGTGTGTCTCTCCCAGTAATATAGGCTGAATGTGAAGTCTGTGTGTCTCTCCCGGTAATATAGGCTGGATGTGAGCTCTGTGTGTCTCTCTCAGTAATATAGGCTGGATGTGAGGTCTGTGTGTCTCTCCCAGTGATATAGGCTGGTTGTGAGGCCTGTGTGTTTCTCCCAGTAATATAGGGTGGATGTGAGGTCTGTGTGTCTCTCCCAGTAACATAGGCTGGATGTGAGCGCTGTTTGTCTCCCAGTAATATAGGCTGCATGTGAGGTTTGTGTGTCTCTCCCAGTAATATAGGCTGGATGTGAGGTTTGTGTTTATCTCCCAGTAATATAGGCTGAATGTGAGGTCTGTGTCTCTCCCAGTAATATAGGCTAGATGTGAGGTCTGTGTGTCTCTCCCAGTAATATAGGGTGGATGTGAGTTCTGTGTGGCTCCCAGTAATATAGACTGGATGTGAGGTCTGTGTGTCTCTCCCAGTAATATAGGCTGGATGTGAGGTTTGTGTGTCTCTCCCAGTAATATAGGCTGAATGTGAGGTCTGTGTGTCTCTCCCAGTAATATAGGCTGAATGTGAGGTCTGTGTGTCTCTCCCAGTAATATAGGCTGAATGTGAGGTTTGTGTGTCTCTCCCAGTAATATAGGCTGGATGTGAGGTCTGTGTGTCTCTCCCAGTAATATAGGGAGGATGTGAGGTCTGTGTGTCTCCCAGTAATATAGGCTGGATGTGAGGTCTGTGTGTCTCTCCCAGTAATATAAGCTGGATGTGAGGTTTGTGTGTCTCTCCCAGTAATATAGGCTGAATGTGAGGTCTGTGTGTCTCTCCCAGTAATATAGGCTGAATGTGAGGTCTGTGTGTCTCCCAGTAATATAGGCTGGATGTGAGGTCTGTGTGTCTCTCCCGGTAATATAGGCTGGATGTGAGCTCTGTGTGTCTCTCTCAGTAATATAGGCTGGATGTGAGGTCTGTGTGTCTCTCCCAGTGATATAGGCTGGTTGTGAGGCCTGTGTGTTTCTCCCAGTAATATAGGGTGGATGTGAGGTCTGTGTGTCTCTCCCAGTAACATAGGCTGGATGTGAGCGCTGTTTGTCTCCCAGTAATATAGGCTGCATGTGAGGTTTGTGTGTCTCTCCCAGTAATATAGGCTGAATGTGAGGTCTGTGTCTCTCCCAGTAATATAGGCTAGATGTGAGGTCTGTGTGTCTCTCCCAGTAATATAGGGTGGATGTGAGTTCTGTGTGGCTCCCAGTAATATAGACTGGATGTGAGGTCTGTGTGTCTCTCCCAGTAATATAGGCTGGATGTGAGGTTTGTGTGTCTCTCCCAGTAATATAGGCTGAATGTGAGGTCTGTGTGTCTCTCCCAGTAATATAGGCTGAATGTGAGGTCTGTGTGTCTCTCCCAGTAATATAGGCTGAATGTGAGGTTTGTGTGTCTCTCCCAGTAATATAGGCTGGATGTGAGGTCTGTGTGTCTCTCCCAGTAATATAGGGAGGATGTGAGGTCTGTGTGTCTCCCAGTAATATAGGCTGGATGTGAGGTCTGTGTGTCTCTCCCAGTAATATAAGCTGGATGTGAGGTTTGTGTGTCTCTCCCAGTAATATAGGCTGAATGTGAGGTCTGTGTGTCTCTCCCAGTAATATAGGCTGAATGTGAGGTCTGTGTGTCTCCCAGTAATATAGGCTGGATGTGAGGTCTGTGTGTCTCTCCCAGTAATATAGGGTGGATGTGAGTTCTGTGTGTCTCCCAGTAATATAGGCTGGATGTGAGATCTCTGTATTTCTCCCAGTAATATAGGCTGGATGTGAGGCATGTGTGTCTCTCCAGTAATATAGGCTGGATGTGAGCTCTGTGTGTCTCTCCCAGTAATATAGGCTGGATGTGAGCTCTGTGTGTCTCTCCTAGTAATATAGGCTGGATGTGAGCTCTGTGTGTCTCTCCCAGTAATATAGGCTGGATGTGAGGCCTGTGTGTCTCTCCCTGTAATATAGGCTGGATGTGAGGTCTGTGTGTCTCTCCCAGTAATATAGGCTGGATGTGATCTCTGTGTGTCTCACCCAGTAATATAGGCTGGATGTGAGATCTGTGTGTCTCTCCCAGTAATATAGGCTTGATGTGATGTCTGTGTTTCTCTCCCAGTAATATAGGCTGGATGTGATCTCTGTGTGTCTCACCCAGTAATATAGGCTGGATGTGAGATCTGTGTGTCTCTCCCAGTAATATAGGCTGGATGTGAGGTCTTTGTGTCTCCCAGTAATATAGGCTGGATGTGATCTCTCTGTGTGTCTCACCCAGTAATATAGGCTGGATGTGAGGCCTGTGTGTCTCTCCCAGTAATATAGGCTTGATGTGATGTCTGTGTTTCTCTCCCAGTAATATAGGCTGGATGTGAGCTCTGTGTGTCTCTCCTAGTAATATAGGCTGGATGTGAGCTCTGTGTGTCTTTCCCAGTAATATAGGCTGGATGTGATGTCTGTGTTTCTCTCCCAGTAATATAGGCTGGATGTGATGTATGTGTTTCTCTCCCAGTAATATAGGCTGGATGTGAGCTCTGTGTGTCTCTCCTAGTAATATAGGCTGGATGTGAGCTCTGTGTGTCTCTCCCAGTAATATAGGCTGGATGTGAGGCCTTTGTGTCTCTCCCAGTAATATAGGCTGGATGTGAGGCCTGTGTGTCTCTCCCAGTAATATAGGCTGGATGTGAGATCTGTGTGTGTCTCCCAGTAACATAGGCTGGATGTGAGGTCTGTGTCACTCCCAGTAATATAGGCTGGATGTGAGGTCTGTGTGTCTCTCCCAGTAATATAGGCTGGATGTGAGGCCTGTGTGTCTCTCCTAGTAATATAGGCTGGATGTGAGGTCTGTGTGTCTCTCCCAGTAACATAGGCTGGATGTGAGGTCTGTGTGTCTCACCCAGTAATATAGGCTGGATGTGAGATCTGTGTGTGTCTCCCAGTAACATAGGCTGGATGTGAGGTCTGTGTCACTCCCAGTAATATAGGCTGGACGTGAGGTTTGTGTGTCTCTCCCAGTAATATAAGCTGGATGTGAGGTCTGTGTGTCTCTCCCAGTAATATAGGCTGTATGTGAGGTCTGTGTGTCTCTTCAGTAATATAGGCTGGATGTGGGGTCTGTGTGTCTCTCCCAGTAATATAGGCTGGATGTGGGGTCTGTGTGTCTCTCCCAGTAATATAGGCTGGATGTGAGGTCTGTGTGTCTTTCCCAGTAATATAGGCTGGATGTGAGGTCTGTGTGTCTCCCAGTAATATACGCTGGATGTGAGGTCTGTGTGTCTCTCCCTGCTCTCCCTGTAATATAGGCTGGATGTGAGGTCTGTGTGTCTCTCCCAGTAATATAGGCTGGATGTGAGATCTGTGTGTCTCCCAGTAATATGAGCTGGATGTGAGGTCTGTGTGTCTCCCAGTAATATCGGCTGGATGTGAGGCCTGTGTGTCTCTCCCAGTAATATAGGCTGGATGTGAGGTCTGTGTCTCTCCCAGTAATATAGGCTGGATGTGAGGTCTTTGTGTCTCCCAGTAATATAGGCTGGATGTGATCTCTCTGTGTGTCTCACCCAGTAATATAGGCTGGATGTGAGGCCTGTGTGTCTCTCCCAGTAATATAGGCTTGATGTGATGTCTGTGTTTCTCTCCCAGTAATATAGGCTGGATGTGAGCTCTGTGTGTCTCTCCTAGTAATATAGGCTGGATGTGAGCTCTGTGTGTCTTTCCCAGTAATATAGGCTGGATGTGATGTCTGTGTTTCTCTCCCAGTAATATAGGCTGGATGTGATGTATGTGTTTCTCTCCCAGTAATATAGGCTGGATGTGAGCTCTGTGTGTCTCTCCTAGTAATATAGGCTGGATGTGAGCTCTGTGTGTCTCTCCCAGTAATATAGGCTGGATGTGAGGCCTTTGTGTCTCTCCCAGTAATATAGGCTGGATGTGAGGCCTGTGTGTCTCTCCCAGTAATATAGGCTGGATGTGAGATCTGTGTGTGTCTCCCAGTAACATAGGCTGGATGTGAGGTCTGTGTCACTCCCAGTAATATAGGCTGGATGTGAGGTCTGTGTGTCTCTCCCAGTAATATAGGCTGGATGTGAGGCCTGTGTGTCTCTCCTAGTAATATAGGCTGGATGTGAGGTCTGTGTGTCTCTCCCAGTAATATAGGCTGGATGTGAGGTCTGTGTGTCTCACCCAGTAATATAGGCTGGATGTGAGATCTGTGTGTGTCTCCCAGTAACATAGGCTGGATGTGAGGTCTGTGTCACTCCCAGTAATATAGGCTGGACGTGAGGTTTGTGTGTCTCTCCCAGTAATATAAGCTGGATGTGAGGTCTGTGTGTCTCTCCCAGTAATATAGGCTGTATGTGAGGTCTGTGTGTCTCTTCAGTAATATAGGCTGGATGTGGGGTCTGTGTGTCTCTCCCAGTAATATAGGCTGGATGTGGGGTCTGTGTGTCTCTCCCAGTAATATAGGCTGGATGTGAGGTCTGTGTGTCTTTCCCAGTAATATAGGCTGGATGTGAGGTCTGTGTGTCTCCCAGTAATATACGCTGGATGTGAGGTCTGTGTGTCTCTCCCTGCTCTCCCTGTAATATAGGCTGGATGTGAGGTCTGTGTGTCTCTCCCAGTAATATAGGCTGGATGTGAGATCTGTGTGTCTCCCAGTAATATAAGCTGGATGTGAGGTCTGTGTGTCTCCCAGTAATATCGGCTGGATGTGAGGCCTGTGTGTCTCTCCCAGTAATATAGGCTGGATGTGAGGTCTGTGTCTCTCCCAGTAATATAGGCTGGATGTGAGGTCTGTGTCTCTCCCAGTAATATAGGCTGGATGTGAGGTCTGTGTCTCTCCCAGTAATATAGGCTGGATGTGAGGTCTGTGTCTCTCCCAGTAATGTAGGCTGGATGTGAGGTCTGTGTGTCTCTCCCAGTAATATAGGCTGGATGTGAGGTCTGCGTCTCTCTCAGTAATATAGGCTGGATGTGAGCTCTGTGTCTCTCCCAGTAATATAGGCTGGATGTGAGGACTGTGTCTCTCCCAGTAATATAGGCTGGATGTGAGATCTGTGTGTCTCTCCCAGTAATATAAGCTGGATGTGAGGTCTGTGTGTCTCCCAGTAATATCGGCTGGATGTGAGGTCTGTGTGTCTCTCCCAGTAATATAGGCTGGATGTGAGGTCTGTGTCTCTCCCAGTAATATAGGCTGGATGTGAGCTCTGTGTGTCTCTCCCAGTAATATAGGCTGGATGTGAGCTCTGTGTGTCTCTCCCAGTAATATAGGCTGGATGTGAGGTCTGTGTCTCTCCCAGTAATATAGGCTGGATGTGAGCTCTGTGTGTCTCTCCCAGTAATATAGGCTGGATGTGAGCTCTGTGTGTCTCTCCCAGTAATATAGGCTGGATGTGAGCTCTGTGTCTCTCCCAGTAATATAGGCTGAATGTGAGGCCTGTGTGTCTCTCCCAGTAATATAGGCTGGATGTGAGGTCTGTGTGTCTCTCCCAGTAATATAGGCTGAATGTGAGGTCTGTGTGTCTCTCCCAGTGATACAGGCTGGATGTGAGCTCTGTGTGTCTCCCAGTAATATAGGCTGGATGTGAGGTCTGTGTGTCTCTCCCAGTAATATAGGCTGAATGTGAGGTCTGTGTGTCTCTCCCAGTGATACAGGCTGGATGTGAGCTCTGTGTGTCTCCCAGTAATATAGGCTGGATGTGAGGCCTGTGTGTCTCTCACAGTAATATAGGCTGGATGTGAGGCCTGTGTGTCCCTCTCAGTAATATATATAATAAAACCTGGCACTCAACTTTTTTTAAAGATGATTTTTTTATTCCAAGCGGAAGTGTAGTAACAGCAAAACGTTTCGGTCATGAACAAATGACCTTCATCAGTTACTGAAAGTTACAAAAATATCAAAGAAATAGTATGGAAATTAATGAAAAAAATAAAGTATATCCAAAAAGGTTCATGGCACTACATTAACAAAATGAAACGTGGTTTGGAGAAATATAGACGCATCATGGCACAGTCAGAGAGATTGTAAGAAATGAGCGACGGTGCCACATACGTCTGGTGATTGGTTGCGAAGTATCTAATAACATTCATGTGGAATTAAGCTAGAAAGGTTAACTCTTTAGGTGCCACATACATTGATCTCTGGTTTATTCCGCACTGCAGCCGCTATTACTTCGGGTGTCGGGTTCAACAAGAAACATTTGCTGAAAGGTCTTAAAAGCTTTTTTCCGAAAGAACAGTAGAAGACAAAATGGCTATTTCTGGTGGTCACTCAATAGCTTCTTTTCCCTGAGGATCACACATGGCAGAACCAACAAGTGAATCTTCCTATTGGAGATTTCTAGGCGCAGAAACTCTGACCAACAATAAAGAGGAGCTGACATAGTCCTTCACAGCTGCACTCGCAATTCTGCTGGTTTTCTGGACGGTTCTGACTGCAGAGAGCGCTCTGCTGTGCTGCGTTGTCGGAGGTGCAGTGCAGGCGCACGATTTGTACAGATTAATATCTTATTTCATCAGATTCATTATTTATTTTCCTTCTCCAATTCACAGATTAGCAAAATCCACGCTGACCCTGATCCCGCTCCTGGGGACGCACGAGATCATCTTCGCCTTTATAACCGACGAACACGCCAAAGGATCCCTGCGCTACATCAAGCTGTTCTTTGAGCTTTCCTTCAGCTCCTTCCAGGTAAGAAGCCTCCTCCAGTGTAATAACAGAATTGTCTATGCCTCCGTCACTAGTGCGCAAGACCTGACTCTTCCCTATAAAGACAAGGGGAAAACATATCCACTTAAGTAGCAGAGCTGCTTATCAGTGCAGCAGAGCTGTTTGTCAGTGCAGCAGAGCTGTTTGTCAGTGCAGCAGAGTTGTATGTCAGTGCAGCAGAGCTGCTTATCAGTGTAGCAAAGCTGTTTGTCAGTGTTGCACAGCTGTTTGTCTTTGCAGCAGAGTTGTTTGTCAGTGCAGCAGAGTTGTTTGTCAGTGCAGCAGAGCTGTTTGTCAGTGCAGCAGAGCTGCTTATCAGTGTAGCAGAGCTGTTTGTCAATGTTGCACAGCTGTTTGTCTTTGCAGCAGAGTTGTTTGTCAGTGCAGCAGAGTTGTTTGTCAGTGCAGCAGAGTTGTTTGTCAGTGCAGCAGAGCTGCTTATCAGTGTTGCACAGCTGTTTGTCAGTGCAGCAGAGCTGTTTGTCACTGCAGCAGAGCTGTTTGTCAGTGCAGCAGAGCTGCTTATCAGTGTAGCAAAGCTGTTTGTCAGTGTTGCACAGCTGTTTGTCAGTGTTGCAGAGTTGTTTGTCAGTGCAGCAGAGCTGTTTGTCAGTGCAGCAGAGCTGTTTGTCAGTGCAGCAGAGCTGTTTGTCAGTGCAGCAGAGCTGCTTATCAGTGTTGCACAGCTGTTTGTCAGTGCAGCAGAGCTGTTTGTCAGTGCAGCAGAGTTGTATGTCAGTGCAGCAGAGCTGCTTATCAGTGTAGCAAAGCTGTTTGTCAGTGTTGCACAGCTGTTTGTCTTTGCAGCAGAGTTGTTTGTCAGTGCAGCAGAGTTGTTTGTCAGTGCAGCAGAGCTGTTTGTCAGTGCAGCAGAGCTGTTTGTCAGTGCAGCAGAGCTGTTTGTCAGTGCAGCAGAGCTGTTTGTCAGTGCAGCAGAGCTGTTTGTCAGTGCAGCAGAGCTGCTTATCAGTGTTGCACAGCTGTTTGTCAGTGCAGCAGAGCTGTTTGTCACTGCAGCAGAGCTGTTTGTCAGTGCAGCAGAGCTGCTTATCAGTGTAGCAGAGCTGTTTGTCAGTGTTGCACAGCTGTTTGTCTTTGCAGCAGAGTTGTTTGTCAGTGCAGCAGAGTTGTTTGTCAGTGCAGCAGAGTTGTTTGTCAGTGCAGCAGAGCTGTTTGTCAGTGCAGCAGAGCTGTTTGTCAGTGCAGCAGAGCTGTTTGTCAGTGCAGCAGAGCTGTTTGTCAGTGCAGCAGAGCTGTTTTTCAGTGCAGCAGAGCTGCTTATCAGTGTTGCACAGCTGTTTGTCAGTGCAGCAGAGCTGTTTGTCACTGCAGCAGAGCTGTTTGTCAGTGCAGCAGAGCTGCTTATCAGTGTAGCAGAGCTGTTTGTCAGTGTTGCACAGCTGTTTGTCTTTGCAGCAGAGTTGTTTGTCAGTGCAGCAGAGTTGTTTGACAGTGCAGCAGAGTTGTTTGTCAGTGCAGCAGAGCTGTTTGTCAGTGCAGCAGAGCTGTTTGTCAGTGCAGCAGAGCTGCTTATCAGTGTTGCACAGCTGTTTGTCAGTGCAGCAGAGCTGTTTGTCACTGCAGCAGAGCTGTTTGTCAGTGCAGCAGAGCTGCTTATCAGTGTAGCAGAGCTGTTTGTCAGTGTTGCACAGCTGTTTGTCTTTGCAGCAGAGTTGTTTGTCAGTGCAGCAGAGTTGTTTGTCAGTGCAGCAGAGCTGTTTGTCACTGCAGCAGAGCTGTTTGTCAGTGCAGCAGAGCTGCTTATCAGTGTAGCAGAGCTGTTTGTCAGTGTTGCACAGCTGTTTGTCTTTGCAGCAGAGTTGTTTGTCAGTGCAGCAGAGTTGTTTGTCAGTGCAGCAGAGTTGTTTGACAGTGCAGCAGAGTTGTTTGTCAGTGCAGCAGAGCTGTTTGTCAGTGCAGCAGAGCTGTTTGTCAGTGCAGCAGAGCTGCTTATCAGTGTTGCACAGCTGTTTGTCAGTGCAGCAGAGCTGTTTGTCACTGCAGCAGAGCTGTTTGTCAGTGCAGCAGAGCTGCTTATCAGTGTAGCAGAGCTGTTTGTCAATGTTGCACAGCTGTTTGTCTTTGCAGCAGAGTTGTTTGTCAGTGCAGCAGAGTTGTTTGTCAGTGCAGCAGAGCTGCTTATCAGTGTTGCACAGCTGTTTGTCAGTGCAGCAGAGCTGTTTGTCACTGCAGCAGAGCTGTTTGTCAGTGCAGCAGAGCTGCTTATCAGTGTAGCAAAGCTGTTTGTCAGTGTTGCACAGCTGTTTGTCAGTGTTGCAGAGTTGTTTGTCAGTGCAGCAGAGCTGTTTGTCAGTGCAGCAGAGCTGTTTGTCAGTGCAGCAGAGCTGTTTGTCAGTGCAGCAGAGCTGCTTATCAGTGATGCACAGCTGTTTGTCAGTGCAGCAGAGCTGTTTGTCACTGCAGCAGAGCTGTTTGTCAGTGCAGCAGAGCTGCTTATCAGTGTAGCAAAGCTGTTTGTCAGTGTTGCACAGCTGTTTGTCAGTGTTGCAGAGTTGTTTGTCAGTGCAGCAGAGCTGTTTGTCAGTGCAGCAGAGCTGTTTGTCAGTGCAGCAGAGCTGTTTGTCAGTGTAGCAGAGCTGTTTGTCAGTGTAGCAGAGCTGTTTGTCAGTGTAGCAGAGCTGTTTGTCAGTGTAGCAGAGCTGTTTGTCAGTGTAGCAGAGCTGTTTGTCAGTGTAGCAGAGCTGTTTGTCAGTGCAGCATAGCTACTTATCAGTGTAGCAGAGCTGTTTGTTTTTTAGTGCAGCAGAGCTGATTCTCAGTCCAACAGAGCTGTTTGTTAGTGTAGCAGAGTATTTTTTTTTATCAGTGCAGCAGAGCTGTTTGTTAGTGTAGCAGAGTATTTTTTTTATCAGTGTAGCAGAGCTGTTTGTCAGTGTAGCAGAGCTGTTTGTTAGTGCAGCAGAGTATTTTTTATCAGTGCAGCAGAGCTGTTTGTTAGTGTAGCAGAGTTGTTTGTCAGTGTAGCAGAGCTGTTTGTTAGTGTAGCAGAGCTGTTTGTTAGTGTAGCACAGCAGTTTGTCATTTGGCAATCTGCTATGTCAATGGGTTTTCTGATCACAATGGTAACAGAATGACAGTATCAGCTCTGCTACATCGCTCAATAACAGGGTGCAGTCCCCTATTTTACCATGAGGGGCAGTACGATAGTGGAAATATAACTCTCCTGTTCCAATCTTGGCCAGTACAGGTGTTTACATGCGTCCACACTGTTCATAACATGCAGAAAATCTCCACCGCTGGTTTGTGGACTATTGGCTGTAAGGTCTTAATGTTTCTCACATCTGAGGGTTTGGTACAGTTGTAGCCAATGTATCCAATCCTCTGTGCAGTAAGCGCCTCTTTGTGCTCGCCTGATAGTAAAACCTGTGAGGAGTCTGATCTCAGCCGCACTAATCACCGTCTCTGCTGTTCCAGGGTCTGATGGTCGCCGTGCTGTACTGCTTCATTAATAATGAGGTGAGGACCAGGCGCAGAGTCCCAGCAGCTCCACATCAGCAGATCCTCCTCCTTTGTTCCAGGGGACATCGTCTTTTATTTCCACATTCTGTCTTGTTTCCGTCTTGATTGAATTTATTCTCTCCTGTATTTCCAGTTCTGGACATTTACGTCTCTGTGCAGATTGGGACTGATCTTCTGTTACGTTGCACTGATATATTGTGCAGTGTATGTCCCACCCCCGAGGAGCAGGGGGCGGCATCATAACTGACTACTGCCCCAGAGGAGGCAAGAACGAACAGAGGTGTAAGGAGTGGACAGAATAGTCTGCAGGAGGAAAGAGGAGTGTGGGGGGACAGAGGAGTGCGGAGGAGGAGGACAGAGGAGGTAGTGTGAAGGAGGGGGACAGAGGAGTGCGGAGGAGGGGGACAGAGGAGTGTGGGGGGACAGAGGAGTGCGGAGGAGGGGGACAGGAGTGCGGAGGAGGGGAACAGGAGTGCGGAGGAGGGGGACAGAGGAGTGTGTGGAGGAGGGGGACAGAGGAGTGCGGAGGAGGGGGACAGAGGAGTGCGGAGGAGGGGGACAGAGGAGTGCGGAGGAGGGGGACAGAGGAGTGCGGAGGAGGGGGACAGAGGAGTGCGGAGGAGGGGGACAGAGGAGTGTGGGGGGACAGAGGAGTGTGGTGGGACAGAGGAGTGTTGTGGGACAGAGGAGTGTTGTGGGACAGAGGAGTGTGGGGGGACAGGGGAGTGTGGGGGACAAAGGAATGTGGAGGAGGGGGACGGAGGAGGGGACAGGAGTGTGGAGGAGGGGGACAGGAGAGTGTGGAGGAGGGGGACAGAGGAGGGGGACAGAGGAGTGTGGGGAGACAGAGGAGTGTGGAGGAGGGGGACAGAGGAGTGCGGAGGAGGGGGACAGAGGAGTGTGGGGGGACAGAGGAGTGTGGAGGAGGGGGACAGAGGAGTGTGGAGGAGGGGGACAGAGGAGTGTGGAGGAGGGGGACGGAGGAGTGCGAAGGAGGAGGACAGAGGAGTGTGGAGGAGGGGATCAGAGACCTGGAGTGTTACAGAGTAGTCTGGAGGAGGGGAACAAAAGATTCCAGAGGAGGACAAACAAGTCTGGAGGAGGGGGACAGGAGTGTGTAGGAGGGGGACATAGGAGTCTGGAGTGTTACAGAGTAGTCTGGAGGAGGGGAACAGAAGATTCTAGTGGAGGACAAATAAATCTGGAGGAGGAGATATAAAAGAGTCTGGACTAGGGGGACAGAAGAGTCTCTGGATTGGGACAGAAGAGTCTGGTGAATTAGACAGAAGAGTCTGGAGAAGGGGGACAGAGGAGTCTGTAGTGTTACAGAGTAGTCTGGAGAAGGGGGACAGAGGTGTCTGTAGTGTTACAGAGTAGTCTGGAGGAGGGGGACAGATGAGGCTGGAGGAGGAAATAGGATTCTAGAGATGGGCGACAGGAGTCTGTAGGGGAGATAGTAGTCTGGATTAGACAGACGTTTGGAAGGGGCAGAGGAGTCCAGAGGAGGATAGAGGAGTCTAAAAGGAGTCACAGAGGTCTGGAGAGAGGCAGATTCAGATGAGTTTCTAATAGGACCCTGGAGGAAACCAGTGGGCTCTGAAGCAGGAGGACAGAGGAGTCTGGAGGGGGACACAACACCACTTCCCACTGGTCTTCCCAATGAAAACACTTGCTTGGCCACGCTGAGTGTCCATGTGTATGTGGGAGTTCGGAGCTTGATCAGTTAACCAAGATTTTATGGCTGCCTTAAAATCTGTGCTGTGAAAGCAACAACGACACTTTGCCCGATCCATAACACAATGGAAACCACCAATGGGAAAGATCAAGGCTCATGATGTAGATGTGAACATGGCCTTATCTGTGCTTGATGAGACAGAGGGGTATGATAATAAATAATAATAATAATAATCTTTATTTATATAGCGCCAACATATTCCGCAGCGCTTTACAGTTTAACAGTTTCAAACGCAAAAGTCATAAGTAACAACGTTAACAATACAATAATTAAAGCAAAATAAGACGACCCTGCTCGTGAGAGCTTACAATCTACAATGAGGTGGGGGAGATACAAAGTACAGGTGTGTATTTACAATGATGTATTTACAATCATGGTCCAGCCATCTTCAGGGGTTGGGGAATAGATGGGGATAGTGAATGGGCTACACACACACACAAACATAACATAACTTTGATTAGTGAACGTGATAGGCCGCTCTGAACAAATGCGTTTTGAGCGAGCGCCTAAAACTATGCAAATTATGGATGGTCCTAATATCTTGGGGTAGAGCATTCCAGAGGATTGGCGCAGCACGGGAGAAGTCTTGGAGTCGGGAGTGGGAGGTACGGATTAGTGCAGAGGTTAGCCGAAAGTCATTTGCAGAGCGCAGTGGTCTGTTAGGCTGATAGACAGAAATGAGGGAGGAGATGTAAGGGGTGCCGCACTGTGGAGAGCTTTGTGGGTGAGAACAAGTACTTTGAATTGTATCCTGTAATGAATGGGCAGCCAGTGTAACGACTGGCGAAGAGGATGATCAACATTCTGTGTTCCTACACAAGGTCTGCACATGTCAGATATGATCTCTTGCTCTCTGTCTGCTCTTCCTCCAGGTCCAGGCTGAATTCCAGAGAAGATGGGAACGATGGAGACTTGAGCATTTATACAGTCAACGTGACAGCAGCATGAAACCCGTCAAGTTCCCAGCCAACAGCCTGAGCAGCGGAGTGACCATGGGCAGCAGTGTCTAACTCTGCCTCCTCTGCTGGAATTTCATTGCCCAGTCATAAACTGTGGAGTCACCAAAGGAAATCTCAGAAGCAGGGAGTTCCATTGTTGGCACAAATAGAGACACCATCCTCTAATATTGTTTCTATTCAAGTAACATTGACGTTTTGCTACATTTGGTCTCAATGCTTGTGTCCTGCCAGTACACCGACCACTTCACCAGTCAGTCCTTAAAAGAAGAACCCTAAGATGTTTGAAGGTTTAAGAAAAGGACATGGCTGGATGCAGCTTAATGAAATAGACAGACCAATAAACAAACTTTTTACGCTACCATGGGACCGCCTACACAGGTCTTTAGGAAAACATCTCTTGATGGTCTAATGGAGAACACAGAAGAGGGTCTTCATGAGAGCATCTATGAGAGTCATGGAGAAAAATCTTCAAAGGTCTAAAGAAGAACATCTACAAGAGTCTTCAGGAGAAAATATATGATGGTCTTCAGGAGAACATTCATCAGAGTCTGCAGAGCAATATCTATGTGATATTAGGAGAACATCTATGAGGGCCTTCTGGAAAACATCTATGAGGTTCTTCAGGAGAACATCTACAAGGGGCTTCAGGAGAAAATTAGAGAACGTTCTTCAGGAGAAAACATAAGGATCTTCAGGAGAACATCTTTGATAGTCTTCAGAACAATATCTATGTAAGTCTTCAGGAGAACATCTATGAGGGCCTTTCAGAAATCATATACAAGGGTCTTCAGGACGGCATCTGTGTGAGTCTTTATAGGAACATCTATGAGGGTCTTCTGAAGAACATCTACAAGTGTCTTCTGGAGAACATCTGTGAGGTCTTCAAAAAAAAATCTGTGTCATCAGGAAGAACATCTACAAGGTTCTTTATGTTAAAGTGACTTTATTTTATAAATATCTGTGAATGTCTTCACCAGCGCCTTCATTGGTCTTCACGGATGGTCAGGGTGCTTACAATATGAATGTATCTGGGAGGAATATTTGAAACATTAACATTGTATCTGCAATAAACTTTACTTCTATTAAATAAGTCCATGTATTCTACCAAAAACAGATACCCCAATGGTTTCCTATACTTATACAGTTGCAGAAATCAGTGGTTGCCAGAGGATCTCTTGGCAAGTATCATCATTATGGGATATTGGTAGTTGTCCACATTGACTGATGCTCATTTATATTGGATCCGCTCAAGCTGACTGTCTTATGGTTGGTGTGATCTTCTCAGGACTTCTGACCACCTTAGAAACATGGTTAGGGAATGGCCAAAGGGTCAAAATAACCCTTCTCTATTACAAGGAATGTGAATAAAGATTGGATTGTGGATCTTCCCACTACTCGTTCTGTCTCGGAAGAGCTGTGTGGAAAGGATTAGGTACAGAAGTAGTAGTCATTATCATAAAAGGTGGGGATAAGGTAGGATAGGACAGGTATGGCTATTCCCATCGAGCGCTAACCATTACTAACTGTGACCTTCAACCATAAGTCACCCCTGATGTCAAATGGGGCTCAAATAAGAAAAAAAAGTATCATAGCACCTGGTAAGTTGGGACCAAGTTACAAATTTTGCATTGGAATCTTAGATCTACAAGTTTTCCCTCTTGGGACAGTGGAAGAAGTGGAGGCTTGAGCACCTGGACAGGGGAAATAGAACAATCTTTTGTGTTCATTGAGCATTGAATGTCATGGTGTAGACCATTTCCTAGAGGCTTGCTCCTTTAGGAACATGGTGGACACCACAGCTGTGGACCAAAGCTAGCTTATGTCTGGATTGAGTCTCCGGACTCCTACTGCTCAGAGATTTATAGCTTTTTCCTACTGAAATTCCCACGTTAATGCTATTTGTGTTCTTGGGGTCCTGTATGGATAGAGTCTTCTATATGGCTTCTCCATTTCTATGGATGTATCCCCAGCGGATGTAATAGATGCTCCTTCGCTTTTCAGCACTTTGGTTCCATTTTCCTATGAGTCCGACTCCACTGATCTCCTTTTATAGTGGATGTAATGAATTCGATAACAATATCGCATTATTGCATTATGACCCATATACTCTGAGCAGCGTACTGTACTCCCATCAATGTGAGCCCCATTAAACCCTACAAATAGGGAAGATTGCCCACCATAAGCATTGATGTCCTGTGGATTATGTGACTACTGGAGCCCCGACAATATGAAGAAGCGGGGAAGGGGGGGGGACAACACCATGGACCCTGCTCATCTGTAGTCTTAACTACGGCCATAAATATAAGGGCTATGTTTGATGTTTCCATGTGTAATCGCTGTGTATATAATGGGGGTCTCACTAGTTATAAACTGCATCTATATGGGGGGTGTCTGAGATTGGTGACTGCTCTATATGGGGGGCGTCTGAGAGTGGTGACTGCTCTATATGGGGGACATCTGAGAGTGGTGACTGCTCTATATGGGGGGCGACTGAGAGTGGTGACTGCTCTATATGGGGGACGTCTGAGAGTGGTGACTGCTCTATATGGGGGGTGACTGAGAGTGGTGACTGCTCTATATGGGGGACGTCTGAGAGGTGACTGCTCTATATGGGGGACGTCTGAGAGGTGACTGCTCTATATGGGGGACGTCTGAGAGTGGTGACTGCTCTATATGGGGGACATCTGAGAGTGGTGACTGCTCTATATGGGGGGCGTCTGAGAGTAGTGACTGCTCTATATGGGGGATGTTTGAAGGTGGTGACTGCTCTATATGGGGGGTGTCTGAGAGTGGTGACTGCTCTATATGGGGGACGTCTGAAGGTGGTGACTGCTCTATAGGGGGGGCGTCTGAGAGTGGTGACTGCTCTATATGGGGGCGACTGAGAGTGGTGACTGCTCTATATGGGGGACGTCTGAAGGTGGTGACTGCTCTATAGGGGGGGCGTCTGAGAGTGGTGACTGCTCAATATGGGGGGCGTCTGAGAGTGGTGACTGCTCTATATGGGGGACGACTGAGAGGTGACTGCTCTATAGGGGGGACGTCTAAGAGTGGTGACTGCTCTATATGGGGGACGTCTGAGAGTGGTGTCTGCTCTATATGGGGGGTGTCTGAGAGTGGTGACTGCTCTATATGGGGGGTGTCTGAGAGTGGTGACTGCTCTATATGGGGGACGTCTGAAGGTGGTGACTGCTCTATAGGGGGGGCGTCTGAGAGTGGTGACTGCTCTATATGGGGGGTGACTGAGAGTGGTGACTGCTCTATATGGGGGGCGACTGAGAGTGGTGACTGCTTTATATGGGAGATGTCTGAGAGTGGTGACTGCTCTACTTTATATGGGGGGCGACTGAAATTGGTGACTGCTCTATATGGGGGGCGTCTGAGAGTGGTGACTGCTCTATATGGGGGACGTCTGAGAGTGGTGACTGCTCTATATGGGGGGCGTCTGAGAGTGGTGACTGTTCTATATGGGGGACGTCTGAGAGTGGTGACTGCTCTATATGGGGGGCGACTGAGAGTAGTGACTGCTCTTTATGGGGGGCGTCTGAGAGTGGTGACTGTTCTATATGGGGGATGTCTGAGAGTGGTGACTGCTCTATAGGGGGGGCGTCTGAGAGTGGTGACTGCTCTATATGGGGGACGTCTGAGAGTGGTGACTGCTCTATATGGGGGACATCTGAGAGTGGTGATTGCTCTATATGGGGGGCATCTGAGAGTGGTGACTGATCTATATGGGGGGTGACTGAGAGTGGTGACTGCTCTATATGGGGGGCATCTGAGAGTGGTGACTGCTCTATATGGGGGGCGTCTGAGAGTGGTGACTGCTCTATATGGGGGACGACTGAGAGTGGTGACTGCTCTATATGGGGGATGTCTGAGTGGTGACTGCTCTATATGGGGGGCATCTGAGAGTGGTGACTGCTCTATATGGGGGATGTCTGAGAGTGGTGACTGCTCTATATGGGGGACGTCTGAGAGTGGTGTCTGCTCTATATGGGGGATGTCTGAGAGTGGTGACTGCTCTATATGGGGGATGTCTGAGAGTGGTGACTGCTCTATATGGGGAGCGACTGAAATTGGTGACTGCTCTCTATGGGGGGCGTCTGAGAGTGGTGACTGCTCTATATGGGGACGTCTGAGAGTGGTGACTGCTCTATATGGGGGGCGTCTGAGAGTGGTGACTGTTCTATATGGGGGACGTCTGAGAGTGGTGACTGCTCTATATGGGGGGCGACTGAGAGTGGTGACTGCTCTATATGGGGGGCGTCTAAGAGTGGTGACTGCTCTATATGGGGGACATCTGAGAGTGGTGATTGCTCTATATGGGGGACGTCTGAGAGTGGTGACTGCTCTATATGGGGGGTGTCTGAGAGTGGTGACTGCTCTATATGGGGGATGTCTGAGAGTGGTGACTGCTCTATATGGGGGATGTCTGAGAGTGGTGACTGCTCTATATGGGGGACGTCTGAGAGTGGTGACTGCTCTATTGGGGGGCGACAGAGTGGTGACTGCTCTATATGGGGGATGTCTGAGAGTGGTGACTGCTCTATATGGGGGGCGTCTGAGAGTGGTGACTGTTCTATATGGGGGATGTCTGAGAGTGGTGACTGCTCTATAGGGGGGGCGTCTGAGAGTGGTGACTGCTCTATATGGGGGGCGTCTGAGAGTGGTGACTGCTCTATATGGGGGACGTCTGAGAGTGGTGACTGCTCTATATGGGGGACATCTGAGAGTGGTGATTGCTCTATATGGGGGGCATCTGAGAGTGGTGACTGATCTATATGGGGGGTGACTGAGAGTGGTGACTGCTCTATATGGGGGGCGTCTGAGAGTGGTGACTGCTCTATATGGGGGGCGTCTGAGAGTGGTGACTGCTCTATATGGGGGACGACTGAGAGTGGTGACTGCTCTATATGGGGGATGTCTGAGAGTGGTGACTGCTCTATATGGGGGACGTCTGAGAGTGGTGTCTGCTCTATATGGGGGATGTCTGAGAGTGGTGACTGCTCTATATGGGGGGCGTCTGAGAGTGGTGACTGTTCTATATGGGGGACGTCTGAGAGTGGTGACTGCTCTATATGGGGGGCGACTGAAATTGGTGACTGCTCTCTGTGGGGGGCGTCTGAGAGTGGTGACTGCTCTATATGGGGGACGTCTGAGAGTGGTGACTGCTCTATATGGGGGGCGTCTGAGAGTGGTGACTGTTCTATATGGGGGACGTCTGAGAGTGGTGACTGCTCTATATGGGGGGCGACTGAGAGTGGTGACTGCTCTATATGGGGGGCGTCTAAGAGTGGTGACTGCTCTATATGGGGGACATCTGAGAGTGGTGATTGCTCTATATGGGGAGCATCTGAGAGTGGTGACTGATCTATATGGGGAGTGACTGAGAGTGGTGACTGCTCTATATGGGGGGCATCTGAGAGTGGTGACTGCTCTATATGGGGGACGTCTGAGAGTGGTGACTGCTCTATATGGGGGGTGTCTGAGAGTGGTGACTGCTCTATATGGGGGATGTCTGAGAGTGGTGACTGCTCTATATGGGGGACGTCTGAGAGTGGTGACTGCTCTATTGGGGGGCGACAGAGTGGTGACTGCTCTATATGGGGGATGTCTGAGAGTGGTGACTGCTCTATATGGGGGACATCTGAGAGAGGTGACTGCTCTATATGGGGGGGGTGACTGAGAGTGGTGACTGCTCTATATGGAGGGTGACTGCTCTATATGGAGGACGTCTGAGAGTGGCGACTGCTCTATATGGGGGGCATCTGAGAGTGGTGACTGCTCTATAGGGGGGCGACAGAGTGGTGACTGCTCTATATGGGGGACGTGTGAGAGTGGTGACTGCTCTATATGGGGGACGTCTGAGAGTGGTGACTGCTCTATATGGGGGGCATCTGAGAGTGGTGACTGCTCTATATGGGGGATGTCTGAAGGTGGTGACTGCTCTATATGGGGGGTGTCTGAGAGTGGTGACTGCTCTATATGGGGGGCATCTGAGAGTGGTGACTGCTCTATATTGGGGGCGTCTGAGAGTGGTGACTGCTCTATATGGGGGACGACTGAGAGTGGTGACTGCTCTATATGGGGGATGTCTGAGAGTGGTGACTGCTCTATATGGGGGGCGACTGAGAGTGGTGACTGCTCTATATGGGAGATGTCTGAGAGTGGTGACTGCTCTACTCTATATGGGGGGGCGACTGAAATTGGTGACTGCTCTATATGGGGGGCGTCTGAGAGTGGTGACTGCTCTATATGGGGGACGTCTGAGAGTGGTGACTGCTCTATTTGGGGGGCGTCTGAGAGTGGTGACTGCTCTATATGGGGGACGTCTGAGAGTGGTGACTGCTCTATTGGGGGGCGACAGAGTGGTGACTGCTCTATATGGGGGATGTCTGAGAGTGGTGACTGCTCTATATGGGGGACATCTGAGAGAGGTGACTGCTCTATATGGGGGGGGTGACTGAGAGTGGTGACTGCTCTATATGGAGGGTGACTGCTCTATATGGAGGACGTCTGAGAGTGGCGACTGCTCTATATGGGGGGCATCTGAGAGTGGTGACTGCTCTATAGGGGGGCGACAGAGTGGTGACTGCTCTATATGGGGGACGTGTGAGAGTGGTGACTGCTCTATATGGGGGACGTCTGAGAGTGGTGACTGCTCTATATGGGGGGCATCTGAGAGTGGTGACTGCTCTATATGGGGGATGTCTGAAGGTGGTGACTGCTCTATATGGGGGGTGTCTGAGAGTGGTGACTGCTCTATATGGGGGGCATCTGAGAGTGGTGACTGCTCTATATTGGGGGCGTCTGAGAGTGGTGACTGCTCTATATGGGGGACGACTGAGAGTGGTGACTGCTCTATATGGGGGATGTCTGAGAGTGGTGACTGCTCTATATGGGGGGCGACTGAGAGTGGTGACTGCTCTATATGGGAGATGTCTGAGAGTGGTGACTGCTCTACTCTATATGGGGGGGCGACTGAAATTGGTGACTGCTCTATATGGGGGGCGTCTGAGAGTGGTGACTGCTCTATATGGGGGACGTCTGAGAGTGGTGACTGCTCTATTTGGGGGGCGTCTGAGAGTGGTGACTGTTCTATATGGGGGACGTCTGAGAGTGGTGACTGCTCTATATGGGAGGCGACTGAGAGTGGTGACTGCTCTATATGGGGGGCGTCTGAGAGTGGTGACTGTTCTATATGGGGGACGTCTGAGAGTGGTGACTGCTCTATATGGGGGACATCTGAGAGTGGTGACTGCTCTATATGGAGGGCATCTGAGAGTGGTGACTGATCTTTATGGGGGGTGACTGAGAGTGGTGACTGCTCTATATGGGGGGCGTCTGAGAGTGGTGACTGCTCTATATGGGGGGCGTCTGAGAGTGGTGACTGCTCTATATGGGGGATGTCTGAGAGTGGTGACTGCTCTATATGGGGGACGTCTGAGAGTGGTGACTGCTCTATATGGGGGGGTGTCTGAGAGTGGTGACTGCTCTATATGGGGGGGGTGACTGAGAGTGGTGACTGCTCTATATGGAGGGCGACTGAGAGTGGTGACTGCTCTATATGGAGGACGTCTGAGAGTGGTGACTGCTCTATATGGGGGGCATCTGAGAGTGGTGACTGCTCTATATGGGGGATGTCTGAGTGGTGACTGCTCTATGGGGGGGCGTCTGAGAGTGGTGACTGCTCTATATGGGGGGCGTCTGAGAGTGGTGACTGCTCTATATGGGGGATGTCTGAGTGGTGACTGCTCTATGGGGGGGCGTCTGAGAGTGGTGACTGCTCTATATGGGGGACGTCTGAGAGTGGTGACTGCTCTATATGGGGGGCGTCTGAGAGTGGTGACTGCTCTATATGGGGGGCGTCTGAGAGTGGTGACTGCTCTATATGGGGGGTGTCTGAGAGTGGTGACTGCTCTATATGGGGGATGTCTGAGAGTGGTGACTGCTCTATAGGGGGGCGACTGAGAGTGGTGACTGCTCTATATGGGGGATGTCTGAGAGTGGTGACTGCTCTATATGGGGGGTGTCTGAGAGTGGTGACTGCTCTATATGGGGGACGTCTGAGAGTGGTGACTGCTCTATATGGGGGGCGTCTGAGAGTGGTGACTGCTCTATATGAGGGGCGTCTGAGAGTGGTGACTGCTCTATATGGGGGATGTCTGAGAGTGGTGACTACTCTATATTGGCCCCACCAGATGCCCACTGGTCAGAGGGACGGACAATGGAGTGATGAAAGCCCCCAAGGACAGACCACCCCACTGCTCCCTGCCATGTCAGTGATATAAGAAGGGATGCCAGGGTTTCTGTCTATCTTTTTAAGGCTGTAAATAATGAATCATCCAATGGATTTTACTTCTCCATTATTTTCTTGTTCTTTGTGTCGAACATTCTGCTCTCATCCACTTCCAATTATTTCTCTACAGGGGCGGAGTTTGATATTTCAGGTGAATAATATTATGTCGGACAGGCGCAGGAGTCACTGACGGGAACATTTACATAATTATCTGCTGCTGTCTGACTGGTAATAATATTGGGGTCATACAGGCTGGTCTGGAGCGGACAGAGACCTAAAAAAGACCCCTGTGCAAGAACGATAAATGGGCCCCCTGTTTCTATCCAATAACTCATATTAATGCATAATTTCACCTGCTTTGGAGGTCAAAATGGCCCCCTCATCTCTTGGGCTGCTGTGTGGGTGCACAGAATGCACCAATGATATGTAATAATGGGGTTTACACAGGATGGCTCTATTGATAGGGGCACTCTGGTACTAATAGGAGAACACAGGATGGCTCTATTGATAAGGGCAATCTGGTACTTATAGGGTTACACAGGATGGCTCTATTGATGGGGAACTCTGGTACTAATAGGATTACACAGGATGGCTCTATTGATAGGGAACTCTGATACTAATAGGATTATACAGGATGGCTCTATTTATGGGGCACTCTGGTACTTATAGGTTTACACAGGATGGCTCTTGTTGTGAATTCTGCTCTTGGGCTCCCTCCGGTGGTTGTTGATGGTAATGCAGTTATTCCTGAGCAGCAGTCTGCTGGTTTATTGAGGAATGCATAAACCTTGGCAGGGTTTAGCAAAATAAACAGAGCCTGGCTGGCATAACGGTAAAAAAACTAAACACGGTTCATATGAGTCCATTCCCTTCCGGGTTCACCCGCATTTTATCCCGCACAGTCTTGAGCTCCTCCTGGAGCTTTGTGGGAGTTCCTGCTCTCCAAATACACAACACACGCTGACTCTCATGGCGTCAGGTATTTAACACCCATGTGATGTCACATGACCTTGACCTCACACAGGTCATGGCAGGATGCTGTATGTGGAGATACGGCGGACCTCCTCCCACCCGCTCTATGGAGGTCCACTAAAACCAGCCCATAACATAGGTTACTATTAACCCTCTCAGCACTTAGCGTGCTGGAGGAAAAAACACTCTGGTTTTACATCAATGACCGTAGTATGCACAGTGACACATATCTCCATTCACATACTATGCCAGTGACTCTAACAGATTACACAGGACGGAGGGCTTTATTGATGGGGCACTCTGGTTCTAATAGGATTACACAGGATGTAATCACTGCGGGGTCTCTCTGCCAGGTACTATTTATCGGGTCATACAGTCCGGCTTATGGATTAAACAAACACAACCATGGCAGCCTATGGAATTGTATACTAATAATAATTAATACACCAAAAATTATATATGTGTGAGCAAATAATTCTGTGGTGTGCAACCAAATGAGTGGAATCCTCTCCAGGGGATAAGTGAAAAGCCAAGCTCCGAATTAGATACGACCAAGAACACCAAAAGCAGAAAATAATAAGTAATAAAAGTATATTTTATTTCGTCTCATATTAAAAATGACAATAGAACAGCATAGAATAAAATTGTGCATGTATCCGAATTATAACAAAAAGAATTAATAACCATATATAAAATATATATAAAATCAAGGATCGATCTATCCTATAGCGGACAAGGTATAGATAGTATATAATTTATCTCATATCCCACCACATTTATAACCTCATAGACTCACAAATAGATGAGACACACATTTATATGTGAAATAACCATAAAAAGTCGTGTAACTAGCTCCAAAGTTGTGTATAGCCAAGTGGCTACACAGCTAGTGCAAGTGTATGCAAAAAAATATAAGCTAGTGAGTAGAGTGAAAAAGAAACTCCAAATATTGAGGGAAACCCATACCTCAGGGGGTAGTGACAAAGGAATTTCTATTCCGAACGCGCGTCGGGGTGCGCAGTATCCGGACCGGGCATAATGAAAGGTATAGTCTTATTCCCCCCGTTTTATAATCCTTTTATACATCATGCACATGGCACCTTTTTAGAATTCCCCTTATTTAGTACACATTTGTATATGGGTATCCCTCAATATTTGGAGTTCCTTATTTTTTTGCATACACTTGCACTAGCTGTGTAGCCACTTGGCTATACACAACTTTGGAGTTAGTTACACGACTTTTTATGGTTATTTCACATATATATGTGTGTCTCTTTTATTTGTGAGTCTATGAGGTTATAAATGTGGTGGGATATGAGATAAATTATATACTATCTATACCTTGTCCGCTATAGGATAGATCGATCCTTGGTTTTATATATATTTTATATATGGTTATTAATTATTTTTGTTATAATTTGGATACGTGCACAATTTTATTATATGCTGTTCTATTGTCATTTTTAATATGAGATGAAATAAAATATACTTTTATTACTTATTATTTTCTGCTTTTTGGTGTTCTTGGTCATATCTAATTCGGAGCTTGGCTTTCCACTAGTCCGGCTTATGGGAGGCCTCCGGCCGATACTGTGAGAGCGTGCAGTCTGGTTCTATGATGGCGCTAATAATGTGCTACATACGTGATCCCAGGTAACAGCTGGAACGCTGCGCACGGATCCGGAGTGCACAGAACAGTCGGAGTCAATGGGACCGTCCCCGGTGACATAGATACAGTATCCACAGCAAGCATTTGTCCTCTGTGATACTTTATGAAGTAACATTAATGCGTTACAGTGGATACAATTAGTTTGATCAAAACATAAAAGTCAGAACATCTCATTAATCCACCGCGACTCCTAATAAAATAGAAAAAGCCTCTATAAGCAAGAGATCGGGGGTAAGTGGCTCCCACTCACCACTGATTACATACCAGAATCTATTACCTTCATCTTTATGATGGTTTTAGCTGTTTTTTAACAGGCCGGGTGTATGGGGTAAAGTACCCGAAGCGTATGCGTTAAAGTACCCGGGGCGTATGGGGTAAAGTACCTGGGGCGTACGGGGTAAAGTACCTGGGGCGTACGGGGTAAAGTACCCGAAGCGTACGGGGTAAAGTACCCGAAGCGTACGGGGTAAAGTACCCGGAGCGTACGGGGTAAAGTACCCAGGGCGTACGGTGTAAAGTACCCGGGACATACGGGGTAAAGTATCTGGGGCGTATGGGGTAAAGTACCCGGGGCGTACAGTGTAAAGTACCCGGGATGTACGGGGTAAAGTATCTGGGGCGTATGGGGTAAAGTACCCGGGGCGTACAGTGTAAAGTACCCGGGACGTACGGGGTAAAGTATCTGGGGCGTATGGGGTAAAGTACCCGGGCGTACGGGGTAAAGTACCCGGGACGTACGGGGTAAAGTATCTGGGGCGCATGGGGTACAGTACCCGGGACGTACGGGGTAAAGTATCTGGGGCGCATGGGGTACAGTACCCGGGACGTACGGGGTAAAGTATCTGGGGCGCATGGGGTAAAGTACCCGGGACGTACGGGGTAAAGTATCTGGGGCGTACGGGGTAAAGTACCCGGGGCATACGGGGTAAAGTACCCGAAACGTACGGGGTAAAGTACCCGGGGCGTACGGTGTAAAGTACCCGGGGCGTACGGTGTAAAGTACCCGGGGCGTACGGGGTAAAGTACCTGGGGCATACAGGGTAAAGTACCCGAAACGTACGGGGTAAAGTACCCAGAGCGTACGGGATAAAGTACCCGGGACGTACGGGGTAAAGTATCTGGGGCGTATGGGGTAAAGTACCCGGGGCGTACAGTGTAAAGTACCCGGGACGTACGGGGTAAAGTACCCGGGACGTACGGGGTAAAGTATCTGGGGCGTACAGTGTAAAGTACCCGGGACGTACGGGGTAAAGTATCTGGGGCGTATGGGGTAAAGTACCCGGGGCATACGGGGTAAAGTACCCGAAACGTACGGGGTAAAGTACCCGGGGCGTACGGTGTAAAGTACCCGGGGCGTACGGTGTAAAGTACCCGGGGCGTACGGTGTAAAGTACCCGGGGCGTACAGTGTAAAGTACCCGGGACGTACGGGGTAAAGTATCTGGGGCGTATGGGGTAAAGTACCCGGGCGTACGGGGTAAAGTACCCGGGCGTACGGGGTAAAGTACCCGGGACGTACGGGGTAAAGTATCTGGGGCGCATGGGGTACAGTACCCGGGACGTACGGGGTAAAGTATCTGGGGCGCATGGGGTAAAGTACCCGGGACGTACGGGGTAAAGTATCTGGGGCGTACGGGGTAAAGTACCCGGGGCATACGGGGTAAAGTACCCGAAACGTACGGGGTAAAGTACCCGGGGCGTACGGTGTAAAGTACCCGAGGCGTACGGTGTAAAGTACCCGGGGCGTACGGGGTAAAGTACCTGGGGCATACAGGGTAAAGTACCCGAAACGTACGGGGTAAAGTACCCAGAGCGTACGGGGTAAAGTACCCGGGGTGTTTGGGACTCCACATTACCCCATACACCCGACCACTACCACACTGATGCTCTTGATAAAAGCCACAAATTGGTGGAAACGTTGGACAACGTTGGTGCTGGATGAGAATAAAATACCACTGCAGTGAGTCCATTTCCGTGCGTCTTCGTCAGTGCTGAGGAGTTGTTACAATGTAAGAAGCACATGATGATTGAAATCGCTGGATTTGATTTTACTTGATGTATCTTATTATTGGTTTTCGTTTCTACTTGGATCCACTTTATAATTCTATACATTGAGCCGTCGGGCTAAGTCCTACAATCTGGGCTGTATACGGAGCCGCTGGGCACGGAGGAGTTTTATTGTATAACTCTGTGCTGAGGATTTGGAGCTGTGTATCAGAAGAACAAGACTCCGACCACCATAAAAATAAGTCATCAGCAATCAATGTTGCCTCTATTCAGATAAAAATAAGGGTTTTCCAAGGGCAGATATTCCCTGTATCAGATCCTGTATGATAGATCAACACTTCATCATCATCCAGTCCATCACTCCCATCATCCTTTCCTTTGTTTTACAGCAACAGTTTCGCTTGACGTTCTCAGTAATGAAGATAAACAATTCTCAGCGGAGGGAAGAAGAGGCGGCAAGAGCTCAGGGATACAATGTGACACAGTATGATGGTTATTAAGGCTGAGCGGAGAGAGGAGACGCTGCGAAGAGAGGAGATGCTGCAGAGAGAGGAGACACTGCGGGAGAGAGGAGACGCTGCAGAGAGAGGAGATGCTGCAGAGAGGAGAGACACTGCGGGAGAGAGGAGACGCTGCAGAGAGAGGAGACACTGCGGGAGAGAGGAGACGCTGCAGAGAGAGGAGACACTGCGGGAGAGAGGAGACGCTGCAGAGAGAGGAGATGCTGCAGAGAGGAGAGACACTGCGGAGAGAGGAGATGCTGCAGAGAGAGGAGACACTGCGGGAGAGAGGAGACGCTGCAGAGAGAGGAGATGCTGCAGAGAGGGGAGACACTGCGGAGAGAGGAGATGCTGCAGAGAGGAGAGACGCTGCGGAGAGAGGAGATGCTGCAGAGAGAGGAGATGCTGCGGGAGAGAGGAGACGCTGCAGAGAGAGGAGATGCTGCAGAGAGGGGAGACACTGCGGAGAGAGGAGATGCTGCAGAGAGAGGAGATGCTGCAGAGAGGAGAGACACTGCGGAGAGAGGAGATGCTGCAGAGAGGAGAGACACTGCGGAGAGAGGAGATGCTGCAGAGAGAGGAGATGCTGCAGAGAGGAGAGACGCTGCGGGAGAGAGGAGACGCTGCAGAGAGAGGAGATGCTGCAGAGAGGAGAGACGCTGCGGAGAGAGGAGATGCTGCAGAGAGAGGAGATGCTGCGGGAGAGAGGAGACGCTGCAGAGAGAGGAGATGCTGCAGAGAGGGGAGACACTGCGGGAGAGAGGAGACGCTGCAGAGAGAGGAGATGCTGCAGAGAGGAGAGACACTGCGGAGAGAGGAGATGCTGCAGAGAGAGGAGATGCTGCAGAGAGAGGAGATGCTGCAGAGAGAGGAGATGCTGCAGAGAGGGGAGACGCTGCGGAGAGAGGAGACACTGCGGAGAGAGGAGATGCTGCAGAGAGAGATGCTCCGGAGAGAGTAGACGCTGCGAAGAGAGGAGATGCTGCGGAGAGAGGAGACGCTGCAGAGAGAGGAGACGCTGCGAAGAGAGCAGATGCTGCGGAGAGAGGAGACTCTGCGGAGAGAGGAGATGCTGCAGAGAGAGATGCTCCGGAGAGAGGAGACGCTGCGAAGAGAGGAGATGCTGCAGAGAGGGGAGACGCTGCGGAGAGAGGAGACACTGCGGAGAGAGGAGATGCTGCAGAGAGAGATGCTCCGGAGAGAGGAGACGCTGCGAAGAGAGGAGATGCCGCAGAGAGAGGAGACGCTGCAGAGAGAGGAGACGCTGCAGAGAGAGGAGATGCTGCGGAGAGAGGAGACGCTGCAGAGAGGGGAGACGCTGCGGAGAGAGGAGACACTGCGGAGAGAGGAGATGCTGCAGAGAGAGATGCTCCGGAGAGAGGAGACGCTGCGAAGAGAGGAGACGCTCCGGAGAGAGGAGACGCTGCGGAGAGAGGAGACGCTCCGAGAGAGGAGACGCTGCGGACAGAGGAGACGCTGCAGAGAGAGGAGACGCCGCGTAGAGAGGAGACGCCCCGGAGAGAGGAGACGCCGCGGAGAGAGGAGATGCTCCAGAGAGAGGAGATGCTGCAGAAAGGGGAGACACTGCGGAGAGAGGAGATGCTGCAGAGAGAGGAGATGCTGCAGAGAGGGGAGACGCTGCGGAGAGAGGAGACACTGCGGAGAGAGGAGATGCTGCAGAGAGAGATGCTCCGGAGAGAGGAGACGCTGCGAAGAGAGGAGATGCTGCGGAGAGAGGAGACGCTGCGGAGAGAGGAGATGCTGCAGAGAGAGGAGATGCTGCAGAGAGGGGAGACGCTGCGGAGAGAGGAGACACTGCGGAGAGAGGAGATGCTGCAGAGAGAGATGCTCCGGAGAGAGGAGACGCTGCGAAGAGAGGATACGCTCCGAGAGAGGAGACGCTGCGGACAGAGGAGACGCTGCGGAGAGAGGAGACGCTGTGGAGAGAGGAAACGCTGTGGAGAGAGGAGACACTGTGGAGAGAGGAGACGCCCCGGAGAGAGGAGACGCCCCGGAGAGAGGAGACGCGGTGGAGAGAGGAGACACTCCGGAGAGAGGAGACACCCCGGAGAGAGGAGACGCCGCGGAGAGAGGAGACGCTCCGGAGAGAGGAGACGCTCTGGAGAGAGGAGACGCTCCGGAGAGAGGAGACGCCCCGGAGAGAAGAGATGCCGCGGAGAGAGGAGACGCCCCGGAGAGAGGAGACGCCGCGGAGAGAGGAGATGCCGCGGAGAGAGGAGACGCCGCAGAGAGAGGAGACGGTCCGGAGAGAGGAGATGCCCCGGAGAGAGGAGACGCTCCGGAGAGAGGAGACGCCCCGGAGAGAGGAGATGCTCCAGAGAGAGGAGATGCTGCAGAAAGGGGAGACACTGCGGAGAGAGGAGATGCTGCAGAGAGAGGAGATGCTGCAGAGAGGGGAGACGCTGCGGAGAGAGGAGACACTGCGGAGAGAGGAGATGCTGCAGAGAGAGATGCTCCGGAGAGAGGAGACGCTGCGAAGAGAGGAGATGCTGCGGAGAGAGGAGACGCTGCAGACAGAGGAGATGCTGCGGAGAGAGGAGACGCTGCGGAGAGAGGAGATGCTGCAGAGAGAGGAGATGCTGCAGAGAGGGGAGACGCTGCGGAGAGAGGAGACACTGCGGAGAGAGGAGATGCTGCAGAGAGAGATGCTCCGGAGAGAGGAGACGCTGCGAAGAGAGGATACGCTCCGAGAGAGGAGACGCTGCGGACAGAGGAGACGCTGTGGAGAGAGGAGACGCTCCGAGAGAGGAGACACTGCGGACAGAGGAGACGCTGCGGAGAGAGAGAGGAGACGCTCCGAGAGAGGAGACGCTGCGGACAGAGGAGACACTGCGGAGAGAGGAGACGCTGTGGAGAGAGGAAACGCTGTGGAGAGAGGAGACACTGTGGCGAGAGGAGACGCCCCGGAGAGAGGAGACGCGGTGGAGAGAGGAGACACTCCGGAGAGAGGAGACACCCCGGAGAGAGGAGACGCCGCGGAGAGAGGAGACGCTCCGGAGAGAGGAGACGCTCTGGAGAGAGGAGACGCTCCGGAGAGAGGAGACGCCCCGGAGAGAGGAGACGCCGCGGAGAGAGGAGACGCCGCGGAGAGAGGAGACGCCGCGGAGAGAGGAGACGCTCCGGAGAGAGGAGACGCCCCGGAGAGAGGAGACGCCCCAGAGAGAGGAGACGCCCCAGAGAGAGGAGACGCCGCGGAGAGAGGAGACGCTGCGGAGAGAGGAGACGCCACGGAGAGAGGAGACGCTCCGGAGAGAGGAGATGCCCCGGAGAGAGGAGACGCTCCGGAGAGAGGAGACGCCACGGAGAGAGGAGACGCCCCGGAGAGAGGAGACGCCCCGGAGAGAGGAGACGCTCCGGAGAGAGGAGATGCCCCGGAGAGAGGAGATGCCCCGGAGAGAGAAGATGCTGCGTAGAGGGGAGACGCTGCGGAGAGAGGAGACGCCAATATACCTAATAAAGGTTACGTTTTATCCAATAGCTATTTACCACGATCTGTGTAAGTGGCTGCTATTGGGACCAGATGTAGATCGCCATCTAGTGGTGACAACAGGCAGACACAATTTGTATAAGTGTGCATATAATGGAGGAATTGGCCGACATAGTACAGGAACGGAACATTATAAGGTATTTTAGCAAAAGGCTCCATGTCCTTGATGCTGCTGAATTCTTAAGAACAAATTGTAACTTTATAAGAATTGAAAGAAAACTTTGTAATCCCGTGGGAGCGTTAGAAGAATCAGTGATAAGTTTTCTGGCGGATTGTATCCTGGCTGCTGAGATTGTCATAGATAAGACACAGAGAATGACGTTAGGAGACAGGCGCAGATCTGCAGGGAACGTTCAACGTGTCGTCCTCCGCAGCGACTCCAGAGAAGACGATTCCGGAGACATCTGATATCTCGTGTACAGCACCATGGAATTAATGCTGCTATATAAATAAATAATGATAATATTTTACATCCTGAGCTCCTGACAACCCGCGTTCTGGTCAGAGTAAGATCTGCAGCCAAGCTGCCCAATATCCTCCCAGGTCTCTGCTGATTCACGTGTATTGATCTGGACCGCTGCTACCCATCAGTTTATATGACAAGACTCACACTTCATTTTTAGGGGGTGCAGGTCCTGGCGGATGTCTCATCGCGACTCTCTTACAGAAATTCTGCATGAATTATAAAAAGGTTAATAAATCATAATCCTGCGCTAAATTCTGATCAAGGGAAATTAACGTTGCGTTCCACCCTCTGAACCCCAATTCTTTAGTTCGAGCAGTTCACAGTCACAATTGATAAATATGACAGCGACTTGTCATTTGCACGGTGAACCAAATCCACATATTGCGGATGGAGCCGCGAGCACCCGCCCGCTAAATCTCACACATTATTGAAGGAAGTTATCCAGGGTTTTAGATCCAATAATTCAATAATCGGCATCGAAATGTTGCAAATTGTGTCCCACGTCTTTGTTTTACAATGTATAAGGGTTTGATATTTCGCTGCTATCAACACGTTTACAGAGCAGTGTAATGTGGTCGTGGTCGGCGGCACCGAGGGTTTCAGCCAGAATTATGAACTGCAACTTTTTAATAAGTTTCTCAACAAGTGGAAAACTGACTGCAGAAGTGATAGTGGAGGAAAAATCAGTTCTAGACAGAAGTGTTATATGTAGTGATGACCAAAGTGTGTCCGAGAGACCGATAAATTTGGGGCAAATAACTGCAACCCGTCCACGAGTAAAGCGGACACGTCCCTCCTTCATACAACAAGGTGTCCCCCCATTGTTATTCTCTGTGAGAGGATGTAATGAGCGGACTTTCTGAAAGCTCGTTTTGCATGGGACTGCTTTGCTGTTGTTTTAACCAAATGGATGAAGGTTTTGTACAATGTTTGATACATTTTGGGCATTTTTATACACAATTTTAGCCTAGAGACGATTTTACACTTTTTACACCATCAACTTAAGAATTTGAGACTTTTTATGTAACTTTTTAGAAGGTTGGAATAATTAAAAATCCGGCATGAACCTTTTTTACCAGCTAAGGCTACGTTCACATTTGCGGTGCGTCGGGCGCAACCGCGGCGACGCATGCGCCCTTATATTTAACATGGGGGGCGCATGGACATGCGTTTTGTTGCGTTTTGTGACGCATGCGTTTTTTGGGCGCAAGCGTCAGGGCGCAGAGGACGCTGCTTGTTGCATTTTTTCTGCGCTTTTTGCAGCGTTTTGCATGCGTTTTTGCATGCGTTGCGTCGCCGACGCAGCACACAACAACGCAAATGTGAACGTAGCCTTAGCCCAGAATACTCAGAGGTATAAAACTGTGGAGAGAAGCAGAAAACAGCAAATACAGGGAACCAAGATGTTACTGTTTGACAAACAGGTTTAGGAGCCCCCCAACACGTCCCCCACTGCGCAGGTGAATTCATCACAGCTGGTGTGAAACCTCTAGGAAGGCCCTGAATGTATCGAGTGGCCCCTGCACATCTTCGGGCGGCCCGTGCTGCAGAACATGGACTCTCTGCCTATCCGCACCGAGCAGATATCCGCTCCCTGAGAAGGGACCTGTGTAGTCTCGAAAGCTGCAATTTGTTCCCATCTTTTCAGTTCGCCATTAAAAGGTATCAACCGCTGAGGACTCTCAATTCTAAATATTCTTCTTGGTTACATTTTAGTAAGTTTTCCTTGCGGTAATAAAGCTCAACTTCTTTTCAAACAAAGAGTTCGGAAAATTGAAAAATAGTTGCAACATTTCCTCAGCTACCGCTCCCATAAAGTTTTGTGACTTTTTGACTCCAGTTTTCTGCTGTACGGGGAGGACGAATAATGTCAAATATGTCCAGCAATGTCCGCTCCACCTCTCCTGTAAGCAAGTGAAAGCTCCTTAGGGTTGGATAATATCTGGACTTTTGGATTTTCTTATGGAGTCACAAGAAATAATTGTAAAAATGAGGAATGTAAATAACGATGAAAAACAACTGATCCCTTTAAGACTGCAGACAAGGGCGATGGCGGAGGCTGCTGCCCTCCAGGCTGACAACCTGCCAAGTCTGAAATCTCTCATATCTCAAGTCCAATGCCATCATTTATAAAGGCGGTATAACGTATGCCCATGCTACTCTAGTCACATCCAGAGCTGCATTCAGATTTCTGTTTTGGTCTGAACATGCTCTAAAGCAGCTGTGGTCAGGGGGTCCCGCAGTCTGGGGGCTAACAGGACGCAGCAGGTTGAAATGCAGCTCTGGATGTGACTGGAGTATAAGGCTAGGTTCCCATGATCAGTTTCTGATGTTGCAGATTTTCAAATAAAATGCAAGGAACTTATATTAATGGGTGCAGAAAATCTGCAACATCAAAAACCGATTGTGGGAATATAACCTAAGAGATAAACGCTGCAGTATAACTGATATAGTGTCCTTAGTTATAAAACTACAATTGTTTCCTTTTTTTAACACATTTTTCAGGTCTCTGAATGCAGGTGGCAGTGTAAAGTATGGGGGGGTTAAATGCAAAAAACCTACCCATGTATGGACCTTAATAGAGTTTTCTCACGTTCTACATTGATTTCACATCTTTCTTTAGAATATGTTTTTTCAATGGGGGTCCAAAGGTTGTGACCCCGATAGAGCAGCCCCATGCCTTGGTACCCCCATCTGCTGATCATCATGTAGGGAGGGAGCGTCCATCCCTGACAATCCCTTGTAAAAGAAGACTCTTCTGATTTGTTCTTTTCTATGGCGAGAGGGGTCAGGTCATAATCTGGTCCTGGCACCAGTGCAGGAGGCTCGGGGGTCCGCTCTCTGGCCTCGCAGTATTGGGGTCCTGTGAGTGAATGTAATAACAGGGGATATCCTCTACGTATTCCTTCGTCTAATAGGATGATGCAAAAATGTCGGCTCCTAATTACCAGGGGAAAATTCAAGGAGACTTTTTGGCATTTGTGCACCATGGTCATTACCATTTGGGTTATTCTTGATCCGCATTGCACACCACAGGGTTACGCAGACTATTTAGGACATGGGCCCTTTAAGAAGAAGCTATAACCTAGGTAATGGGAGGTTTATGTTGCACTTTGCACATTTGATACATTGACTCCTTCATTGTTCCATTCATTTTTCTGCGTCAGCTAATCAGAGTAAATGAGCAATCATCAGAAGTGGATGCATCATGGCAGACATCGGACGTCGGCAAGAAACGCGTTGTGACTTCTCAGGTGCGGCCTCATGAATTATAAGCAGTTATAACGCCTTTTAACATTATAATCGTCTGATAATGTGCGGTGCGATATACATGTTCCCAGGACGGTGCGACGCTTATAACGACCCTCATTACGCGCCTCTCACTGACTATAATAAACCTTTACCGCGTGCCCATCTTGGGGCTTCGCATTCAGGTCTATGGCGACACATGTGATCGTTCCCGCCAGGTCTCTGGGTAAATCTCTATTTTGTCTGTTCCCATTTGTGTACTGATCAATATGAATAAAGCATTTCCATTCAATGTCTGGAGTCTTCTCTGTAATATTAGGGCTGGGAAACAATTCCAATAGTCCAGAAAACCTAAAACCCGTCACCTCCATCATCATTATCTGGTGACCGCCCATCACCTCCATCATCAGTATCAGGTGACCGCCCGTCTCCTCCATCATCAGTATCTGGTGACCGCCCATCACCTCCATCATCAGTATCAGGTGACCGCCCATCATCTCCATCATCAGTATCAGGTGACCGCCCGTCTCCTCCATCATCAGTATCTGGTGACCACTCGTCACCTCCATCATCAGTATCTGGTGACCGCCCGTCACCTCCATCATCAGTATCTGGTGACCGCCCATCCCCTCCATCATCAGTATCTAGTGACCGCCCATCACCTCCATCATCAGTATCTGGTGACCGCCCATCACCTCCATCATCAGTATCTGGTGACCGCCCATCACCTCCATCATCAGTATCTGGTGACCGCCCGTCACCTCCATCATCAGTATCTGGTGACCGCCCATCACCTCCATCATCAGTATCTGGTGACCGCCCGTCACCTCCATCATCAGTATCTGGTGACCGCCCATCACCTCCATCATCAGTATCTGGTGACCGCCCGTCACCTCCATCATCAGTATCTGGTGACCGCCCTTCACCTCCATCATCAGTATCTGGTGACCGTCCGTCACCTCCATCATCAGTATCTGGTGACCGCCCGTCACCTCCATCATCAGTATCTGGTGACCGCCCATCACCTCCATCATCAGTATCTGGTGACCTCCCATCACCTCCATCATCAGTATCTGGTGACCGCCCATCACCTCCATCATCAGTATCTGTTGACCGCCCGTCACCTCCATCATCAGTATCTGGTGACCGCCCGTCTCCTCCATCATCAGTATCTAGTGATTGCCCGTCACCTCCATCATCAGTATCTGGTGACTGCCCGTCGCCTCCATCATCAGTATCTGGTGACCGCCCATCGCCTCCATCATCAGCATTTGGTGACCATCCGTAGCCTCCATCATCAGTATCTGGTGACTGCCTATAACCTCCATCATCAGTATCTGGTGACCGCCCATCACCTCCATCATCAGTATCTGGTGACCGCCTATCACCTCCATCATCAGTATCTGGTGACCGCCCATCACCTCCATCATCAGTATCTGGTGACCGCCTATCACCTCCATCATCAGTATCTGGTGACCGCCCGTCGCCTCCATCATCAGTATCTGGTGACCGCCCATCACCTCCATCATCAGTATCTGGTGACCGCTTGTCTCCTCCATCATCAGCATCTGGTGACCGCCCATCGCCTCCATCATCAGTATTTGGTGACCATCCGTAGCCTCCATCATCAGTATCTGGTGACCGCCCATCACTTCCATCATCAGTATCTGGTGACCGCCCATCACCTCCATCATCAGTATCTGGTGACCGCCCGTCGCCTCCATCATCAGTATCTGGTGACCGCCTACCACCTCCATCATCAGTATCTGGTGACCGCCCATCACCTCCATCATCAGTATCTGGTGACCGCCCATCACTTCCATCATCAGTATCTGGTGACCGCCCATCACCTCCATCATCAGTATCTGGTGACCGCCTATCACCTCCATCATCAGTATCTGGTGACCGCCTATCACCTCCATCATCAGTATCTGGTGACCGCCCATCACCTCCATCATCAGTATCTGGTGACCGCCTATCACCTCCATCATCAGTATCTGGTGACCGCCCATCACCTCCATCATCAGTATCTAGTGACCACCCGTCACCTCCATCATCAGTATCTGGTGACCGCCCATCACCTCCATCATCAGTATCTGGTGACCGTCCGTCACCTCCATCATCAGTATCTGGTGACCGCCCTTCACCTCCATCATCAGTATCTGGTGACCGTCCGTCACCTCCATCATCAGTATCTGGTGACCGCCCGTCACCTCCATCATCAGTATCTGGTGACCGCCCATTACCTCCATCATCAGTATCTGGTGACCGCCCGTCACCTCCATCATCAGTATCTGGTGACCGCCCATCACCTCCATCATCAGTATCTGGTGACCGCCCATCACCTCCATCATCAGTATCTGGTGACCGCCCGTCTCCTCCATCATCAGTATCTAGTGATTGCCCGTCACCTCCATCATCAGTATCTGGTGACTGCCCGTCGCCTCCATCATCAGTATCTGGTGACCGCCCATCGCCTCCATCATCAGCATTTGGTGACCATCCGTAGCCTCCATCATCAGTATCTGGTGACCGCCCATCACTTCCATCATCAGTATCTGGTGACTGCCCATCACCTCCATCATCAGTATCTGGTGACCGCCTATCACCTCCATCATCAGTATCTGGTGACCGCCCGTCGCCTCCATCATCAGTATCTGGTGACCGCCCATCACCTCCATCATCAGTATCTGGTGACCGCTCGTCGCCTCCATCATCAGTATCTGGTGACCGCCCGTCACCTCCATCATCAGTATCTGGTGACCGCCCATCACCTCCATCATCAGTATCTGGTGACCGCCCGTCGCCTCCATCATCAGTATCTGGTGACCGCCTATCACCTCCATCATCAGTATCTGGTGACCGCCCATCACCTCCATCATCAGTATCTGGTGACCGCCCGTCGCCTCCATCATCAGTATCTGGTGACCGCCCATCACCTCCATCATCAGTATCTGGTGACCGCTCGTCGCCTCCATCATCAGTATCTGGTGACCGCCCATCACCTCCATCATCAGTATCTGGTGACCGCCCGTCGCCTCCATCATCAGTATCTGGTGACCGCCTATCACCTCCATCATCAGTATCTGGTGACCGCCCATCACCTCCATCATCAGTATCTGGTGACCGCCCGTCGCCTCCATCATCAGTATCTGGTGACCGCCCATCACCTCCATCATCAGTATCTGGTGACCGCTCGTCTCCTCCATCATCAGTATCTGGTGACCGTCCGTCACCTCCATCATCAGTATCTGGTAACTGCCCGTCTCCTCCATCATCAGTATCTGGTGACCTCCGTCTCCTCCATCATCAGTATCTGGTGACCGCTCGTCGCCTCCATCATCAGTATCTGGTGACCGCCCATCACCTCCATCATCAGTATCTGGTGACCGCTCGTCGCCTCCATCATCAGTATCTGGTGACCGCCCATCACCTCCATCATCAGTATCTGGTGACCGCTCGTCGCCTCCATCATCAGTATCTGGTGACCGCCCATCACCTCCATCATCAGTATCTGGTGACCGCCCGTCGCCTCCATCATCAGTATCTGGTGACCGCCTATCACCTCCATCATCAGTATCTGGTGACCGCCCATCACTTCCATCATCAGTATCTGGTGACCGCCCGTCGCCTCCATCATCAGTATCTGGTGACCGCCTATCACCTCCATCATCAGTATCTGGTGACCGTCCGTCACCTCCATCATCAGTATCTGGTGACCGCCCTTCACCTCCATCATCAGTATCTGGTGACCGTCCGTCACCTCCATCATCAGTATCTGGTGACCGCCCTTCACCTCCATCATCAGTATCTGGTGACCGTCCGTCACCTCCATCATCAGTATCTGGTGAACGCCCGTCACCTCCATCATCAGTATCTGGTGACCGCCCATTACCTCCATCATCAGTATCTGGTGACCGCCCGTCACCTCCATCATCAGTATCTGGTGACCGCCCATCACCTCCATCATCAGTATCTGGTGACCGCCCATTACCTCCATCATCAGTATCTGGTGACCGTCCGTCACCTCCATCATCAGTATCTGGTGACCGCCCGTCACCTCCATCATCAGTATCTGGTGACCGCCCATTACCTCCATCATCAGTATCTGGTGACCGCCCGTCACCTCCATCATCAGTATCTGGTGACCACCCGTCACCTCCATCATCAGTATCTGGTGACCGCCCATCACCTCCATCATCAGTATCTGGTGACCTCCTGTCTCTTCCATCATCAGTATCTGGTGACCGCCCGTCTCCTCCATCATCAGTATCTGGTGACCGCCCATTACCTCCATCATCAGTATCTGGTGACCACCCGTCACCTCCATCATCAGTATCTGGTGACCGCCCGTCACCTCCATCATCAGTATCTGGTGACCGCCCATTACCTCCATCATCAGTATCTGGTGACCACCCGTCACCTCCATCATCAGTATCTGGTGACCGCCCATCATCTCCATCATCAGTATCTGGTGACCGCCCATCACCTCCATCATCAGTATCTGGTGACCTCCTGTCTCTTCCATCATCAGTATCTGGTGACCGCCCGTCTCCTCCATCATCAGTGTCTGGTGACCGCCCATTACCTCCATCATCAGTATCTGGTGACCGCCCGTCACCTCCATCATCAGTATCTGGTGACCGCCCATCACCTCCATCATCAGTATCTGGTGACCGCCCATCACCTCCATCATCAGTATCTGGTGACCTCCTGTCTCTTCCATCATCAGTATCTGGTGACCGCCCATCACCTCCATCATCAGTATCTGGTGACCGCCCGTCACCTCCATCATCAGTATCTGGTGACCGCCCGTCTCCTCCATCATCAGTATCTAGTGATTGCCCGTCACCTCCATCATCAGTATCTAGTGACCACCCGTCACCTCCATCATCAGTATCTGGTGACCGCCCATCACTTCCATCATCAGTATCTGGTGACTGCCCATCACCTCCATCATCAGTATCTGGTGACTGCCCATCACCTCCATCATCAGTATCTGGTGACCGCCCATCACCTCCATCATCAGTATCTGGTGACCGCCCATCACCTCCATCATCAGTATCTGGTGACCGCCCGTCTCCTCCATCATCAGTATCTGGTGACCACCTGTCACCTCCATCATCAGTATCTGGTGACCGCCCGTCGCCTCCATCATCAGTATCTGGTGACCGCCCATCACCTCCATCATCAGTATCTGGTGACCGCTCGTCTCCTCCATCATCAGTATCTGGTGACCGCCCATCACCTCCATCATCAGTATCTGGTGACCGCCCATCACCTCCATCATCAGTATCTGGTGACCGCTCGTCTCCTCCATCATCAGTATCTGGTGACCGCCCATCACCTCCATCATCAGTATCTGGTGACCGCCCATCACCTCCATCATCAGTATCTGGTGACCGCCTATCACCTCCATCATCAGTATCTGGTGACCGCCCATCACCTCCATCATCAGTATCTGGTGACCGCCCATCACCTCCATCATCAGTATCTGGTGACCGCCTATCACCTCCATCATCAGTATCTGGTGACCACCCATCACCTCCATCATCAGTATCTGGTGACCGCCTATCACCTCCATCATCAGTATCTGGTGACCGCCCATCACCTCCATCATCAGTATCTGGTCACCGCCCATCACCTCCATCATCAGTATCTGGTGACCGCCCATCACCTCCATCATCAGTATCTGGTGACCGCCTATCACCTCCATCATCAGTATCTGGTGACCGCCCATCACCTCCATCATCAGTATCTGGTGACCGCCTATCACCTCCATCATCAGTATCTGGTGACCGCCCATCACCTCCATCATCAGTATCTGGTGACCGCCCATCACCTCCATCATCAGTATCTGGTGACCGCCCATCACCTCCATCATCAGTATCTGGTGACCGCCTATCACCTCCATCATCAGTATCTGGTGACCGCCCGTCGCCTCCATCATCAGTATCTGGTGACCACCTGTCACCTCCATCATCAGTATCTGGTGACTGCCCATCACCTCCATCATCAGTATCTGGTGACCGCCCATCACCTCCATCATCAGTATCTGGTGACCGCCCATCACCTCCATCATCAGTATCTGGTGACCGCCTATCACCTCCATCATCAGTATCTGGTGACTGCCCATCACCTCCATCATCAGTATCTGGTCACCGCCCATCTCCTCCATCATCAGTATCTGGTGACCGCCCGTCTCCTCCATCATCAGTATCTGGTGACCACCCGTCACCTCCATCATCAGTATCTGGTGACCGCCTATCACCTCCATCATCAGTATCTGGTGACCGCCCATCACCTCCATCATCAGTATCTGGTGACCGCCCATCACCTCCATCATCAGTATCTGGTGACCACCCATCACCTCCATCATCAGTATCTGGTGACCACCCGTCACCTCCATCATCAGTATCTGGTGACCGCCCATCACCTCCATCATCAGTATCTGGTGACCGCCCGTCGCCTCCATCATCAGTATCTGGTGACCTCTCATCACTTCCATCATCAGTATCTGGTGACCGCCCATCACCTCCATCATCAGTATCTGGTGACCACCCGTCACCTCCATCATCAGTATCTGGTGACCGCCCATCACCTCCATCATCAGTATCTGGTGACCACCCATCACCTCCATCATCAGTATCTGGTGACCACCCGTCACCTCCATCATCAGTATCTGGTGACCGCCCATCACCTCCATCATCAGTATCTGGTGACCGCCCGTCGCCTCCATCATCAGTATCTGGTGACCTCTCATCACTTCCATCATCAGTATCTGGTGACCGCCCATCACCTCCATCATCAGTATCTGGTGACCACCCATCACCTCCATCATCAGTATCTGGTGACCGCCCATCACCTCCATCATCAGTATCTGGTGACCACCCATCACCTCCATCATCAGTATCTGGTGACCACCCGTCACCTCCATCATCAGTATCTGGTGACCGCCCATCACCTCCATCATCAGTATCTGGTGACCGCCCGTCGCCTCCATCATCAGTATCTGGTGACCTCTCATCACTTCCATCATCAGTATCTGGTGACCGCCCATCACCTCCATCATCAGTATCTGGTGACCACCCGTCACCTCCATCATCAGTATCTGGTGACCTCTCATCACTTCCATCATCAGTATCTGGTGACCGCCCATCACCTCCATCATCAGTATCTGGTGACCGCCCGTCGCCTCCATCATCAGTATCTGGTGACCTCTCATCACTTCCATCATCAGTATCTGGTGACCACCCGTCACCTCCATCATCAGTATCTGGTGACCGCCCATCACCTCCATCATCAGTATCTGGTGACCGCCCATCACCTCCATCATCAGTATCTGGTGACCGTCCATCACTTCCATCATCAGTATCTGGTGACCACCCGTCACCTCCATCATCAGTATCTGGTGACCGCCCATCACCTCCATCATCAGTATCTGGTGACCGCCCGTCGCCTCCGTCATCAGTATCTGGTGACCTCTCATCACTTCCATCATCAGTATCTGGTGACCGCCCGTCCCCTCCATCATCAGTATCTGGTGACTGCCCGTCCCCTCCATCATCAGTATCTGGTGACCGCCCGTCGCCTCCATCATCAGTATCTGGTGACCTCTCATCACTTCCATCATCAGTATCTGGTGACCGCCCATCACCTCCATCATCAGTATCTGGTGACCGCCCATCACCTCCATCATCAGTATCTGGTGACCGCCTATCACCTCCATCATCAGTATCTGGTGACCGCCCGTCCCCTCCATCATCAGTATCTGGTGACCGCCCGTCGCCTCCATCATCAGTATCTGGTGACCTCTCATCACTTCCATCATCAGTATCTGGTGACCGCCCATCTCCTCCATCATCAGTATCTGGTGACCACCCGTCACCTCCATCATCAGTATCTGGTGACCGCCCGTCGCCTCCATCATCAGTATCTGGTGACCGCCCATCTCCTCCATCATCAGTATCTGGTGACCACCCGTCACCTCCATCATCAGTATCTGGTGACCGCCCGTCGCCTCCATCATCAGTATCTGGTGACCGCCCGTCGCCTCCATCATCAGTATCTGGTGACCGCCCATCTCCTCCATCATCAGTATCTGGTGACCACCCGTCACCTCCATCATCAGTATCTGGTGACCGCCCGTCGCCTCCATCATCAGTATCTGGTGACCTCTCATCACTTCCATCATCAGTATCTGGTGAACGCCCATCACCTCCATCATCAGTATCTGGTGACCGCCCGTCACCTCCATCATCAGTATCTGGTGACTGCCCATCACCTCCATCATCAGTATCTGGTGACCGCCCGTTACCTCCATCATCAGTATCTGGTGACCGCCCATCTCCTCCATCATCAGTATCTGGTGACCGCCCATCTCCTCCATCATCAGTATCTGGTGACCGCCCATCTCCTCCATCATCAGTATCTGGTGACCGCCCATCTCCTCCATCATCAGTATCTGGTGACCGCCCATCTCCTCCATCATCAGTATCTGGTGAACGCCCATCACCTCCATCATCAGTATCTGGTGACCGCCCGTCACCTCCATCATCAGTATCTGGTGACTGCCCATCACCTCCATCATCAGTATCTGGTGACCGCCCGTTACCTCCATCATCAGTATCTGGTGACCGCCCATCTCCTCCATCATCAGTATCTGGTGACCGCCCATCTCCTCCATCATCAGTATCTGGTGACCGCCCATCTCCTCCATCATCAGTATCTGGTGACTGCCCATCACCTCCATCATCAGTATCTGGTGACTGCCCATCACCTCCATCATCAGTATCTGATGACCGCCCATCTCCTCCATCATCAGTATCTGGTGACCGCCCATCTCCTCCATCATCAGTATCTGGTGACCGCCCGTCGCCTCCATCTTTAGTAAAACTATTAACTCTTCTATTTCTAGCTCCTTTTGCACATAGATGATGTATGTGACCAATGAACGCTCATATTAATATATAGAAGGGCAATGATTGCTCCCCAGGGAATTATCCAGCAGCTGGGCATGCTGGGTAGTGTAGGTCAGTGATGACATCACAGAGGGAGGAGCTATTGGAACTTTGGAAAGTAAATGGAACTCTTTGTTCTCTACTCTTGGTGCATTAGATAGAAAGGAGCAATGGGAAGTTTTTCTGCTGATTCCTGGATATCATATATTAAGATAATCAGATAAACTGATAATACAAGAACATATAATCAATATAGAGTTACTATGTGAACAACGGATGCAGGTAACAATACCACACACCACACCAATAGAAATACGACTTGAGGTCACAGGTTCAATAGAACCCCGAAGAAGCCTACGTGAAACGCGCGTAGGGGCTGGCGTATCCACGTCCACACCACGACTACTATGGGTGAGGTCCAGTCGTAGACACTTGCTTTCGATGGGTTCCCAGTGGGACAATTAGTGCTCAATTACTATATGGTATGTTTATTTCATTGAACCTGTGACCTCAAGTCGTATTTCTATTGGTGTGGTGTGTGGTATTGTTACCTGCATCCGTTGTTCACATAGTAACCCTATATTGATTATATGTTCTTGTATTATCAGTTTATCTTAATATATGATGTTATTTAATAAATGTTACAACTTTTTATCTACTAAAATTGGCAGCTTTTGACTCCTTTTTCTAATTGTATATATATTGTTGGGAGTTTTTCTGTCCTTGAGAGGATTCATATGTGGCTCTGATCTAATTAACTATATGATTCCTGGATATGTAGAAAGTAAAATAAAGTCAAGATCTCAGGTTCTGCATACATTTTCCATTTTCATATTTTTTCATCTTTTTTTGCCGTCTCTCAGTTTTCCATTTGTGGCACAATCTCAGCAGAAATTCTCCACTTTGGGCAGATTCTCCCAGCGGAGGCTCCGGAGTGATGGATCTGTATTACACACAAGAAGCTCGGGAAATTTTACTGACATCGGAAGATTTATGAGACGCCGTGTAATTTATTCTAATGACGAGCAGGTGAGGCGGAACATTAAAGTTCACCGTCAGGAAAGTGCTGAGAGCAAAGCTGCGCCGAATAATCGAAAGTCAATAGATCCTCGCAGTGAAGTTCTATGAAGAGGGACATTAGTGCCCGACAATGGGAGGATGATGGCATTTTATGGTTTTATATGGCAGGAATTCAGATCTCGCCCAAACTTTATTATTGCAGAGATTCCAAAACCTTCAATAACAGAACTCTCCTAATGACAGTGATGGATGCACAGAAATGATGAGAGATTTCTCTTCATATGACATCTGATTTCTGTATCTATATCCTCTGAGCCGGACGCGACCTGAGCGGTGGTGACATTATCACCATGCATCATTCCATGCATCATTCCATGCATCATTCCATGCATCATTCCATGCATCATTGTGTAACACATGTAAATATAAAGTATCGGCTTTATACGGTTCATTCTCCGGCATAAGCCGAGCTAATTATCTCCCTCTGTAGGAATCCACTTTTCTTCCAAAGAAATAAACTGAGACAATAAAAAGATTTCATTAAGAATCACAATGCAATTAGCGCATTTCCTGCCCCGGCGGCTTCATTACCGGACAGAGCGTCATTAGTGCAGGACACAAAGTCTATAGCAGGCGACCTGTCAATCAAACCCCACGTGCAGGACAAAAAGCATACGGCACCTGTGACGCCACGTGGACAGAACGTGAACTAAAGCCACGGAGGCGACCGAGAGATGCTCATTAGATCATAACAATCTGACGCAGATTAATGCCCTTCTATCAATATAAATAAAATATGATCAGATCAGCGGTGTGATGAGATCATTCAGCACCCAAGGAAGACAAAATGTGACACTCTTGCTCCTTCTGCGTCTTCTCTACTGCATTTATAGAGGTGTCTTCACGTACTAAAAAGGGACTGTGGGCACCTATCCGATCCCTCGAACTAGGGGCACCTAGGCTATCCCTGTTCCCTGGAATACCTCTGATGGTGGAAACACCGGGGTCTCATACCTTCCAATGCTTCCATCTTAACCCTTATCTGTGAGAGGTGAGAGACCGGACACACATTGTAATAATGGGCGCAAAGCAGAATTTTCTTTCTTTCTAATAATTTTGGCTCTCCATTAGGGATATATTAGCAATCAAAGTATTTGGCACATAATGAGTAAAAAAAAAAAATTAAAGTGCCAGTGGGCGTTATCCAATAGATTACACCTGTGGTGGCGTGCACTTCTTCTCCCTGTATGATGTTGACCAATGATAATCAGGCAGCAATACACAGGATAAAGGAGAACACGCCCCTCCATAGTTTACAGCTTAAAGCTTACAGGTTAGCCACTATCAGAAGCCTTTCCTTTGAGCATTGCTGTCTGCTTATGATTGGTCAGCATCACACAGGGAGAAGAAGGGCACACCCCCAGTGAAAACTATCTGATAGCACCCACTGGAACTCAAAAAGTTAACTCATTAGGTGCCAAATACTTTGCTAATATGTCCACAATGAAAAGGTGAAAAACAAAACAAAAAAAATTTTTATTCTACTTTGCAGCCACTATTACATCCTGTGTCCAGTTCAACATGTAAAATTTGGTGAAAGGTTTTCTTTAAGTGCTCCAGGAGATCCTTGTAGCCATGGAATGACATATTACAGCTGCTTCCTTCTTTGTGATCAGCAGGAAAGATATCTAAGAGGTCCTGTAAGTTGTGCAGCAATGTTGTGTGAGAGGGGAGTGAAGGAGACTCAAAATTATTACAGGTACAAGCTATCGAAGGAACAAAAGAAAATCCTAATGTAAAAAGAAAATATAGAGCCAGTAAGAAGTGCCGCTGCTAGTTTAGAAAACCTGGGACAGAACCCATGTCCCAGACTTTCTACGGGGTGACCCCGACCTGAAGGTGAGAACCATTTTAATCTGTTTTGGCATCAACATGAACAGGAAGGCATAGGGAGCAGGGAGTCAATCGGCGGAGGAAACCATTTTGAGCAGAGAGCCATTGGGAGCAGGGAGCTATTAGCAGAAGGGAGGCATTGAGAGCAGTGAGACGCTGGGAGCAAGGAGCCATTGGGAGCACGGAGCCATTGGGAGCACGGAGCCATTGGTAAAAGGGAGCCATTGGAAGGAAGGAGACATTGGGAGCAAGGAGCCATTGGCAGAAGGGAGGCATTGGGACCAAGGAGCCATTGGGAGCACAGAGCCATTGGTAAAAGGGAGACATTGGAAGGAAGGAGACATTGGGAGCAAGGAGCCATTGGCAGAAGGGAGGCATTGGGACCAAGGAGCCATTGGGAGCACAGAGCCATTGGTAAAAGGGAGACATTGGAAGGAAGGAGACATTGGGAGCAAGGAGCCATTGCAGGGAGACATTGGGAGCAGGGAGATATAGCATGGAAGAAGCCATTGGGAGCAGGGAGCCATAGCATGGAAGAAGCCATGGGGAGCAGGGAGCCTTTTGGAGCAGGGAGCCATAGCATGGAAAAAGCCACTGGGAGCAGGGAGCCATAGCATGGAAGAAGCCACTGGGAGCAGGGAGCCATAGCATGGAAGAAGCCATTGGGAGCAGGGAGCCATAGCATGGAAGAAGCCATGGGGAGCAGGGAGCCTTTTGGAGCAGGGAGCCATAGCATGGAAGAAGCCACTGGGAGCAGGGAGCCATAGCATGGAAGGAGCCACTGGGAGCAGGGAGCCATAGCATGGAAGAAGCCACTGGGAGCAGGGAGCCATAGCATGGAAGAAGCCATTGGGAGCAGGGAGCCATAGCATGGAAGAAGCCATGGGGAGCAGGGAGCCTTTTGGAGCAGGGAGCCATAGCATGGAAGAAGCCACTGGGAGCAGGGAGCCATAGCATGGAAGGAGCCACTGGGAGCAGGGAGCCATAGCATGGAGGAAGCCAATGGGAGCAGGGAGCCTTTTGGAGTAGGGAGCCACTGGGAGCAGGGAGCCATAGCAGGGAAGGAGCCATAGGGAGCCATAGCATGGAAGGAGCCATGGGGAGCAGGGAGCCATAGCAGGGAAGAAGCCAATGGGAGCAGGGAGCCTTTTGGAGCAGGGAGCCTTTTGGAGCAGGGAGCCATGGGGAGCAGGGAGCCATAGCATGGAAGGAGCCATGGGGAGCAGGGAGCCATAGCAGAGAAGGAGCCATTTTCTCCTCCACTCTCTGTCCTGTAGACCACTGTCTGTCATACGGTTTAGCAGATGTCAGGATCACGGTGCAGGTTGCACAATGATGCCGCTGGCACGGGTTCTGTATGAGTGCAGGCCAGAAGAGGAATCAATCATCTGGATTAGGTAAATGTAAACCTTGTATATTTGTGGAAGGGGGCACACTGGTGATATTGTTACTTTTGGAGGCGGCAATCAGAATGCATCAATACTTTTACGGAATCATTAATAATTTGTCACATTTGAATCTTGGTGCTGGAGGAGACGTCTTCAGATTCCATGTTCAGCGGGAACCAACAGAGACGTCTTGGAGAAAGTCAAGCCAAAACTGTGGCTGGAAACAAATATAATCAAACAAAAGTTAGCTTATTTTGTCCATATTATAGTCGGTGGAGAAAGACGTCATGCTTGGATCGGTGAGTGGCAGAAGAAGAAGAGAAACTTCGAGAATCCTGTGGATCGATACCATGAAGAGCGACATGAGAATGACCATCGGTGAAATGGAAGAAGCAACGTGGGAGAGAACTGCCTGGCGAGCGATGATCCATAGAATGATTAAGGGGGCACTCAGAATTAGTATTTATTTTAAGGGGGCACTCAGGGCCTTTATTAGCTACAGCAACTGAGTTGTCATAATTGTGGCAGGGAAGACGGCTAGAAACGCATCCTGCCCCTACGCCGTGTCCTAAAGAAGTGTAATGTAACATGAAATTGTCCAGAAAACCTGAATTAACTTGTAAACACATGAAAGCCGATCGGCGGGATAATCACCTTGTTTACCTCGGTGTCAAGGTCACGATCCAAGCAGATAATTCAGAAATGGCATTACTGAGCGCTGTACAGATCGCCGCCCGTCCTGCTGCTCTATAATATCGGCGTAACCTTCACACCGAGGCTGGAGTCAAAGACGGGGATAATCAGCCGGCGTAAATAACAATAACTCCGCGATTTACGGCTGGAGAATCAGCTCTGCGCACAGGACAAAGATTTCTATCATTGCTTAATGGCCAAACCCCAATAAAAGGAGAAGATAGAACGAGTCATTAATACTGAGGACGGTCACCCTGTACCCGAGACCTCGAGTGTCCTCCTCCTAAAATAAACTAAATGGGGGGCTTCAGATGACTGCGTTGGATCCCAAATATGTCGACCATAGACCCATCCAGACAGGCTGTCGGTCACCCAAGAAACGAACAAAACACTTTTTTTATACGACTTTTTTTTGGTTGGATGCGGTTATTGGCCGCACGTTGCTTCCGATAACATGGCATTCTGCAGCAAAGAACAATTGTATTATCAATCGATCGGTGTGCATAGAACGCTGGTCAGTCTGTCTAATGATGCCAGGAAACGACCACTGATGAATCACCTGTGATTAATTGTTGGTGCCCATGTGACATGAATTACTCAGTAAATGATGACTTCAGTGTTTTATAAGCCACATGGTAGACCCTGTTCCTTTGTCACAATGGTGAAGACAAAGGAGCTGTCTGAGGACATCAGAACTGCTATTAATTAGCAAACACAAGACTTCCACAGGGTATAAGGCCATCTCCAAAGACCTTGGTATCTCAATTCAATATTGAGCAATGTTATTAAGAAGTTTGCCAAGCATAGAACCGTCAAGAACCTCCCTGGACGTGGTGGAAAGAGGAAAATTGACAAGAGATGTCTTTGAAGGTTGATGCGACTGGTGGCAAAAACACCACATTAAACATCCAAAAACCTGAAGGCCAACCAGGAACAGTCTGGGGTCATGGTTTCAACAAGTACCATACGCCACACACTAAGCCAAGCAGAGCTTTATGGGCAAAGGCCAAGGAAGAAGCCATTGCTGAAGAAAATACATAAAAAGTAATGAGTAATCTTTGTCAAAGAGTACCTTGACAAGCCACAATACCTCTGGGAAAATGTTCTGTGAACAGATGAAACAAAAATAGCGCTTTTTATGGCAGTGCAAAGCAACAGTTTGTTTACAGATGGTGCAGTGAAGCTTATAAGGAAAAGAACACCCTACCAACAATAAAGCATGGTGGAGGATCCACAATGTTATGGGGTTGCTTTGCTGTGTCTCATACTGGAGGCCTTGAAGGTATCACAGGAATGATGGAATCTGAGAATTATCAAGAGATTATAGAGAAAAATGTCCTACCCAGTGTAAGAAAACTTGGTTTGAGTTGAAGATCATGGGTCCTCCAGAAAGACGATGACCCAAAGCACACATCCTAAAGTACACAAGAATGGTTGAAAAAGAAAAAAATGGACTGTTTTATAATGGCCAAAATGAGTCCTGACCTCAATCCCACTGAAAATCTTTTAGGGTGAGATGAAATCTGCCATTGGAAAAAAGAAACCTGCAAACATTCAAGAGCCTGAACAAACTGCAAAGGACGAGTGGGAGAAAATACCAGCAGAGAAGTGCAAGAAGCCTATAGATGGCTGCAAGAAACGTCTGGGGTTGTCATCAATGTCAAAGGGTGAGCAGTTCTGACCCAAAACCTGGACTCTATCAGACCTCTGAAAGCGTCCTGTGATATCTGCATCTAGACATTAGCAGCTGATCTGTTGAAGCAGCTCTCCAGGATTAATATTAAAATGTAGCCGTGGTAGAAAATGTAGATGTGCCTCCATATCAAGCTTTGTGTCTCCAGGAAGCAAATTTCTAGGCCTGTCTTCCATTCAGTGAATCCCAAACTACCTGTAGCACACTTCCCAAAGTGTCTTTACTAAGTATCGCTGCATCATCTCAGAACTGAAATCACAGCTACACTGCTCAGTACTGCTGTATAATGCTACATAGAGCCAGGAGAGCAGGAATCCTTAATGTACGGTAGATATAGCAGGTTGTTCCTGCCCACCAGCTCAATTGTAATCTTCAATACGTGAGTAGGACTATACAATCAGTCCACAATAGGATGAACATACACAGATATAAGATACGTAATGGTGGAATTAACCATAGTTTGTCCAAACAATCCTTATTATTGGAACATCAAAAAGATCCGAGGAGTTTAAATCTTACAATAATTGAACAGATGTAAGACAACATTCTAAATCGTTTTCAGAAACTTATTAACAGAAAATCTGTAGAAAATCTGACTGGATCCTTAAATTATCAACTTTATCTCCTGGAGGCCTAAACAAATGCATAGAAAATACCAATTAATGAAGGGTTAATTTGAGCAGTTTTCGGTTTAGGCGGCCATAACATTATAAGGCAAAGAGTTCCAGTTCCGTAATATATTAGATGTTGTTATGTATGTTATGTACAGTATATATATATATCTTTTTGTAGTGCAGCGGTAGCACCGTACACAGTGAAGAGTCAGTGACCCACAAAGTTCAAAAATAAAGGTCTCTGTAATGTGTTACTTCACACACAATAGTCCATAGCACTTTATAGTACACTATACGTATACGGCATCAAAGTTCAATACACACAGTTGCATCTCGTCTCAGTGCCGTTTCATAGCAATACACATCATACGGCTTTAGATTACAGTCACTAAACAGGCCGGACTTCCCTTTGTCCAGTTTCCCTAGGTGACCGCACGCCGTGACCAAGTCTGTTACACACAGCTTTACATGTTGCAGGCACTACACACGCCAGTCCTCCTCTGACTAGTTCCCGTGGGTGTCCTGCACCGCTGTATCACTGTCTCTTTACTCACAGCCGTACACAGTCCTTGACATCCTCCTGTCTGCAGTCGTTACACACGCCAGTCCTCCTTCGGGCACAGGACTTCCACCTGCGATTCACCTCCGGGCACAGGACATCCACGTTGACCTGCAGAGTCCTGAGATTGCTGGACCATTGATCTGCAGATCCCTGAGATTTGCTGGACCATTGATCTGCAGAACCCCAAGATTGCAGGACCATTGATCTGCAGAACCCCAAGATTGCAGGACCATTGATCTGCAGATCCCAGAGATTTGCTGGACCATTGAACTGCAGAGCCCTGAGATTCCTGGACCACTGACCTGCAGAGCTCCCAGATTCCTGGACCATTGACCTGGAGAACCTTGAGATAGCTGGACCACTGACCTGCAGATCACTGAGCTTGCTCAATCATTAACCTGCAGAGCCCTGAAACTGATGGACCATTGACCTGCAGAGCTCCCAGATTGCTGAACCATTGACTTGGACCGCCCTGAAATTAATGGACCATTGACCCGCAGATCCCTCAGATTACTGGATAATTGACCTCAGGACCGTTGATCTTCTGAGCCCAGGGGGTTGTGTCTATTAATCTGATATTTTGCTTAAATTTTTACTTCTTTGGATCTTGACTACTTTTCAGTGTAATCTTATTGGGTCTGGACCATGATCCGCCACAAGTGGACACCTCCTCGCGGCATATTTCACATTTTTATAAACCATGAAGAGCATCGTTTATTCCGTTCTGGGACGTCACTTAGAAATTGTCAATCCTTTTTTGTATCACACATGATGGCGATCACTAGGATAGTGATCTGATTAGTGATCCTCTGCAGAGGACGCCGCTGTAGCCGAGCACTGGCGGGGGCGTCATGTGCGCCTCGTTACAGATTTTTATGCTTCAATAACAATCTAGACGCTTCCGGCAATAAAACCATCTGGAGGGTGAAGCCAGGTAATGAATTGTTTCTTTTCAATGTTCCATTAGTCAATGCATGAGATTTATCGCCGTGTTTAATGTCTTTACGAATTACAGCTCTGAAGGTGTCGCGTCTCATGGAATAGATCGGAGCTGAGGAAATCAGAGGTGACGGATATTTATTTGTGTGACCCGCACCTGCTCACAACCTCCCGTTGGATTTTATTTCACAGCAACACAAATACAATTATGTTGACGCAGGATCTTTTGCATAAAGGTCAGAATCAGAAAGCGACAGCTAATTAGGAAGAGTCTAAAGGACAATTTTTTCCAACAAAGTGATGCTAAAAGTCTGCCATAAATGATGGATTGTCTTCTTCTTGACTTTCCCGCCATGTTGTCTCACAAACACGTTGCGATATAATATAGTTGTGTTACAATAATTCCTGGAGCATGTACCAACTTCACAGCTATGTCCATACGGGTGGGAAGGGGGCTCCAGAATCGTGGCCCAACGGGTGGGAGTTGTAGGTCTTCATCAGTTGACTAATAGTCGCTCTTGAGCTGTTAAAACCAAGGCTATGCTTACGGTGACGGACACTACGGCTGCTGTGAGGACCATGGAAAGGAACGGGAGCTAAGGATGGGACAATCTGTTGGACCCTTGACCCTTCTGAGCAACACCCCACTTCACCTTGGCTCAATCTCCGTTGAATAGGGGCAATGCAGCGTAAGGGGTCACGTCATCCTCTTCTTCTACAAATGGAGATAGAGGAACCATACAAGCTCCTGATGATGGGCTGAACTTGTTCCAAGAGGACCATAATCTGTGAATATCTGGAAGACGCTACAAAAATTTAGTTTTGTGCCATATCTGAAGCCCTTGTGCCAGGCAAGGGAGTCTTCAGAGGCCGTTTTTGGAGGTGGACGGGACTAGGTCACCGTATACAATACATGGGATCCCAGTGGCAGATGTTGCCAGTAAACAAAGTATCACCATGAAGTAAAGCAGAATATTTCTAGATGAACGTACCCATATAATGGCGCCCAGTAAATGTATCAGTCACAGGACGGTGCCCGCGCCCCACAGCGCCCCTCGTCCACCACTGGATTCGGTTCTGCCATGAGCGATGACAATCTGTCGGTTATGGAGAAGTAACGAGGATGTCTTATGTCTTGTGACTTCTTCGTCCCTTCGGATCAGTTACTTATTTCCTATTGGTATAAATTTGCCTTTTCCGCAGACTTCCGCCGTTTTGTAAGATCTGTATTTTGGCTCCAGGCGGCTCAGTGAGAAGCCTCCATGGTTGGGTGTTATTAATGATAATTAAATGCAGGCGTAAAGTCGCTCCAGAGAAAATGAGCTCCGCAAACCGTGTGTGAGTGATGTATGGAGGATGCCGGTGGAGTTTGGGGGGCTGCACACAGTAACGGGGTCTCCGGTGATCGGTAAAGTCAGCTCAGCATCAAGCACTGAAGGTTCTGAGCAGATTCTCGGACAGACTTTGTGCTTTATGTCCTCGCCAATTACAAGATCTCCGCTTGCAACGAATGGGAGAATTTTATGTACGAGAACATCCGGAGAGTGAGAACTCGTCTCCTCATCTCTGCAGTGACAACGGACTGACTTCTGGGGCTCTGAAATCGCAGCAACAGACGGATCTCTACATTATCCCCATTCTGTCTGTGGGGCTCCCGGACGCTGTACATTTTCCTACTCCTTATGTGTCAGGGCTGCAAAAACGAAGGCGTCAGTCTCTGTGCAGTGCACGGTTGTTATCAGCATTTTGTGTGTGCACCATATGTCCTATGTACAGCTGGCAGGTGTGACAAGTGTATATGGTCCGTGTGCGGCCTGTGTCATATGTGCATAGTGTATGTGCAGCGTGTGTCATGTGTGCATGGTCCTTGTGCGGCATGTGTCATGTGTGCATGGTGTATGTGCGGCGTGTGTCATGTGTGCATGGTCTTTGTGCGGCATGTGTCATGTGTGCATGTTGTATGTGCAGCGTGTGTCATGTGTGCATGGTCCTTGTGCGGCATGTGTCATGTGTGCATGGTGTATGTGCGGCGTGTGTCATGTGTGCATGGTCCGTGTGCGGCATGTGTCATGTGTGCATAGTGCATGTGCGGCATGTGTCATGTGTGCATGGTCCTTGTGCGGCATGTGTCATGTGTGCATGGTGTATGTGCGGCGTGTGTCATGTGTGCATGGTCTTTGTGCGGCATGTGTCATGTGTGCATGTTGTATGTGCAGCGTGTGTCATGTGTGCATGGTCCTTGTGCGGCATGTGTCATGTGTGCATGTTGTATGTGCAGCGTGTGTCATGTGTGCATGGTGTATGTGCGGCGTGTGTCATGTGTGCATGGTGTATGTGCGGCGTGTGTCATGTGTGCATGGTCCTTGTGCGGCATGTGTCATGTGTGCATGTTGTATGTGCAGCGTGTGTCATGTGTGCACAGTCCTTGTGCGGCATGTGTCATGTGTGCATGGTGTATGTGCGGCGTGTGTCATGTGTGCATGGTCCGTGTGCGGCATGTGTCATGTGTGCATAGTGCATGTGCGGCATGTGTCATGTGTGCATGGTCCTTGTGCGGCATGTGTCATGTGTGCATGGTGTATGTGCGGCGTGTGTCATGTGTGCATGGTCTTTGTGCGGCATGTGTCATGTGTGCATGTTGTATGTGCAGCGTGTGTCATGTGTGCATGGTCCTTGTGCGGCATGTGTCATGTGTGCATGGTGTATGTGCGGCGTGTGTCATGTGTGCACAGTCCTTGTGCGGCATGTGTCATGTGTGCATGGTGTATGTGCGGCGTGTGTCATGTGTGCATGGTCCGTGTGCGGCATGTGTCATGTGTGCATAGTGCATGTGCGGCATGTGTCATGTGTGCATGGTCCTTGTGCGGCATGTGTCATGTGTGCATGGTCCTTATGCGGCATGTGTCATGTGTGCATGGTCCTTGTGCGGCGTGTGTCATGTGTGCATGGTCTGTGAGTGGCATGTGCCATGTGTGCATAGTGTATGTGCAGCGTGTGTCATGTGTGCATGGTCCATGAGCGGCATGTGTCATGTGTGCATAGTGCATGTGCGGCATGTGTCATGTGTGCATGGCTCTTGTGCGGCATGTGTCATGTGTGCATAGTGTATGTGCGGCCTGTGTCATGTGTGCATGGTCCATGTGCGGCCTGTGTCATATGTGCATGGTCCGTGTGCGGCCTGTGTCATATGTGCATGGTCAGTGTGCGGCCTGTGTCATGTGTGCATGGTCTGTGTATGGCATTTATAGTTGGCTTCTGTTTAGTATATTCCAATGTGTGACTTGTTTGCACACAGACACACTATGAGAAGTTTGAGTCAACTTCTCCCCTTTTTATCTGGTTTCAGGCGTGATTGCCCACAGCTCTTACTTGCCACAGGTGAGTGTGAACAAGCATCACATGCTGGAAACAAAGTTGCTTACACACAATTTTGGAAAGGTGCAAACAATTTTGCCTATTTTTGTGTGAAAATATGTCCAATTTGCCTTTTTTTGCTTGTTTTTTTTTTTTTTTGTGTTTTTTTGTATTGACACACAAAGGAAATAAACATGTGCATAACAAAACATGGGGAATTGTAATAATTATCTGGGAGAAATGCTTCATTTTCTGGAACAATTTCAAGGGTGTCAACACTTTTGAACGTGACTGCAATATATACCCTACGCACACTGTGAGTTGCCCAATAACCGGCCAAGTAGTGGAAGCCGCGACATCGTCCAGCACTCGTCAGTCAATTGTGTTATTGTTCTGACGATTGGAGTGTAAGTGTTGTTCCCTGACATATTGTCACCTGCTGGGAGATCTGTGTGATTCCCCCTGTTGGTTCCTTGATAAATTGGTGGCAGTGGTGGGATCTACGTGATCTCTCTAGCTGTTATCCTGTTGCTTTCTTGATAAATTGGTGGCAGTGGTGGGATCTACGTGATCTCTCCAGCTGTTATCTTGTTGGTTCCTTGACAAGTTGGTGGCAGTGGTGGGATCTATGTGATCTCTCCAGCTGTTATCCTGTTGGTTCCTTGACAAGTTGGTGGCAGTGGTGGGATCTACGTGATCTCTCCAGCTGTTATCCTATTGCTTCCTTGATAAATTGGTGGCAGTGGTGGGATCTACGTGATCTCTCCAGCTGTTATCCTGTCGCTTCCTTGACAAATTGGTGGCAGTGGTGGGATCTACGTGATCTCTCCAGCTGTTATACTGTCGCTTCCTTGATAAATTGGTGGCAGCGGTGGGATCTACGTGATCTCTCCAGCTGTTATCCTGTTGGTTCCTTGACAAGTTGGTGGCAGTGGTGGGATCTACGTGATCTCTCCAGCTGTTATCATGTTGCTTCCTTGATAAATTGGTGGCAGTGGTGGGATCTACGTGATCTCTCCAGCTGTTATCCTGTTGCTTTCTTGATAAATTGGTGGCAGTGGTGGGATCTACGTGATCTCTCCAGCTGTTATCCTGTTGCTTCCTTGATAAATTGGTAGCAGTGGTGGGATCGACGTGATCTCTCCAGCTGTTATCCTGTTGCTTCCTTGATAAATTGGTGGCAGTGGTGGGATCTACGTGATCTCTCCAGCTGTTATCCTGTTGCTTCCTTGATAAATTGGTGGCAGCGGTGGGATCTACATGATCTCTCCAGCTGTTATCCTGTTGCTTTCTTGATAAATTGGTGGCAGTGGTGGGATCTACGTGATCTCTCCAGCTGTTATCCTGTTGGTTCCTTGATAAATTGGTGGCAGTGGTGGGATCTACGTGATCTCTCCAGCTGTTATCCTGTTGATTCCTTGACAAGTTGGTGGCAGTGGTGGGATCTACGTGATCTCTCCAGCTGTTATCCTGTTGCTTCCTTGATAAATTGGTGGCAGTGGTGGGATCTATTTGATCTCTCCAGCTGTTATCCTGTTGGTTCCTTGATAAATTGGTGGCAGTGGTGGGATCTACGTGATCTCTCCAGCTGTTATCCTGTTACTTCCTTGATAAATTGGTGGCAGTGGTGGGATCTATGTGATCTCTCCAGCTGTTATCCTGTTGGTTCCTTGACAAGTTGGTGGAAGTGGTGGGATCTACGTGATCTCTCCGGCTGTTATCCTGTTGGTTCCTTGATAAATTGGTGGCAGTGGTGGGATCTACGTGATCTCTCCAGCTGTTATCCTGTTACTTCCTTGATAAATTGGTGGCAGTGGTGGGATCTACGTGATCTCTCTAGCTGTTATTCTGTTGCTTCCTTGATAAATTGGTGGCAGTGGTGGGATCTATGTGATCTCTCCAGCTGTTATCCTGTTGGTTCCTTGACAAGTTGGTGGCAGTGGTGGGATCTACGTGATCTCTCCAGTTGTTATCCTGTTGGTTCCTTGACAAGTAGGTGGCAGTGGTGGGATCTACGTGATCTCTCCAGCTGTTATCCTGTTGGTTCCTTGACAAGTTGGTGGCAGTGGTGGGATCTACGTGATCTCTCCAGCTGTTATCCTGTTGGTTCCTTGACAAGTTGGTGGCAGTGGTGGGATCTACGTGATCTCTCCGGCTGTTATCCTTATCTTATGCTCAAGAAATAACATCCACTTTGCTTGAACATTGAAGATTTTCTGCACACAAACAAACGAGCAGATTCTGGAACGTGGCCTTACCCTGCTGGATAAGCCCTTGTGTGCCCCTCTGGACCGTGTGATCCCCTGACTACACATTTGGTAGCGGATTGCGTCATTATCTCCCATGGTCAGGTTCTGACCCGGCACACACGTCCCTCAAGGACCTTCTCAGTGGAGCGGCCGGGCCAAGTCTGTCCATGGAAGCCTATTGGGGCTGATGGATACGTGGCCACATAGCAGCTCTGTTCTCGTACGGGATCCATCGAGCGTCACTTGGAGTCTTGTTAATTGCAAAACAAACCAGTCTTAAAGTTTCCCAGGTTGTGAGAAATTGGCTGCTGATGAAGGTAATTAAGAAGATTATACTCCAGAAAATGGTGACTGTGCAGTAAAGGAAGACTGGATACGGTCAGCGCGGCGGGAGGAACGCGCACCAGATGCTTCATGGTGACAGCGTCCAAGATGAATTCGAGCCCAGGCTCAGATAAAGCATCAAGGAACCGTAGATAGCGAGGTAATTACTGCAGTAGTCAGGGAAGAAGCACAACTCGCCGGACCCGGCAATACCGGGCGATGTAAATCACGGGAAGGCGATGCCGGCTGCGCTATAGACTCACAGGATTAGTTAAATAAATAGGGCAGCACACTGCAGCGCCAAAACATGCAAACTTGAAAAAACGAAATTTGAACTGCATTACTGCACTAGAAATATGAAAAATGAGAGCTTTTAGCGCACAAAAATGTGCTGCCCTATTTATTTAACTATATACGAGTTGGCGACTCTGGGTTCAGCACCTGTTCACACTCAGTCTATGTTTGGATGTGCAGATCAGGTTTTTTGAAATATAGACTCACAGGAGGCGCGGGGACGTAAATGTAATTATTCCGGGAGCCTAGAGACTCAGGAAAGTGATGGAGGGGAAGATCCTGACGTTTTTAGGAGACGAGAAGTTCTAAGAGTCGATCGGACCAGACAGCGATCTTGTATCGGATCTCAGGAGCTCGCAGACACATCGGGACAGAAGCATCAACATTTTTACGTCACAAATGTTGTGACATTGAACGTCTTCATGGCAGTTTCTCCAAACTCCACCGAAATGGGAGCGTGAAGCCACAGCTCGTCCACCTGATAAGAATCTGTGCGTTCCCGAAGCCAGAAATATCACCCCAGTACCTGACTGGCATAAGACTTCTGGCACGGTGCACGGAGACGCACTGCGCTCATCACTTCTGGAGCGTCTGACTCCACCACGCCCCACCGTCAAGACCAACGAGAACAATGCCGGTCTTTATGAATCAGACCCATAGAACGCGCCGTCCAGTAGATCCCACCATTGTCCTCCCTCACCAGCCCACTCCCGAGCCCGTCTATGAGCCCGAGCTGTTGTGTGGCCATTGTCTGTGGACATCATTTCATCACCAGCATTAAACATCACAAGGTCAAATAATGAGATCACAAATATAGTGAAGATAAATGAAAGACTTCAATTACTGTACGGTAATATCCACCCACTATACTGCGGTATTATCCACCCACTATACTGCGGTATTATCCACCCGCTATACTGCGGTATTATCCACCCACTATACTGTGGTATTATCCACCCACTATACTGTGGTATTATCCACCCACTATACTGCGGTATTATCCACCCACTATACTGTGGTATTATCCAGCCACTGTTGGGGGGGTATTATCCACCCACTATACTGTGGTATTATCCACCCACTATACTGCGGTATTATCCACCCACTATACTGTGGTATTATCCAGCCACTGTTGGGGGGGTATTATCCAGCCACTATACTGCGGTATTATCCACCCACTATACTGTGGTATTATCCAGCCACTGTTGGGGGGGTATTATCCAGCCACTATACTGTGGTATTATCCACCCGCTATACTGCGGTATTATCCACCCACTATACTGCGGTATTATCCACCCACTATACTGTGGTATTATCCACCCACTATACTGTGGTATTATCCAGCCACTGTTGGGGGGGTATTATCCACCCACTATACTGTGGTATTATCCACCCACTATACTGCGGTATTATCCACCCACTATACTGTGGTATTATCCAGCCACTGTTGGGGGGGTATTATCCAGCCACTATACTGCGGTATTATCCACCCACTATACTGTGGTATTATCCAGCCACTGTTGGGGGGGTATTATCCACCCACTATACTGTGGTATTATCCACCCACTATACTGCGGTATTATCCACCCACTATACTGTGGTATTATCCAGCCACTGTTGGGGGGGTATTATCCAGCCACTATACTGCGGTATTATCCACCCACTATACTGTGGTATTATCCAGCCACTGTTGGGGGGGTATTATCCACCCACTATACTGTGGTATTATCCACCCACTATACTGCGGTATTATCCACCCACTATACTGTGGTATTATCCAGCCACTGTTGGGGGGGTATTATCCAGCCACTATACTGTGGTATTATCCACCCGCTATACTGCAGTATTATCCAGCCACTATACTGCGGTATTATCCACCCACTATACTGCGGTATTATCCAGCCACTGTTGGGGGGTATTATCCAGCCACTATACTGCGGTATTATCCAGCCACTATACTGTGGTATTATCCAGCCAATATACTGCGGTATTATCCAGCCACTATACTGCGGTATTATCCACCCACTATACTGCGGTATTATCCACCCACTATACTGCGGTATTATCCAGCCAATATACTGCGGTATTATCCAGCCACTATACTGTGGTATTATCCACCCACTATACTGCGGTATTATCCACCCACTATACTGTGGTATTATCCATCCACTGTAGGGGGGTATTATCCACCCACTGTACTGCGGTATTATCCACCCACTATACTGCGGTATTATCCAGCTAATATACTGCGGTATTATCCAGCCACTATACTGTGGTATTATCCACCCACTATACTGCGGTATTATCCAGCCACTATACTGTGGTATTATCCACCCACTGTTTGGGGGGTATTATCCATCCAATATACTGTGGTATTATCCACCCACTATACTGCGGTATTATCCAGCCACTATACTGTGGTATTATCCACCCACTATACTGTGGTATTATCCATCCACTGTAGGGGGGTATTATCCAGCCACTGTACTGTGATATTATCCAGCCACTGTAGGGGGGTATTATCCAGCCACTGTAGGGGGGTATTATCCATCCACTGTAGTGGGGTATTATCCACCCACTATACTGTGGTATTATCCAGCCACTGTAGGGGGGTATTATCCATCCACTGTAGGGTGGTATTATCCATCCACTGTATGGGGGTATTATCCAGCCACTGTAGGGGGGTAGTATCCAGCCACTGTTTGGGGGTATTATCCAGCCACTATACTGTGGTATTATCCACCCACTATACTGTGGTATTATCCATCCACTGTAGGGGGGTATTATCCAGCCACTGTAGGGGGGTATTATCCATCCACTGTAGGGGGGTATTATCCACCCACTATACTGTGGTATTATCCACCCACTATACTGTGGTATTATCCAGCCACTGTAAGGGGGTATTATCCATCCACTGTAGGGGGGTATTATCCATCCACTGTAGGGTGGTATTATCCAGCCACTCTACTGCGGTATTATCCACCCACTATACTGTGGTACAATCCATCCACTGTATGGGGGTATTATCCACCCACTATACTGCAGTATTATCCATCCACGGTATGGGGGTAGTATCCAGCCACTGTTTGGGGGTATTATCCACCCACTATACTGCAGTATTATCCACCCACTCTACTGCGGTATTATCCACCCACTATACTGCGGTACTATCCATCCACTGTATGGGGGTATTATCCACCCACTATACTGCGGTATTATCCATTCACTGTATAGGGGTATTATCCAGCCACTGTTTGGGGGTATTATCCACCCACTATACTGCAGTATTATCCACCCACTATACTGCGGTATTATCCATCCACTGTATGGGGGTATTATCCATCCACTGTAGGGGGGTATTATCCATCCACTGTAGGGGGGTATTATCCAGCCACTGTTTGGGGGTATTATCCACCCACTATACTGCGGTATTATCCATCCACTGTATGGGGGTATTATCCACCCACTATACTGCAGTATTATCCACCCACTATACTGCGGTATTATCCATCCACTGTATGGGGGTATTATCCACCCACTGTTTGGGGGTATTATCCATCCACTGTGGGGGGATATTATCCACCTAATATACTGTGGTATTATCCATCCACTGTATAGAAGGATTATTTAGTTACTGTATGGGGGTATTATCCATCCACTGTATAGGGGTATAATTCAGTTACTGATTAGTGGCATTATTCAGTTACTGTATGGGGGAGCTATTCTGTACTATGCAGTCACTATATCGTAGTATTATTTAGTCACGATATGGCGATATTGTTTGGTTAATGAAATTATTAAAAAAGTTGATTACACAGATATGAGATAATTACATAAGACAAAGTGATGGGTGCAGGTGGCGGCAAACCCCCTCCTGTGTCTTAATCCTCATCATCAGTATTCATGAAGTGCTGCGCCCCCCACCCTGCATATTACAGAGGGGATCGGGGCACAAGCACCATTCATCCCGCTTCTATATTTTCAGGTTTCCAGAATAGTCTTGTATAATCTGTTATTATTCTGAGTAATATGGATTCCGTCAGTCGCGCACACTACGGTTGTGTAGCTCAGTAATCAGGGCACAGCCACGACCCGCACATTTCTGCCTCGGTTACATCAGCTTTTATCTATGGACATGGTCACTGGAAGATTCCTAAATCTTCGGCCCGTCTTGTATGTGTGGAGCAGGTGGAGACGTCCCGTGAGGAGTCTTATACCCGGAGGCCGGCATCTTGTCCCTATGGACTAAAGTCGCTCTCTAAATCTCGCCATTACACGAGTGGAATGATGCCCGGCCATCCTCACGTCTCCTGCAGCTTTATACGGAGAGCGGGAGGTCAATTTATTAAGACTGGAACTTGGCAAGAGAAAAAAAAAAGAAAACATAAACTTCTGCCTCGATAAAGCAACTCCTGGAAGGTGTAAGCGGCTCATAAAGTCGTCTCTGCACAGATGTGTTCAGCAAATCGCAAACTAAAAGACAAGAAGATCTTAAAATTCTGCGTCGTCCCCTCAGTCCGTTCAGTGACAAAAATGAGAATTAATTAGCGGAGTCGTAAATCCAGCGAGATGCTCCAGGAGCAGAAGTCCAGACGCGTTTCGGCACATCGAGACCAGACGTCGCAGCTTCAATTTCATCCTTTTTCTCAGATTCTCTTTTTTTTATTTTGAAAGCTGTCTAATCTCAAGAAGCTCTCCAGCTTAAAGGAACTCATTAACGAAAAGCCCAAGTGCCCCCGCTGTGATTGCGCTGGGTAACCTGCTCAAGACAAAAGGTACAAAATTGCTCATTGGGCAAATAAAAACATAAAAGGCGCCAAATGGGAAGAAAGGTATATTTTACTCGGACAAGAACAAGAAGGGAACTTGGAGAGATCATAGGACCTAAAAACAGACGACGGTGTCGTAAAAAAGTCCCATTACTGCTCATCGGGAGACTCCGCAATCATTATACTGACTGCAGCCAAGAAACAACCAGGAAGATGGACCTTCCACCGGAAATGGAAGAACATCAGAAGATCTCTCCAGTATCGTATCCAATAGGAAACCCAAGAGGCAGACGTCAGAACCATCACCAGCCGATCAAAGTCTGAGATATCCATTGTGGCTACCTAAAGCGTCATTCCCAAAATAAGTTATCCCCTACACATTGGATGAATGGGATCCTATTGGAGATGGAGATTCCGAGAACGGGGGCTACTCAGAGATCGGTCTTGAATTGATTGCTCGCCCCCCATGTGAGTCGCCCGCCAGGGCTGTGGGGTACCCGGTACCGGGTTCGGTGTTCACAAGGGGATGTCACGGTGGCGACCCGGTCCGTGGCCCCGGGCGCCCATGTAAAATGGAAAATTGAATAAAGTTTATGTTCGTGATGCCACCTGTGGTATTCGGTCAGGGTGACCGACGCTGCTTTAAGGGGTCCTCTGGGGTGATGTTATGGCAGCTAGATGGTATACCTTCCCACAGGTGAAGTATGTCCCCAGGGCTCCTGGTGTGTAGATGGAAGATGGTGAATGGCGCAGTAAGGAATGAGGACACAGGTTTGCAGTCTCGTTACCTAGTTTACTGAAGACTTCAGGCAGCCATAGTCCAGGGCACCAGATCACAGGGCAGGCAGGGTCCAGCTGGTTTGGAAGCGAATCCAGATTGCCTTTTACCAGGTGGAGTTAAGCCTTCCTCTAGCGCAGTGGTGTTGTAGCCCCTTACTGCCTATAGCTTCAGATAAGGTCCTCACAGTTCTTCTCCCTGTCCACCTTAAAGGATAGGACAATACCTGCATGACAGGTAACTCGAGCTTTTTTACAGGGACTCTAGCACGCCCCGGGCTCCATGTGTTACTGTACCTCAGGTGTGTGTGGAGGACAGGTAACTTGCAGTTCAGCTGTCCTGCCAGTCTCTGCTGTAAGTCGTAGAGTCCCTAACAACCTCAGTGTTCCGGCTACCGGTGATCTGCACTTCAGAGGGAGATAGTTCATTTGCAGCTGGTCTCCCCTGATGTTACTCTCCTGTGCTTCGCTCTCCTGCACACTCACTGAACAATGTTCGGCTTTCTGTACGTCTCTTTCCAGGAGCTGTAGTACTTCAGAGTACATGGCCCCTTCAGACCTTCTGACACTCTATGTCGGTCTGCTTTCTCCTCTGTCTCTCACTTTATGAACCCTTTTCTTCCAGATCAGAACGTATTTATAGGGGAGTTCATCCTAAACTAGGCCTTCTGGCCTGGAGTGTGAACATGTTGTATGCATGGTGGTTACCTGATAAAAGATATCCTTCATCGCTTCCAAACTTAACATCACTCTCCTTGTGAGGAAAGCAATGTCACTGTGACGACCAGGACCCTGGGGCGCCACACATGTTTATGGGACTGACAATGAATGGAGCCGCGGTGGAGCACACACAATGCCGATCCATCCAAGATCAGACTACAGAGCCCCATTCTTGGGATTGATGGGGATCCAAGTTATCCCCTATCCTATGTATAAGGGATAATGTTATTTTGGGAACCACCCTTTAATATCATTGACCTAATATCGATAATACATGTTATTACTTGTGTAATAACTAGAGCAGGAGTGGGACGCAAACAGAAGGGTCCCCCTGTGCAAGAACAAGATAGGGGCCAGTGAATTTAAACAATATATGGGCCTTCTTAAGTCCAATAGCTTTGGAGGTGGATGTGGCCCCCTTATTTTTTGGGCCCCATTTCGGCTGGTAAATCTGCCCCTAATCTAGAGAGGCGCTTCAGATAAATATCACAATTAGGGCTCCTGCCACTTTGAATACATAAGGCAGGCTCTGCAGATAAATCTGATCAGGGTGACTCTGTGCTTCTCCTGGAGCTGATGCCCACCAGTGTCTGCCCGTACACCCCTGCCTGCATTAAAGGGACGGCTCCTGCCAGGGTAATGCTGACACTGCGCAGTAGGAAGGTGTTTGCCACTTCGCTTCTCTTTACTTTGATTTGTTTGATCCTTCGTACCTAATGAGCTTATAATAAAATGTCATTATGTGCAGGAGTTCAGAAGTAGAGGAAGATTTCCAGGTTATTAGTAAATCATTGATGAAGTCTCTTCTCGGCTGAGCCCCGAGCTGTGGACGAGTTGGCGAAACATCATCCTGTCTCAGATACAAAGCCATGATTGCAAATTGATCTACTGCGCTGGTGAAGGGACTCTGGATAGAGGCACATCGGAGGCTGGGTGAGCTCGTTACCCCTCCTGTGTAGATCTGTAGGGGCTTACACTACGGCATACGTTGGAGGTATCGGGAGGATTTCCAAATGTATATCACCGCCTTATGCCACTATCCAGCCAAATGTGGTAAAAGTGACCCACAAAGGTTTACTAACTTCTACCAGTGCTACAGAGGCCAAAAGGAGACTCTTTGGGTCAACGTGGTCCTTTATGCCCTTTTGAAATATGAGCTCGGGGCTTTCCCCAAGCACAAAGTGATAACTTGACCCCTTTTAATTGGTCACTGTTGTTTCAACAAACTTTGAATGAATATAGGAAACTTTGCAATGTATCTTATCAGAGAAATCTGCTTCTTTCTCCACTGATGAGCCTCTTCTCTCCCATGATCCTGAACTGAGCATTCAGACTGCAAAAATTGTAAAATCTACTGCTGAAGTAAGGTGTGCTGCCAGCTCACTGAGGGATTATATTACAGCTGTGAAGGCTCTCGGATACACAAGTATTACTGCAACTTCTAGCATTATCTCACTTCAGTACTGGATTCACAGCTACACTGCTCAATACTGCTGTATTATGTCCTCAATGCTGCTCCTTACCAGTAAGTTGGTAGCTTAGCTCATAGCTGGATTCAAAACTATATTGCTATCTACTGCTACATAATGTATTCAATGCTGCAGCTTTCTAGTATTTTTTTCTCAACCCAGTGCTGGATTCAGAACTACATGGCTCTGTACTGCTGTGTAATATCCTCCATGTTGATTTCTAGCTAGTGTTTATTTTTCATCAGAGCTGAATTCAGAGCAACATTGCTCAGTGCTGATACATATTATCCTAAATGTTGCTCATTTGTTCTAATAAATGCTTTGTCTCCCCTCTGTACTGGCTTCACAGCTGCAATGCTGTATAATTCCACCCACATTACTTATGCTTTCTAGAACGTGTTTTATTTGATTTCTGTGCTGGCTACTGTTAGGAGCTTGCTTGGTGAGGTAAATTTTCCAAGTCCATGGTCCAGATCGGCACACAGACCACAGTGAAGCAGATGGGTGAGGCATGGAGGACACTGATAGCAGAAGAACTGGAGACTGCAGGCATACAGGAGACAATAACAGAAGTACTGGAAGCCGCAGGCACACAGGAGATGTCCGGAACACCACAGACAAGTTGCTGAGCTACTGAGAGCCGCAGGCAAAAAGAAGATGTCTTGAAGACCGCAAATAGGTTGCTGAAGTATGGGAAACTGCAGGCAGATGTCCTGTAGACCGCAGGGACGTAGCTGAGATACTGGAAACTGCACCCAGGAAGGAGACATCCTGGAGACCGAAGACAAGTAGCAGTGGTACTGAAAGACGCAGACAGGTAACTTAGTGACTGGAAGCCACAGGCGTCCTGGAGACGGTAGACAGGAGCTATGCACAGACAAACTAAAATGCTTATTTGAAACTCTTTATACTAAGACTCAGGTGTGCCTTGGGAGCCCTTACACAGGTCTAGGAAGGTCAACAGATGGGGGCTCGCCAGGCTACTTGTGAAGACCGAAGCGGGGCAAAAGCAAGTCCAGCCAACAAAGGTGGAGGGAGCACAGACTGGACCTGGGACTGGTGTGTAACAGATACACAGCTATTCTGCTCAGTACCGCGGTACAATGTACTCCATGCTGCTACTGTTTCTATGCTACATAAAAAGATAGGAGTACCACCAAAGATCTGTGTGTGCTGAGTAAAGGAGACATCACAGCAGCAGGTCTCCACCTACTAGCTCAGAGGAAACTGAAAATTGGAAATAGAGCCCGTAGAGAAGAAACTGATGATAAATGCAGGACATAAGTCATACCACAGGTCTGTGTGTGCTGAGTAAAGGAGACATCACAGCAGCAGGTCTCCACCTACTAGCTCAGAGGCAACTGAAAATTGGAAATAGAGCCCGTAGAGAAGAAATTGATGATAAATGCAGGACATAAGTCCCACCACAGGTCTGTATGTGCTGAGTAAAGGAGACATCACAGCAGCAGGTCTTCACCTACTAGCTCAGAGGCAACTGAAAATTGGAAATAGAGCCTGTAGAGCGGAAACTGATGATAAATACTGGACATAAGTCATACCACAAGTCTGTGTGTGCTAAGTAAAGGAGACATCACAGCAGAAGGTCTCCACCTACTAGCTCAGAGGCAACTGAAAATTGGAAATAGAGCCTGTAGAGAGGAAACTGATGATAAATGCAGGACAAAAGTCATATAATGGTCTGTGTGTGCTGAGTAAAGGAGACATCACAGCAGCAGGTCTCCACCTACTAGCTCAGAGGCAACTGAAAATTGGAAATAGAGCCTGTAGAGAGGAAACTGATGATAAATGCAGGACGAAAGTCACATAATGGTCTGTGTGTGCTAAGTAAAGGAGACATCACAGCAGAAGGTCTCCACCTACTAGCTCTGAGGCAACTGAAAATTGGAAATAGAGCCTGTAGAGAGGAATCTGATGATAAATGCAGCACATATGTCATACCACAAGTCTGTGTGTGCTAAGTAAAGGAGACATCACAGCAGAAGGTCTCCACCTACTAGCTCAGAGGCAACTGAAAATTGGAAATAGAGCCTGTAGAGAGGAAACTGATGATAAATGCAGGACGAAAGTCATATAATGGTAAGTGTGTGCTGAGTAAAGGAGACATCACAGCAGCAGGTCTCCACCTACTAGCTCAGAGGCAACTGAAAATTGGAAATAGAGCCTGTAGAGAGGAAACTGATGATAAATGCAGGACGAAAGTCATATAATGGTCTGTGTGTGCTGAGTAAAGGAGACATCACAGCAGCAGGTCTCCACCTACTAGCTCAGAGGAAACTGAAAATTGGAAATAGAGCCTGTAGAGAGGAAACTGATGATAAATGCAGGACGAAAGTCACATAATGGTCTGTGTGTGCTAAGTAAAGGAGACATCACAGCAGAAGGTCTCCACCTACTAGCTCTGAGGCAACTGAAAATTGGAAATAGAGCCCATAAAGAGGAAACTGATGATAAATGCAGGACATAAGTCATATAATGGCCTGAGAACGGTTATTCATCAAGTATTCACATAGGACAGTTTATTGAACAGTCAGATCAAATAAAAGGTATGGTTTAAGTCAGGAAGAACAGATAAAGCGTGCAACATTAGGAGGAGAGCTCTCTTTATAAACGGCAGTAAAATGGAAGCGGCATATACATAGGGGTAAGATGTATTGGCAAAAAATTCCTACAGAAAATGGTGCAAAATTCACTGTGCAATAAGATTTGTTAAACATTTAGGAATTTGCCTTAGGCTAGAAATAAAGGCGGCTCGGACCTGAGGCGGCTCCCGCAAGTCCTATGTAAAACAATTACCAGAATTCCTGATGCTTTCACCGACAGAAGCCAGAAATTCCATGATAAGTGGAGAACGGTCCCTGGCAGACAGGTTTATCTGCGGGAGATTAGTGGATGACAGCGCCAGGAGGATCTACAGAGTAACATCCACTCTCCGGGGAAAAATGCTGCAGTAAGACTGCAAAGTCACAGCCAAAAAACAACGCTGCAAAATCCAACCTCCTACGCTAAATATGCATTGCCGCTGAATTATTACGCTTCATAAATATCTGTGCCACTCCTGAGTTATTGCCGTTCAGCCGCATTCATCATGGAAAAACCGATCCTGTACCTTTAAGATTTATGGCCGCAGAGACAAATGGTGGAATATAGCAAATAACAGTACCGGGTGTCTACGCTCCAATGTCTGGATGTAGAAAGCAAGGGTGAATATTACAAGGAATCAATATCACGTGTACAATATAGGATCTCTGCTTCCAGTCAGTGAAAACTCACTGTGACATTATACTCGCTGAAGGTTTGTTACAGTTGTATCCAGCGTAGATAATCCTCAGCGAGCTAAATACATCTCCGACATCAATGTCTGCCCTGACTTGTTACAATGTATCACTTGGTGTCCAGAGGATTGTGTAGACTGGATACAGATGAAACAAGCACCTGATACATTGTAAAGCTGCACTTTTACAATGATTAACCCCTTCTGGCCCTGAAATAATACATTATGGGCACCATGGCATCAGCACTGTATGACATAGTATGGTGCTATACAGCTGTGGATCCGCAGCAAAATCCGCATCGTGTGCACATACCCTAATTCTTCCAGGCTGCTCTGTCGATGGGGCAGAGCGGAAGAGAAGACGCTGCTCTGTCGATGTCACGGTAGTGGAAGAGGCGGAATCGCCGGCAGGAGCGGCCCGTGGCTCCTCTGTGCTGGCGGAGATCGGATAGCTGGCAACGTCCTGTCTGATAATGCTTAGGCTCATAGTAAAACATTAAATAGTGCTGGAGAACCCCTTTAAGCACTACACAGCCCTGTTATTTGCAAAACAAATGGCACTGATATGAAATGAGCGCTGTCCATTTATAATATTTGCATAAATGCATAGAACAAGCGCAGATAAGAAACCCTGTATATACTTCACCTTCACTGTACATACTATCCTCCACCCCACACTCATCATTCATAATGAAAAAGCTGCAAACATCTGCCCTGCTCAATACAAGACTGACAGCTCACCGAGGGATCAAATGCAGCTGCCTATAGAAATCTATAGATAGGGGAAGAGAGAAAGGAGCAGATTGAGGGGAAAGAGATACACACACACTCAGACGCATACTGCTGCTTTCTATTAGGTGTTTATCTCATGCAAGAGCTGAATTCACAGCTACACTTCTCAGTACTGCTCTATAATGTTCACTTAGCAAGTGTAAATCTTACCCAAGAGCTGAATTCACAAAAACACTTCTCTGTACTACAGTATAATGCCCTCCACACTGCTGCTTCTATTAAGTGTTTGCTTACACTCAGGAGCTGAACTAACAGCTGCACCACTCAGTACTGCTGTTAACTTCCTTCATGTTGCCGCAGCTTTCTAGTTTCACTCTCTCCAGTGCTAAATTCACAGCTACACTGCTCAGTACTGCAGTATAATGTACTTCAAGATGCTTTCAAGTAAGTGTTTATCTCACAAAAGAGCTGAATTCACATCTATACTGCTCAGTACTGCTGTATAATGTCCTCCGCACAGCCGCTTCTGAACATGTGATGCATACAGGCAGAAGACCAAGAATCCTCCCAGTCTACGTGCGTTGTGTATGCAAATTGTCTCTTCAGAGAGGAAGAGGACTAGAACACTAGTGCTAAATATAGGAAGTAGCGATCCTAACAGTCAATGTCGACCCTGTAACGAGCCTTGTCACATGATTTAGGATAAAAGCCAAAACCAGAATCTCAATTTGCAGACCTTGTATTTCGGGGTACTGCCCCGGGACACACCATAGGAGCTTATCTCCATCCACTAGCTCAGAGAGAACTGAGAATTGGTGACAGAGCCTGCAGGTGAGAAAACTGGGGAGGATGCAGGCTGCAAGTCACATAATGGCCAGAATTAGTTATTCTAGTGCGCACAAGGCAGATTATTCTGTGCAGTCACATGAATGACAGGGGCTCTTTAGGTTACTGAATACTGGTGTGATGTTACCGTCAGTAATTGCAGCTGTAATTCCATGAAGCCTGGTGATCGGGTGGTGTAAGGTGCGAGCGCTGCGTTATCAGTGAATTCTGGAAACGCTGTAATGCATGCGAGCGGATGTAAGATATCGGACCGACAGAGGATTCGGCAATGACCCACAAGTAACATTTGGTTTGTGTCGGTGCATCCTGGACCCTGTAACTCTTCTAGCTTTCTGTCGGTGGAGCTTGTTTTCTGCAGGGCGAGTTGAAGTTTTCCTTGGATAGGTGCAATGTTTCAATCGCTTTTTATTGCATCTTTCATTTGCAATTCCGTGGCTACGATTAATTTCTTTATGGCGTTTACCGTACGGGTTGAATGATTTTCTCATTTGATAGATCGGACATTTGAGGACACGGAGATACCGAATTTATTTATTTTTTTGTCCCCACAGGGATTCACATCCTCATGTTAATGTTGATTTTGGGCATCACAACCTTTAATCGTCTTCATGTAATCTCCGGTGAGGATGACGTGCTGCGCCTCGCTGCAGACATTTGTGCTACTTCCATTCCTACTCCCGGCCCTGACGGCCCCAGTACCGGTCACTCACGGCCCATTCGCACCACTGACTAACGAGACGATCCTGTGCGGACAAGATGGGGGTGCAATATCTAATGCATCCGTCACATCCCAGCTCAGCCCTTCACCGCCCGCGCTGCTAATGAGCCACTCTGTGCGTCCTCTCACATGGAGCAAAGTGCGGCTAACGTCCCATTATGGGTCCTCAGCCCCGGCCTCTAATGGCGGAGATAATTCATCTTCAGTCCGAGCATTGAATAGAGACAGTAAGTAAAGTGAATGAAGGAATGACGTGATTCACGGCTGATGTATGGGCTGTGTGCTTCGGGACATTAGTCGGGACATTGATGGAGAATTTGTGGCTCCGAAAATAAAGGTTGTGTCAGTTTTTAGAAATATTTCAAGATCTCCGCTTGCAGTCACTGTCGTGGGATGGACACAGGTACAAGAATCTCCACGAACAATGAAGACGGGATGACTGCAAGCCGAGATCCGCATAACTTGGGGATTAATTTTTTAGGCTTATTATGAATAAACATTTTTATTTTTTTTTCTGGAAAACAGAAACCCACCAGAAAGGGTTTGGAGCAGGTTAACACCTGTCCATATGATCAGAGATAACTTACTGATCGGGGGGTGCAGGAACCCGGACCGATCCCGAGACCCAGATCCGCTAGGACTAGTCGGTCGGATCACGCTATTTTATGGATAAGGTGATAACTTGGTCTTTTCTGGTTTCCTTCCAGCTTTCTGCTCATCAGGAGATCAGGACCACAGGTGGCCGGGATCGATGGAGGCAGGGGCAGCGGATATCTGTAAGGACATGTTCACACGTTGCAGATTTCCCTTGTGTATTTTGCATCTGAAACATCTGCAGGGTAATAACGTTCCTGCAAAGTGTGTGAGATGGAAACAAATGTCGCTTGCACGGTGCAGACATTTTTTGTGCAGCAATCGACAATTCAGAGGGGAAAATCTGCAATGAAATTGGATTTCGCAACAAATACTCTGCAAAAATAAATCTGCGGCAAACACTCGGCATGTGATCCTAGCCGTAGTGTGCAACCTAGCGCGGAGATTTTACAGCAAGGTTCCTTTGTGAGCAGATTAAGGAAAGGTTTCATGGTCTGTAATGCAAAGTGCACCACAGGAAATGTGTAGAAATCCCTCCTGCCCGCCGGTGTTGGATCAGGCCGGTGATTGTTTTTGCAAATCCGAATGGAAAATCTGCAGCGATTAAACATTTCCCTTTACAGAACATTACAAAGAGTTCAGGATTTTCTATGGTGGATTTTAGTGCTCTCCGGTCAGCATGGATTCGGCACCGCACGATGGCCGCTGTCCGCCAGTCCTACCTCCCGGCCAGCGGCCGGTACTGCAGCTCCCTCTCGAATTGCTCCGCAGTCAGTGTTCCCTGAATGGCCTCGCAGCCGGGGTTGAACACGGAGTAGGCGCTCTTCTCTCCGCTCTTTCTTAGACCCGGCCTGCGAGTCCCTTCATAAAGCCAATAGAACATGGAGAGAATGAAGTAAACCAGTCCGAACTCCAGCTCCACGAAGAGGCCCAGCAGGACGAGCCACAGGAGGAACTTCACAAGAAGGACGGCTTTCCACAGAGAGGAGGCGCTGGGCTCGACGTCACACTGCGACGCTTCTTCCGCCATCACCGGCATCCGCTGCAAAACCTGCAAGAAACAGCATGAAATGATCACTTGTGCACAGTCTCATTATCATCACAGGCAGGATGACAATCTGGAAGAACGGTGCAGCCGGGTGAGCAGGGAGGCAGCAAGGCGAGGACGGAGCTTACCGCAACCTCGCCCCTCCGCCCAGCCATGTCCACCGGCCAAACCAGAGAGGATATCTGCAGATCGGGAGTAGTAGTACCGCACCCTGTAGTAAGTATATAGTAATAGTACCGCACCCTGTAGTAAGTATATAGTACCACACCCTGTAGTAAGTATATAGTACCGCACCCTGTGGTAAGTATATAGTAATAGTACCGCACCCTGTAGTAAGTATATAGTAATAGTACGGCACCCTGTAGTAAGTATGTAGTAATAGTACGGCACCCTGTAGTAAGTATATAGTAATAGTACCGCACCCTGTAGTAAGTATATAGTAATAGTACCGCACCCTGTAGTAAGTATATAGTAATAGTACGGCACCCTGTAGTAAGTATATAGTAATAGTACCGCACCCTGTAGTAAGTATATAGTACCACACCCTGTAGTAAGTATATAGTACCGCACCCTGTGGTAAGTATATAGTAATAGTACCGCACCCTGTAGTAAGTATATAGTAATAGTACGGCACCCTGTAGTAAGTATGTAGTAATAGTACGGCACCCTGTAGTAAGTATATAGTAATAGTACCGCACCCTGTAGTAAGTATATAGTAATAGTACCGCACCCTGTAGTAAGTATATAGTACCACACCCTGTAGTAAGTATATAGTACCACACCCTGTAGTAAGTATATAGTAATAGTACCGCACCCTGTAGTAAGTATATAGTAATAGTACCGCACCCTGTAGTAAGTATATAGTAATAGTACCAGACCCTGTAGTAAGTATATAGTAATAGTACCGCACCCTGTAGTAAGTATATAGTACCGCACCCTGTAGTAAGTATATAGTAATACTACCGCACCCTGTAGTAAGTATATAGTACCACACCCTGTAGTAAGTATATAGTAATAGTACCGCACCCTGTAGTAAGTATATAGTACCACACCCTGTAGTAAGTATATAGTACCGCACCCTGTGGTAAGTATATAGTAATAGTACCGCACCCTGTAGTAAGTATATAGTAATAGTACCGCACCCTGTAGTAAGTATATAGTAATAGTACCGCACCCTGTAGTAAGTATATAGTACCGCACCCTGTAGTAAGTATATAGTACCGCACCCTGTGGTAAGTATATAGTAATAGTACCGCACCCTGTAGTAAGTATATAGTAATAGTACCGCACCCTGTAGTAAGTATATAGTACCGCACCCTGTAGTAAGTATATAGTACCGCACCCTGTGGTAAGTATATAGTAATAGTACCGCACCCTGTAGTAAGTATATAGTAATAGTACGGCACCCTGTAGTAAGTATGTAGTAATAGTACGGCACCCTGTAGTAAGTATATAGTAATAGTACCGCACCCTGTAGTAAGTATATAGTAATAGTACCGCACCCTGTAGTAAGTATATAGTACCGCACCCTGTAGTAAGTATATAGTACCGCACCCTGTGGTAAGTATATAGTAATAGTACCGCACCCTGTAGTAAGTATATAGTAATAGTACGGCACCCTGTAGTAAGTATGTAGTAATAGTACGGCACCCTGTAGTAAGTATATAGTAATAGTACCGCACCCTGTAGTAAGTATATAGTAATAGTACCGCACCCTGTAGTAACTATATAGTAATAGTACCGCACCCTGTAGTAAGTATATAGTAATAGTACCGCACCCTGTAGTAAGTATATAGTACCACACCCTGTAGTAAGTATATAGTACCGCACCCTGTGGTAAGTATATAGTAATAGTACCGCACCCTGTAGTAAGTATATAGTAATAGTACCGCACCCTGTAGTAAGTATATAGTAATAGTACCGCACCCTGTAGTAAGTATATAGTAATAGTACCACACCCTGTAGTAAGTATATAGTAATAGTACCGCACCCTGTAGTAAGTATGTAGTAATAGTACCGCACCCTGTAGTAAGTATATAGTAATAGTACCGCACCCTGTAGTAAGTATATAGTAATAGTACCGCACCCTGTAGTAAGTATATAGTAATAGTACCGCACCCTGTAGTAAGTATGTAGTAATAGTACCGCACCCTGTAGTAAGTATATAGTAATAGTACCGCACCCTGTAGTAAGTATATAGTACCGCACCCTGTAGTAAGTATATAGTAATAGTACCGCACCCTGTAGTAAGTATGTAGTAATAGTACCGCACCCTGTAGTAAGTATATAGTAATAGTACCGCACCCTGTAGTAAGTATATAGTAATAGTACCGCACCCTGTAGTAAGTATATAGTAATAGTACCGCACCCTGTAGTAAGTATGTAGTAATAGTACCGCACCCTGTAGTAAGTATATAGTAATAGTACCGCACCCTGTAGTAAGTATATAGTACCGCACCCTATAGTAAGTATATAGTAATAGTACCGCACCCTGTAGTAAGTATATAGTAATAGTACCGCACCCTGTAGTAAGTATATAGTAATAGTACCGCACCCTGTAGTAAGTATATAGTAATAGTACCGCACCCTGTAGTAAGTATATAGTACCACACTCTGTAGTAAGTATATAGTACCGCACCCTGTGGTAAGTATATAGTAATAGTACCGCACCCTGTAGTAAGTATATAGTAATAGTACCGCACCCTGTAGTAAGTATGTAGTAATAGTACGGCACCCTGTAGTAAGTATATAGTAATAGTACCGCACCCTGTAGTAAGTATATAGTAATAGTACCGCACCCTGTAGTAAGTATATAGTAATAGTACCGCACCCTGTAGTAAGTATATAGTAATAGTACCGCACCCTGTAGTAAGTATATAGTAATAGTACCAGACCCTGTAGTAAGTATATAGTAATAGTACCGCACCCTGTAGTAAGTATATAGTAATAGTACCGCACCCTGTAGTAAGTATATAGTAATAGTACCGCACCCTGTAGTAAGTATATAGTAATAGTACCGCACCCTGTAGTAAGTATATAGTACCACACTCTGTAGTAAGTATATAGTACCGCACCCTGTGGTAAGTATATAGTAATAGTACCGCACCCTGTAGTAAGTATATAGTAATAGTACCGCACCCTGTAGTAAGTATGTAGTAATAGTACGGCACCCTGTAGTAAGTATATAGTAATAGTACCGCACCCTGTAGTAAGTATATAGTAATAGTACCGCACCCTGTAGTAAGTATATAGTAATAGTACCGCACCCTGTAGTAAGTATATAGTAATAGTACCGCACCCTGTAGTAAGTATATAGTAATAGTACCAGACCCTGTAGTAAGTATATAGTAATAGTACCGCACCCTGTAGTAAGTATATAGTAATAGTACCGCACCCTGTAGTAAGTATATAGTAATAGTACCGCACCCTGTAGTAAGTATATAGTAATAGTACCGCACCCTGTAGTAAGTATATAGTAATAGTACCGCACCCTGTAGTAAGTATATAGTAATAGTACCGCACCCTGTAGTAAGTATATAGTAATAGTACCGCACCCTGTAGTAAGTATATAGTAATAGTACCGCACCCTGTAGTAAGTATATAGTAATAGTACCGCACCCTGTAGTAAGTATATAGTAATAGTACCGCACCCTGTAGTAAGTATATAGTAATAGTACCGCACCCTGTAGTAAGTAGTAATAGTACCGCACCCTGTAGTAAGTAAATAGGGCTACATGGCAGGACTCGTGATCGCCAGGTGAGTGCAACCTCTCGGGTCTGGGGTGATCTCAGAGAATAATAACGTCCAGTCAATGTGAATCTAATTTCTGGGAAACATTTTTGAATGTGAATTTTCTCTGAATTGCTGCAGCATCAGGATCTCCACAATGAGCACACGACCCTGAGAGCGCTCACTGGTGGGTAAAGTATAACGTGGGCTACAACACGTCACGCTCCGCTGCACATGCTCCGCCTCAGCCACAGTGGTGTCAGCTTTGTTCCTTGTTGATTCTCTTTATTACCAGCGGATATGGTAGATGAAGAGTGACACCGACACGTGTCCCCATAATGGGGCTCCATGGCACCCGGCTGTCCCATAGAAATTACTGGACATGCGGACCACCTCTCCACTGACAGCCGGGTGCGACAAGGCTCTGTGCAGACAGATGCAGGACGTGTCATGAAGGTATAAGGTGGGAACAGCCCTTTAACGCCTCGTTTTCCATCTCACCTCAGTCCCGGCGTCGGACACTTGAGTTTCGGCAGGTTCCAGCCTTTCGCCCCAGCTGAACACTCTGTGAAATCTCTCTCTTGCCATCTGTATAAATGTTTTCATCCTCTGCTCGGCGTCAGTTCTCCTCTCCCCGCTGTCTCCATCTGGCGGATGACTTTTGGCTTTTCTTGCTCTGAATTCTGCCAGTCGTTGCTCCATGGGTCCCTGCATGACAATGATCAGGTACGAGGACACTCATATTAATGCATTTATTTTACAATTAATCAGTCAGCAGAAAGTGAAGGTAAAGAGACTCCTCTAACAAGAGATTTCTGCATCGCGTTTCCTCTCTTCCAGTTGTTATACTAGACTAATAAATGTTATCAAAGAGGAATATCAATTCTTATTCTCAGTGGTCTTTCGCTTTTCATCTCTCTATATTTCAAGCATCACAAATCGCAGCATACAAGCAGCTCTCCTCCCTATCTACACACTGCAGTCTGCCCTCCATAAAGACTTGTATGCTTTCCTCTCCCTCCACACTCTGATCTGCTGTGTACAACCTCACAGAGATAAAGCCAGGAACAAGGTGCCAGGATCTATGTCAGAATGTGGTAAACATAAAAACATAAAAGGCAGAAAAAAGTGAACAACCCCTTCCAATTATTTTGTTGGACCTCAATATATGAATAATTCAAATAAAAATGAGTACAATGCATGTTTAATAAACTCACGCTGACTTCACAGCGATAGCATTCCTGGAACTTCTGATATCACAGCACATTGTTCAGCGCTATGTCTCTCAGACTGCGGAGAGGAAGGAAAGCATCCAAGTCATTAGGGAGGGAAGACAATCCATACTGTAGATAAAGAGGAGAGCACACGCAATGCAATCGGCAGGAGGAAATCATACAGACAAGTATTAGTATAGCGTGGAGAGAATCCATGGTAGACAGGGGGTAGGAGAGGGAAAAAGCACACTCTCCACACTCTTCAGCATCAGTGGCTGTATAGGGGAGAGATTTCTGAAGAACCAGGAAGGGGAAAATACGTTCAGGAATGAAGCAGAGCTGGTATATGGGATCTGGTGTGGGCAAAACGATTTTCTATTCACAGACCTCACAGCCAGCATGCATTACTGGGAAAAAAAAAATGTTTATTTTTTTCCCTGTGACATCCACAGCCTTTAAGCCCGGATTACAAGTAATGGAAATGCTTTGGAATTTTCATTGCTATTTACGGTTGGAAAAACTGTGGTATATTAAATTAGCAATAAAAAGGAGGGGATTTGCTAGACCCTCATTACACAGCGTTGCTACTGCTTCAGATCTCAGCCAAAATCCATTTGCAGCTGCTAACGGCCCAGTATCAACAATATTTTTGTAATGGTCACAGAATTAAAAATAAAAATAAAAATAATAAAATTACAATTTATGGCTAATTCACAAGATTGTATAGCAGTTGTGTTTTCTCCACTGTATTGTGGTCACAACTCTCGTGAGCTGAACTAATGGCCTCCTTGGCAGTCATGATGTCGACAGCGGGTTCTGTGACCTGAAACGTCAAAGCAGGACTGCAATATGGACAAGAACATACGGCCGCCTAGCGCCCGTTCATTTACAAGGGAGTTACGGAGCTATTGTAGCTTGGGTGCTGTCGCTTGATTCTGGCACCGCAGCCTTCTCAAGGTGTGACCACGGTGGGTGCGGACCCACTGTGCCACAGGGTGGACTTACCCTGGAGGGGTGTAATTAAGTGACTACCTGGTCTGCACTACAGTCTCTGATGCTGAGGATAGGCTTGGGCCGTTTAAGTAGCAACAAGATGCGACTCCAGGGAAGTCCTCGAACCTGCCACAGCCTCTGGCCGAAAGCTCAGAGGCACAAGTAAAGCGCCAAATGCAAAGACAGAGACATGGTCAGACAGTCTGAGGTCGGGGTGGGCAGCACAAGATCAAAATACAAAGCCGGAGTCAGGAGCGGAGCGGTCAGACAAAATGAGTGAGCGAGCTTGGTCGGTAACAGGAGAGTCAAAACAAACAAGCACCTTGACAAAAACCTGAAACTAGAAACCTAAGTCCAGGCAAGGCATGAAGGGCTATGCCAGGGAAGCAACACTCTGCCGGACACAGAGTCTGGCCGCGCCTCTCTATAGCAGGGTAGAGATTCTCCAGCCACATGAGGATGCAGCAGTGCTGGAGTGCTGCAAGAGGCAGTTCAGTGTGATGGCCTGACACTGGGAGAAGCAGAGCAGTGAGCGCTATGAGTAGGATGACACTGAGAAGGCGTGCGAGTTACCGGCGTAACAGAAGGTTTCCATCAGCTTACAGCCTGGTCCATACTTCCCTTTGCTGTATTTTTACAGGTTGTTCAAGATTAAAGAGGTTACAACAAAATTGAAATATCTTGAATGGCCATGAAAAAAATGGTGCAGGCAAGAATGAATCAGTGAGCAAGCCGGTATAAAGACTGAAGAATTGCATGAGCTCCGCAGTCCGATAGTCATCCCTCCAGCCATCTCATGTTCATGGCCCGTCCCCAGAACACCACACCAATTTTAAAAGGCTTTAACGTTTGTCATTTGCTCTGGATTCTCACGTCACATCTGGCCTGTTTTCTATAATGTTTCACCAAACGCTGTTGAATATGTCACAGCCTGCAATGGAGCCTCCGGGCAGATGTGAACTTGGCCGATGCTTTGCCGTTTTGGCACAAGGATAAATCCGTGTCCCTTGCAGGCCATCATGACTCATTGCCACAAAGTGAAAGCCACATGAAGGACATGCAAATGAAGGAAATGTATCTGTAGCATAAAGTCATCCAATGTGTGAATCCAGGCTTACACGGCTTTTATTTTTGGAAAGAAAAATAAAATATTACAACATTGCAGCCTAATGGCTGGAGGAGAGCAATCGGGACCCGAGGTTGTTCCACAGACTGCGATTTATTATACAGCGACAAACAAAGAGCTACTGGGATCCAAATGTTACACATCAATATATCAGAAAGTTTATTGGCACAAAATGAAATAGAAATGTTACACATTAATATTACTCATAAAATAAAATAAATAACTACAAGAAAATGACATAGATACTAATGGGACAGATAAGCAGAAACACAAAAATACTCTTAGGCTATGTGCACACGTTGTGGAGTTTGCTGAGGGTGCGCAGCAGCTTTCCATGCGTTTACAGTACAGTGTAAACCTATGGAAAACGCAATCTGCAGTGCCAATGCTGCGGAAAAAAAACACGTGGAAACACTGCGGGTTACATTCTGCAGCATGTCAATTCTTTGTGCGGATTCCGCAGCGGTTTACACCTTGCTCCATAATAGGAATCCGCACAAAAACCGCATGAAATCCGCTGCGGAAAAATCTGCAGAGCTAAAAAATACGTGTGCACATACCCTTAGCCTCCCTGTTATATAACCATATGGGGAGTCACAAAGGACACATATAAACATCAAGCCATAATATGGCAAGAGTGTATCAAAAATATATAAAAAATAAAGCTGTACATATACAGCACAGACCAAAAGATTGGACACACCTTTCCAATTTTAAGATTTTTCTGTATTTTCATGACTATGAAAATTGTAAATTCACACTGAAGGCATCAAAAAATGATGATGAAAGCTATGACTGGGCAGTTAACTTACAGGGTTACAGTCTGTTTAGAAAGGATCGTAAAAATCGGAGAGGAGGAGGGGTTTGTCTCTATGTAAAGTCTTGTCTAAAGTCCACTTTAAGGGAGGATATTAGCGAAGGGAATGAGGATGTCGAGTCCATATGGGTCGAAATTCATGGAGGGAAAAATGGTAACAAAATTCTCATTGGGGTCTGTTACAAACCCCCAAATATAACAGAAAGCATGGAAAGTCTACTTCTAAAGCAGATAGATGAAGCTGCAACCCATAATGAGGTCCTGGTTATGGGGGACTTTAACTACCCGGATATTAACTGGGAAACAGAAACCTGTGAAACCCATAAAGGCAACAGGTTTCTGCTAATAACCAAGAAAAATTATCTTTCACAATTGGTGCAGAATCCAACCAGAGGAGCAGCACTTTTAGACCTAATACTATCTAATAGACCTGACAGAATAACAAATCTGCAGGTGGTCGGGCATTTAGGAAATAGCGACCACAATATTGTGCAGTTTCACCTGTCTTTCACTAGGGGGACTTGTCAGGGAGTCACAAAAACATTGAACTTTAGGAAGGCAAAGTTTGACCAGCTTAGAGATGCCCTTAATCTGGTAGACTGGGACAATATCCTCAGAAATGAGAATACAGATAATAAATGGGAAATGTTTAAGAACATCCTAAATAGGCAGTGTAAGCGGTTTATACCTTGTGGGAATAAAAGGACTAGAAATAGGAAAAACCCAATGTGGCTAAACAAAGAAGTAAGACAGGCAATTAACAGTAAAAAGAAAGCATTTGCACTACTAAAGCAGGATGGCACCATTGAAGCTCTAAAAAACTATAGGGAGAAAAATACTTTATCTAAAAAACTAATTAAAGCTGCCAAAAAGGAAACAGAGAAGCACATTGCTAAGGAGAGTAAAACTAATCCCAAACTGTTCTTCAACTATATCAATAGTAAAAGAATAAAAACTGAAAATGTAGGCCCCTTAAAAAATAGTGAGGAAAGAATGGTTGTAGATGACGAGGAAAAAGCTAACATATTAAACACCTTCTTCTCCACGGTATTCACGGTGGAAAATGAAATGCTAGGTGAAATCCCAAGAAACAATGAAAACCCTATATTAAGGGTCACCAATCTAACCCAAGAAGAGGTGCGAAACCGGCTAAATAAGATTAAAATAGATAAATCTCCGGGTCCGGATGGCATACACCCACGAGTACTAAGAGAACTAAGTAATGTAATAGATAAACCATTATTTCTTATTTTTAGTGACTCTATAGCGACAGGGTCTGTTCCGCAGGACTGGCGCATAGCAAATGTGGTGCCAATATTCAAAAAGGGCTCTAAAAGTGAACCTGGAAATTATAGGCCAGTAAGTCTGACCTCTATTGTTGGTAAAATATTTGAAGGGTTTCTGAGGGATGTTATTCTGGATTATCTCAATGAGAATAACTGTTTAACTCCATATCAGCATGGGTTTATGAGAAATCGCTCCTGTCAAACCAATCTAATCAGTTTTTATGAAGACGTAAGCTATAGGCTGGACCACGGTGAGTCATTGGACGTGGTATATCTCGATTTTTCCAAAGCGTTTGATACCGTGCCGCACAAGAGGTTGGTACACAAAATGAGAATGCTTGGTCTGGGGGAAAATGTGTGTAAATGGGTTAGTAACTCGCTTAGTGATAGAAAGCAGAGGGTGGTTATAAATGGTATAGTCTCTAACTGGGTCGCTGTGACCAGTGGGGTACCGCAGGGGTCAGTATTGGGACCTGTTCTCTTCAACATATTCATTAATGATCTGGTAGAAGGTTTACACAGTAAAATATCGATATTTGCAGATGATACAAAACTATGTAAAGCAGTTAATACAAGAGAAGATAGTATTCTGCTACAGATGGATCTGGATAAGTTGGAAACTTGGGCTGAAAGGTGGCAGATGAGGTTTAACAATGATAAATGTAAGGTTATACACATGGGAAGAAGGAATCAATATCACCATTACACACTGAACGGGAAACCACTGGGACCCCTACTCTTCTCCATCTACACTTTCGGCCTGGGACAGCTCATAGAATCCCACGGTATGCAGTACCATCTCTACGCTGACGACACGCAGATCTACCTCTCCGGACCTGACCTCTCCTCCTTGCTTACCAAAATCCCGCACTGTCTGTCTGCCATTTCAGCCTTCTTTTCTGCTCGCTTTCTACAACTGAACATGGACAAAACAGAATTCATCATCTTTCCCCCATCTCACTCTACCCCTCCACCAGACCTATCCATCAATGTCAATGGCTGCTCACTATCCCCAGTCCCACACGCCCGGTGCCTCGGGGTGATCCTCGACTCTGCCCTCTCTTTCAAGCCACATATCCAAGCCCTTGCCTCCTCCTGTCGTCTCAAACTCAAAAATATTTCCCGGATCCGTGCTTTCCTTGACCGCAACACTGCAAAAACGCTAGTGCATGCCCTTATCATCTCCCGCCTCGACTACTGCAACCTCCTACTCTCTGGACTCCCCTCTAGCACTCTGGCACCGCTCCAATCCATCCTACACTCTGCTGCCCGACTAATCCACCTGTCCCCCCGCTATTCCCCAGCCTCTCCCCTGTGTCAAGCCCTTCACTGGCTTCCTATCGCCCAGAGACTCCAGTTCAAAACCCTCACACTGACATACAAAGCCATCCACAACCTGTCTCCTCCATACATCTGTGACATGGTCTCCCGGTACCTACCTACACGCGACCTCCGATCCTCCCAAGACCTCCTTCTCTACTCCCCTCTCATCTCTTCTTCCCATAACCGCATCCAAGACTTCTCCCGTGCTTCCCCCATACTCTGGAACTCTCTACCCCAACACATCAGACTTGCGCCTACCATAGAAACCTTCAAAAAGAACCTGAAGACTCATCTCTTCCGACAAGCCTACAGCCTGCAGTGATCCTCAACCTACTGAACAGCCGCACAGCCAGCTCTTCCCTCTCCTAGTGTATCCTCACCCACCCCCTGCAGACTGTGAGCCCTCGCGGGCAGGGTCCTCCCTCCTTATGTACTCGTGTGCCTTGTTATCTGCTCATGTTTAATGTATTTGTCTATATTTGCCCCGTATTCACATGTAAAGCGCCATGGAATAAATGGCGCTATAAAAATGTATAATAATAATAATAAATCTGACAGGGAGAAGGACTTGGGGATCCTAGTTAATGATAAACTTACCTGGAGCAGCCAGTGCCAGGCAGCAGCTGCCAAGGCAAACAGGATCATGGGGTGCATTAAAAGAGGTCTGGATACACATGATGAGAGCATTATACTGCCTCTGTACAAATCCCTAGTTAGACCGCACATGGAGTACTGTGTCCAGTTTTGGGCACCGGTGCTCAGGAAGGATTTAATGGAACTAGAGAGAGTACAAAGGAGGGCAACAAAATTAATAAAGGGGATGGGAGAACTACAATACCCAGATAGATTAGCGAAATTAGGATTATTTAGTCTAGAAAAAAGACGACTGAGGGGCGATCTAATAACCATGTATAAGTATATAAGGGGACAATACAAATATCTCGCTGAGGATCTGTTTATACCAAGGAAGGTGACGGGCACAAGGGGGCATTCTTTGCGTCTGGAGGAGAGAAGGTTTTTCCACCAACATAGAAGAGGATTCTTTACTGTTAGGGCAGTGAGAATCTGGAATTGCTTGCCTGAGGAGGTGGTGATGGCGAACTCAGTCGAGGGGTTCAAGAGAGGCCTGGATGTCTTCCTGGAGCAGAACAATATTGTATCATACAATTATTAGGTTCTGTAGAAGGACGTAGATCTGGGGATTTATTATGATGGAATATAGGCTGAACTGGATGGACAAATGTCTTTTTTCGGAGGTAGTCACTGGGAATGGTTTTCACTTCACAGGTGTGCACTGTCAGGTTTAATAAGTGGGATTTCTTGCCTTATAAATGGGGTTAGGACCATCAGTTGTGTTGTGCAGAGGTCTGGTGGATACACAGCTGATAGTCCTACTGAATAGACTGTTAGAATTTGTATTATGGCAAGAAAAAAGCAGCTAAGTAAAGAAAAACGAGTGGCCATCATTACTTTAAGAAATGAAGGTCAGTCAGTCCAAAAACTTGAGAAAACTTTGAAAGTGTCCTCAAGTGCAGTGGCAAAAACCATCAAGCCCTACAGAGAAACTGGCTCACATGAGGACCGCCCCAGGAAAGGAAGACCAAGAGTCACCTCTGCTTCTGAGGATAAGTTTATCCGAATCACCAGCCTCAGAGATCGCAGGGTAACAGCAGCTCAGATTAGAGAACAGGTCAATGCCACACAGAGTTCTAGCAGCAGACACATCTCTATAACAACTGTTAAGAGGAGACTTTGTGCAGCAGGCCTTCATGGTAAAATAGCTGCTAGGAAACCACTGCTAAGGACAGGCAACAAGCAGCAGAGACTTGTTTGGGCTAAAGAACACAAGGAATGGACATTAGACCAGTGGAAATCTGTGCTTTGGTCTGATGAGTCCAAATTTGAGATCTTGGTTCCAAACCACCGTGTCTTTGTGCGACGCAGAAAAGGTGAACGGATGGACTCTACATGCCTGGTTCCCACCGTGAAGCATGGAGGAGGTGTGATGGTGTGGGGGGGCTTTGCTGGTGACACTGTTGGGGATTTATTGAAAATTGAAGGCATACTGAACCAGCATGGCTACCACAGCATCTTGCAGCGGCATGCTATTCCATCCGGTTTGCATTTAGTTGGACCATCATTTCTTTTTCAACAGGACAATGACCCCAAACACACCTCCAGGCTGTGTAAGGGCTATTTGACCAAGAAGGAGAGTGATGGGGTGCTACGTCAGATGACCTGGCCTCCACAGTCACCAGACCTGAACCCAATCGAGATGGTTTGGGGTGAGCTGGACCGCAGAGTGAAGGCAAAAGGGCCAACAAGTGCTAAGCATCTCTGGGAACTCCTTCAAGATTGTTGGAAGACCATTCCCGGTGACTACCTCTTGAAGCTCATCAAGAGAATGCCAAGAGTGTGCAAAGCAGTCATCAAAGCAAAAGGTGGCTACTTTGAAGAACCTAGAATATAAGACATAATTTCAGTTGTTTCACACTTGTTAAGTATATAATTCCACATGTGTTAATTCATAGTTTTGATGCCTTCAGTGTGAATGTACAATTTTCATAGTCATGAAAATACAGAAAAATATTTAAATGAGAAGGTGTGTCCAAACTTTTGGACTGACATTTGCCTCTAACAGCTGCGGGTGGAATCGCGATCCACCTGCGGCTGTTAACCTGCTAAATGCCGCTGTCAATCTCTCACAGCAGCATTTAATGTGTACTTCCGGCAAGTGTGCCGGAAATCCTGCCCATCAGTGACCCTGTCACATGATCGAGGGTCACCAATGAGTTGGCATAACAACCAGGTTTCATGGAGATCTCTATGGTTGTCACTGCCGGATTGCTATGAGCGCCACCCTGTGGGCGGCGCTCATAGCAAGTCAGCAATTCTGCTACATACAGGAGATCTGATCATGCAAAAAGTCTTTAAAAATATTAAATAAAAAATATATATAAAAAAGTTCAAATCACCCCTCTTTCACCCCATTCAAAATTAAATAAAAAAAAAAAAAAATCAAACATACACATATTAGGTATCGCCGCGTTCAGAATCGCCCGATCCATCAATATAAAAAAAAAAAAAAAAAAGATTAATCCAGATCGGTAAATGGCGTAACGAAAAAAAAAAGTTAAATGACAGAATTATGTTTTTTGGTTGCCTTAACACTAAAATGCAATAAAAGAAGTCAAAAGATCGTATCTGCACCAAAATTGAACGTCGGCTCGGCACGCAAAAAATAAGCCCTCATGCAACTCGAGATCACGAAAAATGGAGACGCTACGGGTCTCAGAAATAACTTTTTTTTTTTTTCTTAAATCAAACTTTGGATTTTTTTTCATCACTTAAATAAAAAAGACCCTAGAAATGTTTGGTGTCTACGAACTCGTAAGGAGCTGGAGAATCATAATGGCCGGTCAGTGTTAGCATTTGGTGAACATGGTAAAAAAAAAAAAAATCCAAAAAACAGTTGTGAAATTGCACTTTTTTTTGGCAATTTGACCGCACTTGTTATGGCTCTGGGAAGAAGGGGAGCGAAAAGCGCAAAAAGAGCTCCGTCTTGAAGGGGCTAAATAGAAGCAGCAATGGTGATCTCATCTCAATTTGGTTTGGTTTGTGGTTATACCCCAACAAAAAATGTCAGTGTCTCAAAACATTATCCTGTGGCCGAGCATCAAATTGCAGCCGAGAACATCTCATGCTGTTCACAAGCGGAGTTCTTGTCTGCTGAGGCATGGCGTCCTACTCTTCTTGAAGGGCGGCCCTTAGGTCATTGAGGTTCAAAGTTATGAACCTCCACACGGCGACTGAGCGGATCCATTGGATTTCTATGGTCTGGAGAAACTGCAGCTGCTCCATTTGAAGTCCCCCAGGCTCCAGCAGCCGTTATTGAATGATGTGACCTCGATGGCCTGGAGCATTGCCGTCCATGAAGACGACATTAGGGTGTTTGTACAGCAGCACAAAAACAGGATTAATGATGTTATTCCAGTACTGGGAGCCTGTCCCTTTACCATTCAGTGTATGTAGGGCAGTTCTGCATTGACTACACTCACCTGTTCACACTGTAACACCTCCACCACCAAAGGCTCGTCTGGTGACAACAGTGGTTGATGCATCGTTGCCGGTCATCATTTCTGCTCAGCGTGACCGGCGGAGGCCACTGGTCCCTCATCCAGTGTAGATGCTCTGTGCCTGGTGGTGTGGTCAGGTAGTTTGGGGGTCGTCTAACAAACAGACCATGATCTAAAAGGTTTTAAATGGTCTGACGTGACACTTGGGCGCCTCTCACCTCCCTTTAATGTTACTGGAGTTGTGCAGCATTCATCACCCAGCTCCGAAGGGCATTGATCACAATGAAGCGGTCATCAGTGTGGATGTGGCAGAGGACGTCCACTTCTCTAACTCTTCTAGTCTCTCGGTGGCTACTTGCCGATGACCCTGTGACACTCTAAGGTCAGTGGTCACTTCCTTCTGAGAACATCCTGCTTTAAGCCTCGCGATGGTCAGGTCCTGGTGATCAATTGTTAGGTGTGGTCTTAGTCTCAAGTCACAATGTGAGCAGCGTGATGAGGGCGGTTTAATACCAATTCTAACAGAACCCAATTATCTTTTGGCCAATTCATGGATCAAGCACCTGTTATGAATTTTACCATTAAAGAGGTTGTCTACTACTTACACAACCCCTTCTTGATCTAAATGTTTGGCCCTAATAAAAGTTTATACTGCCCTCCCGTGCAGGCGCTGTTTCAGCAATGTCCATACTCTCTGTCCTGGGGATATCGTCCGATTGCTGTGACATGTGACCCTGGCATCACTCTCTCCGCTGTCGGAAAAATTGAACATGTACAGAAAGTCCACGCTGCAGCTGATCTCCAACTTCCCCTTCATTTTCAATTCGACAGGATGTGGGGACAGTGACGCCAGTGTTGACTGGGTGCTGGGGTCATGCGTCACAACAACCGCACCAGGAACACAAGTGCCAACAACAGCGCGAGCACAGGAGGAGAGTACAAGCTCTTTTTCCATTTTTACCGGGGCCAAGAGTGGGGTATGAGAAGTTGTCCAAGTAGTGGACAACTTCTTTAAGCTTCTTGTTAGAGAACTTCAAGTTCTGCAAAATGTACAGAAATATTGAGCAGTTGGACATGTGCATTTAGAAGGTTTAGAGGCGTCACATTAAATTCCCATGAAATGGTTAGAGGGCATTGTAGGATCATCCCAATATTTCACCCGAAAGCCAAATAGCCCTAACCCTGTGAGTAGCGTGTTGTGAACCGGAGCAGAAACTGCACTGAGGTTTTCTTGCCTCTGACACATTTAAAACGGTCATGGTATAGGACCTGGTTCATGTCCTGCTCTCTCAGGGTTAATATTGCTGGCCTCTCCTTGGATCTGGGAGGGGTATTTATACACACTCCAGACTTGGATTCTCTATCAGCTATACTTTCGTTTAGTCTGTGTGTCTGACCCCTTGAGTGTGTGCTTGTCTTGCTCTCCTTGCTTTACTCTGCTTGTTTGTTCTTGTGGATTTCTGACTAGTGATGAGCGAGCATACTCGTTACTCGAGAATTCCCGAGCACGCTCGGGTGTCCTCCAAGTATTTTTTAGTACTCGGAGATTTAGTTTTCATGGTCTCAGCTGATTGATTTACATCTGTTAGCCAGCTTGATTACATGTGGGGATTCCCTAGCAACCCCCACATGTACTTATGCTGGCTAGCAGCTGTAAATCATGCAGCTGCGTCAACAAAAACTAAATCTCCGAGCACTTACAAGTACTCGGAGGACACCCGAGCGTGCTAGGGAAATCTCGAGCAACGAGTATACTAGCTCATCACTATTTCTGACTATCCCTCCGTTTCACCCCTCAGTTACTTCCTAGTTTTGATCTTGGCACGTTTAACTACTCTCCAGTAAATATCGTCTCCTCTGCACCCCAGTGTCTGGCACCGCCCTCGACCACCTCCTATCTTGTCATGTGGTTCAGGTCCTGTTTGGTTCCCGCCACTCTGCTCTCAGCTCCCTTGCTGCGGCGTGCAGCTCTCCCTGCAACAGTAATACCCGGGGGTCGTGATAAAAACAAAGCTTGTCACAAATGTTAGAATTCCCCTCTAACTTTTATGAGGCAACATCTTGTACAAACAGTAAAAATCCCTCTTTGAATAAGGCCTTCAAGGGTTTGATCTGCTCTGTCCTTTCTGCATCAGGGGACAGGAAGGTGCCATCACGTGTACTGATACCTGATGAGACGTGAGTGCCATCAGCAGGTATGCATCTGTCCCATCCTGCGTCCTGGCAGGTATCACCTCTAGTGATGAGCTAACGTTTTCAGATGAGGTGTTACTCGAGCATCCTCCTGTGCCAACAGGATCTTCAGTGTGTTCTAACAATATGTCTGAGTCCTGAGGTTGCATGTCTCACAGCTATTCCGACAGCCGCAACACATGCAGGACTTGCCTGTTTGTTAGCAGCGAGACAAGCAGCCGTGGGGACTCCAACATAATATTCGAGCACATCGAAAATACTCTGAGCACCTGAGGGTGCTCAGAGAACGCATTATCCGAGCACGTTCGCTCACCACAAATCACCTCCCAATGCAGAAGTGAGAAGAGCAGCACGAACCCCTTACGGGTCTCTGCCATAATTATAAATAAGCACTGCAAAGACAGAGCTTTCCTCATTTTATGAGCTATTCTCTGTAGATTTGAGGTGTGACAATAACTGTGGACTGAGGGCTTCTTGTGATACCAGGAGGGTGCTTACAGACAACAGGAACAGACCCCATGAAATGCACTCATACAATCCACATGCTTGTAGGCTGTGAAGAAGACCTCCAACACTAGTGGCAGGTCCTGTAAGCTCTCCAGGTGCTCCTGGGAACAGACAGTGAAGTGTGGCGGTACCCCAGATGAACTATCACTTTTTTATTGACAAGACGGCAGACATAGTAAACCGAGCACATATGTAGAATCCCACCGTTTATTAAACAGACACACTAAAGACTAACAAGACAGAAAATTCTGGAAAAGACTGCCGTTTCCACATCAGGACACGGCCAACTCATGGGGCTCCTGTGGATTTCTGAATCTGCTCCTTTAAGATGAGGATGCTCTGTCTTTGCTCCGGTGGCAGCATGGCAATCTGGTCTGAGGTCAACTGCAGGACCTGCATTATCAGAGCGGCCTTTTCGTGGTCCTGTGGGGTGATCTGGTTCTGTCCGGGGCTAAAGCCACCCTGTCCAGAAGCTGCTGGAACGTTAGGAACGGGCCTTGGGGGCTGCGGACCCACCGATCCTGGTACTTGCATTCCGGGCATGGGACCAGGCATAGGACCAGGACCCCTCGATGAGGGAGCAGGGCCTGGGCCCCTTACATCCATGGGTCGAGGCTCCATTGGTCTGGCATCTCTAGGGCCTCTGGCATCCAAAGTTGGTGCACGTGGATCCATCATAGGGGCCCCTCTCGATTCTCCAATCATAACTCGAGGTGGCTCACCCATAGGACCCCCTCTAATTTCAAGGGTTGCAGGCCCTCTGTCGTGATGCAGTGGCACACCCCCTTGTAACGGTGGTGGCAGATATCCACGGTTAGGTTGCTCGTCAATTGTTACAGTCAGTAATGTTCCTCCTCGTGGGTCATTGGGGCCATCTCCGAGAAGACCACGTGGTGGGACGCTAGGTGCAGGAGGGCCGCGTTGTAAAGGGGCTCGAGGATCTGGCATAGGAACACCTTGAAGAATCGGCCCTTGTGCTGGGTTTATGGATCCTGGAACTCCACCCTGCATCGGTAGTGGCTGCATCATTGGTGGAGCGCCATTCACATGCATACCCCCCACAGGTGCAGGCTGCCCACCAGGACCGGGAGCAATTGCTTGAGGTAGGGGAACATTGGGACCTTGAACTGCCTGTTGGTTTCCAGATAATAATGGTGGCACAACGTTTGGACGATGAAGGATTTTCACAGCAATTTCTGGGTCCACAATCCTCATGACCACCTGAGCCTGAAGAAGGGCATAGGCCAACTGCGGGTTTTGCAGCAGCATGTTTCGCGCTTCTTGGGGACTATTCTGCACACACAGCTTCATCTGCTTCATAAGCTCAAACATCTGTTCAGGGGGTAAACTAGCGACAGCTCGACTTATAGACTCTGGAGCGTCCTCTGGAGGCACAGGATCACCATACGGAGACTCAATTATAGGTGTCCCAGTGCCCAGACTCTTCAGCTCCTCTTTGTTCTTCTCGCTGGCGGCATTATCGACCCGCAGAGCTCTGCCACTGAATTCTCTGCCATTGAGGTTACGCATAGCGCTAAGAGCAGTTTCCTGGTCTTGATACTCGCAGAAGCCATAGCCTTTTGGTTTACCAGTTTCCCTGTCGTACACCAGTCTAAAACTGACGACAGGTCCGACTTCAGAAAATATATCTTTCAGCTGTTCCTCGGTGGCCTCATATGGAATATTCCCAACGAAAACTGACCGTAGAGATCGATCCACCGCGGGATCGCGAATATTCAATCCCGCCATTTAGCAACACTTGAAACCCAAGCTCAATAATCCTAACTCTTCTTGACGCCTCTTCTTCCTCCTTGGATCTTTTATCTGCATAGAAAATATCTCATCAGTACCAGGAAAATCACAGGGTTCCTTGAAGAGGCTTTTCCAAAATTGGTTTAAAATTGCCTAAAATGGTAGAAAATGCCATAAAAAAAAAAAAGAAACAAAAGAACCATTACTCACCCGATACACCCTCACGGCTCCAGCGCTGACGCTTCAGTACGCCCCTCCACAACCATGATGCACCGATCTATTCGTGTGACCACTGCAGCCAATCACTGGCTACATTGCTGCTGTCACATGGGTAGACGGGCACGTCATGACTGCGCCATGGTAGACTACTGGAGGCATCGACAGAACTATCAGGCGAGTAATGGTTCTTCTGGCATTTTACAGCATTTACCCCCATGTTAGAAGACATATTTAAAACAAATCTACTGATTGGAAAGGTCACTAAGCTCGGGCCAATCCTGAAAGGCCACAACACAAGCTTACAAGAAGCATTAAAAGACCAAGGCTTCCTTTCACAAGTTACAAACAGTTTGTCAGGACTTGTTACTGAACTGTCCTTAATATTGGTCATCATATGTCAGATAAGTTGGGGTCCGACCCCCGGAAAACCCACCGGTCAGCTGCTTACTGCCAGGAATTACTGGACCTGATATGAGCACGGCACCGCACACGGAGCAGAACAACCAACGACCATAGTCCAGTGCGACCCAATCAGAGCCCTGCAAAGCTCCTCACAGACAGTATCACACAGGACGGGATTAGATACACGGCTCAGCAGACAGTATCACACAGGATGGGATTAGATACACGGCTCAGCAGTCAGTATCACACAGGAGAGGATTAGATACACGGCTCAGCAGTCAGTATCACAGGATAGGATTAGATACATGGCTCAGCAGACAGTATCACACAGGAGAGGATTAGATACACGGCTCAGCAGACAGTATCACACGGGAAAGGATTAGATACACGGCTCAGCAGACAGTATCACACAGGATAGGATTAGATACACGGCTCGGCAGACAGTATCACAGGATAGGATTAGATACACGGCTCAGCAGACAGTATCACACAGGATAGGATTAGATACACAGCTCAGCAGACAGTATCACACAGGATAGGATTAGATACACGGCTCAGCAGACAGTATCACACAGGATAGGATTAGATACACGGCTCGGCAGTCAGTATCACACAGGATGGGATTAGATACACGGCTCGGCAGACAGTATCACACAGGATAGGATTAGATACACGGCTCGGCAGACAGTACCACACAGGAGGATTAGATACACAGCTCGGCAGACAGTACCACACAGGAGGATTAGATACACAGCTCAGCAGACAGTATCACACAGGAGAGGATTAGATACACTGCTCAGCAGACAGTATCACACAGGAGGATTAGATACACGGCTCAGCAGTCAGTATCACACAGGAGAGGATTAGATACACGGCTCAGCAGACAGTATCACACAGTATAGGATTAGATACACGGCTCAGCAGACAGTATCACACAGGAGAGGATTAGATACACAGCTCAGCAGACAGTATCACACAGTATAGGATTAGATACACGGCTCAGCAGACAGTATCACACAGGAGGATTAGATACACGGCTCAGCAGACAATATCACACAGGACAGGATTAGATACACGGCTCAGCAGACAGTACCACACAGGACAGGATTAGATACACAGCTCAGCAGACAGTATCACACAGGATAGGATTAGATACACGGCTCAGCACAGTATCACACAGGAGGATTAGATACACGGCTCAGCAGACAGTATCACAGTAGAGGATTAGATACACGGCTCAGCAGACAGTATCACACAGGATAGGATTAGATACACGGCTCAGCAGACAGTATCACACAGGATAGGATTAGATACATGGCTCAGCAGACAGTATCACACAGGAGAGGATTAGATACACGGCTCAGCAGACAGTATCACACAGGAGGATTAGATACACGGCTCAGCAGACAGTATCACACAGGATAGGATTAGATACACGGCTCAGCAGACAGTATCACACAGGATAGGATTAGATACACGGCTCAGCAGACAGTATCACAAAGGAGAGGATTAGATACACGGCTCAGCAGACAGTATCACACAGGAGTGGATTAGATACACGGCTCAGCAGACTGTATCACACAGAATAGGATTAGACACACACCTCAGCAGACAGTATCACACAGGTGAGGATTAGATACACAGCTCAGCAGACAGTATCACACAGGAGAGGATTAGATACACAGCTCAGCAGACAGTATCACACAGGAGGATTAGATACATAACTTAGCAGACAGTATCACACAGGAGAGGATTAGATACACGGCTCAGCAGACTATCACACAGGAGAGGATTAGATACACGGCTCAGCAGACAGTATCACACAGGAGAGGATTAGATACACGGCTCAGCAGTCAGTATCACACAGATGGGATTAGATACACGGCTCAGCAGACAGTATCACACAGGAGGATTAGATACACGGCTCAGCAGACAGTATCACACAGGATAGGATTAGATACACGGCTCAGCAGACAGTATCACACAGGATAGGATTAGATACACGGCTCAGCAGACAGTATCACAAAGGAGAGGATTAGATACACGGCTCAGCAGACAGTATCACACAGGAGTGGATTAGATACACGGCTCAGCAGACTGTATCACACAGAATAGGATTAGACACACACCTCAGCAGACAGTATCACACAGGTGAGGATTAGATACACAGCTCAGCAGACAGTATCACACAGGAGAGGATTAGACACACACCTCAGCAGACAGTATCACACAGGTGAGGATTAGATACACAGCTCAGCAGACAGTATCACACAGGAGAGGATTAGATACACGGCTCAGCAGACTGTATCACACAGAATAGGATTAGACACACACCTCAGCAGACAGTATCACACAGGTGAGGATTAGATACACAGCTCAGCAGTCAGTATCACAGGTGAGGATTAGATACACAGCTCAGCAGACAGTATCACACAGGAGTGGATTAGATACACGGCTCAGCAGACTGTATCACACAGAATAGGATTAGACACACACCTCAGCAGACAGTATCACACAGGTGAGGATTAGATACACAGCTCAGCAGACAGTATCACACAGGAGAGGATTAGATACACAGCTCAGCAGACAGTATCACACAGGAGGATTAGATACATGGCTCAGCAGACTATCACACAGGAGAGGATTAGATACATGGCTCAGCAGACAGTATCACACAGGAGAGGATTAGATACATGGCTCAGCAGACTATCACACAGGAGAGGATTAGATACACGGCTCAGCAGACAGTATCACACAGGAGAGGATTAGATACACGGCTCAGCAGTCAGTATCACACAGATGGGATTAGATACACGGCTCAGCAGACAGTATCACACAGGAGGATTAGATGCACAGCTCAGCAGTCAGTGTCACACAGGAGGATTAGATACACGGCTCAGCAGACAGTATCACACAGGAGAGGATTAGATACACGGCTCAGCTGACAGTATCACACAGGAGAGGATTATATACACGGCTCAGCAGACAGTATCACACAGGAGAGGATTAGATACACAGCTCAGCAGACAGTATCACACAGGATAGGATTAGATACAGCTCAGCAGTCAGTGTCACACAGGAGGATTAGATGCACAGCTCAGCAGACAGTATCACACAGGAGCGGATTAGATACACGGCTCAGCAGTCAGTATCACACAGGAGAGGATTAGATACACGGCTCAGCAGACAGTATCACACAGGAGAGGATTAGATACACAGCTCAGCAGACAGTATCACACAGGATAGGATTAGATACACAGCTCAGCAGACAGTATCACACAGGAGAGGATTAGATACACGGCTCAGCAGTCAGTATCACACAGGAGAGGATTAGATACACGGCTCAGCAGTCAGTGTCACACAGGAGGATTAGAAACACGGCTCAGCAGTCAGTATCACACAGGAGAGGATTAGATACACGGCTCAGCAGTCAGTGTCACACAGGAGGATTAGAAACACGGCTCAGCAGTCAGTATCACACAGGAGAGGATTAGATACACGGCTCAGCAGTCAGTATAACACAGGATAGGATTAGATACACGGCTCAGCAGACAGTATCACACAGGAGAGGATTAGATACAGCTCAGCAGTCAGTGTCACACAGGAGGATTAGAAACACGGCTCAGCAGACAGTATCACACAGGAGAGGATTAGATACACGGCTCAGCAGTCAGTATCACAGGTGAGGATTAGATACACGGCTCAGCAGACAGTGTCACACAGGAGGATTAGATACACGGCTCAGCAGACAATATCACACAGGAGAGGATTAGATACATGGCTCAGCAGACAGTATCACACAGGAGAGGATTAGACACACACCTCAGCAGACAGTATCACACAGGTGAGGATTAGATACACAGCTCAGCAGACAGTATCACACAGGAGAGGATTAGATACACGGCTCAGCAGACTGTATCACACAGAATAGGATTAGACACACACCTCAGCAGACAGTATCACACAGGTGAGGATTAGATACACAGCTCAGCAGTCAGTATCACAGGTGAGGATTAGATACACAGCTCAGCAGACAGTATCACACAGGAGTGGATTAGATACACGGCTCAGCAGACTGTATCACACAGAATAGGATTAGACACACACCTCAGCAGACAGTATCACACAGGTGAGGATTAGATACACAGCTCAGCAGACAGTATCACACAGGAGAGGATTAGATACACAGCTCAGCAGACAGTATCACACAGGAGGATTAGATACATAACTTAGCAGACAGTATCACACAGGAGAGGATTAGATACATGGCTCAGCAGACTATCACACAGGAGAGGATTAGATACACGGCTCAGCAGACAGTATCACACAGGAGAGGATTAGATACACGGCTCAGCAGTCAGTATCACACAGATGGGATTAGATACACGGCTCAGCAGACAGTATCACACAGGAGGATTAGATGCACAGCTCAGCAGTCAGTGTCACACAGGAGGATTAGATACACGGCTCAGCAGACAGTATCACACAGGAGAGGATTAGATACACGGCTCAGCTGACAGTATCACACAGGAGAGGATTATATACACGGCTCAGCAGACAGTATCACACAGGAGAGGATTAGATACACAGCTCAGCAGACAGTATCACACAGGATAGGATTAGATACAGCTCAGCAGTCAGTGTCACACAGGAGGATTAGATGCACAGCTCAGCAGACAGTATCACACAGGAGCGGATTAGATACACGGCTCAGCAGTCAGTATCACACAGGAGAGGATTAGATACACGGCTCAGCAGACAGTATCACACAGGAGAGGATTAGATACACAGCTCAGCAGACAGTATCACACAGGATAGGATTAGATACAGCTCAGCAGTCAGTATCACACAGGAGGATTAGATACACGGCTCAGCAGACAGTATCACACAGGAGAGGATTAGATACACGGCTCAGCAGTCAGTATCACACAGGATAGGATTAGATACACGGCTCAGCAGACAGTATCACACAGGAGAGGATTAGATACACGGCTCAGCAGTCAGTATCACAGGTGAGGATTAGATACACGGCTCAGCAGACAGTATCACACAGGATAGGATTAGATACACGGCTCAGCAGACAGTGTCACACAGGAGGATTAGATACACAGCTCAGCAGACAGTATCACACAGGATAGGATTAGATACAGCTCAGCAGTCAGTGTCACACAGGAGGATTAGATGCACAGCTCAGCAGACAGTATCACACAGGAGCGGATTAGATACACGGCTCAGCAGTCAGTATCACACAGGAGAGGATTAGATACACGGCTCAGCAGACAGTATCACACAGGAGAGGATTAGATACACAGCTCAGCAGACAGTATCACACAGGATAGGATTAGATACAGCTCAGCAGTCAGTATCACACAGGAGGATTAGATACACGGCTCAGCAGACAGTATCACACAGGAGAGGATTAGATACACAGCTCAGCAGACAGTATCACACAGGAGAGGATTAGATACACAGCTCAGCAGACAGTATCACACAGGAGAGGATTAGATACACGGCTCAGCAGTCAGTATCACACAGGAGAGGATTAGATACACGGCTCAGCAGTCAGTGTCACACAGGAGGATTAGAAACACGGCTCAGCAGTCAGTATCACACAGGAGAGGATTAGATACACGGCTCAGCAGTCAGTGTCACACAGGAGGATTAGAAACACGGCTCAGCAGTCAGTATCACACAGGAGAGGATTAGATACACGGCTCAGCAGTCAGTATAACACAGGATAGGATTAGATACACGGCTCAGCAGACAGTATCACACAGGAGAGGATTAGATACAGCTCAGCAGTCAGTGTCACACAGGAGGATTAGAAACACGGCTCAGCAGACAGTATCACACAGGAGAGGATTAGATACACGGCTCAGCAGTCAGTATCACAGGTGAGGATTAGATACACGGCTCAGCAGACAGTGTCACACAGGAGGATTAGATACACGGCTCAGCAGTCAGTGTCACACAGGAGAGGATTAGATACACGGCTCAGCAGACAGTATCACACAGGAGGATTAGATACACGGCTCAGCAGACAGTATCACACAGGAGAGGATTAGATACACGGCTCAGCAGTCAGTATCACAGGTGAGGATTAGATACACAGCTCAGCAGACAGTGTCACACAGGAGGATTAGATACACGGCTCAGCAGACAATATCACACAGGAGCAGATTAGATACACGGCTCAGCAGTCAGTGTCACACAGGAGAGGATTAGATACACGGCTCAGCAGACAGTACCACACAGGAGGATTAGATACACGGCTCAGCAGACAGTATCACACAGGATAGGATTAGATACACGGCTCAGCAGTCAGTGTCACACAGGAGAGGATTAGATACACGGCTCAGCAGTCAGTATCACAGGTGAGGATTAGATACATAGCTTAGCAGACAGTATCACACAGGATAGGATTAGATACACGGCTCAGCAGTCAGTATCACAGGTGAGGATTAGATACATAGCTTAGCAGACAGTATCACACAGGAGAGGATTAGATACACGGCTCAGCAGACAGTATCACACAGGATAGGATTAGATACACGGCTCAGCAGACAGTATCACACAGGAGAGGATTAGATACACGGCTCAGCAGACAGTATCACACAGGAGAGGATTAGATGCACCACTCTCCGGTACAGGCCCTTGCCGTGTGACACTCGCTCTATACAGTCTCATCTCTCACAGGTCAGTAGTAATGGCGGCGGCCATGTGGCGGGAAAGACCCCACGTCTCTCAGGGCTCTATTACGCGGGGCACAGGCTCCTCCTAACAAGCAGCTGCTACCTCACACTCCGGGGTCCCGGTGTCACCGCTACCGGGCGGACACGGTCAGCGCTGCGCTCACTCCTCACCTGCGCCCCGAACAAACCGGACGGAACTTCCTCTGCAAGAAACTGCCACATCCGCTTAGCGACCACTGACGTCATCGGCGACAGGCTACGCACGCTGATTGGCTGGAGACAGCTAATATGCTGACACGTGACACTTGCAGAGCGTATATATAATATAGACCGCGGGAGTTTTTCACTACTGAGGTAATTTCGCCTCATGAGGCCGTGTGTAGGGCTGTTCAGGCTCTAGGGATCTATGATCCAAAGTCACGGGTTGATGTTACATAACGCCTGCGCCCAGCGTCACGTGGTGCCGCAGTGATGTTATGGACGGCCGGTTATTAGCGGCACGTTCTCTACTATGCAGCCGCGCTCCACAGAGAACCGAACAGAGGCAGAAGGCTGCAGCAGTCAGCGGGGTCTGCCTGGAGAACCGGCGATGGTGGGGTCTCTGACCTCAGATCTAACGTCTGACCGGAGAACCGGCGATGGTGGGGTCTCTGACCTCCCCCGATCTAATGTCTGACCAGAGAACCGGCGATGGTGGGGTCTCTGACCTCAGATCTAATGTCTGACCAGAGAACCGGCGATGGTGGGGTCTCTGACCTCAGATCTAATGTCTGACCAGAGAACCGGTGATGGTGGGGTCTCTGACCTCCCCCGATCTAACGTCTGACCAGAGAACCGGCGATGGTGGGGTCTCTGACCTCCCCCGATCTAATGTCTGACCAGAGGACCGGTGATGGTGGGGTCTCTGACCTCCCCCGATCTAATGTCTGACCAGAGCTCTGGCGATGGTGGGGTCTCTGACCTCCCCCGATCTAATGTCTGACCAGAGAACCGGTGATGGTGGGGTCTCTGACCTCCCCCGATCTAACGTCTGACCAGAGAACCGGCGATGGTGGGGTCTCTGACCTCCCCCGATCTAATGTCTGACCAGAGGACCGGTGATGGTGGGGTCTCTGACCTCCCCCGATCTAATGTCTGACCAGAGCTCTGGCGATGGTGGGGTCTCTGACCTCCCCCCGATCTAACGTCTACCCAGAGAACCGGCGATGGTGGGGTCTCTGACCTCCTCAGATCTAACGTCTGACCAGAGAACCGGCGATGGTGGAGTCTCTGACCTCCCCCGATCTAATGTCTGACCAGAGAACCGGTGATGGTGGGGTCTCTGACCTCCCCCGATCTAACGTCTGACCAGAGAACCGGTGATGGTGGGGTCTCTGACCTCCCCCGATCTAACGTCTGACCAGAGAACCGGTGATGGTGGGGTCTCTGACCTCCCCCGATCTAACGTCTGACCAGAGAACCGGCGATGGTGGGGTCACTGACCTCCTCAGATCTAACGTCTGACCAGAGGACCGGTGATGGTGGGGTCTCTGACCTCCTCAGATCTAACGTCTGACCAGAGAACCGGCGATGGTGGAGTCTCTGACCTCCCCCGATCTAACGTCTGACCAGAGAACCGGCGATGGTGGGGTCTCTGACCTCCCCCGATCTAACGTCTGACCAGAGCTCTGGCGATGGTGGGGTCTCTGACCTCCCCCCGATCTAACGTCTACCCAGAGAACCGGCGATGGTGGGGTCACTGACCTCAGATCTAACGTCTGACCAGAGAACCGGCGATGGTGGGGTCTCTGACCTCCCCCCGATCTAACGTCTGACCAGAGAACCGGCGATGGTGGGGTCTCTGACCTCCTCAGATCTAACGTCTGACCGGAGAACCGGCGATGGTGGGGTCTCTGACCTCCCCCCGATCTAACGTCTGACCAGAGAACCGGCGATGGTGGGGTCTCTGACCTCCTCAGATCTAACGTCTGACCGGAGAATCGGCGATGGTGGGGTCTCTGACCTCCCCCGATCTAACCTCTACCCAGAGAATCGGCGATGGGGTCTCTGACCTCCTCAGATCTAACGTCTGACCAGAGAACCAGCGATGGTGGGGTCACTGACCTCCCCCGATCTAACGTCTGACCAGAGCTCTGGCGATGGTGGGGTCTCTGACCTCCCCCCGATCTAACGTCTGACCAGAGAACCGGCGATGGTGGGGTCTCTGACCTCAGATCTAATGTCTGACCAGAGAACCGGCGATGGTGGGGTCTCTGACCTCCCCCCGATCTAACGTCTGACCAGAGAACCGGCGATGGTGGGGTCTCTGACCTCAGATCTAATGTCTGACCAGAGAACCGGTGATGGTGGGGTCTCTGACCTCAGATCTAACGTCTGACCAGAGAACCGGTGATGGTGGGGTCTCTGACCTCCCCCGATCTAATGTCTGACCAGAGAACCGGCGATGGTGGGGTCTCTGACCTCCCCCCGATCTAACGTCTGACCAAAGAACCGGCGATGGTGGGGTCTCTTGCCTCCCATGATCTAATGTCTGACCAGAGCTCTGGCGATGGTGGGGTCTCTGACCTCCTCAGATCTAACGTCTGACCAGAGAACCGGTGATGGTGGGGTCTCTGACCTCCTCAGATCTAACGTCTGACCAGAGAATCGGTGATGGTGGGGTCTCTGACCTCCCCCGATCTAACGTCTGACCAGAGAACCGGCGATGGTGGGGTCTCTGACCTCCTCAGATCTAACGTCTGACCAGAGAACCGGTGATGGTGGGGTCTCTGACCTCCTCAGATCTAACGTCTGACCAGAGAACCGGTGATGGTGGGGTCTCTGACCTCCTCAGATCTAACGTCTGACCAGAGAACCGACGATGGTGGGGTCTCTGACCTCCTCAGATCTAACGTCTGACCAGAGAACCGACGATGGTGGAGTCTCTGACCTCCCCCCGATCTAATGTCTGACCAGAGAATCGGTGATGGTGGGGTCTCTGACCTCAGATCTAACGTCTGACCGGAGAACCGGTGATGGTGGGGTCTCTGACCTCCTCAGATCTAACGTCTGACCAGAGAACCGGCGATGGTGGGGTCTCTGACCTCCTCAGATCTAACGTCTGACCAGAGAACCGGTGATGGTGGGGTCTCTGACCTCCTCAGATCTAACGTCTGACCAGAGAACCGGTGATGGTGGGGTCTCTGACCTCCTCAGATCTAACGTCTGACCAGAGAACCGACGATGGTGGAGTCTCTGACCTCCCCCCGATCTAATGTCTGACCAGAGAATCGGTGATGGTGGGGTCTCTGACCTCAGATCTAACGTCTGACCAGAGAACCGGCGATGGTGGGGTCTCTGACCTCCCCCCGATCTAATGTTTACCCAGAGGACCGGCGATGGTGGGGTCTCTGACCTCCCCCCGATCAAATGTCTGAGCAGAGAACCGGCGATGGTGGGGTCTCTCACCTCAGATCTAACGTCTGACCAGAAAATCAGCGATGGTGGGGGTCTCTGACCTCCCCGGATCTAACGTCTGATCAGAGAACCGGCGATGGTGGGGTCTCTGACCTCCCCCCGATCAAATGTCTGACCAGAGAACCGGCGATGGTGGGGTCTCTGACCTCCTCAGATCTAACGTCTGACCAGAGAACCGGCGATGGTGGGGTCTCTGACCTCCCCCGATCTAACGTCTGACCAGAGAACCGACGATGGTGGAGTCTCTGACCTCCCCCCCGATCTAACGTCTACCCAGAGGACCGGTGATGGTGGGGTCTCTGACCTCCTCAGATCTAACGTCTGACCAGAGAACCGGCGATGGTGGGGTCTCTGACCTCCCCCCTATCTAATGTTTACCCAGAGGACCGGCGATGGTGGGGTCTCTGACCTCCTCAGATCTAACGTCTGACCAGAGAACCGGCAATGGTGGCGTCTCTGACCTCCTCAGATCTAACGTCTGACCAGAGAACCGGCGATGGTGGGGTCTCTGACCTCCTCAGATCTAACGTCTGACCAGAGGACCGGCGATGGTGGGGTCTCTGACCTCCCCCGATCTAACGTCTGACCAGAGGACCGGCGATGGTGGGGTCTCTGACCTCAGATCTAACGTCTGACCAGAGGACCGGCGATGGTGGGGTCACTGACCTCCCCCGATCTAACGTCTACCCAGAGGACCGGCGATGGTGGGGTCTCTGACCTCCCCCGATCTAACGTCTACCCAGAGGACCGGCGATGGTGGAGTCTCTGACCTCCCCCGATCTAATGTCTGACCAGAGAACCGGCGATGGTGGGGTCTCTTGCCTCCCATGATCTAATGTCTACCCAGAGCTCTGGCGATGGTGGGGTCTCTGACCTCCTCAGATCTAACGTCTGACCAGAGAACCGACGATGGTGGAGTCTCTGACCTCCCCCCGATCTAATGTCTGACCAGAGAACCGGCGATGGTGGGGTCTCTGACCTCAGATCTAACGTCTGACCGGAGAACCGGCGATGGTGGGGTCTCTGACCTCCCCGAATCTAACGTCTGATCAGAGAACCGGCGATGGTGGGGTCTCTGACCTCCCCCCGATCAAATGTCTGAGCAGAGAACCGGCGATGGTGGGGTCTCTCACCTCAGATCTAACGTCTGACCAGAAAATCAGCGATGGTGGGGTCTCTGACCTCCCCGGATCTAACGTCTGATCAGAGAACCGGCGATGGTGGGGTCTCTGACCTCCCCCCGATCAAATGTCTGACCAGAGAACCGGCGATGGTGGGGTCTCTGACCTCCTCAGATCTAACGTCTGACCAGAGAACCGGCGATGGTGGGGTCTCTGACCTCCTCAGATCTAACGTCTGACCAGAGAACCGGCGATGGTGGGGTCTCTGACCTCCTCAGATCTAATGTCTGACCAGAGAACCGGCGATTGTGGGGTCTCTAACCTCCTCAGATCTAATGTATGACCAGAAAATCGGTGATGGTGGGTCTCTGACCTCCTCAGATCTAACGTCTGACCAGAGAACCAGCGATGGTGGGGTCTCTGACCTCCTCAGATCTAACGTCTGACCAGAGAACCGGCGATGGTGGGGTCTCTGACCTCCCCAGATCTAACGTCTGACCAGAGAACCGGTGATGGTGGGGTCTCTGACCTCCTCAGATCTAACGTCTGACCAGAGAACCGGTGATGGTGGGGGTCTCTGACCTCCCCCCGATCTAATATCTACCCAGAGAACCGGCGATGGTGGGGTCTCTGACCTCCTCAGATCTAACGTCTGACCGGAGAAGCGGGGATGGTGGGGTCTCTGACCTCCTCAGATCTAACGTCTGACCAGAGAACTGGCGATGGTGGGGTCTCTGACCTCCCCTGGATCTAATGTCTACCCAGAGAATCGGTGATGGTGGGTCTCTGACCTCCTCAGATCTAACGTCTGACCAGAGAATCGGTGATGGTGCGGTCTCTGACCTCCCCCCGATCTAACGTCTGATCAGAGAACCGGCGATGGTGGGGTCTCTGACCTCCTCAGATCTAACGTCTGACCAGAGAACCGGCGATGGTGGGGTCTCTGACCTCCCTGGATCTAATGTCTACCCAGAGAACCGGCGATGGTGGGATCTCTGACCTCCCCGGATCTAATGTCTGACCAGAGAACCAGCAATGGTGGGGTCTCTGACTTCCCATGATCTAATGTCTACCCAGAGCTCCGGCGATGGTGGGGTCTCTGACCTCCCCCGGATCTAGTGTCTACCTGGAGAACCTGCAATGGTGGGGTCTCTGACCTCCTCAGATCTAATGTCTGACCAGAGAACCGGCGATGGTGGGGTCTCTGACCTCCTCAGATCTAACGTCTGACCAGAGAACCGGCGATGGTGGGGTCTCTGACCTCCCTGGATCTAATGTCTACCCAGAGAACCGGCGATGGTGGGATCTCTGACCTCCCCGGATCTAATGTCTGACCAGAGAACCAGCGATGGTGGGGTCTCTGACCTCCCATGATCTAATGTCTACCCAGAGCTCCGGCGATGGTGGGGTCTCTGACCTCCCCCGGATCTAGTGTCTACCTGGAGAACCTGCAATGGTGGGGTCTCTGACCTCCTCAGATCTAATGTCTGCCCAGAGAACCGGCGATGGTGGGGTCTCTGACCTCCTCAGATCTAATGTCTGACCAGAGAACCGGCGATGGTGGGGTCTCTGACCTCCTCAGATCTAACGTCTGACCAGAGAACCGGTGATGGTGCGGTCTCTGACCTCCTCAGATCTAACGTCTGACCAGAGAACCGGCGATGGTGGGGTCTCTGACCTCCACCCGATCTAATGTCTGACCAGAGAACCGGCGATAGTGGGGTCTCTGACCTCCCCCCGATCTAATGTCTGACCAGAGAACCAGGGATGGTGGGGTCTCTGACCTCCCCCCGATCTAATGTCTGACCGGAGAACCAGGGATGGTGCACTCTCTGACCTCCCCCCAATCTAATGTCTGACTGGGGATGGTGGGGTCTCTGACCTCCCCTCGATCTAACGTCTGACCAGAGAACCGGCGATGGTGGGGTCTCTGACCTCCTCAGATCTAACGTCTGACCAGAGAATCGGTGATGGTGGGGTCTCTGACCTCCCCCGATCTAACGTCTGACCAGAGCTCTGGCGATGGTGGGGTCTCTGACCTCCCCCCGATCTAACGTCTGACCAGAGAACCGGCGATGGTGGGGTCTCTGACCTCCTCAGATCTAACGTCTGACCGGAGAACCGGCGATGGTGGGGTCTCTGACCTCAGATCTAATGTCTGACCAGAGAACCGGCGATGGTGGGGTCTCTGACCTCCCCCCGATCTAACGTCTACCCAGAGAACCGGCGATGGTGGGGTCTCTGACCTCAGATCTAATGTCTGACCAGAGAACCGGTGATGGTGGGGTCTCTGACCTCCTCAGATCTAACGTCTGACCAGAGAACCGGTGATGGTGGGGTCTCTGACCTCCCCCGATCTAATGTCTGACCAGAGAACCGGCGATGGTGGGGTCTCTGACCTCCCCCCGATCTAATGTCTACCCAGAGAACTGGCGATGGTGGGGTCTCTGACCTCCTCAGATCTAACGTCTGACCGGAGAAGCGGGGATGGTGGGGTCTCTGACCTCCCTGGATCTAATGTCTACCCAGAGAACCGGCGATGGTGGGATCTCTGACCTCCCCGGATCTAATGTCTGACCAGAGAACCAGCGATGGTGGGGTCTCTGACCTCCCATGATCTAATGTCTACCCAGAGCTCCGGCGATGGTGGGGTCTCTGACCTCCCCCGGATCTAGTGTCTAACTGGAGAACCTGCAATGGTGGGGTCTCTGACCTCCTCAGATCTAATGTCTGACCAGAGAACCGGCGATGGTGGGGTCTCTGACCTCCTCAGATCTAACGTCTGACCAGAGAACCGGCGATGGTGGGGTCTCTGACCTCCCTGGATCTAATGTCTACCCAGAGAACCGGCGATGGTGGGATCTCTGACCTCCCCGGATCTAATGTCTGACCAGAGAACCAGCGATGGTGGGGTCTCTGACCTCCCATGATCTAATGTCTACCCAGAGCTCCGGCGATGGTGGGGTCTCTGACCTCCCCCGGATCTAGTGTCTACCTGGAGAACCTGCAATGGTGGGGTCTCTGACCTCCTCAGATCTAATGTCTGCCCAGAGAACCGGCGATGGTGGGGTCTCTGACCTCCTCAGATCTAATGTCTGACCAGAGAACCGGCGATGGTGGGGTCTCTGACCTCCTCAGATCTAACGTCTGACCAGAGAACCGGTGATGGTGCGGTCTCTGACCTCCTCAGATCTAACGTCTGACCAGAGAACCGGCGATGGTGGGGTCTCTGACCTCCACCCGATCTAATGTCTGACCAGAGAACCGGCGATAGTGGGGTCTCTGACCTCCCCCCGATCTAATGTCTGACCAGAGAACCAGGGATGGTGGGGTCTCTGACCTCCCCCCGATCTAATGTCTGACCGGAGAACCAGGGATGGTGCACTCTCTGACCTCCCCCCAATCTAATGTCTGACTGGGGATGGTGGGGTCTCTGACCTCCCCTCGATCTAACGTCTGACCAGAGAACCGGCGATGGTGGGGTCTCTGACCTCCTCAGATCTAACGTCTGACCAGAGAATCGGTGATGGTGGGGTCTCTGACCTCCCCCGATCTAACGTCTGACCAGAGCTCTGGCGATGGTGGGGTCTCTGACCTCCCCCCGATCTAACGTCTGACCAGAGAACCGGCGATGGTGGGGTCTCTGACCTCCTCAGATCTAACGTCTGACCGGAGAACCGGCGATGGTGGGGTCTCTGACCTCAGATCTAATGTCTGACCAGAGAACCGGCGATGGTGGGGTCTCTGACCTCCCCCCGATCTAACGTCTACCCAGAGAACCGGCGATGGTGGGGTCTCTGACCTCAGATCTAATGTCTGACCAGAGAACCGGTGATGGTGGGGTCTCTGACCTCCTCAGATCTAACGTCTGACCAGAGAACCGGTGATGGTGGGGTCTCTGACCTCCCCCGATCTAATGTCTGACCAGAGAACCGGCGATGGTGGGGTCTCTGACCTCCCCCCGATCTAATGTCTACCCAGAGAACCGGCGATGGTGGGGTCTCTGACCTCCTCAGATCTAACGTCTGACCGGAGAAGCGGGGATGGTGGGGTCTCTGACCTCCTCAGATCTAACGTCTGACCAGAGAACTGGCGATGGTGGGGTCTCTGACCTCCCCTGGATCTAATGTCTACCCAGAGAATCGGTGATGGTGGGTCTCTGACCTCCTCAGATCTAACGTCTGACCAGAGAATCGGTGATGGTGCGGTCTCTGACCTCCCCCCGATCTAACGTCTGATCAGAGAACCGGCGATGGTGGGGTCTCTGACCTCCTCAGATCTAACGTCTGACCAGAGAACCGGCGATGGTGGGGTCTCTGACCTCCCTGGATCTAATGTCTACCCAGAGAACCGGCGATGGTGGGATCTCTGACCTCCCCGGATCTAATGTCTGACCAGAGAACCAGCGATGGTGGGGTCTCTGACCTCCCATGATCTAATGTCTACCCAGAGCTCCGGCGATGGTGGGGTCTCTGACCTCCCCCGGATCTAGTGTCTAACTGGAGAACCTGCAATGGTGGGGTCTCTGACCTCCTCAGATCTAATGTCTGACCAGAGAACCGGCGATGGTGGGGTCTCTGACCTCCTCAGATCTAACGTCTGACCAGAGAACCGGCGATGGTGGGGTCTCTGACCTCCCTGGATCTAATGTCTACCCAGAGAACCGGCGATGGTGGGATCTCTGACCTCCCCGGATCTAATGTCTGACCAGAGAACCAGCGATGGTGGGGTCTCTGACCTCCCATGATCTAATGTCTACCCAGAGCTCCGGCGATGGTGGGGTCTCTGACCTCCCCCGGATCTAGTGTCTACCTGGAGAACCTGCAATGGTGGGGTCTCTGACCTCCTCAGATCTAATGTCTGCCCAGAGAACCGGCGATGGTGGGGTCTCTGACCTCCTCAGATCTAATGTCTGACCAGAGAACCGGCGATGGTGGGGTCTCTGACCTCCTCAGATCTAACGTCTGACCAGAGAACCGGCGATAGTGGGGTCTCTGACCTCCCCCCGATCTAATGTCTGACCAGAGAACCAGGGATGGTGGGGTCTCTGACCTCCCCCCGATCTAATGTCTGACCGGAGAACCAGGGATGGTGCACTCTCTGACCTCCCCCCAATCTAATGTCTGACTGGGGATGGTGGGGTCTCTGACCTCCCCTCGATCTAACGTCTGACCAGAGAATCGGTGATGGTGGGGTCTCTGACCTCCCCCGATCTAACGTCTGACCAGAGCTCTGGCGATGGTGGGGTCTCTGACCTCCCCCCGATCTAACGTCTGACCAGAGAACCGGCGATGGTGGGGTCTCTGACCTCCTCAGATCTAACGTCTGACCGGAGAACCGGCGATGGTGGGGTCTCTGACCTCAGATCTAATGTCTGACCAGAGAACCGGCGATGGTGGGGTCTCTGACCTCCCCCCGATCTAACGTCTACCCAGAGAACCGGCGATGGTGGAGTCTCTGACCTCAGATCTAATGTCTGACCAGAGAACCGGTGATGGTGGGGTCTCTGACCTCCTCAGATCTAACGTCTGACCAGAGAACCGGTGATGGTGGGGTCTCTGACCTCCCCCGATCTAATGTCTGACCAGAGAACCGGCGATGGTGGGGTCTCTGACCTCCCCCCGATCTAACGTCTGACCAGAGAACCGGCGATGGTGGGGTCTCTTGCCTCCCATGATCTAATGTCTGACCAGAGCTCTGGCGATGGTGGGGTCTCTGACCTCCTCAGATCTAACGTCTGACCAGAGAACCGGTGATGGTGGGGTCTCTGACCTCCTCAGATCTAACATCTGACCAGAGAATCGGTGATGGTGGGGTCTCTGACCTCCCCCGATCTAACCTCTGACCAGAGAACCGGCGATGGTGGGGTCTCTGACCTCCTCAGATCTAACGTCTGACCAGAGAACCGGTGATGGTGGGGTCTCTGACCTCCTCAGATCTAACGTCTGACCAGAGAACCGGTGATGGTGGGGTCTCTGACCTCCTCAGATCTAACGTCTGACCAGAGAACCGACGATGGTGGGGTCTCTGACCTCCTCAGATCTAACGTCTGACCAGAGAACCGACGATGGTGGAGTCTCTGACCTCCCCCCGATCTAATGTCTGACCAGAGAATCGGTGATGGTGGGGTCTCTGACCTCAGATCTAACGTCTGACCGGAGATCCGGTGATGGTGGGGTCTCTGACCTCCTCAGATCTAACGTCTGACCAGAGAACCGGCGATGGTGGGGTCTCTGACCTCCTCAGATCTAACGTCTGACCAGAGAACCGGTGATGGTGGGGTCTCTGACCTCCTCAGATCTAACGTCTGACCAGAGAACCGGTGATGGTGGGGTGTCTGACCTCCTCAGATCTAACGTCTGACCAGAGAACCGACGATGGTGGAGTCTCTGACCTCCCCCCGATCTAATGTCTGACCAGAGAATCGGTGATGGTGGGGTCTCTGACCTCAGATCTAACGTCTGACCAGAGAACCGGCGATGGTGGGGTCTCTGACCTCCCCCCGATCTAATGTTTACCCAGAGGACCGGCGATGGTGGGGTCTCTGACCTCCTCAGATCTAACGTCTGACCAGAGAACCGGCGATGGTGGGGTCTCTGACCTCCTCAGATCTAACGTCTGACCAGAGAACCGGCGATGGTGGGGTCTCTGACCTCCCCCGATCTAACGTCTGACCAGAGAACCGGCGATGGTGGGGTCTCTGACCTCCCCCGATCTAACGTCTGACCAGAGAACCGGCGATGGTGGGGTCTCTGACCTCCCCCGATCTAACGTCTGACCAGAGAACCGGCGATGGTGGGGTCTCTGACCTCCCCCCGATCTAATGTTTACCCAGAGGACCGGCGATGGTGGGGTCTCTGACCTCCTCAGATCTAACGTCTGACCAGAGAACCGGCGATGGTGGGGTCTCTGACCTCCTTAGATCTAACGTCTGACCAGAGAACCGGCGATGGTGGGGTCTCTGACCTCCTCAGATCTAACGTCTGACCAGAGGACCGGCGATGGTGGGGTCTCTGACCTCCCCCGATCTAACGTCTGACCAGAGGACCGGCGATGGTGGGGTCTCTGACCTCCTCAGATCTAACGTCTGACCAGAGGACCGGCGATGGTGGGGTCACTGACCACTCCCGATCTAACGTCTACCCAGAGGACCGGCGATGGTGGGGTCTCTGACCTCCCCCGATCTAACGTCTACCCAGAGGACCGGCGATGGTGGAGTCTCTGACCTCCCCCGATCTAATGTCTGACCAGAGAACCGGCGATGGTGGGGTCTCTTGCCTCCCATGATCTAATGTCTACCCAGAGCTCTGGCGATGGTGGGGTCTCTGACCTCCTCAGATCTAACGTCTGACCAGAGAACCGACGATGGTGGAGTCTCTGACCTCCCCCCGATCTAATGTCTGACCAGAGAACCGGCGATGGTGGGGTCTCTGACCTCAGATCTAACGTCTGACCGGAGAACCGGCGATGGTGGGGTCTCTGACCTCCCCGGATCTAACGTCTGATCAGAGAACCGGCGATGGTGGGGTCTCTGACCTCCCCCTGATCAAATGTCTGAGCAGAGAACCGGCGATGGTGGGGTCTCTCACCTCAGATCTAACGTCTGACCAGAAAATCAGCGATGGTGGGGTCTCTGACCTCCCCGGATCTAACGTCTGATCAGAGAACCGGCGATGGTGGGGTCTCTGACCTCCCCCCGATCAAATGTCTGATCAGAGAACCGGCGATGGTGGGGTCTCTGACGTCCCCCCGATCAAATGTCTGACCAGAGAACCGGCGATGGTGGGGTCTCTGAACTCCTCAGATCTAACGTCTGACCAGAGAACCGGCGATGGTGGGGTCTCTGACCTCCCCCGATCTAACGTCTGACCAGAGAACCGACGATGGTGGAGTCTCTGACCTCCCCCCCGATCTAACGTCTACCCAGAGGACCGGTGATGGTGGGGTCTCTGACCTCCTCAGATCTAACGTCTGACCAGAGAACCGGCGATGGTGGGGTCTCTGACCTCCCCCCGATCTAATGTTTACCCAGAGGACTGGCGATGGTGGGGTCTCTGACCTCCTCAGATCTAACGTCTGACCAGAGAACCGGCAATGGTGGGGTCTCTGACCTCCTCAGATCTAACGTCTGACCAGAGAACCGGCGATGGTGGGGTCTCTGACCTCCTCAGATCTAACGTCTGACCAGAGGACCGGCGATGGTGGGGTCTCTGACCTCCCCCGATCTAACGTCTGACCAGAGGACCGGCGATGGTGGGGTCTCTGACCTCAGATCTAACGTCTGACCAGAGGACCGGCGATGGTGGGGTCACTGACCTCCCCCGATCTAACGTCTACCCAGAGGACCGGCGATGGTGGGGTCTCTGACCTCCCCCGATCTAACGTCTACCCAGAGGACCGGCGATGGTGGAGTCTCTGACCTCCCCCGATCTAATGTCTGACCAGAGAACCGGCGATGGTGAGGTCTCTTGCCTCCCATGATCTAATGTCTACCCAGAGCTCTGGCGATGGTGGGGTCTCTGACCTCCTCAGATCTAACGTCTGACCAGAGAACCGACGATGGTGGAGTCTCTGACCTCCCCCCGATCTAATGTCTGACCAGAGAACCGGCGATGGTGGGGTCTCTGACCTCAGATCTAACGTCTGACCGGAGAACCGGCGATGGTGGGGTCTCTGACCTCCCCGGATCTAACGTCTGATCAGAGAACCGGCGATGGTGGGGTCTCTGACCTCCCCCCGATCAAATGTCTGAGCAGAGAACCGGCGATGGTGGGGTCTCTCACCTCAGATCTAACGTCTGACCAGAAAATCAGCGATGGTGGGGTCTCTGACCTCCCCGGATCTAACGTCTGATCAGAGAACCGGCGATGGTGGGGTCTCTGACCTCCCCCCGATCAAATGTATGACCAGAGAACCGGCGATGGTGGGGTCTCTGACCTCCTCAGATCTAACGTCTGACCAGAGAACCGGCGATGGTGGGGTCTCTGACCTCCCCCCGATCAAATGTCTGAGCAGAGAACCGGCGATGGTGGGGTCTCTCACCTCAGATCTAACGTCTGACTAGAAAATCAGCGATGGTGGGGTCTCTGACCTCCCCGGATCTAACGTCTGATCAGAGAACCGGCGATGGTGGGGTCTCTGACCTCCCCCCGATCAAATGTCTGACCAGAGAACCGGCGATGGTGGGGTCTCTGACCTCCTCAGATCTAACGTCTGACCAGAGAACCGGCGATGGTGGGGTCTCTGACCTCCTCAGATCTAACGTCTGACCAGAGAACCGGCGATGGTGGGGTCTCTGACCTCCTCAAATCTAACGTCTGACCAGAGAACCGGCGATGGTGGGGTCTCTGACCTCCTCAGATCTAATGTCTGACCAGAGAACCGGCGATTGTGGGGTCTCTAACCTCCTCAGATCTAATGTATGACCAGAAAATCGGTGATGGTGGGTCTCTGACCTCCTCAGATCTAACGTCTGACCAGAGAACCAGCGATGGTGGGGTCTCTGACCTCCTCAGATCTAACGTCTGACCAGAGAACCGGCGATGGTGGGGTCTCTGACCTCCTCAGATCTAACGTCTGACCAGAGAACCGGTGATGGTGGGGTCTCTGACCTCCTCAGATCTAACGTCTGACCAGAGAACCGGTGATGGTGGGGGTCTCTGACCTCCCCCCGATCTAATGTCTACCCAGAGAACCGGCGATGGTGGGGTCTCTGACCTCCTCAGATCTAACGTCTGACCGGAGAAGCGGGGATGGTGGGGTCTCTGACCTCCTCAGATCTAACGTCTGACCAGAGAACTGGCGATGGTGGGGTCTCTGACCTCCCCTGGATCTAATGTCTACCCAGAGAATTGGTGATGGTGGGTCTCTGACCTCCTCAGATCTAACGTCTGACCAGAGAATCGGTGATGGTGCGGTCTCTGACCTGCCCCCGATCTAACGTCTGATCAGAGAACCGGCGATGGTGGGGTCTCTGACCTCCTCAGATCTAACGTGTGACCAGAGAACCGGCGATGGTGGGGTCTCTGACCTCCCTGGATCTAATGTCTACCCAGAGAACCGGCGATGGTGGGATCTCTGACCTCCCCGGATCTAATGTCTACCGAGAGCTCCGGCGATGGTGGGGTCTTTGACCTCCTCAGATCTAACGTGTGACCAGAGAACCAGCGATGGTGGGGTCTCTGACCTCCCTCAGATCTAATGTCTGACCAGAGAACCAGCGATGGTGGGGTCTCTGACCTCCCATGATCTAATGTCTACCCAGAGCTCCGGCGATGGTGGGGTCTCTGACCTCCCCCGGATCTAGTGTCTACCTGGAGAACCTGCAATGGTGGGGTCTCTGACCTCCTCAGATCTAATGTCTGCCCAGAGAACCGGCGATGGTGGGGTCTCTGACCTCCTCAGATCTAATGTCTGACCAGAGAACCGGCGATGGTGGGGTCTCTGACCTCCTCAGATCTAACGTCTGACCAGAGAACCGGTGATGGTGCGGTCTCTGACCTCCTCAGATCTAACGTCTGACCAGAGAACCGGCGATGGTGGGGTCTCTGACCTCCACCCGATCTAATTTCTGACCAGAGAACCGGCGATGGTGGGGTCTCTGACCTCCCCCCGATCTAATGTCTGACCAGAGAACCAGGGATGGTGGGGTCTCTGACCTCCCCCCGATCTAATGTCTGACCGGAGAACCAGGGATGGTGCACTCTCTGACCTCCCCCCAATCTAATGTCTGACTGGGGATGGTGGGGTCTCTGACCTCCCCTCGATCTAACGTCTGACCAGAGAACCTGCGATGGTGGGGTCTCTGACCTCAGATCTAACGTCTGACCAGAGAATCGGTGATGATGGGGTCTCTGACCTCCCCCGATCTAACGTCTGACCAGAGAACCGGCGATGGTGGGGTCTCTTGCCTCCCATGATCTAATGTCTGACCAGAGCTCTGGCGATGGTGGGGTCTCTGACCTCCTCAGATCTAACGTCTGACCAGAGAACCGGTGATGGTGGGGTCTCTGACCTCCTCAGATCTAACGTCTGACCAGAGAATCGGTGATGGTGGGGTCTCTGACCTCCCCCGATCTAACGTCTGACCAGAGAACCGGCGATGGTGGGGTCTCTGACCTCCTCAGATCTAACGTCTGACCAGAGAACCGGTGATGGTGGGGTCTCTGACCTCCTCAGATCTAACGTCTGACCAGAGAACCGGTGATGGTGGGGTCTCTGACCTCCTCAGATCTAACATCTGACCAGACAACCGACGATGGTGGAGTCTCTGACCTCCCCCCGATCTAATGTCTGACCAAAGAATCGGTGATGGTGGGGTCTCTGACCTCAGATCTAACGTGTGACCGGAGAACCGGTGATGGTGGGGTCTCTGACCTCCTCAGATCTAACGTCTGACCAGAGAACCGGCGATGGTGGGGTCTCTGACCTCCTCAGATCTAACGTCTGACCAGAGAACCGGTGATGGTGGGGTCTCTGACCTCCTCAGATCTAACGTCTGACCAGAGAACCGGTGATGGTGGGGTCTCTGACCTCCTCAGATCTAACGTCTGACCAGAGAACCGACGATGGTGGAGTCTCTGACCTCCCCCCGATCTAATGTCTGACCAGAGAATCGGTGATGGTGGGGTCTCTGACCTCAGATCTAACGTCTGACCGGAGAACCGGCGATGGTGGGGTCTCTGACCTCCCCGGATCTAACGTCTGACCAGAGAACCGGCGATGGTGGGGTCTCTGACCTCCCCCCGATCTAATGTTTACCCAGAGGACCGGCGATGGTGGGGTCTCTGACCTCCTCAGATCTAACGTCTGACCAGAGAACCGGCGATGGTGGGGTCTCTGACCTCCTCAGATCTAACGTCTGACCAGAGAACCGGCGATGGAGGGGTCTCTGACCTCCCCCGATCTAACGTCTGACCAGAGAACCGGCGATGGTGGGGTCTCTGACTTCCCCCGATCTAACGTCTGACTAGAGAACCGGCGATGGTGGGGTCTCTGACCTCCTCAGATCTAACGTCTACCCAGAGGACCGGTGATGGTGGGGTCTCTGACCTCCCCGGATCTAACGTCTGACCAGAGAACCGGCGATGGTGGGGTCTCTGACCTCCCCCCGATCTAATGTTTACCCAGAGGACCGGCGATGGTGGGGTCTCTGACCTCCTCAGATCTAACGTCTGAGCAGAGAACCGGCGATGGTGGGGTCTCTGACCTCCCCCCGATCTAATGTCTGACCAGAGAATCGGTGATGGTGGGGTCTCTGACCTCAGATCTAACGTCTGACCGGAGAACCGGCGATGGTGGGGTCTCTGACCTCCCCGGATCTAACGTCTGACCAGAGAACCGGCGATGATGGGGTCTCTGACCTCCCCCCGATCTAATGTTTACCCAGAGGACCGGCGATGGTGGGGTCTCTGACCTCCTCAGATCTAACGTCTGACCAGAGAACCGGCGATGGTGGGGTCTCTGACCTCCTCAGATCTAACGTCTGACCAGAGAACCGGCGATGGAGGGGTCTCTGACCTCCCCCGATCTAACGTCTGACCAGAGAACCGGCGATGGTGGGGTCTCTGACCTACCCCGATCTAACGTCTGACCAGAGAACCGGCGATGGTGGGGTCTCTGACCTCCCCCGATCTAACGTCTGACCAGAGAACCGGCGATGGTGGGGTCTCTGACCTCCTCAGATCTAACGTCTACCCAGAGGACCGGTGATGGTGGGGTCTCTGACCTCCTCAGATCTAACGTCTGAGCAGAGAACCGGCGATGGTGGGGTCTCTGACCTCCCCCCGATCTAATGTTTACCCAGAGGACCGGCGATGGTGGGGTCTCTGACCTCCTCAGATCTAACGTCTGACCAGAGAACCGGCGATGGTGGGGTCTCTGACCTCCTCAGATCTAACGTCTGACCAGAGAACCGGCGATGGTGGGGTCTCTGACCTCCTCAGATCTAACGTCTGACCAGAGGACCGGCGATGGTGGGGTCACTGACCTCCCCCGATCTAACGTCTACCCAGAGGACCGGCGATGGTGGGGTCTCTGACCTCCCCCGATCTAACGTCTACCCCGAGGACCGGCGATGGTGGAGTCTCTGACCTCCCCCGATGTAATGTCTGACCAGAGAAGCGGCGATGGTGGGGTCTCTTGCCTCCCATGATCTAATGTCTACCCAGAGCTCTGGCGATGGTGGGGTCTCTGACCTCCTCGGATCTAACGTCTGACCAGAGAACCGACGATGGTGGAGTCTCTGACCTCCCCCCGATCTAATGTCTGACCAGAGAACCGGCGATGGTGGTGTCTCTGACCTCCCCGGATCTAACGTCTGATCAGAGAACCGGCGATGGTGGGGTCTCTGACCTCCCCCCGATCAAATGTCTGAGCAGAGAACCGGCGATGGTGGGGTCTCTGACCTGCTCAGATCTAACGTCTGACCAGAGAACCGGCGATGGTGGGGTCTCTGACCTCCCCCGATCTAACGTCTGACCAGAGAACCGACGATGGTGGAGTCTCTGACCTCCCCCCCGATCTAACGTCTACCCAGAGGACCGGTGATGGTGGGGTCTCTGACCTCCTCAGATCTAACGTCTGACCAGAGAACCGGCGATGGTGGGGTCTCTGACCTCCCCCCGATCTAATGTTTACCCAGAGGACCGGCGATGGTGGGGTTTCTGACCTCCTCAGATCTAACGTCTGACCAGAGAACCGGCGATGGTGGGGTCTCTGACCTCCTCAGATCTAACGTCTGACCAGAGAACCGGCGATGGTGGGGTCTCTGACCTCCTCAGATCTAACGTCTGACCAGAGGACCGGCGATGGTGGGGTCACTGACCTCCCCCGATCTAACGTCTACCCAGAGGACCGGCGATGGTGGGGTCTCTGACCTCCCCCGATCTAACATCTACCCAGAGGACCGGCGATGGTGGAGTCTCTGACCTCCCCCGATCTAATGTCTGACCAGAGAACCGGCGATGGTGGGGTCTCTTGCCTCCCATGATCTAATGTCTACCCAGAGCTCTGGCGATGGTGGGGTCTCTGACCTCCTCAGATCTAACGTCTGACCAGAGAACCGACGATGGTGGAGTCTCTGACCTCCCCCCGATCTAATGTCTGACCAGAGAACCGGCGATGGTGGGGTCTCTGACCTCAGATCTAACGTCTGACCGGAGAATCGGCAATGGTGGGGTCTCTGACCTCCCCGGATCTAACGTCTGATCAGAGAACCGGCGATGGTGGGGTCTCTGACCTCCCCCCGATCAAATGTCTGAGCAGAGAACCGGCGATGGTGGGGTCTCTCACCTCAGATCTAACGTCTGACCAGAAAATCAGCGATGGTGGAGTCTCTGACCTCCCAGGATCTAACGTCTGATCAGAGAACCGGCGATGGTGGGGTCTCTGACCTCCCCCCGATCAAATGTCTGACCAGAGAACCGGCGATGGTGGGGTCTCTGACCTCCTCAGATCTAACGTCTGACCAGAGAACCGGCGATGGTGGGGTCTCTGACCTCCTCAGATCTAACGTCTGACCAGAGAACCGGCGATGGTGGGGTCTCTGACCTCCTCAAATCTAACGTCTGACCAGAGAACTGGCGATGGTGGGGTCTCTGACCTCCTCAGATCTAATGTCTGACCAGAGAACCGGCGATTGTGGGGTCTCTAACCTCCTCAGATCTAATGTATGACCAGAAAATCGGTGATGGTGGGTCTCTGACCTCCTCAGATCTAACGTCTGACCAGAGAACCAGCGATGGTGGGGTCTCTGACCTCCTCAGATCTAACGTCTGACCAGAGAACCGGCGATGGGGTCTCTGACCTCCTCAGATCTAACGTCTGACCAGAGAACCGGTGATGGTGGGGTCTCTGACCTCCTCAGATCTAACGTCTGACCAGAGAACCGGTGATGGTGGGGGTCTCTGACCTCCCCCCGATCTAATGTCTACCCAGAGAACCGGCGATGGTGGGGTCTCTGACCTCCTCAGATCTAACGTCTGACCGGAGAAGCGGGGATGGTGGGGTCTCTGACCTCCTCAGATCTAACGTCTGACCAGAGAACTGGCGATGGTGGGGTCTCTGACCTCCCCTGGATCTAATGTCTACCCAGAGAATCGGTGATGGTGGGTCTCTGACCTCCTCAGATCTAACGTCTGACCAGAGAATCGGTGATGGTGCGGTCTCTGACCTCCCCCCGATCTAACGTCTGATCAGAGAACCGGCGATGGTGGGGTCTCTGACCTCCTCAGATCTAACGTGTGACCAGAGAACCGGCGATGGTGGGGTCTCTGACCTCCCTGGATCTAATGTCTACCCAGAGAACCGGCGATGGTGGGATCTCTGACCTCCCCGGATCTAATGTCTACCAAGAGCTCCGGCGATGGTGGGGTCTCTGACCTCCTCAGATCTAACGTGTGACCAGAGAACCAGCGATGGTGGGGTCTCTGACCTCCCTCAGATCTAATGTCTGACCAGAGAACCAGCGATGGTGGGGTCTCTGACCTCCCATGATCTAATGTCTACCCAGAGCTCCGGCGATGGTGGGGTCTCTGACCTCCCCCGGATCTAGTGTCTACCTGGAGAACCTGCAATGGTGGGGTCTCTGACCTCCTCAGATCTAATGTCTGCCCAGAGAACCGGCGATGGTGGGGTCTCTGACCTCCTCAGATCTAATGTCTGACCAGAGAACTTGCGATGGTGGGGTCTCTGACCTCCTCAGATCTAACGTCTGACCAGAGAACCGGTGATGGTGCGGTCTCTGACCTCCTCAGATCTAACGTCTGACTAGAGAACCGGCGATGGTGGGGTCTCTGACCTCCACCCGATCTAATGTCTGACCAGAGAACCGGCGATGGTGGGGTCTCTGACCTCCCCTCGATCTAACGTCTGACCAGAGAACCGGCGATGGTGGGGTCTCTGACCTCCCCCAGATCTAACATCTGACCAGAGAATCGGCAATGGTGGGGTCTCTGACCTCCCCCCGATCTAATGTCTGACTGGAGAACCAGGGATGGTGCACTCTCTGACCTCCCCCCAATCTAATGTCTGACTGGGGATGGTGGGATCTCTGACCTCCCCCAGATCTAACATCTGACCAGAGAACTGTCTTTGACCTCGTCCCGGATCTAATGTTTACCCAGAGAACCGGCGATGGTGGGGTCTCTGACCTCCCTGGATCTAATGTCTACCCAGAGAACCGGCGATGGTGGGATCTCTGACCTCCCCGGATCTAATGTCTACCGAGAGCTCCGGCGATGGTGGGGTCTCTGTGTTAAAAATCGTTATTGCGCAAAAATATCTAATCAAGACTTAACCAGGTGCGTTATTCTTAAAAGAAAAATGTCATGATTTTCTGACGAAAGTATAGTGGTTTATTGAGTTATCCACCATCGCAACAAAAACATAAAAGGTAGATGAAACAATTACAAACAGAGTGTCCATGTGTAGATATCAGCGCTTCTCCTGTTACTCATCTTTAAAAGGTAGAATGGTAGAAGTCATCTGTCTGTGTGAAGTCTGAAGTCATCATGGCATGGAGTAGCTAACAGCCGTTGTTCCTCGTGTCTTGTCCCATGTCCATGGAGAATGATGGTGAAGGAAGGGAGGTGACCGTCCCACGTGACAAAAAGCCCCACACCCTCCTTAGAGACGTTATTTATATGGTTTCTACAGATCACGTGTCTTCTGTATATGGAGTTAACTTATACTCTGAGCTACATACACAGAAATAGCTTTTGATAGTGTCAGCAAGAAACCATGTGCTCGGTACAGAATAAAAATAAGAATAATTAATATTTAACAATTCCCCCTTTTGAGGGTGACAGACATTGATTGGAACCCTCAAATTAAAATATTAATAAGATCTTCTTTCTTCTTTGGCAAAATGATGTAATAAATAATATCAATAATAATATTGTTATATGTTCTCAATAATATAATGATATATAAATTCATGTTATGGTAAGCCGTGACCAATATTCATATAAAATATATATTATACTTCCCTATATCTACTTGAAGCATCTCAGGTCTGATGTCATCTGGTCTTCATATTGATGTCTTCTTGGTTCTTTTAAACAATCTTTATTATAAGTCTTTTGAAATAGGATGATAGCATGTAGATATGTAGAGATCGTGTGTCATGTGTCAATCAAAGTCCATAAATTCAAATGTTGATAAGAAAACAAAGTCCATAGATGAAATGAAGCTTTAATATCTGTGCAGTGTTACTTTTAGAGACCTGGACTTACATTGGCTCGCCTTGGAAATCATCTGAAATCCTCATATCGTCCGCACTGGTCTTGGGACACGTGTGACGTCTTTGGTCAGCACAGCAAGGGTTACATTGACTCTTCCTTGCCAAACATAGCACCATAACCAGTCCTTAGTACACAGGACATATGTCAGGGTTGTAGCGTCCTGACAATTACCTGAGTGTTCACCAGCTTTCATGGAAGTCTTATAGGTGATAGGAAACCACTGGAACGTAATAACACAGTTCATCTTTGATACTGTACTCATAGTCAGTGCTGGATGCTGTAGTTGTTGTCAGTGGTGACATGTATTGTATTTGACACAGTCTATTACTCAGAAATCATAGCATTGTTACCTTGTGGAACTTCTGGATAACGGCTTTTCTTCTTGCAATTTTTAAGAATCAATTGAATTTAGAAAAATGTAAAGTCTTTATTAACGTATCTCCGGTATCTTGATTGAAGTCTTCATTCCCTATTCTATACCAAATCTGGTAATTTCCCTAACTTATAATATCACAGCGTACCATAGCAATCAATAATATCCATATAATTATTAAATGATATTAAAATGGAATTTATATTTGGAAAAATAAAATAATAATAATAATAATAATAATAATAATGATGATAAATGATAGTATATTATTAACCATATTCTTCATGTGATAGGACATTTTTATGTCACAGGTGTAATTTCTTTTTGAACCCATAGATGTCAGTGTGTCTTTTATGTAACAAGTGCTGATATTTATTATTAAAACTTTATTAATTTATGTTCAGTAAACCAATAATATGTAAGTATGTATAGTCATGAACCAAAATAAGTATATATATGAATATGAATAAATGAATGAATGAATTGTTGTATTTAACTCAGAATTGAAACATTTCTTATATAATGAAACCATATGATCACTATATTTGATAAAGCAATATGCTTGTAGACATTACTCTATTAAATATTGATTTTTCCTTGATGAAAAATAAGAATGAAAAATAAAAATTGAAAGAAAAGTGGAAAAAAAATGAAAAATAAAAATGAGAATAAAAAATAAAAATAAAAATAAAAATAAGGCCTTTATATACACATGATAATGTGTGCAAAAACTGTAAAGCGCTGCGGAATATGTTAGCGCTATATAAAAAAATAAAGATTATTATTATTATTATATTATTATATGTTGATGACAAATGCTGAGATTATGTTTCAGTAACACACTCCCTTAATACTTTCCCCATGTAGATGTTGTCATAACCTTGGATCACCAAAATATTGAAATTATGCAGCTTTGCATATAATACCCTTCATTAGAGGAAAAAATGACTTTTATAATATTTATTGTTATTGTACCCAATAATACCTTATTAATATTGCTTCTTTATTAAAATGTGTGAAGAAGAGGTATTGATGAAATGTGATGATGTGATCAGGATCAAAAACACATTTCCCCCTTAGTATCAAAAAATATTATTTTATGAAAAAATTAATTTGTAAAAAACCCAAGTGAAAAATCATTATTTTTATAACTGTCATATCAACTTGTGCCATATATTTGTTTGAAGATGTGTACGTATCTATGTAACTATAAAAAAAAACACTGAATATCATAAAATTATAATTTGGAAAAATTATTCTAAATGTAGGTTTTCTAGAAAAATCATATTGATGTATTATTGTACTTATTAAATAATAATCACCAAAGAAATATATGTTGCATAATAATATTTAAATATATCTTAATATTCTAATAATTTAACTGAATCCTATTATTATTATTTTTTTTAAACACACAGTTGTTGGGTTTTTTTTTTCAAACATACCATAAATCATGAGGCCTCAGTCAAACTGTGCATCCACATTCCACATTCCACATACCACGCTCCACATTCCACGCTCTGGTCACTCTTACATTACACACTTATGTCAAATTCACTCAGCAGCTGCTCATATGTTCTCTCACCTGTCACATGTGACTCACATAGACGTTCACAATACATTTCACATACAAAGAATAAAAAACATGTATATTAACCCAAAATATTGTATCCTAATTATCAATCAATGCGCATTGTAATCTATTAAATTTAGTATTCTAATATTTCTTTGAATATTCCCCAAATATTATGTAACAGTATGTTTTAACCTATAGAAAGGACTCCTCCATTTACAAGAAACCCGAGTTGAATGTTTCAACACTATTTCGGTACAAGCCTGTTACTGAAACCATTTGAATGCAAGTAAAGGCTGAGGAAAATTCCTAAAGTTAAAAAACAAGGCTATATGATATTCCTTAACTCACATATGTCACACCATGCAGTGGGAGGAAAAAAAAACACGTTTTAGATTATTACAGAAAGAAAATTTACATGTAGTACACACATTTTTAGGTTGTTAGATATATTATTTATTTTTAAGTGTTAAATATATAAAAATCATGCAGTTAATATAGCTTCCTGTGTGAATAAGACATAAATTCATGAAAGAGGTATTTTTTGTTCAATCCTCGCTTTGAAAGTAAAATTCTAAGGGAAAATAAAAGATAAAGGTTAATTTCATATTTATTTCAAAACAAAATAATTTAGATATCTTATACATTTGTATATACTTAATAAATGTATTTAATTGTAATTCTAAATATTTTTTACTGGAGTAAATTTTAATTATTTCACTATATATATATAAAAATGCAGTTAATATAATCTCTACTTATACAAATATGCTACAGTATTTACTGTATATTATATTAATATATGTAACTGCAGAATTATATTGAAATAGAATAATTACATTAATAAATAATACATTGTATAACTCATCATATAATATAATTACATATTTAGCCAATTCCTATCCCAAAATTTGGCTGTTTGTCGATAATCTGCTGAAATGCTAAATTTAGTAAGGTCAGATTTAACCCTATGGACTCTTTGAAGAGCTGCTGTGATAATGGAGTGTTCAGCTGAGCTCCCCCTGGGATACTCACCTGCTTCCGTCTGTCAGTTTCCGCCATCTTTAGAGACAGATCTGAGCCTTCAGATTTTAACCCTTTCAAAGGAATTTCTTTAATTGATTCCTGAATCGTTTCATAGGGTTTGTAGCAAATATGTAATTTTCTTCGTACTTCATAGATTTGATTTTGGATCAGATTTGAAGATTTTGATTTTGGCTTTTGATAAGATTGAATTCTGACTGGTTTCAAAAACTTAGTAAAATGTGTTTTCCTTTCAAGATTCTCGTGTTTTCTAGAAAAATCAAGGGATTGGGCGCATTCGTATAAAGAATTTTTCTGTGTAGCAATTATACGAGATACAGGATTTAAGAATTTAAACTTGTTTACAAAACAATTTATCATGGATTGTTGATTCAAATTCGTACAGACCAATTTATAAATCCTTTCAAAAATGGCCATAAAAGTAAACGTACATTCTTCCCGGCCAATCTTCAATTTTAGAAGAATATCAAGATCTGGATAATTTTCTTTCAATCCACAGAAAATCAAAATTCTTAATCTTTCTACATCAGTCATCTTTTCGTGGAACTCATTCTGCATTTCTAATGAATATCTTCTCATAAAAGTTACTGGCAGCCAAATTTTAAACAAATTATTTTTCTCCTGATTAGTCAAATCAAACTTATCAGCAAAACTTTCAAATATCTCTGAATTTCTGCACACATGGATTTTGTCATCATATGCAGGAATGATTTTGCATAATTTCAGCAGGATTTTCCTAGATTTAAGTTGGAGTTGGGCCTCTGAGTCGTCTATTTTTAGTGGCCCTTGTACATCTGTCCCTCGTAGATCATCTTTGTCAATTGTCATGTCTCCTTCACTTCCTCCATCTTGTTTTTCATCTTGTGTCACAAAGTCAATGTCACTTTGGGTGGTCATCGTCATTACAGATACGTGCGTCACATCTTTCTCACTCTTCTCATTACAGTCAATCTTGGGAACATCATTCGTTTCCTTAGAAATTCTTTCTACACTGTCTTTTTTGGACTTCTCTGTCACAAACTCGTTAAATACATAAACCATATGTAAAATATTTTTAAGTTGCTCTTTTTCTTTTTTCTTAGACATTAGCTTAGAATCTAGATTCAAATTCGCTATTCTGCATTCTGCAAATAAATTAGACCAAAATATTTCTAAGCTAGATCCGTACAAACTTACAAATTCTATCTGACTTGATTTAGCATATGAATTTATCAAATCCATTTGTCTTACCTTGAAATCTCAGCTTGTAATCCCTTTGCTTTTACAACGCTGGGTTCCGGACTTCAGCACGGCTATTTTTAGCACGTCTGTTCTTCAACACTACCAGTGCTTGCTGTCAATCCGTACAACACCTGTTAGTCTCCGTCATTCGTAGGTTCTTGTGAGATCTTTGTGACTTGAAATTTTGAAGTGGAATTCCTGAATACTTGCACAATCTAGCGGAACTCTTCTGTCTTCCCCCGTGTGCAAGAAGAAGGAAATTCACGCAAAAATAGCACAAAAAATCAAAACTGGCTGGCTGAGCCAAATGTTAAAAATCGTCATTGCGCAAAAATATCTAATCAAGACTTAACCAGGTGCGTTATTCTTAAAAGAAAAATGTCATGATTTTCTGACGAAAGTATAGTGGTTTATTGAGTTATCCACCATCGCAACAAAAACATAAAAGGTAGATGAAACAATTACAAACAGAGTGTCCATGTGTAGATATCAGCGCTTCTCCTGTTACTCATCTTTAAAAGGTAGAATGGTAGAAGTCATCTGTCTGTGTGAAAGTCTGAAGTCATCATGGCATGGAGTAGCTAACAGCCGTTGTTCCTCGTGTCTTGTCCCATGTCCATGGAGAATGATGGTGAAGGAAGGGAGGTGACCGTCCCACGTGACAAAAAGCCCCACACCCTCCTTAGAGACGTTATTTATATGGTTTCTACAGATCACGTGTCTTCTGTATATGGAGTTAACTTATACTCTGAGCTACATACACAGAAATAGCTTTTGATAGTGTCAGCAAGAAACCATGTGCTCGGTACAGAATAAAAATAAGAATAATTAATATTTAACACTCTGACCTCCTCAGATCTAACGTGTGACCAGAGAACCAGCGATGGTGGGGTCTCTGACCTCCCTCAGATCTAATGTCTGACCAGAGAACCAGCCATGGTGGGGTCTCTGACCTCCCATGATCTAATGTCTACCCAGAGCTCCGGCGATGGTGGGGTCTCTGACCTCCCCCGGATCTAGTGTCTACCTGGAGAACCTGCAATGGTGGGGTCTCTGACCTCATCAGATCTAATGTCTGCCCAGAGAACCGGCGATGGTGGGGTCTCTGACCTCCTCAGATCTAATGTCTGACCAGAGGACCGGCGATGGTGGGGTCTCTGACCTCCCCCGATCTAACGTCTACCCAGAGGACAGGCGATGGTGGGGTCTCTGACCTCCTCAGATCTAATGTCTGCCCAGAGAACCGGCGATGGTGGTGTCTCTGACCTCCTCAGATCTAATGTCTGACCAGAGAACCGGCGATGGTGGGGTCTCTGACCTCCCCCGATCTAACGTCTACCCAGAGGACCGGCGATGGTGGGGGTTTCTGACCTCAGATCTAATGTCTGACCAGAGAACCGGTGATGGTGCGGTCTCTGACCTCCTCAGATCTAATCTCTGACCGGCGATGGTGGAGTCTCTGACCTCCCCCCGATCTAACGTCTGACCAGAGAACCGGCGATGGTGGGGTCTCTGACCTCCTCAGATCTAACGTCTGACCAGAGAACCGGTGATGGTGCGGTCTCTGACCTCCTCAGATCTAATGTCTGACCAGAGAAGCGGCGATGGTGGTGTCTCTGACCTCCTCAGATCTAACGTCTGACCAGAGAACCGGCGATGGTGGGGTCTCTGACCTCCACCCGATCTAATGTCTGACCGGAGAACCAGGGATGGTGCACTCTCTGACCTCCCCCCAATCTAATGTCTGACTGGGGATGGTGGGGTTTCTGACCTCCCCTCGATCTAACGTCTGACCAGAGAACCGGCGATGGTGGGGTCTCTGACCTCCCCCAGATCTAACATCTGACCAGAGAATCGGCAATGGTGGGGTCTCTGACCTCCCCCCGATCTAATGTCTGACCGGAGAACCAGGGATGGTGCACTCTCTGACCTCCCCCCAATCTAATGTCTGACTGGGGATGGTGGGGTCTCTGACCTCCCCTCGATCTAACGTCTGACCAGAGAACCGGCGATGGTGGGGTCTCTGACCTCCCCCCGATCTAATGTCTGACCGGAGAACCAGGGATGGTGCACTCTCTGACCTCCCCCCAATCTAATGTCTGACGGGATGGTGGGGTCTCTGACCTCCCCTCGATCTAACGTCTGACCAGAGAACCAGCGATGGTGGGGTCTCTGACCTCCCCCAGATCTAACATCTGACCAGAGAACTGTCTCTGACCTCGTCCCGGATCTAATGTTTACCCAGAGAACCGGCGATGGTGGGGTCTCTGACCTCCCCGGATCTAATGTCTACCCAGAGAACCGGCGATGGTGGGGTCTCTGACCTCCCCGGATCTAATGTCTACTGAGAGCTCCGGCGATGGTGGGGTCTCTGACCTCCTCAGATCTAACGTGTGACCAGAGAACCAGCGATGGTGGGGTCTCTGACCTCCCTCAGATCTAATGTCTGACCAGAGAACCAGTGATGGTGGGGTCTCTGACCTCCCATGATCTAATGTCTACCCAGAGCTCCGGCGATGGTGGGGTCTCTGACCTCCCCCGGATCTAGTGTCTGCCTGGAGAACCTGCAATGGTGGCATCTCTGATCTTCGCCGGATCTAATGTCTACCCAGAGAACCGGCGATGGTGGGGTCTCTGTCCTCTCTACTTCTGAGGTCTCACCTCCTCGATGGATCCCGAACTGAAATAACGATTCTGAGCCTCTCGACCCCAATCTGCCAAGAGATGAGACCTTTTTGCTCTTCTGTCTCCATCGCCATCTTGTTTATTGTAGGATGATTGGGAGTGTTGAATGGCGCTATTCACATTACAAGATTATGTGATGAACAATGGGAAAAAATCCCAAGTGCAGTGCTATTATACAGAGCCGCAATTCCACTGTTATTATTTTCTAATTTTACGTCATTTGACCTGATTCTCAGGGTCTGTGCGATTGTGGGGTGTTTGCTTTTTCTTCTTAAAAGTGGTGAAAACAAAATATTGTTGTTTTCTGACACCTGTAACTTTTCTATTCTTCTATGGAAGAAGCTGAGTGAGGCATGGTTTTTTTTTTTTTTTTTTTTTTTTACATGACAAGTTGCCGTTTTCCTACTAGTGATGAGCGAGTGTACTCGTTGCTCGGATTTTCCTGAGCACGCTCGGGTGACCTCCGAGTATTTGTGACTGCTCAGAGATTTAGTTTTCCTTGCCGCAGCTGGATGATTTACAGCTACAGTATTAGCCAGACTGAGTACATGTGGGGATTCCCTAGCAACCAGGCAACCCCCACATGTACTCAGCCTGGCTAGTAGCTGGAAATCATTCAGCTGCCCCAATGAAAACTAAATCTCCGAGCACTCATAAATACTCGGAGGTCACCCGAGCGTGCTCAGGAAAACCTGAGCAACAAGTACACTCGCTCATCACTATTTCCTACTATTTTGGGCTATACACAATGTTTTGATCACTTTATTGCATTTTTGGGGAGAGGTGCAGTTGATCAAAACATGGCAATTCTGGTGTGTGTGTGTGTATATGTATGTGTATATATATCTACTATATAATTGTCTAAGGGTCACTTCCGTCTCTCCTTCTGTCTGTCACGGTTATTCATTCGCTGATTGGTCTCGCCAGCTGCCTGTCATGGCTGCCGCGACCAATCAGCGACGGGCACAGTCCGGAAGAAAATGGCCGCTCCTTACTCCCCACAGTGTCCCCGGCGATCCGCTCCCCGTAGTCAGTGTCCCCGGCGATCCGCTCCCCGTAGTCAGTGTCCCCGGCGCTCCGCTCCATACTCCCCACAGTGTCCCCGGCGCTCCGCTCCATACTCCCCACAGTGTCCCCGGCGCTCCGCTCCATACTCCCCACAGTGTCCCCGGCGCTCCGCTCCATGCTCCCCGCAGTCACTGTCCCCGGCGCCCGCTCCATGCTCCCCTCCGGTCACCACTAACACAGGGTTAATGCCGGCGGTAACGGACCGCGTTATGCCGCGGGTAACGCACTCCGTTACCGCCGCTATTAACCCTGTGTGTCCCCAACCTTTTACTATTGATGCTGCCTATGCGACATCAATAGTAAAAAAAAAGTAATGTTAAAAATAGTAAAAAAAACAAAAAACCTGCTATACTCACCCTCCGTTGTCCGCTCGCGCCTACCGCCATCTTTCTTTCCCAGCGATTCATTGCGAAATTACCCAGAAGACCTAGCGGTCTCGCGAGACCGCTAAGTCATCTGGGTAATTTCGCAAAGCATCCTGGGAACGGAAGATGGCAGCAGCCGCGCGCCCATCGCCACTGCGCCGTTGGATCCCAGGAGGCGCAGAGACGGGATGCTGAGGAGCAGCGACCAGAATGGTGAGTATGTTAGAACTACAAGGGGCCCTCGGATCGTTAGGTGAGTATGTTTATTTTTTAACCTGTGACATACGTGACTGGGCAATATACTACGTGGCTGGGTAATATACTACGTCACTGGGCAATATACTACGTCAGTGGGCAATATACTACGTGGCTCTGGGCAATATACTACGTCACTGAGCAATATACTACGTGGCTGTGTAATATACTACGTCACTGGGCAATATACTACGTCACTGGGCAATATACTATGTGGCTGTGTAATATACTACGTCATTGGGCAATATACTACATCACTGGGCAATATACTACGTGGCTGTGTAATATACTACATCACTGGGCAATATACTACGTCACTGGGCAATATACTATGTGGCTGTGTAATATACTACGTCACTGGGCAATATACTACATCACTGGGCAATATACTACGTGGCTGTGTAATATACTACATCACTGGGCAATATACTACGTCACTGGGCAATATACTACGTGGCTGTGTAATATACTACGTCACTGGGCAATATACTACGTCACTGGGCAATATACTACGTGGCTCTGTGCTGTATACTACGTCACTGGGCAATATACTACGTGGCTGAACAATATACTACGTGGCTGGGCAATATACTACGTGGCTGGGCAATATACTACGTGGCTCTGCTATATACTATGTAGCTGTGCAATATACTATGTGGCACTGTGCTGTATACTACGTCACTGTGCAATATACTACGTGGCTCTGTGCTTTACTACGTCGCTCTACAATATACTACGTGGCTGGGCAATATACTACGTCACTGGGCAATATACTATGTGGCTCTGTGCTGTATACTACGTCGCTGTGCAATATACTACGTGGCTGGGCAATATACTACGTTGCTGGGCAATATACTACGTGGCTGGGCAATATATTACGTGGACATGCATATTCTAGAATACCGGATGCGTTAGAATCGGGCCACCATCTAGTATATATAATAATAATCTTTATTTTTATATAGCGCTAACATATTCCGCAGCGCTTTACAGGTTGCACACATTATCATCACTGTCCCCGTTGGGGCTCACAATCTAAATTCCCTATCAGTATGTCTTTGGAATGTGGGAGGAAACCCACGCAAACACGGAGAGAACATACAAACTCTTTGCAGATGTTGTCCTTGGTCGGGTTTGAACTCAGGACTCCAGCGCTGCAGTGCTATCCACTGCGCCACCGTGCTGCCCGTGTATGTATATGTGTATATATATATACTAGATGGCAGCCCGATTCTAAAGAATCGGGAGTCTAGAATCCATATATACTTTATTCAAATGTAAGAATAATACAATTAATAAATAATAGTAAGAAAGAACAAAAATAATAGGCAGTATATGGAGAAAACACCAAACAAAAGTTCAAAATTGGTGTGAAAATGTCACTGAACCACTTCACAACTAAATATATATAGTTTTGGTAAATGGTATTATCATTTTTTTGACGAAATTCGGCAGGAGCTTGAAGAGCAACGTCACTGGGCCCGCCTCCACGCAGTAGAAACTTGCTGTGAGGTAAAAATTCAAAAATCACACCAAAATGGTGGGCGGAGTGTGTCACAGTACGGCACGTTTCTGATTGGTCGCTCGCAGCAGGCGGCAACCAATCAGACACTGGACACTGTTGACGTCACTTATCTCCAGACATTAGCTCCGGACATTATCTCCGGACATTATCTCCGCACATTAGCTCCAGACATTAGCTCCGGACATTAGCTCCGGACATTAGCTCCGGACATTAGCGCCGGACATTAGCTCCGGACATTATCTCCGGACATTAGCTCCAGACATTAGCTCCGGACATTAGCTCCGGACATTAGCTCCGCACATTAGCTCCGGACATTAGCTCCGGACATTAGCTCCGGACATTATCTCCGCACATTAGCTCCGGACATTAGCTCCGCACATTAGCTCCGGACATTATCTCCGGACATTAGCTCCGCACATTATCTCCGGACATTAGCTCCGGACATTAGCTCCGCACATTAGCTCCGGACATTATCTCCGGACATTAGCTCCGGACATTATCTCCGGACATTATCTCCGCACATTAGCTCCGGACATTATCTCCGGACATTATCTCCGGACATTAGCTCCGGACATTAGCTCCGGACATTAGCTCCGGACATTATCTCCGCACATTAGCTCCGGACATTATCTCCGGACATTAGCTCCGGACATTAGCTCCGGACATTATCTCCGGACATTATCTCCGGACATTAGCTCCGGACATTAGCTCCGGACATTAGCTCCGGACATTAGCTCCGGACATTAGCTCCGGACATTAGCTCCGGACATTAGCTCCGCACATTAGCTCCGGACATTAGCTCCGGACAAAGCCACGGAAGTTGGCACAAATTGCAGGAAGTAGTATTCTAGGCAATTATATATTAGATATATATATATATATATATATATATATATATATATATATAGTCTTTTTCTACGTTTATCATGTGAACAAAATGATTTAATATTTTGATGAAACTTTGACCTTTCTCATTTCTGAATTTGTAAAATGGGGTGTGGACACATGGGGGGCAGTTTGTGCTCTAGTTCACTGGTCCAAGACCACATCGACCAGAGATATGACATTGAATTCCGGCTCTTTTTACCACGGGCGTAACACTACTCAGACAACACAGGGTGAGGATAAAACAGTGTGACAATGCTTTATTGAACCACAAAGAGACAATAACACATAGAACAGTCCCAGCAAAATACCCAAGCTGGTGCAAAATTACAGAGTCTAACCCTTTCGTTGACTCGCCGAGATTAAAACGGCTGCGACTTCCAGCGTCTATTATCCCCACCTGTGGCACGTGCAGAGAGGAAGTAACGACAAGCTTAGGAAGCTGACAGTCCATTGAGGTATGAGGCCAGGTGGTGACCAGAAGGTCCCTGAACATCTGCATGGAGCCAGATGACTGGTGGTCCCCAATTTTGGTTTACCCAAACGTGTTCATGGGGCTTAGGTGACCGGTGGGTCCAAATCCTGGCTTCCTCAGACATTTCCATGGTTTCAGTGATGGTCAATGGAGTAGATCTGGCCGGGGACAATGGTTCCCTAGGCTGGCATCCTGTAGAATGTTAAATCTGTGTCCCTTGTGGTGGAGCCATTATCTGGCAGCTATATTGTAGAATGTTCCTTGCTGTGGTTTTGTAAAGAGTCTCTGGTTCTCTGGATCTCTTGTTACAGAGGCAGATTCCTCCTTATACTGTTCACAACTGTTGTCCCTCAAGCCATCATCCAGAGCTCAAGAAGAAGGTGTAATGAGATTAACTTTCATCTCCTGAGTATTTAATCAATTTGCATAGTTTTTACTCCTTTCTTTTGTAAGTCAACAAGCCACAGGGTCTCACACAATGGTCAATCAACATAATAATAATCTTTAATAATAATAATCTTTATTTTTATATAGCGCCAACATATTCCGCAGCGCTTTACAGTTTGCACACATTATCGTCGCTGTCCCCGTTGGGGCTCACAATCTAAATTCCCTATCAGTATGTCTTTGGAATGTGGGAGGAAACCAGAGAACCCGGAGGAAACCCACGCAAACATACAAACTCTCTGCAGATGTTGTCCTTGGCGGGATTCGAACCCAGGACTCCAGCGCTGCAAGGCTGCTGTGCTAACCACTGAGCCACCGTGCCGCCCATTATCAAAGCTCTGTTGTTCGATTCACACTTGTGTTTGGGTAGAGCGCGTAGGGCTGCGTACTTTCTCCCTTAAGCTCTGCCTACTTCCTCACTTCCTCCCTTAAATTCCGCCTACTTCCGCACGCGTCCTGCGTACCTATCTTTAACATTGAGTACACAGGGACATGCGTTGTATTCGGACACGTCCACATGTTAAAGATAGGTATGCAGGACACATGCGGAAGTAGGCGGAGCTTAAGGGGAAAAGTGCGGAAGTAGGCGGAGATTAAGGGAGGAAGTACGCAGCCCTACGCGCTCTACCCAAATGCAAGTGTCAAGCCGACCTTACTCTGTCTCTTTCCCTCATAGATCGCAGACAATGAGTTAGCAGCAACTCTAGAGTCGCATTCAGACTAGTACGAACAATAGTCTTTGTTTCGTGACCAACCCAAAAAGACACATAAATTCAGAAGTCAGCATAAAGATAATAACGTATGTCTCCTGGCCTACTGAATTTACATCTGGATAATTAAGATTCAATGCTGTGTCATCACATGGGGTGAATCTTATTTTTTTTCCTTTAATTTCTTGTTTTATGTACTGTAGGGCTAAGTTCACACTATGCGTTTTTGCTGTGCTTTTTATCCATTTTTTATTTTTAATTTTCAGCTGCTCTTCACCGTACTAGCAAAGCCTATGAGATTTCAGAAATCTCATGCACACACATTAGTTTTTTTGTCATCAGTATTTTGTGCTTTGCATGGTTTTTTGGACATAAAGCATGTCACTTCTTTCATGTTTTTTTTTTTTAGCGTTTTTTACCCATTGACTTGAATGGGTGGTGAAAAAACGCAACAAAAGCATGGGTATCATGTTTTGCTACCTTTTTTGGGGGCCAAAACATGATTCTATAGAATAGGACTTTTTTTTTCAACACTAAATTTTATCAGCATGCACAAGAGACAAATCTAGCATGCCAAAAACGCACAAAACAAACGCTAAGGTCAGGTTTTGCTACAGAAAAAGACCCTGAAAAAAACGCCTAGTGTGAACTTACCTTATAGTACTCCAGTATATAACAAGAATCTTGGTCTCTTATGAAGTCCAGCTTGTGGCTGGACCAACATGGTGGCCTTCAGAACGCCCCAGCTGCCACGTCTGGCCATGCACACCCCACGATCCCGTTATGAGGGGAATCTATGGGTGACTGAATCCTTGGCTTAGCATTTATCTGAGGAACCTCCCCGGTGGCTAATATTAGTGGCTGATTACTGCTGTATAACACAGCTGGGTACGCTGAGGAATCTGCTCCTGACCCCACCCCATACACCGGAATCTGGTGGAACATGTAGGGTTAAAATAATATGAAACCATAGAAAGCCCTATCCTTATTTCCCCTAATGGTGGACATGGGTGCGGTGCTGTCTGGCAGTTCTATGGGCGGTATATTTGTAGTCGCTGGCAGTAGTCATCCAATCCAGATGGTCAGGGATCGGTGGTGTGGCTTTACGTGGTTGACCCGTACCATAAACACCAGGTGTTCTGATTTCATATTGCACAGATCCAGCTGGTATGGCGTCCATGGGAAACATATGCCAGTAAGTTCACCTCCAGGAGTGTCATCTATCAGAGGCAGTTGTCCTTTAATTCAGTGTCTGATGGAAAGGCCTTGGAACACGGCTGGATCATCTCTAACCTCTAATCCGTCAAGACTCAAATTCTCAAAATTGCCCACATTTTTTTGGTGAAATTTAATTTGCAGTAAAGAAATTGAATGCCAATTGAATTTTTCTTACTGTACTCTGGGGTCTCTCCGTAATAAACGTAGGCGTGAAAAAAAAATCTTGACCGCCTCATCTACTCCTTTCTATGCTACACTGGAGTCAGGAAACCAATATCCTGACAAATTATAAAGGGATTCCAGAGATGTAAATGGTGAGCCATTAAAGAGGTTGTCCATTACTTTTACATTGGTGATGATCTATCCTTAGGATAGGTCATCAATGTTTGGCCAGGGTTTGACACCCGGAACCCACCCCGCCGATCAGTCGTTATCGGTGGCCGTCGACAAGTACTCTCTTACCAAGCTGCGCCATCTTCTGAACGAGGCTGCTACAGGGTACTACACACCCCCTCCTATTGACTTGAATAGAAGGCAGATGTGTAGTACCAAGCCTCGGCCACCTCCAGCCGGCAGACACCGATGACGGCTGATCCGAGAAGATGCTGAGTGTCGCACCCCCAACGGTCAGACATTGATGACCTATTCTAAGGATAGGTCCTCGATGTAAAAGTAGTGGACAACGTCTTTAATACTTGCCTGTCCCTGCTCGGGTGCAGAGTATTACTAATCTCCTCTCTGACATGGAAAATATGTGAACCGACACTGCCAAGATTGTGACCAGGTGAGTAAGAGCCGCGGCATCATCTCGGGACACCAGATGTACACCCCTTGCTATGTGGATACTATTATATTCATTTGAAAGATTTAAAGGAAAAACTATTCAGCCTTTTATTTTTTTTAAATTGTTGATGTGAAAAAACAAATGTCAATAACAAACATATAGATGATGTAAGGATGCGAAAAATGGACAGGTGTACGAAAAATCCTCATTTTTCCCTGTTTATCAATCAGGAAAAAAAGGACTTTTCATGGGTATGTCCGTTTTTCGGGTCCGTATGTCACCTGTATGCTTGTACATTGTAGGTATAATTTAAGGTAATGTACATGTGAATATATACTCATGACTTCACTAATCCCCCCAAAAATTTTTTTTTCCACCCAATTCTTAAAAACGGCCCACATGGGTTGTTGAATTCAGTGCAAAATCATATTTTTTTTTCACCTTTTTAGAGCACGATGTTGCGGGATCCTTAACAGATGTTCACGTTAATCTTCAACTCTGCAAAAATAAAATGAGATAACTGTTGTGCTCCACTAAGGGCCCTGGAGTGCAATTGTGTACGGATTAGATAACATTTCAGAAAGTCACAAATGCAGAATTGGGTTGAAACATCTGGATTAGGAAAACCATGGCAATACTATCTAAAAGAAAAAAAAAGGTTGAAAACAAGTAAGGTTGGCTAAACAAAAAGGATTAAAGCAAACACTGGATAAAGGGCAAGTAATAAAGTCACTACGAAGGTGCAATCAGACGGCCGGATAAAGCGGACCGCACTGCTTAGACTGCCGGCGTCTCTCGGTCTGATTTATATGGCCGTCTGGCTGCGCCCTTAGGACTAGAGTTGATGTGAATTGATTGGCAGGACCCGGTCTATCAGTAAATCTGTGGTCCTGAGAGCCGCCTCCTTCCTGATGACATCCACGGCTCTTCGTTTGATTAGTCGGCCATGCATGACGTTATCGTTGCCGTATGGCTCTCATGTGAATATTGTGCCACGCCGGCTGATAAGAAGAGGAGCAGCGGAAGCCGTCAGGTAGAAGGTGGTTCATGGGGTTCCTGTCTAGCAGTCGCAGATTACTGACGGGACCTATGGACCGGGTCCTGAGAACCGATTCACACCACCTCTAATTATAATCCGTGTTGTTCCAGAAAAAAAAAGGCACAAAGACAATGAAAGGAATCATCCATGGTCTGCACACAAAAAAGGGATGGGAATTTGCCGGTGTCAATCTGATGTGACGGTAGGAGCGCAGATTCTGGGAAATGCGTCCTCGGTAATATGAATTTTTAACCAGGACTATGTTACGCTCCTTTGAACTCGGCCTCGTTGTGTTATTCCGTTTTTTTATATAAAAGCTCAGTGTTCCTTTATTATGGGAAACAGAAGGAACATTGAAGGCCTGAAGCCAGTACTGTCACAATGTCGCTGTGAGGCTGAATTCTTGATTCTGTTATTTGCCATTGTTGTATCAGATTCAGAACTCTTCAGAAGTGGAGAATAAGTGAAGTAATGAAATAACCGTGATCCTCCGGGTTACTGGAGTTCTGCGTAAGTCACAAGGAGCAGAGGGGAAGCCTGAAGGTGCCGTTACATCACACTGCACCAAGAGGTTCCTAAAGTTGCCAGTGATGGAAAAGAACAATATTGGAATGAAGATGATTGTCAATAAAAAGGGCCATTGTCGGGAGACGGCAACATTTTCACCCGTTGCCGCCCAAGCCATTTTCATTTTTACGCTTTTGCTTTCTCACCGTCTCCCTAGGGCCATCATTTTATTATTTTTTATATATATACCGTACTTACGAGGGCTTGTTATTTTGCAGGATGAGTTATAGTTGTTATTGACATCATGCACTTTACCATATAATGACCTGGAAAATGGAGTAAAAAAATCCATAAGCAGTGAAACGATGAAAATAACAAATGCTGGGGAAAAAAACTTTAACATTTTTTTTTATTGTGTCACCATTCTCTGAGACCCATCGTTTTTTATTTTATTTTCATTTTTTGACGATTATTTTCTGCATGGCGAACTGACTTTTATTGATAGAATTTTAAAGGTACAAAAATGTACAACTCTGAAGTTTTTTACTTTGTTTATCGTCATGGCGTTTACTGTGTGGACTGATCAATTGGATTTTTATGTCTACGGTGATAATAAATGTTTAATTTTTTTTAGATTTTTTATTTATTTCTAAAAAGGTGATTTGGAATTTGTGTTTCTATTTTTTTTCTTAATTTTTACATTATTTTTTTTAGTCCTGCAGTGAGCAGTGACCATTAGCTCGTTTATACTATATACTGCAATTCATAGTTACTTAGGTTGAAAAAATACCGATCCATCAAGTTCAACCTTTGTCCACCAATTGTGCGTTTTGACAATAAATTAGCTACAACCCACAATGTTATGTGCGTTGAGGAAATCATCCGGCCCTTGTACAAAAGGTGTTATAGTGTGGACCATTATTGTGATCGGCGTTCCACAGTCTGCTCTGACTGTAAAGAAGCCTTTCCTGTTTAGCTGCTGGCATCGCCTTCCTACCACCCACATTGAGTGCCCCGGGTCCTTAGTGTGTGTGGTCTTTGGAAGGAATAAGTTGTACGCCGTCCTTTGTATTGACCACATCTGTATTTACACATATAAATGAGAATTCAATGTTACAATTTATTGAAAAAATGATATTCTCCAATGAAGCACAGCCGCAGTCTGAGCTTCATAGGACAACCAAAATGGCAGACAAGGGGGCATTCAGCAGTTCTCCGGCAATGACGTCCCATGGGCCCCCTGTAAATATGTTGAGAGGCAGGTTTGCGGGGAGGGTTGAAGGATAGGACCACCCTCCCCCCCCCCCCCCCCCATAAACCGCTGAGATCGTCCCACATTACAGAAGGCCGTGGTGGCCTCTTCTGTCACCGAAGGGCAGGAAATGTATCCAAGTCTCCGGGGCGGCCATTGTGCTGCACCATGCCGCTTCTGTGACTCAATGGTGTGGAGCAAAGAGACACAAAATCCTGCACAGCCACATAGACCTCCAGGTAATAAACGTTACTCCGTAGAAAACGAAACGTTCAGCGCTTGTTCCCATGGGGATGATACATTCCGCATCAAAACTGCACCAAATTGTGTCTGGTGTTTTTCTTTCTTTGCAGATTGAAGCCAAGTTACTTTTCTGCAGTTTATCTGAACCAAAATCTGCCCTCCCTTCATGGGGATTTAGCTGCTGATTTTGTGGCAGATTTGCCTTTGATGTCACTTTTTTTTTTTTCATTTGTAAAGTTAATGTGTGTTTCAAATCCGCAACAATTCTCTCGGGTGTACGCTGAGTTTTATATGCAGATTTAGCCCACAGACTGGCATTAGATGCGGAAAATCCGCAGGAAAACTCGCATGTGGAAACGCATCAAAAACACAAGTAATCTCATCATTCAAGTTTTGACAAAGCCAAATACCAGGAAGTATTAAAAACAAAGCAGCTTTATGTAAGGCGAGACCCACCAAACAGAGGCAAAATATGCAGCGTCAAAAACACAGTAAAAACACCTGTAAAAAAAAAACACACAAAAAGTGCATTAAAAAACAGGACGTAACCTAATGCAATAGGTACAGAATATACACTCGGCCTGGGACAACTCATAAGGTCCTATGGCTTCCAGTACCACCTATATGCCGATGACTCTCAGATCTACCTCTCTGGCCCAGACGTCACCGCTCTGCTCTCCAGAATCCCAGAGTGTCTATCAGCCATATCCTCCTTCTCCTCTCGCCTCCTCAAACTCAGTGTGGACAAATCTGAACTCATCATCTTTCCTCCATCTCATAGATCTTCCTTTCCTGACCTATCTATCGCAATTATCGACATCATGCTTTCCCCCTGTACCGGATGTCTGCTGCCTCGGACTAACCTTCGACTCTGCCCTGTCCTTCAAACCGCACATCCAAGCTCTCGCCACCTCCTGTCGCCTCCAGCTCAAAAATATCTCCAGAATCCGTCCTTTCCTCAACCCTCACTCTACCAAAATGCTTGTGCATGCCCTCATCATCTCCCGCCTCGACTACTGCAACATCCTTTTCTGTGGCCTCCCTGCTAACACCCTTGCACCTCTCCAGTCCATCCTTAACTCTGCTGCCCGACTAATTCATCTCTCTCCTCGCTACTTCTCCGCTTCCCCCTCTGCAAATCTCTTCACTGGCTCCCATTACCTCAGCGTATCCGGTTCAAATTACTAATACTGACCTACAAAGCCGTCCATAACCTGTCTCCTCCATATATCTCTGAACTAATCTCCCGATATCTTCCCTCACGTGATCTCCGGTCCTCCCAACACCTCCTTCTCTCCTCCACACTTATCCGCTCCTCATCCAATCGCCTCCAAGACTTCTCCAGAATATCCCCCATCCTCTGGAATTCTTTGCTCCAACACATCCGACTATCAACCACATTTGGATCCTTCAAAAGAAACCTGAAAACCCATCTCTTCAGGAAAGCCTACATCCTGTAATGACCACACGGCCACCTCAACACCATCAGAGCTACTGCAACTGAGTCGCCCCACGGGCCAGGGGGTACTCGGTACCGAGTCCGGTACTTCGCAGGGGAATGTCACGGTGGCTGCGACCCAGTCTGTAGCCCAGGGCGCCCATGTAAAAGGGAAAGGTCTTTAAAAGGGATAAAGTTTGTGTTCATGACGCCACCTGTGGTATTCGGTCAGGGTGACCTACGCTGCTGTGGGGTCCGCTGGGGTGATGTTATGGCAGCTAGATGGTATACCTTCCCACAGGGGAAGTATGTCCCCAGGGCTTCCCGGTGTGTAGATGGTGGCATGGTGAGAGGCGCAGTGAAGAACAAGGACACAAGGTTGCAGTCTCTCTATCTTTACTGAAGGTTTCAGCATCCACAGTCCACAGTCCAGAGCACCAGATCACAGGGCAGGCAGAGTCCGGCCGGTTTGGAGGCAAATCCAGAGTCCCCTTGTCCAGGTGGAAATCAGTAGCCTTCCCTTGCGCTGCAGTGTTGTAGTTCCTTACAAATAAGGCTTCACATAAGGTCCTCACAGATGTAATGTCTTTCTCTCTGTCCCCCATATAGGATAGGTCAAAGCCGTATGACTGGTGGCTTGAGGCTGTTTATAGGGACTCTAGCATGCCCCAGCCTCCATGGGTTGCCACCGTGCCTCTTGGGTGTAGGGGCGGACAGGTAACTTGCAATTAGCTGTCCTGCCGGTCTCTAGAGCAAAGCATAAAGGTCCTTACTCCCTCGGTGTTCCGGCTACCGGGCTTCTGCGCCTCAGAAGGAGGCAGCCTGTGTAGGGCTGGTCGCCTTCTGGTATCCTCTCCTTTGCTATGACTTCCTTCACGCTCACTACAATACAGTTCTGCCTTCTGTGTATCTCTTTCTGGGAGCTGCAGCTCTGAGGGCATGCACAGCTCCATGACCTTTGTCCTTCGTTCGCTGACAGGATCCCACCCCTGTCAGGGACCAACTAACAGAGCTGAGCTCAGCCAGCAACTAACTCACTTTCCCTACAGGCGACCAGTTTTACCTATGTGGAGAGTGACCTAATAATTAGGAGCATAAGCTCCCCCTGGTGGCCTGGAGTGTGAAATGTGTTGCATGTTTGTGATACCTGGATGCAGTTATCCTTCATTGCCTCCAAACCTAGCATCACTCTCCCTGAGAGGAAAGCAATACCACTGCGACGACCAGGACCCTGGGCGCTGCACAACCCCCGACCTGCTGTCTCCTTCCCCACCATCCTGTAGAATGTAAGCCCGCATGGGCAGCGTCCTCTCCCCTCTGTACCAGTCTGTCATTGTTAGTTTACATAGGGCGTTGTTCACACAATTGAATTTTTGTAGACCTTGAGTCTCTAGTGGCTTTGCTATTTAGTTTAAGGCTATGTGCACACGTAGGAAAAGAGGTGCAGTATATTCTGCACAAAATCAGCATCTCCTGGCAGAACCCGCAGCCGCGGTTTTTATGCGGAATTGCTGCGGATTTTGTGCGGATTTCTATCATGGAGGGGTGCAGAAATGCTGCAGCAATTCCGTACTGATTTTTCTGCACAGCTTTTTTTTCCCCCATTAAATAACATTATACTGTACATCACAGTGCGGATTTGCAGCGTTTCTGCGCGGAAAAATCCGCTGCGGATCCGCAGCAAATCCGCATCGTGTGCACATAGCCTATTAATAATATCTGCAGCGTCGAAAACTCACAGAAAGCTCGTGGTGGGACGTAGCCTAACAAATACGCTGCAGAAAACTTACCACCGAACGTGCAAGACATTCAGAGCCAAACTGTATACCGATGTAATAACAGCCATGCGTCGCCTATCAGGCAGATTATTAGATAAATGTGAGAATAATAGAAACGGCTCAACACAACTAATATAAGTGGTTTCTCCAAATTCAGCACCAAATGCCACTCTACTGACCACTAAAGTCTCAAGAATATTCGCCCCTGCATTGAGCGGGGGGCTGGACGCGATGACCCTGGAGGTCCCTTCCATCTCTAACATTCTGAGATCCCTCCTAACATTTATCTCCAGCCCCTGATTCAGTAGTCAAAGCCTCATTAGTCCCCGGCCTGGCTGGCAATTGTGACTGTGACCTGTTATTGCCGACTAGAGATGGGGCAAACTCTAGAGCAGGGGCCCAAAAACCTCCGAGAAGAGAACATCGGATGGACAAGGGAAAAGATACAAAACTACCATATAATGGCCATGAATGTTCCTAGAGATACAACTGGAAGCTGAAGTCAGGGAACACATCGGCTCCAGAAGTAGCACAGTAAGGTACAAGCTAAACGCGGAAGGTCTCCATGCCCGGACTCCAAGACGTGCACCTCTACTGACCCAAGGTCACCTCCAGCACTCATTCATCTCAGTTATATGGCGCCATTAACTCCACAGCGCTGTACCGGAGGCGCGGAACCTTATAAATTGGCCATAAGTTTTTGGATTCTGTTCTGTGCACTGATCCAGCTTTGCAGGGGGGAATTATTTTGCTTGCAATGTAGATCTCTGTATAGATGACACCATTCCAGATCTAAGGCAGGAAACTCCTCTAGCTCTCCCCCAGTCTCCACTAGGGCACAATAGGCACAAATTCAGATTTATTCACCAATAGTCAGAAGTTCCACAAGACATGGACATCGCTAATTTTCACAGTTTTTCTCCTAGAAGTACATTACACACCTAGGCGGTATCCCCAGTGCTGTGTGTTCAGGAGTTGGACAGCGCTGCTTGTTATCACCTGCACCACCTGCACTCCTCCACCAGATGGCAGTGGGGTCCTGAGTGAACACATCCAATGTCTGGACACTGCAGACTTTTCCTTGCTGAGCTTCTTCTAAGGATTTATTTGGATTGCTTTCCACACCACATTTTAAACCTCAGTGAACTATGATAATCTGTCGAGAGCGGAGCTTAGTTTCACATGAACCTCAGTGAGTTTTCTGTTTAGTGTTTTCACGGCACTTACACAAGAGAATCCGGGCCAAGATATACAAATAAGCCGTCCATTTAACATCGTGTCATCAAGAACCTAATAAAACATAAAAATATTCATAGCAAAGGAAAGTTAAATAAGGCTACAGTATGTTATTCCAGTTCGGGGGGGAGGGGGTCCCGACACTTGGTGAATGTTGCACAAAATTCTCCTTATATTGAGACAGATTGAGGATAAATGCTGCAAGGACTGGTCCTGCCATCTGTAACACGTGCAGTCATGGTGTCACGGTGTGTGTCAGAGGCTGCAGACCGTCGCTCTGCATCTGGCTGCAGAAGGTCTCAGCAGTTTGCTTTACAGACTTCTTCCTGGGCCTTGTGACTTTAGGACCCAGTGACAGCCTTCCCCCATCTCTAGTTGACACACCTGGACCTGGGTGTTTATAACTCCCAGTTTGCTGCTGAAAGTTGCGTTTGATATTTCTATTTCCAGTTCCCTGTTGCGGCTTAGAGTTATAGCAGTTGGCTATCTTCCTCTATAGTGTTTGGAGGACGTCCGTGCTTCTGTATCTACTCAAGCTAAGTATTCCTCCTTGTTTGTGTGTCCCATCTGTCTTTAGTGGTAGTGGGGATTGACTAGTGCTATCCTGTCCTTCCCAGTACAGTGCTTATCGCCAGGGTCAGGCCGTGATTAAGTATCCTGTTCAGCGATAGGGGCGGAACCTATATAGGGATGATAGGGCAGACAGGGTGATGTTAGATCTACCCAGGGGTCTCCACTCCCCTTCCCTAGTGTTTGGTTCCCTTATCCCTTCGTGTTGCACTTAGCCTTTCCTACACGTTGTGTCACACATGGTCAGTCACAGGGTCACTCGTGTCACATTTTGCATTCAAGATGTAAAAGATTGTAGAGGATGAATTGTGCAATACTTGCCGGCAGTAGCTTCGTGAGGGTTTGCAGCGCTGGGGGGCAAGGCAAGAATTATTCCCCATGACCTTGCAATATTGCCTCATAAGTTACCATTTTAGAAAGTATTAATGAGCCTTTACAAAGTAATGATACCTCACTGGTGCCTCCTCCACCTTTGTGCAACCTCCCTCCAAGCAATAGATTTATAGTCACTTTCTCCGCGGGGCCGAGTCCTATTTTCCGCTGCACACAATGGACGGCACACGTAGCGCAGTGCAGTGACGTCACGTCGCCTCCTTACACGACGGGACATTTGTACTCTCGGGTTTATCTCACACTAGATACAAATGTAGCAAACACTTAGTTGTAAGACGTCTTAGGCCGACATTGATTTTCAGGCAGATTATAATCTGCTGCCATTCACTGAAACCTTGAAAATGTTGCGGTATTGAAAAAAGATTCTAGAACTCTTATATCTGTTCATGAGGACCAACATGTAAATTATACAGTATATTTATATATATATATATATATATATATATATATATATATATATATATATATATATATATTTTGTATCCTGCACTTTTTAGCAGTCTTCCCCTCTACAGGCTCCATCTCAAATCTTCCGTGTCTCTGAGCTGGTCTCTGACATGTCTCTCCCACACACAACACTCAGACATGAGGGATTTGATTCCTGTTCAGAAACAGTAGCAGAAATGGAGGACAATATACAGCCACACTGAGCAATGTAGCTGTGAATCCAGCACTGTGGAGGAGGAGGAGGAGGCATAAAATACAACCCCATTTACAAAAAAATGTAAAGAAAACGAGAATTAATGTTTTGGAAATCTATTATCGTCATATTTTATGTACAATATAGAACAGATCAGAAGTTGAACGTTGGACATTTTTCCTTTTCATTTGAAAAAATGAACTAATTTAGAAAATGATGGCAGCGGCACATCTCAAAAAAGTTGAGCTCATCATTTATTATCGTTTATCATTATACGCCTCTACTTTATACAATACTCTGTAAATGTCGGGGGGAGTGAGAGGACAGTTGCTGGAGTTTGGGGAGAGAAAGGTTGTCCTGTTTTTGTCAGATGTTGGATTCTCACTGCTCCTTAGCTTGGGATCTTTACTGGATTTTTTATTATATAATGCACCCAATATTTTCTATAGTTGAAAAGTCAGACTGCAGGCGGCCAGTTCATCTCCCGCACTCTTCATCTGCAGAGCCGTGCTGCTGTGATGGATGCAAGATGTGGTTTAGCATCGTCCTGCTGAAATATACAAGGTCTTCCCTGACATAGATGTCTGGATGGATGGAGCAGATGTTGCTCTAACACCTCTATATAACGCTCAGCATAGATGGCGCCTTTCATGTGTGCCCTGCCCCTGCCAAAGGCACTAATGCCATCCATACATCACAGATGCTGAACTGTGCGCTGATAACAAGCTGGATGGTCCCTGTAACGGGGTCTACCAAGCTGGGGTACCTCTTTCAGTACCTCCCTGTGTTTCAGGAGGTCCACTCTGCTTTGGCTGGAGTCTGAATGAAGGATGCTGGCTGGAATTCCTTGGTTACATGGGCGCATATAAAAGATCACTGCTTCTCCACGTATTTCCAGTCTGACAACACTTTACTCACAGGACACAGAATATATCACACAGATACAGAGGGCAGGCCAATAGAAAAGTGGCAGGCCAGACATACATTACAATAGCCGCAGGTGGCCGGAGCCTGCCGATATTTACTGTGGGAATTACAAAGGTGGGGGCGGACAAAAGGGAATATCGTGTCCCCTCTGCCCAGGGGTGCAGCCTGTGGGCTGATGCATTAGGGACATGCATCTTACATGGAACCTATTATACATTCATATAACGGCACAACATATTCTGGGTGCTGAGTGGTTCTGTAACACGTAACAGTCCCTCTCCTTGATAGCAAGCTGGATGGTCCTTCTGACCGATAACAAGCTAGATGGTTCCTCTCCTTGACAGCAAGCTGGATGGTCCTTCTGACTGATAACAAGCTGAATGGTCCCTTTCCTTGATACCAAGCTGGATGGCCCGTCTCCTCGATAACAAGCTGAATGGTCTCTCCTCGATAACAAACTGAATGGTCCCTTTCCTTGATACCAAGCTGGATGGCCTGTCTCCTCGATAACAAGCTGAATGGTCTCTCCTCGATAACAAACTGAATGGTCCCTGTCCTTGATAACAAGCTGGATGGCCCCTCTCCTCGATAACAAGCTGAATGGTCTCTCCTCGATAACAAACTGAATGGTCCCTGTCCTTGATAACAAGCTGGATGGCCCGTCTCCTCGATAACAAGCTGAATGGTCTCTCCTCGATAACAAACTGAATGGTCCCTGTCCTTGATAACAAGCTGGATGGCCCCTCTCCTCGATAACAAGCTGAATGGTCCCTGTCCTTGATAAGAAACTAGATGGCCCCTCTCCTTGATAACAAGCTGGATGGTTCCTCTCCTCACTAGCAAGGTGGATAGTCTCCCTTCTCTTGAGTCCATAGGGGTTTCCATAAAGAATTTCACATTTTGCTTTATTCGACCACAGAACAATTTTCCATTTTACCTCCGTTCATTATAAATGAGTTTCGGCTTAGGGAAGATGGTAATCTTTTCTGGATTATGCTGATATGCGACTTCCTCTTTTCATGAAGGAGTTTTAACTCACATTTGTAGGTTTCACGGAGAACTGCGTTCACAGACTATAATTTCTAGAGGTTTTCCTGAGCCCATGCATTGATTTGCAGGACTAAATCATGCCTGTATTTAATGCAAAGTAACCCTCAGTGCTGCAGGCTATGCTTTCCTTCAGAATGACCATCTTCAGAGCAGTGTTGTTGATTTCTCCTCAACTTTTGCTTTTAATGCAGAATTCTGACACGAACAGGACAACATTCCTCTGTAGATGTAAATCCAGGTCCTATTTTTACTTATTTAACTTTCTTTTATAGCACCACTAATTCTGCAGCATTTTACAGACATCTTTGAGCTCACAAAGTTACTTTCCTATCAATATATCTTTGGAGCATGGAAGGAAATCAAAGTACCCAGGTGGCACCCACTCAAATACACAGAAAGTACTTGATTATGTTGTCCTTGGTGGGATTTTAACCCAGGACCCCAGAGCTGTAAGACTAGAGTGCTATCACTAAGCCACCATACTGCCCTTGGAAAACATCAGTAAGGGGTAAACACCCACTATAAAAAAAATGGAGTACATTATGCATCAGTACTAAGCAGTATAGCTGTGAATCCAGCTATAAAATAATAACTACAAAGCTGCTGAATTAAGTATGATGTAGTACTCAGTAGTGTAGCTGTGAATCAAGGACTGGGGTGAAAAACATTAGAAGGGGCAGCAGAAAAGAGCTCATTATACAGCAGCATTGAGCAGTGTAGCTGTGAATCTAGCTCTTGGTGAGATATGCACTTGGTAGAATTATTGACAGCAGGGTTCACATTATACCGCAGCGCTGAGCTGTGTAGCTGTGAATCTAGTGAGGAGAAGAAAATACAGTATAAGAAGTTGCAGCATTGACTCAATAGTTAACTATAACCCGATCTCTCGGTGAGCTGGCAGTTCGTCTTGTCTTGAACATGTAATACAGAATTTCAGAGCAAATAATGGCACGATGAGAGATGAGAAAAAATGTCTCATAAGTGGAGAAAAAGCAGGATTCTCTGATAAAATACATTACCAAATTTCTTACATTCACTGTAGCTATTGATTAATTCACAGCGTACTGAACCGACGGCGACTATTTAATAATTGTTTATAGAAACTGAGATCCATATATTCTCCTTCCATATTTTCCTGATGGTATTCATTATCAGTGATCTTCCCCAACCAAACCTTTCAGCTGAGGTGATGCCGCCTTTTTTACCTTTCTAACTTGTGAGATCCCAAACGTCCGCACTGATCACGAGTTATACAGTAATTGTCCTTTTTCACTCGGTGATTTTCTGTTACAGTGGATCCAGTTGTGGGGGGACCCCTTGTATCTCTTAGTTACCCCAGGATACATACACGCAGTGTTTATCGCCAGGTGAAGCATTTGGATCGTTTTCATGTTTCCTCCTGCCACACGGCAAGGAAGTCATAGGTTTCCATAGTACCCATTAATATCAGGGGGCCTCAGGATTCACAGAAGCTGCTCGGTGATCCTGCTGGGGGTCTCCTCACGTCACCTGTCAGTGGCTCTCGTGCTTGGGTAACGGAAGGTCACCATTAGAGGAGCCCCCCGTAGTGACACTTTGGACCCTAGAATGACGTCGAGCGATACCTGTTACATTGTGACTACTATTACCCGAGGCTGAATGGCCACTAGGGAGGCGCTGGCTATACCACCAGGTGCGGCATGGCTAGCGACCACCTTGTAATGGCTCGGGGTGGTCCCTACTGCCATGACAGGCGGCAGCAATCCCACCATGACAGCCCGTAATTGATATCGGTAATGTCTGCACCAATCAGACTTATTTCATTGTTCCTCCATTGCCGCAGGGTCTCTCTTCAGTATTTGTCAGGAGACGTCAGAGGCAATGCAGACATTTCATCCTGCCGCTACTGGTTATACTGGGACGGAGGCCACGTCCCAGTAATGTCCCAGTGATGATAATCTGAAGCGATACAATCTGATGACAGGTCACCATCAGCCTCCATCAGTCCTGCCAAGACTCGGACTTCATTCCCCCCAGGTCAGAGACGATTCTGAGTGGAATAATCCAATGAAGGCTGATTGTTACAATGTATCATTCGCCACTGGACTGTGAAGCTGCTTGTTACATAGTTACATAGGTGGAATAAAGACACCCTGCATTTTTGGGTCTGAATGTAGGTTACCAGCGCGGGAGGGTGAGGAGGGCGGCGGCGGTGAATGGCGGTCACATTTAGCAGGGTCGGAGGCAGGAGTGTGGTCCCCACAGCGCTCATTGATCTCCCAATGGTGGGCTTTAGGAAAATGGCGCCGGTGTCAGTGCATGCACAGATTTAGATCTCGGCTCACCGCCGGGACCGCAATGTGCGCAGCGGGGACGTCACGCCTGCCTCACACCACCGACATTTTCCTGAATCCCACCACTGACAGATCAATGGCTCCTGCCTCACACTGCCAGGACGCCCCCTCTTCCCAGCCCCGGACCCTCAGCATTGCCCCACTTCTGCCGCCGCTGGCCTCCTGCAGCGCCACTCCTGCGTCCTGTGACCCCACTCCACCGCACCTTGGTAAGCTATATTGGGACTATGAGATAGACCCTCAATTTCACATGAAAAATTCTTTTTTTTTTTCCTTATTTTTCTCCTCTAAGTTTGGGCTGCGTCTTATGGTCCAATGAGTCTTATAAAAATATGGTACGATGGGTTCATCAAGTTCACACTTTCTTTTGGCAGCAGAGGGACAAAAAGTGGTCTTGGATCCATTACTAGAAGCATCGAAAGTCCTGGACCAGCCCTTTACTCATAATAACATTTTGTCACCAAAAAGCAAAGTACAAAAAAAGGTTGCACTCTATCGTGCCAAAACACGTCAAATATGAAATACATGAAATATGAATTGCAAAATTGCTTTTTGAACATTAGGAAAAAAATTTTGAGACGCTTAGCACAGAATTTGGCCAAATAGTGTGATCCCATCAACCAGGGCTGCCACTAGAAATTTTGGGGCCCCATACTGGCAAAATTTTCGGGGCCCCCTTGAGACTCCGCCCAGGCTCCACCCCAGCCCCGCCTCCAGGCTCCACCCCTCGAACTGTCCACAGTCCCACCGCTCTCTCTTGGAAAATCTCCACTTCTCCCCAATCACACATTAACAGTTCCCATCACCAGATCACACATATAGCCGGCAGCTTTTGTTTTGGCCAAAAGATTTTTTAAGCCGCCACCAGAACACGGTAGACACTTTTGGCCGGGCCCTACTGTACTGTAACCTACTAAATATTTGTTAAAATATGCAATACAATTTAGGTATATTTTTATTTATTTTTCAATTTTTAAAATGACCTATAATACTACATACAAGGAACAAATACCACAACACTATGACCAGATGACATATTACCACCACAGTGATCGAATAATATAAAATACAAGGAACAAATACCGCTACACCATGACCAGACCGCATATTACCACCTCATAGTGACTGAATACTACAATACTGATCAGTAATAAAAAAAAAACAACCACAATACTATCACCATCAGTGCCATTATACACAGGAGATCTGTAATTAGTAAGCAGTGTCTGTGTACAGGTAATACAGTGATCACCGGTGACATTATACACAGGAGCTCTGTATATAGTATACAGTGTATAGTGTCAGTGTATAGTTAACACTGACTCACCAGTGACGTCTCTAGGTGAAGTCCTTCATCTTTCATCCAGCACAGACCGCCATCATTTCTTCCAGCCAGGACTCGTCTCTGCAGGAAATAACACAGTTATCTCGAGTTCCACTTGCAGAATACATTACTTAATTTTCACAGCCTCTACATTACACCACATAAAGAAGGTGACATAGTATCACTCTGCACAGTAACAGGACCTCCCCCCATTTAAAACAGTATACTCAAAAAATAAAATAAATACATCACTGCAATAATAATATCCCTTAATTAGCCCCTATGGTAATATTCGCCATCCTAGCCCCCGTGTGTCTCATTGCAGGCTCCAGCCATATGTTCTCCCATCCTGCCCTCATGAGTATCCATTCTGCCCCATATGATCTCCCCATCCTGCCCCATCGTATCCATCCTGCCCCATCTGTCTCCAATCCTGCCCCATCTGTCTCCATTCTGCCCCATCTGTTTCCAATCCTGCCCCATCTGTGTCCAGCACTCTGCCCCATCTGTGTCCAGCACTCTGCCCCATCTGTGTCCAATCCTGCCCCATCTGTGTCCAGCGCTCTGCCCCATCTCTGTCCAGCGCTCTGCCCCATCTCTGTCCAGCGCTCTGCCCCATCTCTCTCCAGCACTCTGCCCCATCTCTGTCTAGCACTCTGCCCCATCTCTTCCCAGCACTCTGCCCAGCACTCTGCCCCATCTCTGTCCAGCACTCTGCCCCATCTCTGTCCAGCACTCTGCCCCATCTCTGTCCAGCACTCTGCCCCATCTCTGTCCAGCACTCTGCCCAGCACTCTGCCCCATCTCTTCCCAGCACTTTGCCCCATTTCTTCCCAGCACTCTGCCCCATCTCTTCCCTGCACTCTGCCCCATCTCTGTCTAGCACTCTGCCCCATCTCTGTCCAGCACTCTGCCCCATCTCTGTCCAGCACTCTGCCCCATCTCTGTCCAGCACTCTGCCCAGCACTCTGCCCCATCTCTTCCCAGCACTTTGCCCCATTTCTTCCCAGCACTCTGCCCCATCTCTTCCCTGCACTCTGCCCCATCTCTGTCTAGCACTCTGCCCCATCTCTGTCCAGCACTCTGCCCCATCTCTGTCCAGCACTCTGCCCCATCTCTGTCCAGCACTCTGCCCAGCACTCTGCCCCATCTCTTCCCAGCACTTTGCCCCATTTCTTCCCAGCACTCTGCCCCATCTCTTCCCTGCACTCTGCCCCATCTCTGTCTAGCACTCTGCCCCATCTCTGTCCAGCACTCTGCCCCATCTCTGTCCAGCACTCTGCCCCATCTCTTCCCAGCACTCTGCCCCATCTCCGTCCAGCGTTTTGCCCCTGTGTCCAGCACTCTGCCCCATCTCTGTCCAGCACTCTGCCCCATCTCTGTCCAGCACTCTGCCCCATCTCTGTCCAGCACTCTGCCCCATCTCTTCCCAGCACTCTGCCCCATCTCTTCCCAGCACTCTGCCCCATCTCTGTCCAGCGTTTTGCCCCTGTGTCCAGCACTCTGCCCCATCTCTGTCCAGCACTCTGCCCCATCTCTTCCCAGCACTCTGCCCCATCTCTTCCCAGCACTCTGCCCCATCTCTTCCCAGCACTCTGCCCCATCTCTGTCCAGCACTCTGCCCCATCTCTGTCCAGCACTCTGCCCCATCTCTTCCCAGCACTCTGCTCCATCTCTTCCCAGCACTCTGCCCCATCTCTGTCCAGCGTTCTTCCTTGGGCCCCCGGATCGCCGCTCTAAAAAAAAAAAAAAAAAGTTCTTCTTACCTGCCGCGCTCCTGCGGCGGGCGAAGTCTCCACGCAGCTGCAGCGTGCATGCACTCGCCGGCGACTGACAATGATGTCAGACGCCGGCGACATGCACGCACGCTGCGGCTGACGTCAGCGCCTGCCAGCCTCAGATTGGCTGGCGGCGCCGCGGCTGTTAACTATTGACGTGCGGGCCCGCGCCCGCACGTCAATAGCTTTAAACAGCTGCAGCGTCGGCGCTAAGGGCCCGGTTAGCCTGCGGCTGCCGGTAGGGGCCCGGTGAGCAGATAAGAGATATGCGGGCCCCCTCTGCTCACCGGGCCCCATACGCCAGTCACGGCCGTCATGCCCTGATGGCGGCCCTGCCATCAACCATCATCAAGGTGGTCTCATTAAAACTGATGGGTACCTGACCTCCTTGTCCAAATGTGAACACTTACCGAAGGCCAATGTCTGTATGCTTGGGTGAATATGGACACCTCTGTCAGCAAAGGTTTTTAATTACATCTATTCACACTTGGTTCCGGCCAACCCATATGTAGGCTTTGCTGAGAGAGGTGTCCATATTCACCCAAGCATGCAGACATTAGCCTTTGGTAAGTGTTCACATTTGGACAGGGAGGTCAGGTACCCATCAGTTTTAATGAGACCACCTTGACGATGGTTGATGGGCTCACACTATTTGGCCAAATTCTGTGCTAAGCGTCTCAAAATTTTTTTCCTAATGTTCAAAAAGCAATTTTGCTATTCATATTTCATGTATTTCATATTTGACGTGTTTGGCACGATAGAGTGCAACCTTTTTTGTATATTATATATGGAGGTAGCTGCTCCTGGTATGCACCTATTCACACTAGTTTGGATGTGCCAGTCGTTTTTCTGTCATTACCAAAAAGCAAAGTGTCTGGAGAGTTGAGTGACATAAATCACAAATAGTAACTGCAGTGGATTTAATAGATCACAGCAAGACTTCTTTATTCATTGATTATTTTTATTAATTAATTTTGCTTGCTTATTTAGTGCCATTAATCACACAGCCCTTTACAGACATCATCGCTGTCCCCATTGCGGCGCACAATCTACGTTCTCTATCAGTTTCTGCAGTGTGGGACGAAACCCAGCAAACATGGGGAGAACATAAAAACTCCTTGTAGATGTTGTCCTTGCTGGGATTTGAACCCAAGACCCCATTGCTGTAAGGCTGCTGTGCTAACCACTGAGCCACCGTGCTGCCCTATATATAGTAGAGTGCTAGCCACTGAGCCACCGTGCTGCCCTATATATAGTAGAGTGCTGACCACTGAGCCACCGTGCTGCCCTATATATAGTAGAGTGCTAACCACTGAGCCACCGTGCTGCCCTATATATAGTAGAGTGCTAACCACTGAGCCACCGTGCTGCCCTATATATAGTAGAGTGCTAACCACTGAGCCACCGTGCTGCCCTATATATAGTAGAGTGCTGACCACTGAGCCACCGTGCTGCCCTATATATAGTAGAGTGCTGACCACTGAGCCACCGTGCTGCCCTATATATAGTAGAGTGCTAACCACTGAGCCACCGTGCTGCCCTATATATAGTAGAGTGCTAACCACTGAGCCACCGTGCTGCCCTATATATAGTAGAGTGCTAACCACTGAGCCACCGTGCTGCCCTATATATAGTAGAGTGCTAACCACTGAGCCACTGTGCTGCCCTATATATAGTAGAGTGCTAACCACTGAGCCACCGTGCTGCCCTATATATAGTAGAGTGCTAACCACTGAGCCACCGTGCTGCCCTATATATAGTAGAGTGCTAACCACTGAGCCACTGTGCTGCCCTATATATAGTAGAGTGCTAACCACTGAGCCACTGTGCTGCCCTATATATAGTAGAGTGCTAACCACTGAGCCACCGTGCTGCCCTATATATAGTAGAGTGCTAACCACTGAGCCACCGTGCTGCCCTATATATAGTAGAGTGCTAACCACTGAGCCACCGTGCTGCCCTATATATAGTAGAGTGCTGACCACTGAGCCACTGTGCTGCCCTATATATAGTAGAGTGCTAACCACTGAGCCACCGTGCTGCCCTATATATAGTAGAGTGCTAACCACTGAGCCACCGTGCTGCCCTATATATAGTAGAGTGCTGACCACTGAGCCACTGTGCTGCCCTATATATAGTAGAGTGCTAACCACTGAGCCACTGTGCTGCCCTATATATAGTAGAGTGCTAACCACTGAGCCACCGTGCTGCCCTATATATAGTAGAGTGCTGACCACTGAGCCACTGTGCTGCCCTATATATAGCAGAGTGCTAACCACTGAGCCACCGTGCTGCCCTATATATAGTAGAGTGCTAACCACTGAGCCACCGTGCTGCCCTATATATAGTTGAGTGCTAGCCACTGAGCCACCGTGCTGCCAATACAGCATACAGATGATCAGCGACTAGAGATTAGTTATTACATTACTGATCGTATACTGATCCTGAGTTACCTCCTGTATTATACTCCAGAGCTGCACTCACTATTCTACTGGTGCAGTCACTGTGTACATACATTACATTACTGATCTTGAGTTACCTCCTGTATTATACTCCAGAGCTGCACTCATTATTCTGCTGGTGCAGTCACTGTATACATACATTACATTATTGATCCTGAGTTACCTCCTGTATTATACTCCGGAGCTGCACTCACTATTCTGCTGGTGCAGTCACTGTATAAATACAATACTGATCCTGAGTTACATCCTGTATTATACCCCAGAGCTGCACTCACTATTCTGCTGGTGCAGTCACTGTATACACACATTACATTACTGATCCTGAGTTACGTCCTGTATTATATCCCAGAGCTGCACTCACTATTCTGCTGGTGCAGTCACTGTGTACATACATTACATTACTGATCCTGAGTTACCTCCTGTATTATACTCCAGAGCTGCACTCATTATTCTGCTGGTGCAGTCACTGTATACATACATTACATTATTGATCCTGAGTTACCTCCTGTATTATACTCCAGAGCTGCACTCACTATTCTGCTGGTGCAGTCACTGTATACATACATTACATTACTGATCCTGAGTTACATCCTGTATTATACTCCAGAGCTGCACTCACTATTCTGCTGGTGCAGTCACTGTGTACATACATTACATTACTGATACTGAGTTACATCCTGTATTATACCCCAGAGCTGCACTCACTATTCTGCTGGTGCAGTCACTGTGTACATACATTACATTACTGATCCTGAGTTACATCCTGTATTATACCCCAGAGCTGCACTCACTATTCTGCTGGTGCAGTCACTGTGTACATACATTACATTACTGATCCTGAGTTACCTCCTGTATTATACTCCAGAGCTGCACTCACTATTCTGCTGGTGCAGTCACTGTGTACATACATTACATTACTGATCCTGAGTTACATCCTGTATTATACCCCAGAGCTGCACTCACTATTCTGCTGGTGCAGTCACTGTGTACATACATTACATTACTGATCCTGAGTTACCTCCTGTATTATACTCCAGAGCTGCACTCACTATTCTGCTGGTGCAGTCACTGTGTACATACATTACATTACTGATCCTGAGTTACATCCTGTATTATACTCCAGAGCTGCACTCATTATTCTGCTGGTGCAGTCACTGTATACATACATTACATTATTGATCCTGAGTTACCTCCTGTATTATACTCCAGAGCTGCACTCACTATTCTGCTGGTGCAGTCACTGTGTACATACATTAAATTACTGATCCTGAGTTACATCCTGTATTATACCCCAGAGCTGCACTCACTATTCTGCTGGTGCAGTCACTGTGTACATACATTACATTACTGATCCTGAGTTACCTCCTGTATTATACTCCAGAGCTGCACTCACTATTCTGCTGGTGCAGTCACTGTGTACATACATTACATTACTGATCCTGAGTTACATCCTGTATTATACCCCAGAGCTGCACTCACTATTCTGCTGGTGCAGTCACTGTGTACATACATAACATTACTGATCCTGAGTTACATCCTGTATTATACCCCAGAGCTGCACTCACTATTCTGCTGGTGCAGTCACTGTGTACATACATTACATTACTGATCCTGAGTTACATCCTGTATTATACCCCAGAGCTGCACTCACTATTCTGCTGGTGCAGTCACTGTGTACATACATTACATTACTGATCCTGAGTTACCTCCTGTATTATACTCCAGAGCTGCACTCACTATTCTGCTGGTGCAGTCACTGTGTACATACATTACATTACTGATCCTGAGTTACATCCTGTATTATACCCCAGAGCTGCACTCACTATTCTGCTGGTGCAGTCACTGTGTACATACATTACATTACTGATCCTGAGTTACCTCCTGTATTATACTCCAGAGCTGCACTCACTATTCTGCTGGTGCAGTCACTGTGTACATACATTACATTACTGATCCTGAGTTACATCCTGTATTATACTCCAGAGCTGCACTCATTATTCTGCTGGTGCAGTCACTGTATACATACATTACATTATTGATCCTGAGTTACCTCCTGTATTATACTCCAGAGCTGCACTCACTATTCTGCTGGTGCAGTCACTGTGTACATACATTAAATTACTGATCCTGAGTTACATCCTGTATTATACCCCAGAGCTGCACTCACTATTCTGCTGGTGCAGTCACTGTGTACATACATTACATTACTGATCCTGAGTTACCTCCTGTATTATACTCCAGAGCTGCACTCACTATTCTGCTGGTGCAGTCACTGTGTACATACATTACATTACTGATCCTGAGTTACATCCTGTATTATACCCCAGAGCTGCACTCACTATTCTGCTGGTGCAGTCACTGTGTACATACATAACATTACTGATCCTGAGTTACATCCTGTATTATACCCCAGAGCTGCACTCACTATTCTGCTGGTGCAGTCACTGTGTACATACATTACATTACTGATCCTGAGTTACCTCCTGTATTATACTCCAGAGCTGCACTCATTATTCTGCTGGTGCAGTCACTGTATACATACATTACATTATTGATCCTGAGTTACCTCCTGTATTATACTCCAGAGCTGCACTCACTATTCTGCTGGTTCAGTCACTGTATACATACATTACATTACTGATCCTGAGTTACATCCTGTATTATACCCCAGAGCTGCACTCACTATTCTGCTGGTGCAGTCACTGTGTACATACATTACATTACTGATCCTGAGTTACCTCCTGTATTATACTCCAGAGCTGCACTCACTATTCTGCTGGTGCAGTCACTGTGTACATACATTACATTACTGATCCTGAGTTACATCCTGTATTATACTCCAGAGCTGCACTCATTATTCTGCTGGTGCAGTCACTGTATACATACATTACATTATTGATCCTGAGTTACCTCCTGTATTATACTCCAGAGCTGCACTCACTATTCTGCTGGTGCAGTCACTGTGTACATACATTAAATTACTGATCCTGAGTTACATCCTGTATTATACCCCAGAGCTGCACTCACTATTCTGCTGGTGCAGTCACTGTGTACATACATTACATTACTGATCCTGAGTTACCTCCTGTATTATACTCCAGAGCTGCACTCACTATTCTGCTGGTGCAGTCACTGTGTACATACATTACATTACTGATCCTGAGTTACATCCTGTATTATACCCCAGAGCTGCACTCACTATTCTGCTGGTGCAGTCACTGTGTACATACATAACATTACTGATCCTGAGTTACATCCTGTATTATACCCCAGAGCTGCACTCACTATTCTGCTGGTGCAGTCACTGTGTACATACATTACATTACTGATCCTGAGTTACCTCCTGTATTATACTCCAGAGCTGCACTCATTATTCTGCTGGTGCAGTCACTGTATACATACATTACATTATTGATCCTGAGTTACCTCCTGTATTATACTCCAGAGCTGCACTCACTATTCTGCTGGTTCAGTCACTGTATACATACATTACATTACTGATCCTGAGTTAAGTCCTGTATTATAATCCAGAGCTGCACTCACTATTCTGCTGGTGCAGTCACTGTATACATACATTACATTACTGATCCTCAGTTACATCCTGTATTATACTCCAGAGCTGCACTCATTATTCTGCTGGTGCAGTCACTGTGTACATACATTACATTACTGATACTGAGTTACATCCTGTATTATACCCCAGAGCTGCACTCACTATTCTGCTGGTGCAGTCACTGTGTACATACATTACATTACTGATCCTGAGTTACATCCTGTATTATACCCCAGAGCTGCACTCACTATTCTGCTGGTGCAGTCACGGTGTACATACATTACATTACTGATCCTGAGTTACATCCTGTATTATACTCCAGAGCTGCACTCATTATTCTGCTGGTGCAGTCACTGTATACATACATTACATTATTGATCCTGAGTTACATCCTGTATTATACTCCAGAGCTGCACTCACTATTCTGCTGGTGCAGTCACTGTATACATACATTACATTACTGATCCTGAGTTACATCCTGTATTATACTCCAGAGCTGCACTCACTATTCTGCTAGTGCAGTCACTGTATACATACATTACATTACTGATCCTGAGTTACATCCTGTATTATACTCCAGAGCTGCACTCATTATTCTGCTGGTGCAGTCACTGTGTACATACATTACATTAAAAATCCTGAGTTACCTCCTGTATTATACTCCAGAGCTGCACTCACTATTCTGCTGGTGCAGTCACTATGTACATACATTACATTACTGATCCTGAGTTATATCCTGTATTATACCCCAGAGCTGTACTCACTATTCTGCTGGTGCAGTCACTGTGTACATACATTACATTACTGATCCTGAGTTACATCCTGTATTATACCCCAGAGCTGCACTCACTATTCTGCTGGTGCAGTCACTGTGTACATACATTACATTACTGATCCTGAGTTACATCCTGTATTATACCCCAGAGCTGCACTCACTATTCTGCTGGTGCAGTCACTGTGTACATACATTACATTACTGATCCTGAGTTACCTCCTGTGTTATACTCCAGAGCTGCACTCACTATTCTGCTGGTGCAGTCACTGTGTACATACATTACATTACTGATCCTGAGTTACATCCTGTATTATACCCCAGAGCTGCACTCACTATTCTGCTGGTGCAGTCACTGTGTACATACATTACATTACTGATCCTGACTTACCTCCTGTATTATACTCCAGAGCTGCACTCACTATTCTGCTGGTGCAGTCACTGTGTACATACATTACATTACTGATCCTGAGTTACATCCTGTATTATACCCCAGAGCTGCACTCACTATTCTGCTGGTGCAGTCACTGTGTACATACATTACATTACTGATCCTGAGTTACCTCCTGTATTATACTCCAGAGCTGCACTCACTATTCTGCTGGTGCAGTCACTGTGTACATACATTACATTACTGATCCTGAGTTACATCCTGTATTATACTCCAGAGCTGCACTCATTATTCTGCTGGTGCAGTCACTGTATACATACATTAGATTATTGATCCTGAGTTACCTCCTGTATTATACTCCAGAGCTGCACTCACTATTCTGCTGGTGCAGTCACTGTGTACATACATTAAATTACTGATCCTGAGTTACATCCTGTATTATACCCCAGAGCTGCACTCACTATTCTGCTGGTGCAGTCACTGTGTACATACATTACATTACTGATCCTGAGTTACCTCCTGTATTATACTCCAGAGCTGCACTCACTATTCTGCTGGTGCAGTCACTGTGTACATACATTACATTACTGATCCTGAGTTACATCCTGTATTATACCCCAGAGCTGCACTCACTATTCTGCTGGTGCAGTCACTGTGTACATACATAACATTACTGATCCTGAGTTACATCCTGTATTATACCCCAGAGCTGCACTCACTATTCTGCTGGTGCAGTCACTGTGTACATACATTACATTACTGATCCTGAGTTACCTCCTGTATTATACTCCAGAGCTGCACTCATTATTCTGCTGGTGCAGTCACTGTATACATACATTACATTATTGATCCTGAGTTACCTCCTGTATTATACTCCAGAGCTGCACTCACTATTCTGCTGGTTCAGTCACTGTATACATACATTACATTACTGATCCTGAGTTACATCCTGTATTATAATCCAGAGCTGCACTCACTATTCTGCTGGTGCAGTCACTGTATACATACATTACATTACTGATCCTGACTTACATCCTGTATTATACTCCAGAGCTGCACTCATTATTCTGCTGGTGCAGTCACTGTGTACATACATTACATTACTGATACTGAGTTACATCCTGTATTATACCCCAGAGCTGCACTCACTATTCTGCTGGTGCAGTCACTGTGTACATACATTACATTACTGATCCTGAGTTACATCCTGTATTATACCCCAGAGCTGCACTCACTATTCTGCTGGTGCAGTCACGGTGTACATACATTACATTACTGATCCTGAGTTACATCCTGTATTATACTCCAGAGCTGCACTCATTATTCTGCTGGTGCAGTCACTGTATACATACATTACATTATTGATCCTGAGTTACATCCTGTATTATACTCCAGAGCTGCACTCACTATTCTGCTGGTGCAGTCACTGTATACATACATTACATTACTGATCCTGAGTTACATCCTGTATTATACTCCAGAGCTGCACTCACTATTCTGCTAGTGCAGTCACTGTATACATACATTACATTACTGATCCTGAGTTACATCCTGTATTATACTCCAGAGCTGCACTCATTATTCTGCTGGTGCAGTCACTGTGTACATACATTACATTAAAAATCCTGAGTTACCTCCTGTATTATACTCCAGAGCTGCACTCACTATTCTGCTGGTGCAGTCACTATGTACATACATTACATTACTGATCCTGAGTTATATCCTGTATTATACCCCAGAGCTGTACTCACTATTCTGCTGGTGCAGTCACTGTGTACATACATTACATTACTGATCCTGAGTTACATCCTGTATTATACCCCAGAGCTGCACTCACTATTCTGCTGGTGCAGTCACTGTGTACATACATTACATTACTGATCCTGAGTTACATCCTGTATTATACCCCAGAGCTGCACTCACTATTCTGCTGGTGCAGTCACTGTGTACATACATTACATTACTGATCCTGAGTTATCTCCTGTATTATACTCCAGAGCTGCACTCACTATTCTGCTGGTGCAGTCACTGTGTACATACATTACATTACTGATCCTGAGTTACATCCTGTATTATACCCCAGAGCTGCACTTACTATTCTGCTGGTGCAGTCACTGTGTACATACATTACATTACTGATCCTGAGTTACCTCCTGTATTATACTCCAGAGCTGCACTCACTATTCTGCTGGTGCAGTCACTGTGTACATACATTACATTACTGATCCTGAGTTACATCCTGTATTATACCCCAGAGCTGCACTCACTATTCTGCTGGTGCAGTCACTGTGTACATACATTACTGATCCTGAGTTACCTCCTGTATTATACTCCAGAGCTGCACTCACTATTCTGCTGGTGCAGTCACTGTGTACATACATTATATTACTGATCCTGAGTTACATCCTGTATTATACCCCAGAGCTGCACTCACTATTCTGCTGGTGCAGTCACTGTGTACATACATTACATTACTGATCCTGAGTTACCTCCTGTATTATACTCCAGAGCTGCACTCACTATTCTGCTGGTGCAGTCACTGTGTACATACATTACATTACTGATCCTGAGTTACATCCTGTATTATACTCCAGAGCTGCACTCACTATTCTGCTGGTGCAGTCACTGTGTACATACATTACATTACTGATACTGAGTTACATCCTGTATTATACCCCAGAGCTGCACTCACTATTCTGCTGGTGCAGTCACTGTGTACATACATTACATTACTGATCCTGAGTTACATCCTGTATTATACCCCAGAGCTGCACTCACTATTCTGCTGGTGCAGTCACTGTGTACATACATTACATTACTGATCCTGAGTTACCTCCTGTATTATACTCCAGAGCTGCACTCACTATTCTGCTGGTGCAGTCACTGTGTACATACATTACATTACTGATCCTGAGTTACATCCTGTATTATACCCCAGAGCTGCACTCACTATTCTGCTGGTGCAGTCACTGTGTACATACATTACATTACTGATCCTGAGTTACCTCCTGTATTATACTCCAGAGCTGCACTCACTATTCTGCTGGTGCAGTCACTGTGTACATACATTACATTACTGATCCTGAGTTACATCCTGTATTATACTCCAGAGCTGCACTCATTATTCTGCTGGTGCAGTCACTGTTTACATACATTACATTATTGATCCTGAGTTACCTCCTGTATTATACTCCAGAGCTGCACTCACTATTCTGCTGGTGCAGTCACTGTGTACATACATTAAATTACTGATCCTGAGTTACATCCTGTATTATACCCCAGAGCTGCACTCACTATTCTGCTGGTGCAGTCACTGTGTACATACATTACATTACTGATCCTGAGTTACCTCCTGTATTATACTCCAGAGCTGCACTCACTATTCTGCTGGTGCAGTCACTGTGTACATACATTACATTACTGATCCTGAGTTACATCCTGTATTATACCCCAGAGCTGCACTCACTATTCTGCTGGTGCAGTCACTGTGTACATACATAACATTACTGATCCTGAGTTACATCCTGTATTATACCCCAGAGCTGCACTCACTATTCTGCTGGTGCAGTCACTGTGTACATACATTACATTACTGATCCTGAGTTACCTCCTGTATTATACTCCAGAGCTGCACTCATTATTCTGCTGGTGCAGTCACTGTATACATACATTACATTATTGATCCTGAGTTACCTCCTGTATTATACTCCAGAGCTGCACTCACTATTCTGCTGGTTCAGTCACTGTATACATACATTACATTACTGATCCTGAGTTACATCCTGTATTATAATCCAGAGCTGCACTCACTATTCTGCTGGTGCAGTCACTGTATACATACATTACATTACTGATCCTGAGTTACATCCTGTATTATACTCCAGAGCTGCACTCATTATTCTGCTGGTGCAGTCACTGTGTACATACATTACATTACTGATCCTGAGTTACATCCTGTATTATACCCCAGAGCTGCACTCACTATTCTGCTGGTGCAGTCACGGTGTACATACATTACATTACTGATCCTGAGTTACATCCTGTATTATACTCCAGAGCTGCACTCATTATTCTGCTGGTGCAGTCACTGTATACATACATTACATTATTGATCCTGAGTTACATCCTGTATTATACTCCAGAGCTGCACTCACTATTCTGCTGGTGCAGTCACTGTATACATACATTACATTACTGATCCTGAGTTACATCCTGTATTATACTCAAGAGCTGCACTCACTATTCTGCTAGTGCAGTCACTGTATACATACATTACATTACTGATCCTGAGTTACATCCTGTATTATACTCCAGAGCTGCACTCATTATTCTGCTGGTGCAGTCACTGTGTACATACATTACATTAAAAATCCTGAGTTACCTCCTGTATTATACTCCAGAGCTGCACTCACTATTCTGCTGGTGCAGTCACTATGTACATACATTACATTACTGATCCTGAGTTATATCCTGTATTATACCCCAGAGCTGTACTCACTATTCTGCTGGTGCAGTCACTGTGTACATACATTACATTACTGATCCTGAGTTACATCCTGTATTATACCCCAGAGCTGCACTCACTATTCTGCTGGTGCAGTCACTGTGTACATACATTACATTACTGATCCTGAGTTACATCCTGTATTATACCCCAGAGCTGCACTCACTATTCTGCTGGTGCAGTCACTGTGTACATACATTACATTACTGATCCTGAGTTACCTCCTGTATTATACTCCAGAGCTGCACTCACTATTCTGCTGGTGCAGTCACTGTGTACATACATTACATTACTGATCCTGAGTTACATCCTGTATTATACCCCAGAGCTGCACTCACTATTCTGCTGGTGCAGTCACTGTGTACATACATTACATTACTGATCCTGAGTTACCTCCTGTATTATACTCCAGAGCTGCACTCACTATTCTGCTGGTGCAGTCACTGTGTACATACATTACATTACTGATCCTGAGTTACATCCTGTATTATACCCCAGAGCTGCACTCACTATTCTGCTGGTGCAGTCACTGTGTACATACATTACTGATCCTGAGTTACCTCCTGTATTATACTCCAGAGCTGCACTCACTATTCTGCTGGTGCAGTCACTGTGTACATACATTATATTACTGATCCTGAGTTACATCCTGTATTATACCCCAGAGCTGCACTCACTATTCTGCTGGTGCAGTCACTGTGTACATACATTACATTACTGATCCTGAGTTACCTCCTGTATTATACTCCAGAGCTGCACTCACTATTCTGCTGGTGCAGTCACTGTGTACATACATTACATTACTGATCCTGAGTTACATCCTGTATTATACCCCAGAGCTGCACTCACTATTCTGCTGGTGCAGTCACTGTGTACATACATAACATTACTGATCCTGAGTTACATCCTGTATTATACCCCAGAGCTGCACTCACTATTCTGCAGGTGCAGTCACTGTGTGCATACATTACATTACTGATCCTGAGTTACCTCCTGTATTATACTCCAGAGCTGCACTCACTATTCTGCTGGTGCAGTCACTGTGTACATACATTACATTACTGATCCTGAGTTACATCCTGTATTATACCCCAGAGCTGCACTCACTATTCTGCTGGTGCAGTCACTGTGTACATACATTACATTACTGATCCTGAGTTACATCCTGTATTATACCCCAGAGCTGCACTCACTATTCTGCTGGTGCAGTCACTGTGTACATACATTACATTACTGATCCTGAGTTACCTCCTGTATTATACTCCAGAGCTGCACTCACTATTCTGCTGGTGCAGTCACTGTGTACATACATAACATTACTGATCCTGAGTTACATCCTGTATTATACCCCAGAGCTGCACTCACTATTCTGCTGGTGCAGTCACTGTGTACATACATTACATTACTGATCCTGAGTTACATCCTGTATTATACCCCAGAGCTGCACTCACTATTCTGCTGGTGCAGTCACTGTGTACATACATTACATTACTGATCCTGAGTTACCTCCTGTATTATACTCCAGAGCTGCACTCACTATTCTGCTGGTGCAGTCACTGTGTACATACATTACATTACTGATCCTGAGTTACATCCTGTATTATACCCCAGAGCTGCACTCACTATTCTGCTGGTGCAGTCACTGTGTACATACATTACATTACTGATCCTGAGTTACATCCGGTATTATACCCCAGAGCTGCACTCACTATTCTGCTGGTGCAGTCACTGTGTACATACATTACATTACTGATCCTGAGTTACCTTCTGTATTATACTCCAGAGCTGCACTCACTATTCTGCTGGTGCAGTCACTGTGTACATACATTACATTACTGATCCTGAGTTACATCCTGTATTATACCCCAGAGCTGCACTCACTATTCTGCTGGTGCAGTCACTGTGTACATACATTACATTACTGGTCCTGAGTTACATCCTGTATTATACCCCAAAGCTGCACTCACTATTCTGCTGGTGCAGTCACTGTGTACATACATTACATTACTGATCCTGAGTTACCTCCTGTATTATACTCCAGAGCTGCACTCATATTCTGCTGGTGCAGTCACTGTGTACATACATTACATTACTGATCCTGAGTTACATCCTGTATTATACCCCAGAGCTGCACTCACTATTCTGCTGGTGCAGTCACTGTGCACATACATTACATTACTGATCCTGAGTTACATCCTGTATTATACCCCAGAGCTGCACTCACTATTCTGCTGGTGCAGTCACTGTGTACATACATTACATTACTGATCCTGAGTTACCTCCTGTATTATACTCCAGAGCTGCACTCACTATTCTGCTGGTGCAGTCACTGTGTACATACATTACATTACTGATCCTGAGTTACATCCTGTATTATACCCCAGAGCTGCACTCACTATTCTGCTGGTGCAGTCACTGTGCACATACATTACATTACTGATCCTGAGTTACATCCTGTATTATACCCCAGAGCTGCACTCACTATTCTGCTGGTGCAGTCACTGTGTACATACATTACATTACTGATCCTGAGTTACCTTCTGTATTATACTCCAGAGCTGCACTCACTATTCTGCTGGTGCAGTCACTGTGTACATACATTACATTACTGATCCTGAGTTACATCCTGTATTATACCCCAGAGCTGCACTCACTATTCTGCTGGTGCAGTCACTGTGTACATACATTACATTACTGGTCCTGAGTTACATCCTGTATTATACCCCAAAGCTGCACTCACTATTCTGCTGGTGCAGTCACTGTGTACATACATTACATTACTGATCCTGAGTTACCTCCTGTATTATACTCCAGAGCTGCACTCATATTCTGCTGGTGCAGTCACTGTGTACATACATTACATTACTGATCCTGAGTTACATCCTGTATTATACCCCAGAGCTGCACTCACTATTCTGCTGGTGCAGTCACTGTGCACATACATTACATTACTGATCCTGAGTTACATCCTGTATTATACCCCAGAGCTGCACTCACTATTCTGCTGGTGCAGTCACTGTGTACATACATTACATTACTGATCCTGAGTTACCTCCTGTATTATACTCCAGAGCTGCACTCACTATTCTGCTGGTGCAGTCACTGTGTACATACATTACATTACTGATTCTGAGTTACCTCCTGTATTATACTCCAGAGCTGCACTCACTATTCTGCTAATTATTACCTTCTTAACATAGACATAAATTAGGGTGAAATTGCGCTGTGATGTTTAACACTTCATCTGATTCTATTCTATATTATTGTTTAATACTTCTGTCATCATTGGGCAGAAAAATATTCACATCGATATTATTGTTTAAATATTTTTATTGGTATTTTAAAACTTTTAAAGGTAAAACACACACAATATACACTATATATATAAATCAGAAGGGAGTAAGGAAATGGGAGAGAGGAAAGTTGATAAATTTAATGGGAAGGGTGAAAGAAAAGGGAAAGATCAGACCTGATTCTATTTTGTGCCTTCAGCTTCCATCTCTTTCATCTCATCCTCTTCTTGATAAGGAACAGTCAGTGGCAAAGGGAAAAGAGAGAAGAAACCAGTGATTCCGGGTCAGAATATAAGTGTTTGTTACCCTGAATACATATCATTCTGCATAGAAGCTGTATACATCACACGGAGGGGAGGTTTTAATTTGAATTAAACATGAAGTTGCTTCACTTTGGATTTTGAGTGATTTAGAAGAATAAGGACCTTAATGGACACCTCTGAATGATGCCTCCTGGTCAGAGTAGACGGCCGGGCTTGGTGCCTTTCCATTTGTCCCACTTCTTGCTTTATAAGTTCTTCCTCACATTGTTTAATTGCTACAAATGATGTTGTTTTCCAAGGATGCGGTAGCAGCTTTCACACACAAGGTTGGATGTTCGCAGGCTACAATACGAGTGCAGCAGCCAGAATTAGATATTTTATTGCTTTGTTGCAGTAAACAGGATGTTAATCAACAACCTGTTCCTTCTTGGCCACCTAAACCCCCAGTGTCAGAAGCGCTGATTTGTCTGTGCGGCCGGATGATAAGAAAGTCTAAGATGATGACAACCACTCTGTTGTCTGATACAATTGGCTTTAGAGGAATGTAGCAAATAATTCTGCAATTATACATCAGTGTCATTCCGAACACGACAGAAAAGCATTCCTTCAAAAAATGTTTAGATTTTTATTATTTTGATTTCTTTTTAGAAAATCAAACATCGGAGCCGAAGAAACATTTTATATCTACTATCCGTTAAATGTTTGGATAAGAAGATACTTTTCAGATGCCGTCAGTAAGATATTACACAAAACTTCATAGGGGTCTAAAAATTGTTTCCATTTACATATAATGGGAATGTTTCTTCCTTTGAAGTAATAGGAGTAGAAAGAGTTAAACAACCGTTTAGGGGAGGAGACCTTAAACGATAGTTAATAAACCGAGAAACTTGGTGGATATTTCCGTTAAAAACTAGATTCCCTTTGGGATGAAACTGAAAGAGAGAAGATACAGATTAGAGATTAGAAAAAACTTTTTGACAGTGAGGGTGATCAATGAGTGGAACAGGCGGCCACGAGAGGTGGTGAGTTCTCCATCAATGGAAGTCTTCACACAGAGGCTGGACGGACATCTGCCTGAGATGATTTAGTGAATCCTGCATTGAGCAGAGGGTTGAACCAGATGACCCAGAAGGTCCCTTCCAACTCTAACATTCTAGGATTCTAGGATTTGATTTGTTTTACCATTCGCACATGATTTCAGATGAAGACATGAATCCTAATGTGGATTGGCCGGGGTTTGATTTGAAATAGTACAGAGGAAATAACACAACACATTGTGGAATTTATTCCATGATACATGCAATGAAAAAGATCATCTGATCGAAACATGTCTCTCAGCCATTTTAACCTTTTTATCATGAAGCTGCGACTTCTTCAAGTCTAAATAATTTGTATAAAAAAATTTGATTTTTAACAGAAGATATTGAAAACTGGTTTCTACTTATTTTTCTACTATAATACTGCCCCTATGTACAAGAATATAACTACTATAATACTGCTCCTATGTACAAGAATATAACTACTATAATACTGCCCATATGTACAAAAATATAACTACTATAATACTGCCCCTATGTACAGGAATATAACTACTATAATACTGCCCCCTGTGTACAGGAATATAACTACTATAATACTGCTCCTATGTACAAGAATATAACTACTATAATACTGCCCCCTGTGTACAAGAATATAACTACTATAATACTGCTCCTATGTACAAGAATATAACTATTATAATACTTCTCCCTATATACAAGAATGTAACTACTATAATACTGCTCCTATGTACAAGAATATAACTACTATAATACTGCCCCCTATGTACAATAATATAACTACTATAATACTGCTCCTATATACAAGAATATAACTACTATAATACTGCCCCTATGTACAAAAATATAACTACTATAATACTGCTCCTATGTACAAGAATATAACTATTATAATACTTCTCCCTATATACAAGAATGTAACTACTATAATACTGCTCCTATATACAAGAATATAACTACTATAATACTGCTCCTATATACAAGAATATAACTACTATAATACTGCTCCTATGTACAAGAATATAACTATTATAATACTTCTCCCTATATACAAGAATGTAACTACTATAATACTGCTCCTATATACAAGAATATAACTACTATAATACTGCTCCTATGTACAATAATATAACTACTATAATACTGCTCCTATATACAAGAATATAACTACTATAATACTGCCCCTATGTACAAAAATATAACTACTATAATACTGCCCCTATGTACAGGAATATAACTACTGTAATACTGCCCCCTGTGTACAGGAATATAACTACTATAATACTGCCCCAATGTACAAGAATATAACTACTATAATACTGCCCCCTGTGTACAAGAATATAACTACTATAATACTGCTCCTATGTACAAGAATATAACTACTATAATACTGCTCCTATGTACAAGAATATAACTACTATAATACTGCTCCTATGTACAAGAATATGACTACTATAATACTACTCCTATGTACAAGAATATAACTACTATAATACTGCTCCTATGTACAAGAATATAACTACTATAATACTGCTCCTATGTACAAGAATATAACTACTATAATACTGCTCCTATATACAAGAATATAACTACTATAATACTGCCCCTATGTACAAAAATATAACTACTATAATACTGCCCCTATGTACAAGAATATAACTACTATAATACTGCCCCTATGTACAAGAATATAACTACTATAATACTGCCCTATGTACAAGAATATAACTACTATAATACTGCCCCTATGTACAAGAATATAACTACTATAATACTGCCCCTATGTACAAGAATTAAACTACTATAATACTGCTCCTATGTACAAGAATATAACTACTATAATACTGCTCCTGTGTACAAGAATATAACTACTATAATACTGCCCCTATGTACAAGAATATAACTACTATAATACTGCTCCTATGTACAAGAATATAAATACTATAATACTGCTCCTGTGTACAAGAATATAACTACTATAATACTGCTCCTATGTACAAGAATATAACTACTATAATACTGCCCCTATGTACAAGAATATAACTACTATAATACTGCCCCTATGTACATGAATATAACTACTATAATACTGCCCCTATGTACAAGAATATAACTACTATAATACTGCTCCCTATGTATAAGAATATAACTGCTATAATACTGCTCCCTATGTATAAGAATATAACTGCTATAATACTGCTCCTATGTACAAGAATATAACTACTATAATACTGCCCCTATGTACAAGAATATAACTACTATAATACTGCCCCTATGTACAAGAATATAACTACTATAATACTGCCCCTATGTACAAGAATATAACTACTATAATACTGCTCCCTATGTATAAGAATATAACTGCTATAATACTGCTCCTATGTACAAGAATATAACTACTATAATACTGCCCCTATGTACAAGAATATAACTACTATAATACTGCCCCTATGTACAAGAATATAACTACTATAATACTGCTCCCTATGTATAAGAATATAACTGCTATAATACTGCTGCTGTGTACAAGAAAATAACTACTATAATACTGCCCCTATGTACAAGAATATAACTACTATATTACTGCTCCTATGTACAAGAATATAACTACTATAATACTGCTCCCTATGTATAAGAATATAACTGCTATAATACTGCTCCTATGTATAAGAATATAACTGTTATAATACTGCCCCTATGTACAAGAATATAACTACTATAATACTGCCCCTATGTACAAGAATATAACTACTATAATACTGCCCCTATGTACAAGAATATAACTACTATAATACTGCTCCCTATGTATAAGAATATAACTGCTATAATACTGCTCCTATGTACAAGAATATAACTGCTATAATACTGCTCCTATGTACAAGAATATAACTACTATAATACTGCTCCCTATGTATAAGAATATAACTGCTATAATACTGCTCCCTATGTATAAGAATATAACTGCTATAATACTGCTCCTATGTACAAGAATATAACTACTATAATACTGCCCCTATGTACATGAATATAACTACTATAATACTGCTCCCTATGTATAAGAATATAACTGCTATAATACTGCTCCCTATGTATAAGAATATAACTGCTATAATACTGCTCCTATGTACAAGAATATAACTACTATAATACTGCCCCTATGTACAAGAATATAACTACTATAATACTGCCCCTATGTACAAGAATATAACTACTATAATACTGCCCCTATGTACAAGAATATAACTACTATAATACTGCCCCTATGTACAAGAATATAACTACTATAATACTGCCCCTATGTACAAGAATATAACTACTATAATACTGCTCCCTATATATAAGAATATAACTGCTGTAATACTGCCCCTATGTACAAGAATATAACTACTATAATACTGCCTCCTATGTATAAGAATATAACTACTATAATACTGCTCCTATGTACAAGAATATAACTACTATAATACTGCTCCCTATGTATAAGAATATAACTGCTATAATACTGCTCCTATGTACAAGAATATAACTACTATAATACTGCCCCTATGTACAAGAATATAACTACTATAATACTGCTCCCTATGTATAAGAATATAACTACTATAATACTGCTCCTATGTACAAGAATATAACTACTATAATACTGCTCCTATGTACAGCAATATAACTACTATAATACTGCTCCTATGTACAAGAATATACCTATTATAATACTGTCCCTATGTACAAGAATATAACTACTATAATACTGCCCCTATGTACAAGAATATAACTACTATAATACTGCTCCCTATATATAAGAATATAACTGCTATAATACTGCCCCTATGTACAAGAATATAACTACTATAATACTGCTCCCTATGTATAAGAATATAACTGCTATAATACTGCTCCTATGTACAAGAATATAACTACTATAATACTGCCTCCTATGTATAAGAATATAACTACTATAATACTGCCCCTATGTACAAGAATATAACTACTAAAATACTGCTCCCTATGTACAGGGTGGAGTGCGGTAATTTGCTTTTTTGCACTGCATGCTGTGGCGGCACTGTCGGTCGAAGAGAGGGGAGAGTGGGTGTGGCTTACAGTGGCTGATGGGAGATTTGTATTCCTCTGCCTTTCAGTTGCCATCATGCAGTGGACACGTGAGGAGAGGTCATTTTGTGTTGAAGCGTATTTTTCAAATGCCCACTCGATCATTGCAGTGCAGCGTGTTTTTCATTTACAATTCGCTGTTCCTCCACGCGGACGTGTTCCTGGACGGCAATCAGTTGTAAATTGGGTGAATGCATTCAGAACAGCAGGGAATGTGTCATGTGTACGAAGGGGACCTGAGAGAAGGATTACAACACCACAAAACATCGAGAGAGTTAGAGCATCTCCGAAACGCTCTGCTCGGAAGCAATCATTTGCTCTTGGCATTTCAAGACGTTCTCTCCACCGGATTCTTCATGATGAACTGAATTTTCACCTGTATAAAATGTGCATGGTCCAACATTTGTCAGCATGGGACTATTTGACACGGCGGACCTCTTGTGAAGACATGTTAGCAACGATACCCCGTGACACAATTGTGTTTTTTTCTGATGAGGCACATTTTCACCTCAGTGGGTGTGTAAACAAACAAAATATGCGTTACTGGAGTGAAACAAACCCCAGAGAAGTTCACGAGAGAACTCTGCATTCGGACCGCGTCACTGTGTGGTGCGCCATATCACGAGTAGGCATCATTGGTCCTTACTTTTTTCAGGATAATGGTCGTGCCATAACTGTGAACTCCGAACGGTACTTGTCTATGATACAGGATTATTTTCAGCCGGCTCTTGAGGCAATGGAACTAGAGGATACATGGTTCCAACAGGATGGTGCCACTGCACACACAGCGAGGGTTACCATGAATTGTTTGAGGCAAATGTTTCCTGGACGGCTTATCTCTTTGAGGGGAGATGTGAACTGGCCAGCACGCTCACCAGATTTAGCCCCATGCGATTTTTTCCTTTGGGGTTACCTGAAGTCTAAGGTGTATATCAACCGTCCCAACACCTTGGAAGACCTAAGGAACAATATTGAAGCTGAAATTGGCAGAATACCAGTGGACATGCTTGTTAGAGTTCATGAAAACTTCAGAAAACGTATGCAGCAGTGTGTGGATAGCGAAGGTCGACATTTGCCAGATACACTATTTAAAACCATGTAATTTAAAAATTCCATTACTGTTCAGTATAATTAAAATATAAAATAAATTTTTCTAATGATCATAATTTTTTTATTTCATTCCCAAATCAGCAAATTACCGCACTCCACCCTGTATAAGAATATAACTACTATAATACTGCTCCTATGTACAAGAATATAACTACTATAATACTGCTCCTATGTACAAGAATATAACTACTATAATACTGCCCCTATGTACAGCAATATAACTATTATAATACTGTCCCTATGTACAAGAATATAACTGCTATAATTCTGCTCTGTGTGGACAGGATTAGCGGTATGTGAGTATTTATTTTCCTAGGGGATGCAGTGTTCTTTCAGGCTTTATTCCTCTTTCAGGACAGTTTGTGTTCATGTTCTTTTATTTGTTTTTTTCCCACTTCACTACATCGTGGTTATGAAAAATGTTGTGCAAATGACTTTATGTTGTTCTTATTGTTCCTGACCTCCTCTTTTCAAGGTTGCCCTCTGGCAGTCCATTCTTAATCTTTACATTCCTTTTTCCTCCAATGATCTGGGAATATCCTTCCAGATGCCGCTAGATTGCAGAGAGAGGATGTCAGACTTACAATCTGCTTATCCCGCATTGTTTCTAACTGTTATTTCAAAATATTTACATGTCCCTCATCGAGAATCGTCCGTTATATCTTCTGATCTTTTTTTCCCAAGCGAGCGCTCAGCAGGTTTTTGGTTGAGTTTTGTCTCATTTTCTTGTTTCTTCTTTTATGATCAATACATAGAATAAATGACAGAATTAAGCCATTGTGAGATGATGACATGGGTGACATTGTGTCATATTTTGGGGGCATATTCAGGTTCGTACTATTAGGAACCTCATTTTTTTATGAGAATTTGTTCAGGGACCGCCATTGGGGAAAACATGCAGCAATAAAAACGCAGCAGAAAAAACTTTTGTAAGCTGCTTTTTTACTGCCCAGAGAGCAGGTTTTGCCTTTGGAAAAAAAACAGTGCAAAGACGCAGCATGTGAACATGGCATAAGATGATTTTTTTCTTCTATATTATGGGGTCACATGGTATATTTTTTTCTAATATATTCGGAGGGGTCAGTATATGTACTTGATTATTTGTTAACAATGATTTCGGTGGGGTCTCCCACAGTTTATTTTTGACTCTGTGCCAAAAAGGACAATAACCATTGTTATTAGTGATGAGCGAATATACTCGTTGCTTGGGTGGTCTCCGAGTATTTATGACTGCTCGGAGATTTAGTTTTCATCTCCCCAACTGGATTATTTGCGGCTACTAGACAGCTTGATTACATGTGGGAATTCCCTAGCAAGCGAGCAACCCCCACATGTAATCAGGCTGGCTAGCAGCCGTAAATCATCCAGCTGGGGTGATGAAAACTAAATCTCCGAGCAGTCATAAATACTCAGAGATCACCAGAGCGTGCTCATCACTAATTGCTATACAACAGTGAAGCTTTCTTTACACCAACATTTGGGTTTCAGTAATTGGGCATTCTAAGTCCCCCATATACAACCCCTGGCAAAAATTATGGAATCACCGGCCTTGGAGGATGTTCATTCAGTTGTTTAATGTTGTAGAAAAAAAAGCAGATCACAGACATGGCACAAAACTAAAGTCATTTCAAATGGCAACTTTCTGGCTTTAAGAAACACTAAAAGAAATCAAGAACAAAAAATGTAGCAGTCAGTATTGGTTACTTTTTTTTAACCAATCATAGGGGAAAAATTGAGGCAAGATAGCTTTCCTGCTTCTATCTTTAGGGGTAGTTAGCTCTTAGGCTGTGACGAGATGCCTAGGGAGAGTTAGGAGCATTCCACGGCTACTTCTAGTGTTGTGTTGAGCTTAGGGACTGCGGTCAGTATAGTTACCACTTCCTTCAGAGCTCGTTCCATGTTGCTCCTAAACCACCAGATCATAACATTCCCCTACAGGCTCCCCTATTGTCCTCCAGACTCCCCCTTTCTCCTCCAGGCTTCCCCGCTCTCCTCTGGACTCCCATTTTCTCCTCCAGTCTCCCCTGTTTTCCTTAAGACTCCGATGTTCTCTTCAAGACTCTCCTGTTCTCCTGCAGACTCCCCCGTCCTCCTCCATTCTTCTCCGTTCTCCTCCAGACTCCCCTGTTCTCCTTCAGACTCCCCATCCTCCTCCATTCTCCTCCAGGCTCCTCTGTTCTCCTCCAGACTCCCCCGTTCTCCAGACTCCCCCGTTTTCCTCCCGACTCCCCCGTTCTTCTCCAGTCTCCCCTGTTCTCCTCCACACTCTTCTGTTCCCTCCCATCACGTCATTCCTCTTCAGTTTCCCCGTTCTCCTCCAGACTCCCCCGTTCTCCTCCAGACTCCCCCGTTCTCCTCCAGACTCCCCTGTTCTCCTCCAGACTCCGTTGTTCTTCTCCAGACTCCCCTGTTCTCCTCCAGACTCTCCTGTTCCCTCCCATCACCTCTTTCCTCTCCAGACTCCCCCGTTCTCCTCCAGATTCCCTGGTTCTCCTCCAGACTCTGATGTTCTCCTCCAGACTCTGATGTTCTCCTCAAGGCTCCCCTGTTCTCCTGCAGACTCTCCCGATCTCCTCCAGGCTACCCCTTTCTCCTCAAGGCTCTCCTGTTCTCCTGCAGACTCTCCCGATCTCCTCCAGGCTACCCCTTTCTCCTCAAGGCTCTCCTGTTCTCCTGCAGACTCTCCCGATCTCCTCCAGGCTACCCCTTTCTCCTCCAGACTTCCCTGTTCCCTCCGGTCACCTCTTTCCTCTCTTTTTCTATGGCAGCGGCTTATCTCCCAGAGATAAAAAAATTCCATTGTAGAAACTGAGGGTGCTTGCGTCTTCCATACTGATTAGGCTCTGTTCACATGTCTAGTAATGATCCGTTTTTTGCTTGCTTGATTCGATAAAAATGGGAGACAACAGATGACTAATTAATGGCTTTGTTTTCCACAGCCTTCAGTGTTAAAAATAACGATGCAGTTGAGATCAGTATTTTTCTGAGGGTTACTGGACGTGTGAACAGAGCCTTACATTGTCTGCCAATCCCAGCGATACTGTCGTGTGTTCGTCCGGCCCTTGTCTTGTATGGTAACGTTTATCGTGTGCTCTCAGAAACCTCCTTGTATTAGTGATGCCGCTGATCAATCTCGAATTCTTAGGAAATATTCACACATCACATTTTTGCCTCAATAAATGCTGCATTTTACTGTCCCAGGAAAGTGGATGAGATTTCTGAACTCCCAGGCACTTGTTGCTTACTCTTTCCTTGCAGATTTGAAGCAGTTTTTGAATCAATTTGTTCAGTATTTTTGCAGCGTTTTTCACCCATATTAATGAACAATAAAAAAAAACACAATAAAAAAATGGATCAAAAACGTTGCAAAAATGCATGTATTTAAGTAGAGTTTTTCCTGCCAAGAGACCTGTTTTTGATACAGAAATTTCTGCACATTTACACAGAAAGGAAAATCATTTCCAGAGTTTGGCATGGACGTCCATCATTTCTTCCAGTAGACGTCATGTTACCCAGATAATCATGGTTCTCGTCTTCCCCATGATTTCATACCAATTAATCAGCCCTCAGCTTCTGTAAGCTCCGCGCCGCTCGTACAGTCCTTCCCTTTCATGTGTGCGGCGGTCCAGTCCTCTTATCTTGTGGTGACAATAGGAGCCCTGTCTGCGAGCGCGCCGCCATGCAATGTCATTTACGTGTCTGCAATTATATATATTATAGGGCCGTCTAATAACCTGGAGTTACAGACAACGTGGACGCTTTTATTAAAGGGATACAACGTGACCCAGCGGTGCTGATGGCCGGCTGCTGGACGCGCGCTGCGCTGTTCTGTTCTATCGCTGAGGCTTCGGGAGAGATGGCGGTAACGTCTCTGCTTGTGTGTAGACATGAAAAACTGTCCTCGTGCAGGGGGCTTTTTCTGTCTGTGTCCGCTCCTGGGGATTTTGATGTATTTCTCAGGGTGTTCATAGACTTTAATTTGAAGTTCAGGAGAGAATAGTTTTGGCCGCAGCCGACCGCGCAGCATCGCAGCCGAGAACAGAACTGCTTACTGCACACAACAGTTTACATTGTAGTGAATGTTTGATGTGGGCAAATGTGAAGATTTTGCTTAGCAAATACGTTTTTTTTAATCTCTTTTCAAGGAAAGAAAGACATTTTATTTCTCCCCGTTGCACTCTCGCTCTTTTCTCGCTTTATGGATTATATCGAGATACAAAGTTTTAATATGAAAAAAGTTTCTGTAAAGTTTTCTTTTCAAACAACAGTAACGTATACAGCAATAAAAAATGAATAAATATAGAAGCAAAAAAGTATCCTTGTTATCCTGACGCCACTTTGTTACCATTTTGTCAGTATGCTTCGGGTCATTGACCCATTTCCGCCCAAGCTTTAACTTCCCGGCTGATGTCTTGAGAGCCCATGTTGATACAGTTCACTGTGGATATTGACACAATCTTACCAGCTTCTGCCATCACCTTCACAAGGTCTTTTGCTTTTGTCCTTGGGTTGATGTGCAAATGTCGGACCAAAGCTTGCTCATCTCTGGGACACAGAACCCATCTCCTTCCTGAGCAGTATGATGGCTGGACATTCCCATCTTGTTTGTACTTGCATATAATTGTTTGTACATATGAACGAGGCACCTTCAGGTATCTTGAAATTGTACCCAAGGATGAGCCAGACTTCTGCAAGTCCACAATTCTCTTCCTGATATCTTGGCTGATTTCTTGAGACTTTCCCATGATGCTACACAAAGAAGCAGTGTGTTTCAGGTGTGCATTAAAATACATCCACAGGTGTGTCTCTAATTAACTCAGATGATGCCAAAAAAAACGATCAGCAGCCTCCAAACACATGACATTGTCATATGGGCAGTCCAGAATTGTGTAAAGGCATAGTAATTGTGATTTCATGTCAGATATTGAGAGAAACCTGCAGATGTGTCTTTATATACAGTGGATGGAAACGTCTGGTTTCAACTGTAACTGCAGAGACATCTTTATAAGTCTGCATGGAGTCTGCAGCTACACGGAAATCACAAAAAGACAACTGACCGAGAAGGCAGGGACGGTTTATCACCACTCCTGCCTTCCTGATGGCTACATACATTACACACAGTGCTCAGCAATATATACGGTATATACAGATCAGGAGGCGCCAGTGCCGCAGTCCTGAGGATCACTGTAAGGGCTCATGCAGACGACCGCTATAATCGGACCAGTGCTATCAGTGGTTTTGATGGATCGCACCCGTCCCCATGTTATTCTCTGGGGCTGCTAGTGATTGGAGGAACAATGATCACATATCATGTAATATATCAGTTAAATATCCTGTGTAATTACTTAGAATACCTTGCGATCATTCCGATCTATTTCACGTGTTTATTTCTGTTAATGTCAATAATTATGGCTTACAGCCAATGAAAACCCAAAAGTCATCATCTCAGTAAATTAGAATACTTTATAACACCAGCTGGAAAAATGATTGTACAATCTGAAATGTTTCCTACTGAAATGTATGATCAGTAAATGCCCTCAGTACTTGGCTGGGGCTCGTTATAGTGTATGAAATCATGTACTAATGATCTGTATTAATATGTGTCATCAATTATACCCGTAATATATAGGATTATTTGTCTAATTGTATCTGGTGTCGGCACATTGCACCTTGTTGATACAATGTATATAGATGCACTGCCTGTAATATACTCAGTGCTTCATGCTCTACGTCTCATGCTTTGTGAGACACGTGGACACCGCCGAGGTCCTGTATAGATCGGGATGGTTTTCTTTACATCATGTTGTGCTTTTTCATTCTTTTTATGCCTTGTTAACAGTTCAATATAATTATTTGCATTTGGTCACTAGAATCTTATACATCTCTACCTTCTTTTGTGCACCAAAGAAAAAATTTGCAGCGTGCACGATTTGCCTCCGAGGATCTGATGGTGCGTCCCCCATTCAGGTCTATGGGTTGGATTTTCACGGCCGACATAATGGAGAAGGTGGAAAATCTTTTTTTTTTTCTCTCCATCTCCAAGAAAATTGGATGACACTCTGATCAGTCTCGGGTGGAGTCTTTTCTCCATCCATCAGTTATCTGCATCTGTCCTGAATGAGCTTTTAATAAGTTTTTTGCGTATTTTCAAGAAAATGCAAATAATCTATTTTACTTAATGGCTGCAGAAAAATCTGCAACCTCAGAATCTCCTGGTGTGAACGCAGCCTAAGAGATGGGGAAGCGTCAGCGCTGCCGTCCTCGTGATTACATGTAACAGATCCGGACGACCATCGCTACAGTCTCACTTAAAAATACTTGTTTTTCAGTTTCCGAAGAAGTTGTGAAGTTTCCAGGCGTATAATCTGCAGCCCACTGATAGGACGGCGCCTGATGAAGGGCGGTTTCCATTAGTCGTCCCCTCACAGACGTGACGCTCGCACCTTTTTCCCACCAATCATTTGTATATCTGAAGCAGCAAAAAATATCAACAGCAAAGTTTCCTTAAGAATGAAATGGAAGAGTTTTCCAAGCTTTTACAAGTGTTTTCTTTCTTTAAGGAGGATTTTACGACGGATTGGCTCCAAAAATGCCTTTAAGAAACTGTGTGTGGACCAGCCCCAAGGCTCAGCCTACTTGAGGGGGTCCGTGCTAGACCCTGTCAAATACAAAAACTGCCTCAGGAAAAAAAGCAGCTTCAGGAAAAAGAAAAACTTCTCCAAAAAAACAGCATTTCTGTTAGTGGATTCTGCTTGAAAAACTCAACTTTTTTGACTTCCCCAAAGACTCCGGCTCAGGACACCATTTACTTCCCGCTGCCGTGGGACCTGGCTGCAGCTTATTGGTGGGGGTGCCGGGTGTAAGACCCCCACTGATCTGATATTGATGATCTATCAAGGCCCTGGAGACCCCTTTATTTCCAGGCATGGCTTTGTGCAGACCGGACCTTGCCGTGCTGTGATATCGGGAGCACGCGGACTCTTCTGACGGACTGTAATACTGAAGAGCTGACAGGTGTCCGAACACGTGATAAGAAGAGAAGAAGCGTCTCACAATCACATGCCGCACATTCCTGGCCGAGGACGATGCTTCCCGTGAAGAACAGTTTCCACTTAAATCAACCCAGAAGAATTGCAGAATGTAAGAAGGAATTGACGGAGTCGGGAAACGTGAGTGGAGCGCCCCCAGACACAGGACCACGAGTTCTCGGTACCGGGCCTCTCTGGTTTGGTTCTGAGGCTGTCATGGTGGCTAGACCCGGCCCGCGACCCTGCTAAGGGGCGTCCAATAAAAGGTGATAGGAGTCTGTCAGGGATTCGTGACGCCACCTGTGGTGTTCGGTCAGGGTGACCGACGCTGCTGTGGGGTCCGCTGGGGTTATGGAATGGCAGCTGGATGGTATACCTTCCCACAGGTGAAGTATGTCCCCAGGGCTTCCCAGCTAAGTGGATGGTGATGGTGCGAGGTGCAGTCAATAACGAGGACACAAGGTTGCAGTCTCTTTACCTCTTTACTGAAGACTTCAGGATCCGCAATCCAGAGCACGATTAACAGGGCTGTCTGAGACCGGCCGGTCCGATGGGCACATCCAGAGTTCCCTTTGCAGGTGGAAATCATTGCCTACCACTAGCGCCTGTGTGTTGTAGTCCTACCCTGCTGAGCATTCGGAATAGTCCTCACAACTTCTGTTCTCGTTCGTTCTTTCTAATTCTCTCTCGCTTGTTCCAAATGTTACTAGTTTATCGTCATCCAGGTATGTTATAGCTAGGACGCACCCGTATGACGGGAAGGCTCGGAGCTCTTCCGGGACCCTAGAGACGCCCCTCTCCACGCGTTGCCCCCTATGTCTTCGTAGGAAATTTAAGGTAGACAGCTAACCTATAATTAACTGTCCTGCGGAGTTCGAAGTAAGGCCTAGAGTCAGTTACTTCCGCGGTGTTCCGGCCACCGGCTACGCGCCTCAGTAGGAAGTTGCCTCGGTCTCACGGCACGACTCCTACTGGCTCTCCTTTGTGCTTGATCTCGTTTCTAATTGTTCCACAATATCCTTCCCTTCGTGTCACTTCCTTAGGATACCGCCGCGGGGTGTGCAGGCGCGGTTCCGTAACATTCTGCTCTGTTCGCTAGGCACCTGCCAGGTTCCCACGCCTGACAGGGACCCCACTGTGTCTTCTCCCTGCAACACCCCCTGCCACGGGATGTTGCCTGAATCCAACCCAGTCAGCTTCTGACTAACTTCCTATCCAACCCCTAGTTTTACCAGTGTGAGGAGTGGCCCAATAAATAAAGCCTTTTGCTCCCCCTAGTGACCGGAGTGTGAAGTGTAATGTGTGCTGGTGATACCTGGTCAGTAGAATTTCTTCAGTGCCATCAGACGTACCATCACTCCCCTTAGTTGCAGAGTGTCATACTGCAACGATCAGATCTCTGGGGCGCTGCACTCCCCCCCGGTTAAATCCAGTACTCCTGGACTGGGAAGAAGAACAACAATACATTTCAGCAAAAGACATACAAAATTTTTGAAATGCTTAAAACAAGTAAATAGAACAATGCTTCCCTTTATGGGAGGTGAGGACACTTGAACGTTACAAACAAAAACAGGATTAGATATTTTTAAATAACATTATGTCTATAAATAACTCTTTTCACCCAACCGGGTATTCTTTTCCTTTAAGGGCGTATAAGCTGAACCCACTAAAGGACTACTACAAAATACTATAAAATAACTCAACTTGTCTTTCCTTTGTAGTTTCACCAATGCAGGACCGCCTAGCTCCTGGGCCGGGCCTACTGTCATTGTCTCTCTTTCAGCGTTCTACAGTTCTCAGGAGGACTCCCTCTCTAACCCCTACAGGTTCACTTTCAATCTTTCCTGTCCTCAATCTCTATTAACATTATCAAATCACAACATTATCAACATTTCAACTTTTCTTAAGGCAATAGGTGAACATTCCCTTTAAGAGGGAACCAAATCTCTAGGAAGTAGTGCAGAATCTCTCTGTCTGCAATTCCACTGAAAGCAAGACTTTCTGCGTCATGTCCAGAAGCATTATCTTCGCAAAGTCTTCTTTCTTTTGTAAAACCAGTAGGGAGCAACTTTAAGAAGGTGCAAACTATATACAAAACAGTTTTGGAATCATTCACTGTTCATGATCCGGCAGTCTTTGAAACAACGCAAAAAGAAATACAAAACAATAGGGATCCCGGGTAAACGAAGGGACCCCTTTAAGAAATTACCCTGGACGGGTTTAAAGCAGCAAAGACAGGAAACAGTTAACTATTTACATACTCGGTTCTTCAAGGTTTATTGCTTTGGCGTTGGTGGTTGTGACAACTCCACCGGCAGCAGTGGGCGGGGCCATCCCGCCGAGTACTCGCGGGCACTCGGTGTGGTCACAGGAGATCCCGGGCTCCAGTCAAGGGTCTGTGTGGCAATTGTCCTGAACCTCGCAGCAACCGAGGTGCCAACCACTCCTGAGGCTGAGCTTTCTGCCACCACCGTAGTGGTAGTGTCCACGATACAAGTGGTGGTTTTCACGATGGTGCATGTGGGGGTCACCACCGTAGTCTTAGTGATGGTCGTGGTCCGGTCACAAGGGGGCACCCTCGCTATGGGGGACGGCTTCTCCGACACTTTGTCTGGCGATGTCATGGGGACTGGCCGCTTGCGTACATTCAGGGCGAACCACCCCCTCTCCCCAAAGTGCCGGGTGTAGGTGACCTCGTCCCCCAGGTATAGATCCGGTCCGGGTGGCCTTCCCTGAGATGGGACTCCACATCCCTCCGGTTAACGAAAACCTCGGAATACAGATCCGGCTCCTTGATGAAGCCCCATCCCCCACGGAGCTTGAAATCCACAATGGTGCCCTGCCTGCGCGGGGCCTAGTGGGCGGTGCGGTCCTTGCGGGCCCGATCCTTTACCTCGAGGTCCCACCGGTAGTGGGCTTCTCGCTGGGCCTGGTGCTGTCTCTCCTGCTCCTCCCACTGCCGATCCAGCTGGGCCTGGTATTCCTCCCAGCTAAGGGCCTCCACCATCTCCCCTTCCTGCGTCTTCACCCCGGGGAACCCCATGATATTCGATCCCGGGTTCACCCAGCGGCATATGGTGCGCTCGGCATAGACCTCGCCTGGCATGGCGATCGGCGAGATCGGGGCCTTTTAGAAATGCTCCATGCCGGTGGCTCGGTCCCAGTGTGGAAGAGGCCTGCGAGCCTGGGGCCCGGGGGAAGGGGGCGCCGCAACGAGGCCTATCAGCAGATCCTCCGCCGGCGGGACGGGGTCAGCAGACTCACCGACCGACGTGACTTCCTCCGTTGCAGCCGACTCCAAGGATGGCAAAGGATCCGGGGTCGGGAGTTCCTCCCCTGGTGCCTCCTGGCACGAGGCCTTGGTCTCTAGCCGCCACTGGAGAAGCTGCTCCATGAGATCCTCCATCTCACCCTGCAGGAGACCGGTCCCAGATGTGAGGCTCTGGCTGCTGTGCTCGTCTGGGTAGCTGGGGGAGCCCTCTGCTTCAACCCCGCAGTCTGGGTCTGAGCGGCCGGCCATCGCATCCTCCACGTGGGTCACTCCCTGGTCTCTTTCCCGCTCTCTCCTTCGTGGGTGGTTTCGTTTCTTGTTTCTCTGCCCTCCATTGAGGATCAGGAGGCGGATCTCAGCTGTTGATGGACATGTTCTCAAGGTACAGAAATATTTAGACTGGGCGGCCATTATCTTTCGCGCTCTTCAGTTCTTTCACGCCCACTTCCACGCCCTTCTTCTTCTCCTGCGCTCCTCATGGCGCGGTAATGGCGGCAGTTTTGGTGGGAATCTTGCGGCAGATAGCAATACACAGTCTTTGCAATAAATCACAGTCCAAACATGTTTCAATCACAATTCCAAGGCACACATGACCTGCTTCTCAGGCTTAAGTACGATCCTGTTCGTGACGCCAATTTGGAGCGCCCCCAGACACAGGGCCACGAGTTCTCGGTACCAGGCCTCTCTGGTTCGGTTCTGAGGCTGTCACGGTGGCTAGACCCGGTCCGTGACCCTGCTAAGGGGCGTCCAATAAAGGTGGTGCAGTCTGTCAGGGGTTCGTGACGCCACCTGTGGTGTTCGTTCAGGGTGACCGACGCTGCTGTGGGGTCCGCTGGGGTGATGTAATGGCAGCTGGATGGTATACCTTCCCACAGGTGAAGTATGTCCCCAGGGCTTCCCAGTAAGGTGAATGGTGATGGTGTGAGGTGCAGTCAATAACGAGGACACAGGGTTGCAGTCTCTTTACTTCTTTACTGAAGACTTCAGGATCCTCAATCCAGAGCACGATTAACAGGGCTGTCTGAGACCGGCCGGTCCGATGGACACATCCAGAGTTTCCTTTGCAGGTGGAAATCATTGCCTACCACTAGCGCCTGTGTGTTGTAGTGCTACCCTGCTGAGCATTCGGAATAGTCCTCACAACTTCTGTTCTCGTTCGTTCGTTCTTTCTAATTCTCTCTCGCTTGTTCCAGATGTTACTAGTTTCTCGTCCCCCAGTATGTTATGGCTAGGACGCACCCGTATGACGGGAAGGCTCAGAGCTCTTCCGGGACCCTAGAGACGCCCCTCCCCACGCGTTGCCCCCTATGTCTTCGTAGGAAATTTAAGGTAGACAGCCAACCTATAATTAACTGTCCTGCGGAGTTCGAAGTAAGGCCTAGAGTCAGTTACTCCCGCGGTGTTCAGTTACCATCCAGTGTAAACCCCGGGAAATGCTGCATTCTGGGACTGCACGATACTCCGGGGGTCCTCATGTCATCGACCATCTGTGCAAAGAAAATAATAATCGGAATGTGAAGTATATTCACTGCGGAACGAGTAGAAAACAATAACAGGGAAGTAGGAAATTGAAATATCTGACGCCCGTGCCGCTTGTTTTCTTACGCTTCTAACAGACCGCAGATAGAGCAGAGCTGCAGTGTAAGGCCGGTTTCACACGTCAGTGGCTCCGGTACGTGAGGTGACAGTTTCCTCACGTACCGGAGCCACTGACACAAACTTTAGCGCTGTCTCCTGCACGGTGCGTGTGGTACCCAGTGGGCACACGTGCGGCACACGTGTGCCACACTGATGTGCCACAGAAACGCACGGGCATATGGACACGGATAATTCCGGTACCGATTTTTCCAGTAACGGAATTATTTGGACGTGTGGGACTGCCCTCAGACATGATAACATTTAGGGCGGCAGTGCTAGTACTGCAAATGCAGGGGCAGGGATTTCAGAAACATGGCGGACGACGCTAGAGCTGTTACAGGTCCTTCAGCCTAAGCCTCTGTTCAGACCAACAGTGAGTTTCACACTTCACTAGACTTCCACTGACCGAGGCCGTGTTCAGATCTGCAGTGTAAAGTGTGAGGGACAGAGCCGCAGTCTGAGTCTGTGAGGATGCAGCGCCCCAGGGTCCTGGTCATTGCAGTAATATCGTTCTCCTCTAGGGGGAGTGATGTTACGTTTGAAGGCAATAAAGGAGATCTCTTTATCAGGTATCACAAACCATACACCACACTTCACACTCCAGTCCACCAGGGGGAGCTATGCTCCTATTTATTAGGGCACTCTTCACAATTAGGTAAAACTGCTGGTCTGGATAGGAAGTTAGTCAGTTCCTGTCAGCCAGACAGAGAGGAAGGAGGAACATCGAGTAGTTGCCGACAGGGTTGGTCCCTGACAGGGGTGGGATCTGCCTGTTCTGTGATCTGGTGCCCTGGACTGTGGTTGCCTGAAGCCATTAGTAAACAAGGTAAAGAGACTGCAAACCTTTACTGCACCATTCACCATCCACATCTACACACTGGGAGCCCTGGGGACCTACATCACCTGTGGGAAGTTATACCATCTAGCTGCCATAACATCACCCCGGAGGACCCCTTTAAGCAGCGTCGGTCCACGCTGACCGAGAACCACAGGTGGCGTCAAGAACGCAAACTCTATTCACCGATTCCCTTGAAGACCTTTCCCTTTAATTGGGCGCCAGGAGCCACGGACCGGGTCGCAGCCACCGTGACATCCCCTTTAAGTACCAGACCCGGTACCTAGTACCCCACGGCCCTGGTGGGTGACTCACGCCGGTGCTGTATCTGGCAGTCTGGCTGCATTCTGTCAATAAATGACCACTGTGTCTATCAACAGCTGTGGGGAAAGGTGGATACTGAACGTCGGCTCCCGGGGGTAAATCTGCAGGACAGATGAAGGGGAAACATGCTCACCTCCTCCCGACAATAAATTCCCCCCTTGTTAATTCCCTTCCTAATTGCGGTGTATGTCCCTTACTCATCACTCAAGTCAAGATCTTCCTGCAAATACAGCCCCCCTCTTTCTCAACCAGCTATAGCGCCATTCTTATGGTAGTGGCCATGCCTGGTACTGCAACCTACTGGGCACAGTCACTATCAAAAGTTCAAAGCTCGACCAGGTAAACATAAAACCGGGCACAACGCTCAAGTTAGACCATCACCGATCTAAAGCCGATAGCCTATCCTAACAAACAAATGGCAAATCTGGCGCAGTTATTTTTAGGTCTTTTTTTTTTACATTGTTCCCTAAATTGTATGACTTTTTTTGCGTGATGATGTTTATTATTCTTGCATAATTTATTGTGTGCCGTTTTACTGTTCTATTTCTCCTGTTCCTTTTATATCACCGCTGTGCTTTACGGCCGGCGTTGACACAGTCAGTGCGGGAAGCTGACGCCGAGGGACGTGACAGACATTGGAATGTAAGTATGTAGTGTTTTTTTTTTTTTTTTACTTTTACAATGGTAACCAGGGTAAATATCGGGTTACTAAGCGCGGACCTGCACTTAGTAACCCGATGTTTACCCTGGTTACCCGGGGACTTCGGCATCGTTGGTCACTGGAGAGATCCGTCTGTGTGACAGCTCCCCAGCGACCAAACAGCGACTTACCAACGATCACGGACAGGTCGTATCGCTTGTCGTTTAGTGTAACGGTACCTTAACTCTTATCAATCTGCTACAGTTCTTTGTGTATATTGTGTCTTACACTCCCCTATTAGATTTCCATTGAGTTTTGCTGTCATTTGTAGTCAGGAGCCCCCAGTTCCCATGATACGTGCCCCCCATCCAGTGGAGCGGTGACTTCTCCGCAGGGAGGGATCTCATGAATCCGCTCTCAGCACATGTTTGCGTTGGGCAATTTCCATTGAGGATTAAGCAGAATCAACACTTAATCTCCATTATTGTGTCTTATGTGCGGAACGTACGGAAGCAGCGATTCTTCATCATTAACCCTTGTGGCGCTGACCGCACAGACGAGCTGCGTATTAACTTTCCATGTCATCCATCCTCACACACGACGGCATTCAGCAGTTTATTTTTAATACGTATTTATTTCTTTTTAATCTGAGAAAACAGAATGGAAAAAATACAAGTTTCCAGTCACTCGGGGACGTGTTGTCTCTTTCAGTCTTGTTAAATATTGTAAAATCTAATATGAACTAAAATATAAATCGAAAATGAAAACGATGAAATGTATCAAAGGCGTTTTCCAATGTATCGTAAAAGAAGTTTCATTTTTGCATGAAAAGTTCAGCAACTTTCTAAAAGATTTTGGGCTCCATCCATCAAAGAAATGTTAGCGGAACACGTAGTCGCGCAAAAATGTAGCAACTTGTCACGTTTTTTGTGTGAGTTTTAATAGCCATTTTTTACCATCACACGCGGCAGCTCATTTATTATGAGACGTGCGCTTTATAGTAAAGTTGTCGCATCTTCAGCTCATCTTTCATCAAGACTTTTGAACAAGAAGCCAATATGGAGAGATTCGGGCATTTGTGTTCATTTCCTCATCTTGTCTGGATCTGGGTTTGTGGACAGTGAAGAGAGACCTTCATTTTATGACCTGAGAAGTGGAAATCACCGCAGTCAGTGATTGGTTCCAATAGATTCACCAGCACAATTCTCTCTTCTGTCCTGTTACAATATATCAGTGCAGGTAAAGTCTCTCCGCCCAAGGATGAGTTCACACTTGGCGCTTCTATAGCGTTACTTACGCCACCGCTCGTTTTTTACTACGACGCTGAATGTCAATTGTTTCAGCATTTCTGAAAAAAAACAAAAAAAAAACCACTGCTAAAAGTCAACGAGTGAAGATTCCCTAATGCCAGGGTCAGACGAGCGTGGGAGAAATCATCCAAATTGTATCCAGAGAACGATTTTCGTCCATTTTGACGTTTGTGTGTCCATCTTTAAACATCGACATTTTAAAGTGAAACATAGTTTCCTACGTTAATAATTGCAATGTATCCATAAAACTTAGATGCTACACAGAGGATCCAGTTTTTTGAGAACCCATAGATTTCTTTAGGCGATCTGGGCGGTCAGATCATTACAAGTCTGTAGAACACACTCGTCTGAGTCACGATGTATCTAGAGCATCTGTCACCAGGAATCCAAGGCTGGATGTGGATTTCTGCCACCACCGTGGTTTGAGCCCCGGCGTCGTTCAGTGGCGCAAATAAGTGGAAATGAAATAAGCGGCAGCAGCGGGACAAGTTCTGCAGCATCCAAAATCTCACCCTAAGTTTCCTGAGGTTGCAAAATCCCCTTTTAGGGTAAATTCACACTGGGAGTTTTTTCAGCATCTTTTTCTGCACGTTTTGCTTGTTTTTTATTGCACTTTTTTGTGCGTTTTTGCTGTGTTTTTGACATGCTAGATTTGTCTTTGTGCATGCTGATTTAGTGTTGCGGATTTTCAGCATTTTTTCACCACCCGTACCTGAAAGAAGTGACATGCTCAATTGTGCAAAAAAAACAAAACAAGCAAAGCAAAAATCCTGATGACAAAAAAAAACCAATGTGTGTGCAGGAGATTTCTGAAATCTCAGACTTTTCATGGTACTATGAAACGCAGCTTGAAATTTGCATAAAGAAATGCTGAAAAATCGCCCAGTGTGAACTTACCCTTACGTGTATGGGACGCAGATTGCTGGAGCGGAGACAAATTGAAACCTGAAGTCTAAACCTGTAAAACATTTATTTATTTAGAGGAGGCCGGTGAGATTGTGAATGTCCTAGTACCGCTCCTCCAATGTGCCACATTAGTATGGGGCGTGTCGATAATCTCAGCGCACACTGCCACACCCCTAATGCACTTCCTGTCTAATTTGCATGAGGTTTAAAGCTGGATTTTTTGTCTCTGACTCGTGGGATTAGAATAGGACAGGTATCACTTCATGGCTGTAGCACAGTTGTCCTCTCAGGTTCCCTTTCAGCCTCATTAACCCTCCGCCAGTTATGAGACAGCAATGCTGCACCTGATTGCCCTGGATGAGCAGTTTTTTAAATGGATGCTTTCATCGCTCTTACACAATGTGACCCAACCGCCTTGTAAAATCTGTGTCAGGCTAATGAAGGGAAAACTCTGGACCAGACAGAGTCATGTTTTGCTCTAAGCTGTGGATTAAATCAGGGTTATATTCTTCTCATGTGTGATCACAGCCTGTCAGGACGGCAGCGCCGCAGATACATAGTGTTACATTGTATGAGGTGTTTATATAACGATACTAATGATATAATAATAATAATATCTGCCGTCACACGAGCCACAGTCTTCATCACTGTGGAGGAAGCTGCACCCGACGCAGCACGATCACTTAGACCTATTCCTGGAGGAAAGGATAGTAAATCAAAGTTGTGCACAGGAATTCCATGGACCAAAACTAGCAATGGACTAGTAATATAATAAGGGATGGTACAGATGGCGTTAAGACCGGACATCCATTGTACGGGTACGGCAGGAGTTGTATGGAGCAGCCTCAGGAGCTGCACCCGCTTGATGTGTAGTGGGTGCTGGTCGTATTATGTAGCTGACACTGCCTGCGATTATACATGTCTGTGATCCCAGTCATTTACAGAAGTACTCCTCCTCTTGAGTCGCCCCGCGGGCAAGGAGTACTCGGTACCGGGTCCTACTGCTTCACAGGGGGATGTCACGGTGGCTGCGACCTGGTCCGTGCCCCATGTAAAAGGGGAAAGGTTTTTAAAGGGATAGAGTTTATGTTTGTGATGCCACCTGTGGTATTCGGTCAGGGTGACAGACGCTGCTTAGGGGTCCGCTGGGGTGATGGAATGGCAGCTAGATAGTATACCTTCCCACAGCTGAAGTGTGTCCCCAGGGCTCCCGATGTGTAGATGGTGAATGGCGCAGTGAATAACGAGGACACAAGGTTGCAGTCTCTTTACCTTTACTGAAGACTTCAGCATCCGCAGTCCAGAGCACCAGATCACAGGGCAGGCAGAGTCCATTCGGTTTGGAGGCAAATCCAGAGTCCCCTTGTCCAGGTGGAAATCAGTAGCCTTCCCTTGCGCTGCAGTGGTGTAGTCCCTTACTGCCTATGGCTATCCACCTCTCGTGTCTCCCCTTTTCCTCATAGTTTGTAGCTTGCGAGCAGCAGGGCCCTCATTCCTCCTGGTATCTGTTTTGAACTGTATTTCTGTTATGCTGTAATGTCTATTGTCTGTACAAGTCCCCTCTATAATTTGTAAAGTGCTGCGGAATATGTTGGCGCTATATAAATAAAAATTATTATTATTATTATTATGGCTTCACATAAGGGTCTCACAGATTGTCCACAGATAGGACAAAACCCATATGACTGGTGACTTGAGCCTGTTTATAGGGTCTTAGATAACCTGTGGGTGTCACCGTGCCTCCTGGGTGTAGGTGCGGAAAAGTAACCTGCAATTAGCTGTCCTGCCGGTCTCTGGAATAAGGCGTAGAGGTCCTTACTCCCTCGGTGTTCCGGCTACCGGGATTCTGAGCCTCAGAAGGAGGCAGCCTGTTCGGGGCTGATCCCCTTCTGGTATCCTCTCCTTTGCTTTGACTTCCTTCACGCTCCCTGCAATACAATTCTGCCTTTCAATGTCTCTTTCTGGGAGCTGCAGCTCTGAGGGCATGCACAGCTCCGTTGACCCTCTGTCCTCCTCAGACTACTGTCTGGGACTTTCTTCTAGAGAACTCCTCTCTGGAGCTCTGTCAGGAACTAACTAACTCTTCCTACAGACTACCAGTTATATATATGTGGGGAGTGACCTAATAAATAGGAGCAGAAGCTCCTCCTGGTGGCCTGGAGTGTGAATGTGTTGCATGTTTGGGATACCTCGATGCAGTTATCCTTCTTTGCCTCCAAACGTAGCATCACTCTCCCCGAGGGGAAAGCAATACCACTGTGATGACCAGGACCCTGGGGCGCCACACTCTTCTTCCTCCTCTTCCTTTCTTCCTCCTACTCTTCCTCCTCCTCTTTCTCCTCCTCTCTTCTGATGGACGTGATCCTCAGTGGCTCTGGCTCTGATAGACATGATCCTCGGTGGCTCCGGCTCTGATGGACATGATCCTCGGTGGCTCCGGCTCTGATGGACATGATCATCGGTGGCTCCGGCTCTGATGGACGTGATCCTCTGTGGCTCTGATGGACGTAATCCTCGGTGGCTCCAGCTCTGATGGACGTGATCCTCGGTGGCTCCAGCTCTGATGGACGTGATCCTCGGTGGCCCAATTCTGATGAACGTGATCCTTGGTGGCTCCGATTCTGATGGACGTGATCCTCGATGGCTCCGGCTCTGATGGACGTGATCCTCGATGGCTCCGGCTCTGATGGACGTGATCCTCGATGGCTCCGGCTCTGATGGACGTGATCCTCGATGGCTCCGGCTCTGATGGACGTGATCCTCGGTGGCTCCGGCTCTGATGGACGTGATCCTCGGTGGCCCAATTCTGATGAACGTGATCCTTGGTGGCTCCGATTCTGATGGACGTGATCCTCAGTGGCTCCGGCTCTGATGGACGTGATCCTCTGATGGACGTGATCTTCGATGGCTCCGGCTCTGATGGATGTGATTCTCGATGGCTCTGATGGACGTGATCCTCGGTACCTGCACATATTACCGGCTCCTCCAATTTATTGTAGCAAATCAAAGTCTGGAAACTTTGTGTCTTTGTTCCTCCTTTCTGGTGGTCCTTGTCATGTTCACACAGATAGTGGTCTGATACAAATATGTGCAGTCTGGCCTTGCAAAAATGTCACATCCTTATGAGATCAAGTCTCTCTCTAGGTTCCTCCCAGTTCCAGTGGTGAATCTCCAGATTAAAGGGGTCCTCTGCTATAGCCAGTCTCCACTTGTAGGCTAGATCCTTCTATTACAAACTGTTCCCCTTTTGGGACCCCCAGTTGTCAACAACAATCTGTGGGGACACCTAGTAGTAAATGTTCAGTTTCCCTACAGTGCCCCCACAGGAGAAATAAAGCACTACACAGTGCCCAATCACATCCATGTAATATAATGCTGGACAGGACAGGTCATCATATCCCCCCTTGATTTAGGACCCCTTATGTTGCCTAAAAAGATATAACAAAATGGGTTTCTGACGCTGGTGACCCCCTTCACTACACATTTTGTATTTGTTCCCTGTTTGCTGTTCCCCTCTGGTTACATCCATGGGCTATGACATCCTGACCGCTCTGCTAGCGCCGCGTCCTTGGCTATGCTCCTCACTAGGCTTCAGGTTCATCACTGACTATTCTGAGGACCCCAATCTTGGAAACCTACAGGAAACTCCATACCTCCTTGGAGATATTAAGGATGAGATATGGGGCGCCTGTTTTGTCTCTGCACCCCAATCTAGCTAGCACTAAGCCCTTTGTGACTTTTACGCCACCATGATGATTTTCCGATATATTACCCTTATTGATCCTCAGCAGCGGAAGCTTTTTCACTCGTTACTGACTATTTCTATGATTCAGGATTCGGCAGAATAAGAATAAGAGAAAACATCTGCGTGATTCTGTGCTGATTCAGAAGAATGACTCGACCCCGGAGGTCTCCATCTGTGACCGCGATCCGATGGCTCCAACCTCTCCGCAGCCTCACCTCCCTGAAGTCGTCATCTGCCGCTGTCACATAAAAAGTCCGGTCCATCTATCAAGGGAAGTAAAGAAGGAAAATCATCTTGTGCTGCAGAAAGTCTTCCCTTGTTTTGTCACGTCCCGGGCCGCCCCCTGTAGGTGTCAGCCGCCCAGACCACTACGACCACTTCTGGTGACCGCAGCGTTCACTTCTGCAGCTTAGCGCGCCGATTTATAACATTTACACCCCAGACTCTTAAAGGGACATTCTCACTCCCCACTTTTTTGCACTGTTGGTGCTGAAATAGCCCTTTAAATAATTTCAGACCACACAAACCAGACTTTAGACCCGACCTCAAAATGGATTCGGGTTGATAATAATTTGTCCATTAATTAAGATTCTAAACCTTCTGGATACATTTAAAGCCCCCGACCAGAACCATGAGTACATTCAGTCCCCAGACCAGACCCTAAATAAACCCAGACCCCACACCGGACCCCTAGAGAAAGACTTCAGAGCAGTCCTCGCCTAAAGAAAGATCTCAACCTTAATCCAAACCACAGACAAAACCTCTGAATAAATGAAGACACTTCAAAACTATTTTTTAATCCAGACAAGACCCCCAAAATATTTTGTTTCTACTGTGATGTCGGGGGCAAGTAGATGTCCCCCTGCTGCTCACCATCTTCCCACTGTAATAAGGCTGTGAGTGAGAAGCTGCAGCTGCATCCCCCTCCTCCCTGCCAACCATTGACTGAGCTTCTGCAGACACCGCCCCATGGCTACACAGAGCCGGTCTGAAACACCACTATGTATAACACAAGCGATCGGATGATCGCAGCCTCTAGTCTCTTAAGGAGAGTATTGAAGCAAGTAAAAAGTGTAAAAAAAAAAAGTTTTTACATTTAAAAAAAAAAAATTAAAAAAATATAAAAGTTCAAATCACCCCCATTTTGCCCCATTCAAAATAAAATAATAAAAAATGCACACATTTGATATAATCAAAATCAGAATCGCCCAAACTATCAAAATATAAAAACAATTCGATTGGTAAATGGCGTAAGCACAAAAAAAAAAAAAACTGTTTTCATGATATTTTGTGCTGTAGATTGTGAAATATTCAACATTTTTCCAATTTTACATTGAGAAAATTTTTCTGAAATTCTTCCACAGTTGTTAAGTACCTTTTGATCACAGATTGGTGACCTCTGACTATGTTTGATTCGGAGAGACTCTGCCTTTCTCACTCGCTCATTTTATACAGAGTCTTGTGACTTAGGTAAAAACTGACCCTCCAGCTGTTTTGCTGGAAAGTGTAAAAATGTCCAACGTCCAGCATCTGATTTGTTTTATCTTATTTTATGAATAAAATATGGTGATGAGAGATTTCCAGATCATTGCTTCTTGTTTTCATTACATGTTACACCACAGCTCAACATTTAATTCCGGGTCATTTGGTGCTGACGTCGATTAAGCCTTATGCAGGCAATAATATCAATAGCACGCTTCATGTCTTATGCGCCAGTGTAGGGTTTAGTCAACGGTGGCATCACAAGGTCCAGAAGACTGAAAAATAGCGATCGGAGGCCTGGGCAGGGAGCTGCAGTAGTAGGACAGGCGAGGGCAGGGATCTGCGGTAGTTGGACAGGCGAGGGCAGAGAGCTGCGGCAGTGGGACAGGCGAGGGCAGGAAGCTGTAGCAATGGGACAGGCGAGGGCAGGGAGCTGCGGCAGTGGGACAGGCGAGGGCAGGGATCTGCGGTATTGGGACAGGCGAGGGCAGGAAGCTGTAGCAATGGGACAGGCGAGGGCAGGGAGCTGCAGCAGTGGGACAGGCGAGGGCAGGGATCTGCGGTATTGGGACAGGCAAGGGCAGGGATCTGCAGTAGTGGGACAGGCGAGGGCAGAGAGCTGCGGCAGTGGGACAGGCGAGGGCAGGAAGCTGTAGCAATGGGACAGGCGAGGGCAGGGATCTGCGGTATTGGGACAGGCAAGGGCAGGGAGCTGTAGCAATGGGACAGGCGAGGGCAGGGAGCTGCGGCAGTGGGACAGGCAAGGGCAGGGATCTGCAGTAGTGGGACAGGCGAGGGCAGGAAGCTGTAGCAATGGGACAGGCGAGGGCAGGGAGCTGCGGCGGTGGGACAGGCAAGGGCAGGGATCTGCGGTAGTGGGACAGATGAGGGCAGAGAGCTGCAGCAGTGGGACAGGCGAGGGCAGGGATCTGCGGTATTGTAACAGGCAAGGGCAGGGATCTGCAGTAGTGGGACAGGCGAGGGCAGGGAGCTGCGGCAGTGGGACAGGCAAGGGCAGGGATCTGCACTAGTGGGACAGACGAGGGCAGGGAGCTGTAGCAATGGGACAGGCGAGGGCAGGGAGCTGCGGCAGTGGGACAGGCAAGGGCAGGGATCTGCAGTAGTGGGACAGGCGAGGGCAGGGAGCTGTAGCAATGGGACAGGCGAGGGCAGGGAGCTGCGGCAGTGGGACAGGCAAGGGCAGGGATCTGCGGTAGTGGGACAGACGAGGGCAGAGAGCTGCGGCAGTGGGACAGGCAAGGGCAGGAAGCTGCGGCAGTGGGACAGGCAAGGGCAGGGAGCTGCGGCAGTGGGACAGGCGAGGGCAAGGAGCTGCGGCAGTGGGGTAGGCGATGACAGAAAGCTGTGGCAGTGGGACAGGCAAGGTCAGGGAGTTGCGGCAGTTGGACAGGCAAGGGCAGGTAGCTGCGGAAGTGGGACATGTGAAGGCAAGGAGCTGCGGCAGTGGGACAGGTGACAGCAGGGAGCTGTTTGAGTGGGACAGGTGACAGCAGGGAGCTGTGGGAGTGGGACAGATGAGGGGAGGGAGCTGCGGTAGTGGGACAGGTGAAGGCAGGAAGCTGCAGAATTGGGACAGGTGAAGGCAGGGAGCTGCAGAATTGGGACAGGTGAAGGCAGGGAGCTGCAGAATTGGGACAGGTGAAGGCAGGGAGCTGCAGGAGTGGGACAGGTGAAGGCAGGGAGCTGCAGGAGTGGGACAGGTGACAGCAGGGAGCTGTGGGAGTGGGACAGGTGAGGGGAGGGAGCTGCGGTAGTGGGACAGGTGAAGGCAGGGAGCTGCAGCATTGGGACAGGTGAAGGCAGGGAGCTGTGGGAGTGGGACAGGTGACAGCAAGGAGCTGCGGCAGTGGGACAGGTGAAGGCAGGGAGCTGTGGGATTGGGACAGGTGACAGCAAGGAGCTGCGGCAGTGGGACAGGTGAAGGCAGGGAGCTGTGGTAGTGGGACAGGCGAGGGCAGGAAGCTGCGGCAGTGGGACAGGCGAGGGCAAGGAGCTGCGGCAGTGGGGTAGGCGAGGGCAGAAAGCTGTGGCAGTGGGACAGGCAAGGTCAGGGAGCTGCGGCAGTTGGACAGGCAAGGGCAGGTAGCTGCGGAAGTGGGACATGTGAAGGCAAGGAGCTGCGGCAGTGGGACAGGTGACAGCAGGGAGCTGCGGCAGTGGGACAGGTGACAGCAGGGAGCTGTGGGAGTGGGACAGGTGACAGCAGGGAGCTGTGGGAGTGGGACAGATGAGGGGAGGGAGCTGCGGTAGTGGGACAGGTGAAGGCAGGAAGCTGCAGAATTGGGAAAGGTGAAGGCAGGGAGCTGCAGGAGTGGGACAGGTGACAGCAGGGAGCTGTGGGAGTGGGACAGGTGAGGGGAGGGAGCTGCGGTAGTGGGACAGGTGAAGGCAGGGAGCTGCAGCATTGGGACAGGTGAAGGCAGGGAGCTGTGGGACAGGTGACAGCAAGGAGCTGCGGCAGTGGGACAGGTGAAGGCAGGGAGCTGTGGTAGTGGGACAGATGAGGGCAGGGAGCTGCGGTAGTGGGACAGATGAGGGCAGGGAGCTGTGGCAGTGGGATAGACGAGGGCAGGGAGCTGCGGCAGTGGGACAGACGAGGGCAGGGAGCTGCGGGAGTGGAACAGATGAGGGGAGGGAGCAGCAGAAGGCCAACGTTATGCGCAAGTAAAATTATTTATTTTTTTCTTTACCCCTTTCTTAGCCCTCCAAGTCCAATTTTTTGGATTGTTATAAATCAAATTCCCCAAATTCTTTTTTTGGCAAATTTATACCCATATCGATTCCATTTGGGCCTCTCTATTGGAGACTGTTGGGCGACTTGTGGAACTTCAGAGGAGGAGCGGCCATGATCAGTAGGGAGAGGTTTCTTTATTCTTGTGTTCAGGACCTCGCAGGATGGGTTATGGGAAGATTTGAATGGGTGGACAGCCCCTTTAAACGATGAACGTGTATAATCGCAGTATAGTTCTCCCTTTTTCCCGGCATCTTGTCCTCACGTATGTTCAGATTATGAAGCATAAACACTTCACAATGATAAGAACGGAAACAATGATCTAAATAGAAGAAATGGAAGAATTGGAAATAAACTTGGCCGGGAGACGACAATCTTTATTGGGTCAATGTGACATGAATTTATATTAGCGGCCGTGTAAGACATTTCCTACAAATTGTTTGTAGAGAGAATCCAATGCAAATGACTTATTTGTGTGGACGGCTCCATCTGGTTCTAATACGGCTCCGGCTCCCACTACGGTTTTATTAAAATATTAATCCGTAACATCCACTGGTTTCCATTGTACGCTTTCCTTCTCATATATACAAGGGGTCAAGCCTCGTCCTCTCAGGAGAGGGCAGGAATTTGTAATTTTGCGCTCAGCGGAGGATTCCGCCGGCTGAATTCGTAAGTTTGCTTCTGTTAATCCCTCATTAAATCCGGGATCACTTACATTCTCCACCGGCTCTCGGAGGCTTCACGCTGGCATCCAGGGAGTGGATTAGTCTTGCTGTGGATTCTTAAGTGCATAGTGCTAAAGAGCCGCTAATAAACCATGGCGGGGACAGGTATCTGCAGGAAATGGCAATGCTTCGCGAGGCTCCTCGCTCGTCCTGGGCACGCTGCCTTGGGCTGGCACGACGTCGCTGCGTTTCACAGCCAAGTGCACAAGGACGTAAGCGGATGCATCTCGGTGAAAACATCTCGACCGCAAACAGATGTGGAAATCAACACTCCTCGAAGCTATTACCGCGTAATTCCAGTAGCCTTGGACCGTCTGGAAAACGTCCAGGCCGAGATCGATTTCAGCTCTTCAAATAATGACATATTTTATAGACCCTTCCAGACAGACCACCTCTCGTGTACCGGCGGATTATGGCGGCTAGAGCCAGATATCCACACACTTATTTTCACTGGGTTTAATATACGATTCATTTTCAATTTGGGTGGAAGATTAGCTCTCGTGTTCTTAACCCCTTCATGATGGGCACTTTTTTGTTTTTATGGAAATAAAGCTACTATAAATTTATTATTATTATTATTAGTATTATCATATAAATTTAAAGTAAAGTTACTGATCGGTGATTTGGCAGAAAAGATGGCAGACTTCATGTACAAGAGGCTCAAGAAGGAGGAGCTGATAGCTGAGGCCAACCGGGCGACCCTAATACAACGCTTGGCCGACTGGGACCGTGAACACCCACAGGAGGAGGTCAGTTCAGACGTGGAGGAGGGCATCTCCGTGGAGGAGGGACCACAGCCCAGGTTGTCATACAAATGGAGGAGGATCGACCAACTGAGTTGACTTTGATGCTGGATTAACTAGGAGAGCGGGCCACAGAGATAGAGCGGGCCGCAGTGTTAAGCAAACATCTGGGTGTCCATGTATCAGTACCCCCACCAGCCCCCGCACAGAGGACAGTGGATGACAGGAGAGGTGGGCCCCCATCTTTAAGGTCCCGGGATATACCACAGTTCAATGAGGACACCTCAGATATTGATGAACATCTCTGGTTATTTGAGAACCTCTGCCGGCTGCATGAGGTGTCAGTCAGTGACTGGCCCAGATTTTTGAGCATTGGCTTGACCGGAAAAGCAGGAGAAGCTTTTAATAACTGGTCTTCTGGGGATCAGAGATGTTACTCTGCCATTCACAGCGCATTACTAGAGAGGTCTGTCGTTACGCCTGAAGTCTACCGGAGGAAGTTTCGGGAGACTGACAAACCCGATGAACACACACACCAGGAGTTTACTAACACTCTATGCAGCGCCCCAGAGACCTGGTCATTGCAGTGGTGTCGCTCTGCCACTAAGGGGAGTGATGGTACGTCTGATGGCACTAAAGGAGTTCATCTGACCAGGTATCACAAGCACACATTACACTTCACACTCCGGCCACTAGGGGGAGCAAAAGGTTATATTTATTAGGCCACTCCTCACACTGGTAAAACTAGGGGTTGGATAGGAAGTTAGGCAGAAGCTGACTGGGTTTTGCCCAGGCAACATCCTGTGGCAGGGGGTGTTGCGGGGAAGATTCAGAGGGGTCCCTGTCAGGCGTGGGAACCTGGCAGTGACTTAGCGACAAGGACAGATCGTTACAGAGCCGCGCCTGCACTACCTTGCGGCGGCATCTAAAGAAAGGACATGAAGCGAAGGATATTGTGGACAGTGAGAAACTAGATCAAGCACAAAGGAGAGCCAGTAGGAGTCGTGCCCCGAGAACGGCAACATCCTACTGAGGCGCGTAGCCGGTGACCGGAACACCGAGGAAGTAACTGACTCTATGCCTTACTTCAAATACCACAGGACAGTTAATTATAGATTGGCTGTCTACCATACATCACCTAAGCAGACATAGGGGGCAAGCGTGGAGAGGGGCATCTCTAGGGTCCCAGAATAGCTCCGAGCCTTCCCGTAAAACGGGTGCGTCCTATCCAGATAAACTTGGGGGACGGAGAAAGAACGAGAACAGAAACAGAAGTTGTGAGGACTATCCCGAATGCTCAGCAGGGAAGGACTACAACACACAGGCGCTAGTGGTAGGCAACGATTTCCACCTGCAAAGGGAACTCTGGATGTGCCTTCGGACCGGCCGGTCTCAGACAGCCCTGTTAACCGTGCTCTGGATTTTGCATCCTGAAGTCTTCAGTAAAGAGGTAAAGAGACTACAACCCTGTGTCCTCGTTATTGTCTGCACCTCACATCATCGCCACCTACACTACCGGGAAGCCCTGGGGATACACTTCATCTGTGGGAAGGTATACCATCCAGCTGCCATCACATCACCCCAGTGGACCCCGAGCAGCGTCGGTCGACCTGACCGAATACCACAGGTGGCGTCACGAAATCTTAGCTGACTTTCATCACCCCTTTTATTGGACGCCCCTTAGCAGGGTCACGGACCGGGTCCAGCCACCGTGACAACACCAGAACTGAGACAGAGAGGACCGGTACCGAGTAACCCGTGGCCCTGCGTCTGGGGGCGATCCACTCTACATACGGCATGCACTCGGTGGATAGAAGGACTGGGGGCTCGGGGAGCAGAACATGTCTTGGATATATCTATGCTGGGACAATTTATGTCCAAGCTCCCAGGTGACTTAAAAGAATGGGTGGCGTATAGAAAACCACTCAGCCTGGATGAGGCTGCAAGATTGGCTGATGATTGGGCTGCTAATCAACCCAGGCTAGGTGAAATGACACCCCAGCAAGTTGGGAATCGGAGCTTACATGGAGGCCAGCGAGACCCATGAACCGGCGAGAGGAGGAACGGAGGAGATTTCAGACTTCCCAAAGACATAGGAGGCTTCCCCAGCCCCCAAGTACGGCCCGTGTCAGGGCAAGGGGGGTTAAACTGCTGTGGACACATTGGAGACTTTGCTAGGGAATGTCGGAAACTTTCTAGCCCACATCATCCACGTCCCCAACCGGTGATGGGGCTTGAATGCTGAGGGAAAGAGGATCACGCTACACCGACCGGAAGAGGATGAGACATATGTGGTACAAGGAAAAGTGTCCTAGACTAGATGGGACACCTTAGCAACCATGAACCAGCATCTGGTACCGGACCAGTGTATTGTTCCCGGCAGCCGGATGTTAGTCAACGTAGTTGAAGGAGGATCTTTCAACATTAGGAGGGCCGACTACATTTAGACTGAGGTCACAGTCGTGGAATGATGGACATAGGAGTAGTGCAGCACCTACCAGTAAATGTGTTGATGGGAAACAACCTAGGAGCAGGATTGGTGTGCCACTGGGCCAATGTCATTACCCGAAGCCAAGGATCGGTTCACACTGTGTCAGCTGAGAGGGAACAGAGCGAACTCAACATGCCGACTACCCTCCCGTCTCACCCCGTGGTGAGTAAAGCACAAAATACAATGACTGCTACCATGAAGGAACGTGACCTTGAGGTAGGTAAATGACACCAGGGAGGAGGTACAGGGAGATCCATTGCTAAGGGGGTTGAGAAGTGCAGCAGTCACAGAATAGTCAGAGGAAGAGAGGGTCCGCATTATATGGGAAAGAGGACCGATGTATCGGGTGACATGAGACACAGTGGGGCAGGATACCAAGCAGTTAGTGGTGCAAGAGAAATACAGAAAGGAGAACCTGTCCTTAGCTCACGAAAGTCCATTAGCTGGACACCTAGGAGTGAGGAAGACCCAACACAGGGTTACGAACAGGTTCTTCTGGCCTGGGGTGACCCTTGAAAAACATTTTTTTATAAGATCTGTCGACAGGTGGGAGGCCCCCTCGCGCAAAGCCCCTTTACAAATCATGCCGTTAATTGCAGAACCTTTTCAACAGGCGGGGGTGGATTTCATAGGCCCCCTGCCCCGACCCAGTCACTCAGGGATGAGACACATATTAATGGTTGTGGATTTTGCCACCAGATACCCTGATGCGGTAGTTCTCTGTGGAATAGATGCAAAGAGGGTGGCCGATATATTAATTGAGATTTTTGGCCGGGTGGGTTTTCCCAAGTAGTTTGTTTCAGATCAGGGAACGTCATTCACGGGGAGGGATTGCGTACCCTGTGTGGAGACGGTCTGGGGTCTAACCAGTGTTCACCTCTGCATACGACCAACAGACGAATGGACTTTGCGAGCAGTCCAATAGGACCCAGAAACGGTTGATCATCTGTGCCTACTTAGAGGCGGAGTGGGAGACTGGGAAGAAGCTCTGCCACAGCTCCTGTTTGTCTACAGAGAGGTGCCGCAGGCTTCTACCGGATTTGCTCCATTTGAAATTTTCTACTGCAGGCAGCCTAGGGGCCCGCTAGACTTGGTGCAAGAACACTGGGAAGACCGGTCTAGTTCCAGGGGGGGTGCCAGTACTCTGCTACATGAGGCCGTTGTGAGAGAGGATATTGCAGCGCCCCAGAGACTTGGTCGTTGCAGAAATGTCGCTCTGCCGCTAAGGGGAGTGATGTTATGTCTGATTGCACTAAAGGAGTTCACGTGATCAGGTATCACAAGCACACATTACACTTCACACTCCGGCCACTAGGGTGAGCAAAAGGCACTATGTATTAGGCCACTCCTCACACTGGTAAAACTGGGGGTCGGATAGGAAGTTAGTGAGAATGCAGCCTGGGAGAGATCCAGGGAGGACCTGTCAGCGGTGGGTTCCTGACAGGGGCCTAGCAGAACGAATAGAAAGCAACGGAACCGCGCCTGCACTACCTTGTGGCGGTATCCTAAGAAAGGACACAAAGAGAAGGATATTGTGGACAGTGAGAAACGAGATCAAGCACAAAGGAGAGCCAGTAGGAGTCGTGCCCCGAGAACGGCAACATCCTACTGAGGCGCGTAGCCGATGACCGGAACACCGAGGAAGTAACTGACTCTATGCCTTACTTCAAATACCGCAGGACAGTTAATTATAGGTTGGCTGTCTACCATACCCTAAGCAGACCTAGGGGGCAAGCGTGGAGAGGGGCGTCTCTAGGGTCCCAGAATAGCTCCGAGCCTTCCCGTCAAACGGGTGCGTCCTATCCAGATAAACTTGGGGGACGGCGAGAGAGAGAAAGAGAAAGAACGAGAACAGAAGTTGTGAGGACTATCCCGAATGCTCAGCAGGGAAGCACTACAACACACAGGCGCTAGTGGTAGGCAACGATTTCCACCTGCAAAGGGAACTCTGGATGTGCCTTCGGACCGGCCGGTCTCAGACAGCCCTGTTGTGAGTTCTGTTTTTGGGCTCCCTCTGGTGGTTACTGATGGTACTGGGTGATTTGTGTTCTGCTGTCTCTGGTGTCCACCTGTTCTATTAGGATTTGGGAGTTTCCTATTTAACCGGGCTTTCTTGTCATTTCCCCGCCGGCTATCAAGGTTATCAGAGTGTTTTGTTACCTCAGCTTCTGGCTTCAGTAATCTTCAGGACAAGCTAAGTTTTGATTTTCTTGTTCCACGTTTTGCTTTATTTTTGTCTTGTCCAGCTTGCATATAATTGTCTCTTTGCTGCTGGTTGCTTTAGTGGGCTGTAATTGCTCCTCATGTTCCATGAGTTGGAACATGAGTTCAAGTAATTACAGGATGGTTTTTTGAAGGGTTTTTTTGCTGACCGCGCAGTTTACTTTTGTATCCTCTGCTATCTAGTTTTAGCGGGCCTCATTTTGCTGAATCTGTTTTCATACTGTGTATGTGCCTTCCTCTCATTTCACCGTCATTATATGTGGGGGGCTGCTATTTTTGTGGGGTATTTCTCTGGAGGCAAGAGAGGTCTGTGTTTCTTCTAATAGGGGAAGTTAGATCTTCGGCTGGTGCGAGACGTCTAGGATCAACGTAGGCACGTTCCCCGGCTATTGTTATTTGTGTGTTCAGGTTTAGGGTCGCGGTCAGCTCAGGTTCCATCACCTTAGAGCTCGTTTGTGCTTGTCCTTTTGTGATTCCCTGCCATTGGAATCATGACAGTATTGCCGGCCCAAAATGTTTGGGCTGAAGTAGGAGGAAAAGTAGTCTGAGGAAGTTTTTTTTTTTTTTTTCTCTCCTCTGAGGTTGCTGCCTAGCCTTAATTGCAGCCAGGCTGATTTTTTTTTTTTTTTCCTCCTCTTAATCACTGAATGGCTCTGACCTCAGCTGTTTATCATGGACGTCCAGAGTTTAGCTTCCAGCTTGAATAATCTTGCTGCTAAAGTTCAAAATATACAAGATTTTGTTGTACATGCTCCTATGTCTGAACCTAGAATTCCTATTCCAGAGTTCTTTGCTGGAGATAGATCTAGTTTTCTGAATTTTAGGAACAATTGCAAGCTGTTCCTTTCTTTGAAATCTCGCTCTTCTGGAGACCCTGCTCAGCAGGTTAAGATTATTATATCTTTCCTGCGGGGTGACCCTCAAAATTGGGCATTTGCATTGGCACCAGGGGATCCTGCGTTGCTTAATGTGGATGCGTTTTTTCTGGCATTGGGTTTGCTCTATGAGGAACCTAACCAGGAGATTCAGGCTGAAAAAGCTTTATTAGCTCTCTCTCAGGGGCAAGATGAAGCAGAAATATATTGTCAAAAATTTCAGAAATGGTCAGTGTTTACTCAGTGGAATGAGTGCGCCCTGGCTGCAAAGTTCAGAGATGGCCTTTCTGAGGCCATTAAAGATGTTATGGTGGGGTTCCCTGCGCCTACGGGTCTGAATGAGTCTATGACTATGGCTATTCAGATTGATCGGCGTTTACGGGAGCGCAAACCTGTGCACCATTTGGCGGTGTCTTCTGAACAGGCACTTGAGACAATGCAATGTGATAGAGTTCAGTCTAGAAGTGAACGGCAAAACTATAGGCGGAAAAATGGGTTGTGCTTTTATTGTGGTGATTCAGCTCATGTTATATCAGCATGCTCTAAACGCACAAAAAAGGTTGATAAGTCTGTTGCCATTAGTACGTTACAGTCTAAGTTCATTCTGTCTGTGACTCTGATTTGCTCATTATCATCCATTTCCGTCGATGCCTATGTAGATTCAGGCGCTGCCCTGAGTCTTATGGATTGGTCATATGCCAAGCGATGTGGGTTTAGTCTTGAGCCTCTGGAAGTCCCTATTCCTTTGAAGGGAATTGACTCTACACCTTTGGCTATGAATAAACCTCAGTACTGGACACAAGTGACCATGCGTATGACTCCCGTTCATCAGGAGGTGATTCGCTTCCTGGTACTGTATAATTTACATGATGTCTTAGTGCTTGGTCTGCCATGGTTACAAACTCATAATCCAGTCCTTGACTGGAAAACAATGTCTGTGTTAAGCTGGGGATGTCAGGGGGTTCATGATGATGCACCTCCGATTTCTATCGCTTCATCTACTCCTTCTGAGGTTCCTGTATTTTTGTCGGATTATCGGGATGTTTTTGAGGAGCCTAAGCTCAGTTCGCTTCCTCCTCACAGGGATTGCGATTGTGCTATAGATTTAATTCCTGGTAGTAAATTTCATAAAGGTCGTTTGTTCAATCTGTCAGTGCCAGAGCATACTGCTATGCGGGATTATGTTAAGGAGTCCTTGGAAAAGGGACATATCCGTCCATCTTCGTCCCCTTTGGGAGCAGGTTTTTTTTTCGTGGCCAAGAAAGATGGGTCCTTGAGACCTTGTATAGATTATCGTCTTTTGAATAAGATTACCGTAAAATATCAGTATCCTTTGCCTTTTGTTGACTGATTTGTTTGCTCGCATTAAGGGGGCTAAATGGTTCACTAAGATTGATCTTCGGGGTGCGTATAATCTTATACGAATAAAGCAAGGTGATGAGTGGAAAACCGCATTTAATACGCCTGAGGGCCATTTTGAGTATTTGGTAATGCCTTTCGGACTTTCTAATGCTCCTTCAGTCTTCCAGTCCTTTATGCACGATATTTTCCGTGAATATCTGGATAAATTTATGATTGTGTATTTGGATGATATTTTGGTTTTTTCTGATGACTGGGAGTCTCATGTTCAGCAGGTCAGGAAGGTGTTTCAGGTCCTGCGGGCTAATTCCTTGTTTGTAAAGGGCTCAAAGTGTCTCTTTGGAGTCCAGAAGATTTCTTTCTTGGGGTATATTTTTTCCCCTTCTACTATTGAGATGGATCCCGTCAAGGTTCGGGCTATTTGTGACTGGACGCAGCCTACATCTCTTAAGAGTCTGCAGAAGTTCTTAGGCTTTGCTAATTTCTATCGTCGTTTTATAACTAATTTTTCTAGTGTTGTTAAGCCTTTGACGGATTTGACTAAGAAGGGTGCTGATGTTGCTGATTGGTCTCCTGCGGCTGTGGAGGCCTTTCAGGAACTTAAACGCCGGTTTTCTTCTGCTCCTGTGTTGCGTCAGCCTGATGTTTCGCTTCCTTTCCAAGTTGAGGTTGATGCTTCCGAGATTGGAGCGGGGGCGGTTTTGTCACAGAGAAGCTCCGATTGCTCGGTGATGAAGCCATGTGCGTTCTTTTCTAGAAAATTTTCGCCCGCTGAGCGGAATTATGATGTGGGTAATCGGGAACTTTTGGCCATGAAGTGGGCATTTGAGGAGTGGCGTCATTGGCTGGAGGGTGCTAGACATCGTGTGGTGGTCTTGACTGATCACAAAAATCTGATTTACCTTGCGTCTGCCAGGCGTCTGAATCCTAGACAGGCTCGTTGGTCACTGTTTTTCTCTCGTTTCAATTTTATGGTTTCATACCTGCCAGGTTCAAAGAATGTGAAGGCGGATGCTCTTTCTAGGAGTTTTGTGCCTGACTCCCTTGGAAATTCTGAGCCCACTGGTATCCTTAGGGATGGGGTGATTTTGTCGGCCGTCTTCCCAGACTTGCGACGTGCTTTGCAGGAGTTTCAGGCGGGTAAACCTGATCGTTGTCCGCCTGAGAGACTGTTTGTTCCGGATAGTTGGACCAGTAGAGTCATCTCCGAGGTCCATTCTTCTGCGTTGGCAGGTCATCCTGGAATATTTGGTACTAGAGACTTGGTGGCCAGGTCTTTTTGGTGGCCTTCCTTGTCGAGGGATGTGCGTTCTTTTGTGCAGTCTTGTGAGGTTTGCGCTCGGGCTAAGCCTTGCTGTTCTCGGGCCAGTGGATTGTTGTCACCTTTGCCTATCCCGAAGAGGCCTTGGACGCACATTTCCATGGACTTTATTTCGGATCTCCCTGTCTCTCAAAAAATGTCCGTCATCTGGGTTGTGTGTGACCGCTTTTCTAAAATGGTTCATCTTGTACCCTTGCCTAAGTTGCCTTCCTCCTCTGAGTTGGTCCCTCTGTTTTTCCAGAACGTGGTTCGTTTGCATGGGATTCCGGAGAACATCGTTTCTGACAGGGGATCCCAGTTTGTGTCTAGATTTTGGCGGACTTTCTGTGCTAAGATGGGCATTGATTTGTCCTTTTCGTCTGCATTCCATCCTCAGACGAATGGCCAGACGGAGCGAACTAATCAGACCTTGGAAACTTATTTGAGGTGTTTTGTTTCTGCTGATCAGGATGACTGGGTTACCTTTTTGCCGCTGGCCGAGTTTGCCCTTAATAATCGGGCTAGTTCTGCTACCTTGGTTTCTCCTTTCTTTTGTAATTCGGGGTTTCATCCTCGTTTTTCCTCTGGTCAGGTGGAGCCTTCTGATTATCCTGGAGTGGACATGGTGGTGGATGGGTTGCATCGGATTTGGAGTCATGTGGTGGACAATTTGAAGTTGTCCCAGGAGAAGGCTCAGCAGTTTGCTAATCGCCGTCGCCGCGTGGGTCCTCGTCTTCGTGTTGGGGACTTGGTGTGGTTGTCTTCTCGTTTTGTTCCTATGAAGGTCTCTTCTCCTAAGTTCAAGCCTCGGTTCATCGGTCCTTATAGGATCTTGGAAATTCTTAACCCTGTGTCGTTTCGTTTGGATCTCCCGGCATCGTTTGCTATTCATAATGTGTTCCATCGGTCGTTGTTGCGGAGGTATGAGGTACCTGTTGTTCCTTCGCTTGAGCCTCCTGCTCCTGCAAAGGGAACTCTGGATGTGCCTTCGGACCGGCCGGTCTCAGACAGCCCTGTTGTGAGTTCTGTTTTTGGGCTCCCTCTGGTGGTTACTGATGGTACTGGGTGATTTGTGTTCTGCTGTTTCTGGTGTCCACCTGTTCTATTAGGATTTGGGAGTTTCCTATTTAACCGGGCTTTCTTGTCATTTCCCCGCCGGCTATCAAGGTTATCAGAGTGTTTTGTTACCTCAGCTTCTGGCTTCAGTAATCTTCAGGACAAGCTAAGTTTTGATTTTCTTGTTCCACGTTTTGCTTTATTTTTGTCTTGTCCAGCTTGCATATAATTGTCTCTTTGCTGCTGGTTGCTTTAGTGGGCTGTAATTGCTCCTCATGTTCCATGAGTTGGAACATGAGTTCAAGTAATTACAGGATGGTTTTTTGAAGGGTTTTTTGCTGACCGCGCAGTTTACTTTTGTATCCTCTGCTATCTAGTTTTAGCGGGCCTCATTTTGCTGAATCTGTTTTCATACTGTGTATGTGCCTTCCTCTCATTTCACCGTCATTATATGTGGGGGGCTGCTATTTCTGTGGGGTATTTCTCTGGAGGCAAGAGAGGTCTGTGTTTCTTCTAATAGGGGAAGTTAGATCTTCGGCTGGTGCGAGACGTCTAGGATCAACGTAGGCACGTTCCCCGGCTATTGTTATTTGTGTGTTCAGGTTTAGGGTCGCCGTCAGTTCAGGTTCCATCACCCTAGAGCTTGTTTGTGCTTGTCCTTTTGTGATTCCCTGCCATTGGAATCATGACACAGCCCTGCTAACCGTGCTCTGGATTGAGGATCCTGAAGTCTTCAGTAAAAGGTAAAGAGACTGCAACCCTGTGTCATCATTATTAACTGCGCCTCACACCATCGCCACCTACGTTACTGGGAACTCCTGGGGATATACTTCACCTGTGGGAAGGTATACCATCTAGCTGCCATTCCATCACCCCAGCGGACCCCACAGCAGCGTCGGTCACCCTGACCGAACACTACAGGTGGCGTCACGAACCCTTGACAAACTACCATCACCCCTTTTATTGGACGCCCCTTAGGAGGGTCACAGATCGGGTCCAGCCACCGTGACAACCCAAGAACTGCGACAGAGAGGACCGCTACCGAGTAACCCGTGGCCCTGCTTCTGGGGGCGCTCCAATATAACACCTTGGGCGGCTTACACGGGTACACTTAGGGGAGGTGCAAGGGCAAGAGAAAATCTACTGTTATTACAGCACCCAGCCGCAAGAGTTCACAGTGGGCCATCAAGTTTGGCTACTAACTCTCATCTGCCATGAGAAGTTGCAGGCCAACTGGGAGGGTCCCTACACCATAATCGACAGAAAAGGGGCAGTAACCTATCAGGTAGCGCTCTACCCCCAACACACCCAAACCAAGAGGATTCATATTAACCAATTAAAAGCGTACCGGGCCAGAGATACATGTGCTGTCGCTATATGCTGTTCCCCTTCAGATGCCTCAGAACCCGACCCCCTCCTGGATTTGTTACAGCACACCAAAGAAAAGGAGCAAGTCACCTTAGGGGATAACCTCACCCCTGCCCAATCCAGGTAACTATGGAGGCGATTAGACCAGGCTCTACTCTAACCAACCTGGCTGAACCACTCTGACTGGGCATCAAGTGGACACAGGGACAGCAAGGCTAATTCAACAGTAGCTGTACTGAGTGGCACCCGAGGTTCAGCAGAAGATTCAGAAGGCAGGAGATGAAATATGAGAATTGTGAATGTTGTTCCCCTTGTACTGTCCCTGGGTGGCCATCGCAGTCCTTGTCCCAAAAATGGACCAGAGCACAAAGTTCTGCATAAACTACCGGAGGCTGAACGAGATAATCATCACCAAATCACCGATGCCTACCCATAGTCCGAATAAATGATCTCTTAGACAAGAATGACTATGGGCTGTGCATTATACTACATGGATGACTATGGGCTGTGCATTATACTACATGGATGACTATGGGCTGTGCATTATACTACATGGATGACTATGGGCTGTGCATTATACTACATGGATGACTATGGGCTGTGCATTATACTACATGCATGACTATGGGCTGTGCATTATACTACATGGATGACTATGGGCTGTGCATTATACTACATGCATGACTATGGGCTGTGCATTATACTACATGGATGTCTATGAGCTGTGCATTATACTACATGGATGACTATGAGCTGTGCATTATACTACATGGATGATTATGGGCTGTGCATTATACTACATGGATGACTATGGGCTGTGCATTATACTACATGCATGACTATGGGCTGTGCATTATACTACATGGATGACTATGGGATGTGCATTATACTACATGGATGACTATGGGCTGTGCATTATACTACATGGATGACTATGGGCTGTGCATTATACTACATGGATGACTATGGGCTGTGCATTATACTACATGTATGACTATGGGCTGTGCATTATACTACATGGATGACTATGGGCTGTGCATTATACTACATGGATGACTATGGGCTGTGCATTATACTACATGGATGATTATGGGCTGTGCATTATACTATATGGATGGCTAAGGGCTGTGCATTATACTACATGTATGACTATGGGCTGTGTAGTATACTACATGGATGTCTATGAGCTGTGCATTATACTACATGGAGGACTATGGGCTGTGCATTATATGATATCTATGACTATGAGCTGTGCATTATACTACATGGATGTCTATGAGCTGTGCATTATACTACATGGATGTCTATGAGCTGTGCATTATACTACATGGATGACTATGAGCTGTGCATTATACTACATGGATGACTATGAGCTGTGCATTATGCTTCATGGATGACTATGGGCTGTGCATTATACTACATGGATGATTATGGGCTGTGCATTATACTACATGGATGACTATGGGCTGTGCATTATACTATATGGATGGCTAAGGGCTGTGCATTATACTACATGTATGATTATGGGCTGTGTAGTATACTACATGGATGTCTATGAGCTGTGCATTATACTACATGGAGGACTATGGGCTGTGCATTATATGATATCTATGACTATGAGCTGTGCATTATACTACATGGATGTCTATGAGCTGTGCATTATACTACATGGATGTCTATGAGCTGTGCATTATACTACATGGATGACTATGAGCTGTGCATTATACTACATGGATGACTATGAGCTGTGCATTATGCTTCATGGATGACTATGGGCTGTGCATTATACTACATGGATGATTATGGGCTGTGCATTATACTACATGGATGACTATGGGCTGTGCATTATACTATATGGATGGCTAAGGGCTGTGCATTATACTACATGGATGACTATGGGCTGTGTAGTATACTACATGGATGTCTATGAGCTGTGCATAATACTACATGGATGACTATGGGATGCATTATACTATATGTATGGCATTAAAAATTTACAATTGATTGGGAACTTGTATCCTAGACCTTTATCATAGTAAAAACAATAAAAAGTGGGTCAACTTAGAAAATTATCTTAATGGACGCGACTCCCAAATTGTACTTTGGAAAGGAGGCAAGGGGCTAGGGCAGGACATCTACATGCCCTTCCTTACGAGAAACTTGTTGCTTCTTATCAAAAATCGAAATAAAGACTTTCAGATCACAACCGTCCCGGGCCCCTTAATTCCAATTTACGATAATTCTGCTTTTCCGGCAGGGCAGAATAAAGAGACATTTCTAAATAAGAGAAAAGAGTCAAAACCCATCATCCACGACTATTTAAATGAGACAGGGATGAAGTCCCTCAGGGAACTATTTCCAGGGGAGGAATCATACTCTGTTGACTGGTTCTTCTATGAACAACTTAAAAGTTATATCCACTCAATCTCTAAACAAGCCAACATCTACAGGCCGCTAACTCCCTTTGAGATGCTTTGCATATCAGCAAACCCCCCTGATCATACTGTCTCGCTGCTTTATAAAATCTTCCAAGAGGGGAGGGCTCCGCTGCAGGGTTGGCCATTGTTTTTCTCAAAATGGGAGGGCGATCTGGGAAGACCCTTGTCATCTGAAGATAGGGAAAAAATTATTCTCTTCTCTTCCAGATCGTCATTATGCGCAGTATCACAGGAGAGGAGCTATAAGATTCTAGCAAGATGGTATAGATGCCCCTCCATGGTGCAAGCGGTGTTCCCCACGACTCCTGACGTCTGTTGGAGATGTTTAAAGGAAATAGGCTCCTACATGCATATCTGGTGGGACTGCCCCCCCATAAGGGATTTGTGGCTGGCCGTCTTTAAACTTCATAATAAGCTGTCTATCACACAGATCCAACCTTCAGCAGGTCTAGCTTTGCTGTCTCTATGCGACTTGTCAATATCTAGGTTCAAGAGGGGCATCCTCAGACACTTTCTTACCGCAGTCAGAAATTTGATCCCTCGGTTTTGGAAACAAGAAAAATTTCCTTCCCGTACAGATTTTGTGGCAGAACTTAACATCTATAGAATGGAGCAGTTGATAAATCAGTCACCAGGTAACGCAGAGAAAACTTACAACATATGGGCCCCCTGGATCGCTTTTAGGGAAGCTCCTGAACTGGATCTCTGGGTTTCCAGAACCCGACACACTTTATAGCCTATTCTCGTATGCTTCCGAGCCGTTCCTCGGCGTGCGTCCTGTCCGCTGGGATATGGGGGCAGCCACACTCCTTCCCTGAACCCCCCACACCCTCATCCATCCTTCTTTTCTTCTTCCCACCCTCTTTTCTTTCCCCTTCCTTACTTTCTATGTTTGTCCTCCTCACAACTAGTTCGATTATACATATCGTATTTTGAATATTCACAAAGAAATCTAACAATTGGTACCAATTATCCCGGCTTTTTTTATTGTTATCAGCTCATGATTTAGGGATAGACAGGAGCATTGCTGATCAGAAAAGTTAAATCATAAGACATAAATGCTGTAACTATGCTCCCCTTGTTTGACTTAAAATTACTGCCTATCATTGCACAGATTTACCAGTTTGTAACGTTTGCCTTTGTTCTTTATTGCTGTGACCAATAAAAATGATTTATACAAAAAATTTACAATTGATGTCACTCATGTAATGTAAGAAGTGAAATCTTTGACATTGTACTATACATAGTAACATAGTAACATAGTTAGTAAGGCCGAAAAAAGACATTTGTCCATCCAGTTCAGCCTATATTCCATCATAATAAATCCCCAGATCTACGTCCTTCTACAGAACCTAATAATTGTATGATACAATATTGTTCTGCTCCAGGAAGACATCCAGGCCTCTCTTGAACCCCTCGACTGAGTTCGCCATCACCACCTCCTCGGGCAAGCAATTCCAGATTCTCACTGCCCTAACAGTAAAGAATCCTCTTCTATGTTGGTGGGAAAACCTTCTCTCCTCCAGACGCAAAGAATGCCCCCTTGTGCCCGTCACCTTCCTTGGTATAAACAGATCCTCAGCGAGATATTTGTATTGTCCCCTTATATACTTATACATGGTTATTAGATCGCCCCTCAGTCGTCTTTTTTCTAGACTAAATAATCCTAATTTCGCTAATCTATCTGGGTATTGTAGTTCTCCCATCCCCTTTATTAATTTTGTTGCCCTCCTTTGTACTCTCTCTAGTTCCATTATATCCTTCCTGAGCACCGGTGCCCAAAACTGGACACAGTACTCCATGTGCGGTCTAACTAGGGATTTGTACAGAGGCAGTATAATGCTCTCATCATGTGTATCCAGACCTCTTTTAATGCACCCCATGATCCTGTTTGCCTTGGCAGCTGCTGCCTGGCACTGGTACCTATATTTATATATACCTATATACTGGCACTGGTACCTATATTTCTCTGCCGTATCTGTGCATTATGAATAGTGGTATGCATTAAAGGGACACTGTCACCTGAATTTGGAGGGATCAATCTTCAGCCATGGAGGCGGGGTTTTTGGGTGTTTGATTCACCCTTTCCTTACCCGCTGGCTGCAATATTGGATTGAAATTCATTCTCTGTCCTCCGTAGTACAGGCAATCTTGCCTTGCGCAGGCATGTACTATGGAGGACAGAGAATGAACTTCAATCCAATATTGCAGCCAGCGGGTAAGGAAAGGGTGAATCAAACACCCAAAAACCCCGCCTCCATGGCTGAAGATTGTTCCCTCCAAATTCAGGTGACAGTGTCCCTTTAAAGGGGCCACTGAGACTCTTTCGTCCGGGACCCACAAAACCCTGGAGCTGGCCCTGGCTGGACTCCTATTAATAATAGTGATCCTTCACATCCTCTATCGGGAGGGTACAGCACCTTATAATTCTCCCAGTAGAGAGTGTTCTGCCGGACCGGGCTGACACCAGGAGTGATAGAGAATTCAATTACTCATAGTTGATGTTCCTGCTCTGCCTTTGGCTGGGGAAGGAGGGATGAGGGTCTTCTGCATCCACTCCCTTTCTGGAGTTCAGCTCCGAGGCTCGGCATGTGCAGACTGCACACAACTATTTCCATTAACCCTGAACTTTTGTACATCAGTGCACTCCACCATATTGGCGGCTCCAGGAGGTGGTCCGATCTCCATGGCTGGACCACCTGCTACATGAGTATTCCCAGCGCTGACGGAGTATCTTTCTGTACATTTTCCTGGCTGTTGACTAACATTTTTGCTCCATCTGATCCCTATTAACTTTAGATCATATTTTGATAGAGGAGTGCGGCACAGCTGTGGTTTCCTACTTTGTCACATTGAAATATATGGAGGACACATCTGCAGAGGAGAGGAGCTGCAGATAGGGGAGCTGCAGGGGAGAGGAGCTGCAGAGAAGGGTGCTGCAGAGGGGAGCTGCAGAGGAGAGGAGCTGCAGAGATGGGAGCTGAAGAGGAGAGGAGCTGCAGATAGGGGTGCTGCAGGGAAGAGGAGCTGTAGAGGAGAGGAACTGCAGAGAGAAAAGCTGCAGAGGAGAGGAGCTGTAGAGGAGAGGAGCTGCAGAGAGGGGTGCTGCGGGGGAGAGGAACAGCAGAGAGGGGTGCTGCAGGGGAGAGGAGCTGCAGAGAGAGGAGCTGCAGAGGAGAGGAGCTGCAGAGAGGGGTGCTGCAGAGAGGGGTGCTGCCAGGGAGAGGAGCTGCAGAGAGGGGTGCTGCAGAGGAGAGGAGCTGCAGAGAGGGGTGCTGCGGGGGAGAGGAACAGCAGAGGGGGGTGCTGCAGGGGAGAGGAGCTGCAGAGGAGAGGAGCTGCAGAGGAGAGGAGCTGCAGAGAGGGGTGCTGCAGAGAGGGGTGCTGCCAGGGAGAGGAGCTGCAGAGAGGGGTGCTGCAGAGGAGAGGAGCTGCAGAGAGGGGTGCTGCAGGGGGGAGGAGCTGCAGAGAGGGGAGCTGTAGAAGAGAGGAGCTGCAGAGAGGGGTGCTGCAGGGAAGAGGAGCTGCAGAGAGGGGTGCTGCAGGGGAGAGGAGCTGCAGAGAGGGGTGCTGCAGGGAAGAGGAGCTGCAGAGAGGGGTGCTGCAGGGGAGAGGAGCTGCAGAGAGGGGACCTGAAGAGGAGAGGAGCTGCAGAGAGGGGTGCTGCAGAGGAGAGGAGCTGCAGAGAGGGGAGCTGCAGAGGAGAGGAGCTGCAGAGAAAGGTGCTGCAGGGGAGAGGAGCTGCAGAGAGGGGAGCTGCAGAGGAGATGAGCTGCAGAGGAGAGGAGCTGCAGGGGAGAGGAGCTGCAGAGAGGGGAGCTGCAGAGAGGGGTGCTGCAAAGAGGGGAGCTGCAGAGGAGAGTAGCTGCAGGGGAGAGGAGCTGTAGAGAGGGGAGCTGCAGAGGAGAGGAACTGCAGAGAGGAGAGCTGCAGAGAAGGGAGCTGCAGAGGAGAGGAGCTGCAGAGAGGGGAGCTGCAGAGAAGAGAAGCTGCAGAGAGGGGTGCTGCGGGAGAGAGGAGCTGTAGAGAGGGGAGATGCAGAGGAGAGGAGCTGCAAAGAGGGGTGCTGCAGGGAGAGGAGCTGCAGAGGAGAGGAGCTGCAAAGAGGGGAGCTGCAGGGGAGAGGAGCTGCAGAGAGGGGAGCTGCAGGGGAGAGGAGCTGCAGAGAGGGGAGCTGCAGAGGAGAGGAGCTGCAGAGAGGGGAGGAGCTGCAGAGAGGGGTGTTGCAGAGGAGAGGAGCTGCAGAGGAGAGGAGCTGCAGAGAGGGGTGCTGCAGGGGAGAGGAGCTGCAGAGAGGGGAGCTGCAGAGAAGGGTGCTGCAAAGAGGGGAGCTGCAGGGGAGAGGAGCTGCAGAGAGGGGAGCTGCAGGGGAGAGGAGCTGCAGAGAGGGGAGCTGCAGAGGAGAGGAGCTGCAGAGAGGGGAGGAGCTGCAGAGAGGGGTGTTGCAGAGGAGAGGAGCTGCAGAGGAGAGGAGCTGCAGAGAGAGGTGCTGCAGGGGAGAGGAGCTGCAGAGGAGAGGAACTGCAGAGAGGAGAGCTGCAGAGGAGAGGAGCTGGAGAGAAGGGAGCTGCAGAGGAGAGGAGCTGGAGAGAAGGGAGCTGCAGAGGAGAGGAGCTGCAGAGAGGGGAGCTGCAGAGAAGAGGAGCTGCAGAGAGGGGTGCTGCAGAGGAGAGGAGCTGCAGAGGGGTGCTGCAGGGGAGAGGAGCTGCAGAGAGAGGAGCTGCAGAGAGGGGAGGAGCTGCAGAGAGGGGTGTTGCAGAGGAGAGGAGCTGCAGAGAGGGGTGCTGCAGAGGAGAGGAGCTGCAGAGAGGGGTACTGCAGGGAGAGGAGCTGCAGAGAGGAGTGCGGCAGGGAGAGGAACTGCAGAGAGGGGTGCTGCAGGGAGAGGAGCTGCAGAGAGGAGTGATGCAGGGAGAGGAGCTGCAGAGGAGAGGAGATGCAGGGAGAGGAGCTGCAGGGAGGGGTGCTGCAGGGAGAAGAGCTGCAGAGGAGAGGAGCTGCAGATGAGAGGAGCTGCAGAGAGGGGTGCTGCGGGGGAGAGGAACAGCAGAGAGGAGTGCTGCAGGGGAGAGGAGCTGCAGAGGAGAGGAGCTGCAGAGGAGAGGAGCTGCAGAGGAGAGGGGTGCTGCTAGGGAGAGGAACAGCAGAGAGGGGTGCTGCAGGGGAGAGAAGCTGCAGAGAGGGGAGCTGCAGAGGAGAGGAGCTGCAGAGAAGGGTGCTGCAAAGAGGGGAGCTGCAGAGGGAGGTGCTGCAGGGGAGAGGAGCTGTAGAGAGGGGAGCTGCAGAGGAGAGGAACTGCAGAGAGGAGAGCTGCAGATGAGAGGAGCTGCAGAGAAGGGAACTGCAGAGGAGAGGAGCTGCAGAGAGGGGAGCTGCAGAGGAGAGGAGCTGTAGAGAGGGGAGCTGCAAAGAGGGGTGCTGCAGGGAGAGGAGCTGCAGAGGAGAGGAGCTGTAGAGAGGGGAGCTGCAGAGGAGAGGAACTGCAGAGAGGAGAGCTGCAGATGAGAGGAGCTGCAGAGAAGGGAACTGCAGAGGAGAGGAGCTGCAGAGAGGGGTGCTGCGGGAGAGAGGAGCTGTAGAGAGGGGAGCTGCAGAGGAGAGGAGCTGCAAAGAGGGGTGCTGCAGGGAGAGGAGCTGCAGAGGAGAGGAGCTGCAGAGGAGAGGAGCTGCAGAGGAGAGGAGCTGCAGAGAGGGGTGCTGCAGGGGAGAGGAGCTGCAGAGAGGGGAGCTGCAGAGAAGGGTGCTGCAAAGAGGGGAGCTGCAGGGGAGAGGAGCTGTAGAGAGGAGAGCTGCAGAGGAGAGTAACTGCAGAGAGGAGAGCTGCAGAGGAGAGGAGTGTTATGACCTGGTGGTCAGGACAATAATGGACCTGGTGGTTAAGAGCACATGGAATGACCTGATAGTTACAAATAATGTAGGACGAGCTCTGAGACGTGGGAACTCTGCTGACCGCAATCCCTAATCCTATCACGCACACTAGAAATAGCCGTGGATTGCTCCTAACGCTCCCTATGCAACTCTAGTATTGAATGATAGGAGACAAAAAAAGCGCAAATAGGGTCTTATCCCCAGGATTGTTCTTAATCAATTGTAAGAGAACTGCTCACCTGGTAGTACACAGTACAAGCGTGTAGTTGTCAGCTGCTGCAGATCCACAGGTCGGCGTTGCGACCTCTCAGAACCGTTATAATAAATGAAATGTGGATTACATCTGCGCTGCTGCGACAAATAATAGATCCAGATATACTGTTAGGGTGTTCGGGTGGTTTATTCCAAAGATATATCTTTGTGTGGAAACTTCCTGAAGAAGAAGCCTTTGAGCTTTGAAACGCGTTGAATAAACCACCCGAACACCCTAACAGTATATCTGGATCTATTATTTGTCGCAGCAGCGCAGATGTAATCCACATTTCATTTATTATAACGGTCCCTATGCAACTCGGCACAGCCTAAGAAACTAGCTAGCCCTGAAGATAGAAAAATAAAGCCTACCTTGCCTCAGAGAAATTCCCCAAAGGAAAAGGCAGCCCCCCACATATAATGACTGTGAGTAAAGATGAAAATACAATCACTGAGATGAATTAGATTTAGCAAAGTGAGGCCCGACTTACTGAACAGACTGAGGATAGGAAAGGATGCTTTGCGGTCAGCACAAAAACCTACAAAAGAACACGCAGAGGGCGCAAAAAGACCCTCCGCACCGACTCACGGTGCGGAGGCGCTCCCTCTGCGTCCCAGAGCTTCCAGCAAGCAAGACAACAATAAAATAGCAAGCTGGACAGAAAAATAGCAAACCAAAGAAAATACATGCAGGAACTTAGCTTCTGTTGGGAAGACAGGTCACAAGAACGATCCAGGAGTGAACTAGACCAATACTGGAACATTGACAGGTGGCATGGAGCAAAGATCTAAGTGGAGTTAAATAGAGCAGCCCGCTAACGAATTAACCTCGTCACCTGTGGAAGGAAACTCAGAAACACCCACCAGAGGAAGTCCATGGACAGAACCAGCCGAAGTACCATTCATGACCACAGGAGGGAGCCCGACAACAGAATTCACAACAGAGGAGCTGGAGAGAAGGGAGCTGCAGAGGAGAGGAGCTGCAGAGAGGGGAGCTGCAGAGAAGAGGAGCTGCAGAGAGGGGTGCTGCAGAGGAGAGGAGCTGCAGAGAGGGGTGCTGCAGGGGAGAGGAGCTGCAGAGGAGATAAGCTGCAGAGGAGAGGAGCTGCAGGGAGAGGAGCTGCAGGGAGAGGTGCTGCAGGGGAGAGGAGTTGCAGAGAGGGGAGCTGCAGAGGAGAGGAGCTGCAGGGAGAGGAGCTGCAGAGAGGGGTGCTGCAGAGGAAAGGAGCTGCAGAGAGGGGTGCTGCAGAGGAGAGGAGCTGCAGAGAGGAGTGCTGCAGGGAGAGGAGCTGCAGGGAGAGGAACTGCAGAGAGGGGTGCTGCAGGGAGAGGAGCTGCAAAGAGGAGTGATGCAGGGAGAGGAGCTGCAGAGGAGAGGAGCTGCAGGGAGAGGAGCTGCAGAGAGGAGTGATGCAGGGAGATGAGCTGCAGAGGAGAGGAGCTGCAGGGAGAGGAGCTGCAGAGAGGGGTGCTGCAGGGAGAAGAGCTGCAGGGAGAGGAGCTGCAGAGGAGAGGAGCTGCAGAGGAGAGGAGCTGCAGAGAGGGGTGCTGCTAGGGAGAGGAACAGCAGAGAGGGGTGCTGCAGGGGAGAGAAGCTGCAGAGAGGGGAGCTGCAGAGGAGAGGAGCTGCAGAGAAGGGTGCTGCAAAGAGGGGAGCTGCAGAGGGAGGTGCTGCAGGGGAGAGGAGCTGTAGAGAGGGGAGCTGCAGAGGAGAGGAACTGCAGAGAGGAGAGCTGCAGAGGAGAGGAGCTGCAGAGCAGGGAACTGCAGAGGAGAGGAGCTGCAGAGAGGGGAGCTGCAGAGGAGAGGAGCTGCAGAGAGGGGTGCTGCGGGAGAGAGGAGCTGTAGAGAGGGGAGCTGCAGAGGAGAGGAGCTGCAAAGAGGGGTGCTGCAGGGAGAGGAGCTGCAGAGGAGAGGAGCTGCATAGAGGGGAGCTGCAGAGGAGAGGAGCTGCAGAGAGGGGTGCTGCAGGGGAGAGGAGCTGCAGAGAGGGGAGCTGCAGAGAAGGGTGCTGCAAAGAGGGGAGCTGCAGAGAGAGGTGCTGCAGGGGAGAGGAGCTGTAGAGAGGGGAGCTGCAGAGGAGAGGAACTGCAGAGAGGAGAGCTGCAGAGGAGAGGAGCTGGAGAGAAGGGAGCTGCAGAGGAGAGGAGCTGCAGAGAGGGGAGCTGCAGAGAAGAGGAGCTGCAGAGGGGTGCTGCAGAGGAGAGGAGCTGCAGAGAGGGGTGCTGCAGGGGAGAGGAGCTGCAGAGAGGGGAGCTGCAGAGGAGAGGAGGTGCAGAGGAGAGGAGCTGCAGGGAGAGGTGCTGCAGGGGAGAGGAGCTGCAGAGAGGGGAGCTGCAGAGGAGATGAGCTGCAGAGGAGAGGAGAGGAGCTGCAGAGGAGAGGAGCTGCAGGGAGAGGAGCTGCAGAGAGGGGTGCTGCAGAGGAGAGGAGCTGCAGAGAGGGGTACTGCAGGGAGAGGAGCTGCAGAGAGGAGTGCTGCAGGGAGAGGAGCTGCAGGGAGAAGAACTGCAGAGAAGATGAGCTGCAGGGAGAGGAGCTGCAGAGAGGGGTGTTGCAGAGGAGAGGAGGTGCAGAGAGGGGTGCTGCAGAGGAGAGGAGCTGCAGAGAGGGGTACTGCAGGGAGCGGAGCTGCAGAGAGGAGTGCTGCAGGGAGAGGAGCTGCAGGGAGAGGAACTGCAGAGAGGGGTACTGCAGGGAGAGGAGCTGCAGAGAGGAGTGCTGCAGGGAGAGGAGCTGCAGGGAGAGGAACTGCAGAGAGGGGTGCTGCAGGGAGAGGAGCTGCAGAGAGGAGTGATGCAGGGAGAGGAGCTGCAGAGAGGAGTGATGCAGGGAGAGGAGCTGCAGAGGAGAGGAGCTGCAGAGGAGAGGAGCTGCAGAGAGGGGAGCTGCAGGGAGAAGAGCTGCAGAGAGGAGTGCTGCAGGGAGAGGAGCTGTAGAGCAAAGGAGCTTCAAAAGAGAGGGGCTGCAGACAAGAGCAGCTGCAGATTGTCACTTGTCTGATTGTTACATTGTTTCCATTTGTATCTTTTTTTATATCCATGTGGGTATTTTTTTATTTCTATTTGCAGCTTTTTTTGATTATACAGTTTGCAATCCACATAAAAGCTCAGATATAAAATGCCCCAAACTAAAGGGTCTACGCTGTAGCTCCCCCATACACCGTGGATGACTGTTTGCCAATGATGGTTCAGCTGATTTTTCGCTGTCTGACCCACACACTACTGAGAACAGGGTGACAGTGACTCAGGGGCCAAGTGTCTCCTGACCCGACCCCTGAGCTCTGGAGACAAGTAGTCAGCTCTCTTCATCCGGCATCCGGGCTCTTGAGCTCGTTCTGGAGATGGAGAAAGATGGAGGCGGTAATATGTCCTCACATCCACTGAAAAGAAAGCGGATTGGCACATACCGTCCCGTGCAACAAAATCCTTTATTGTGGCATCATCATACCAACAGCAGGCGGATAAAACGATGGAGCAAATATAGACGTCAATCGTTTCGCGCTTACATTGCGCTTCAAGCACAATGTAAGCGCGAAATGAACATCGTCTGTATTTGCTCCATCGTATTCTGTGTCTGTATATGTCAGTATTTTAGCACTATATGGCGGTATTCTGTGTCTGTATATGTCAGTATTTTAGCACTATATGGCGGTATTCTGTGTCTGTATATGTCAGTATTTTAGCACTATATGGCGGTATTCTGTGTCTGTATATGTCAGTATTTTAGCACTATATGGCGGTATTCTGTGTGCTGTACATGTCAGTATTATGTTAGCACTATATGGCGGGATTCTGTGTGCGGTGTATGTCAGTATTATTTTAGCACTATATGGCAGTATTCTGTGTCTGTATATGTCAGTATTATTTTAGCTTTATATGGTGGTATTCTGTGTGCTGTATATGTCTGTATTATTTTAGCACTATATGGCGGTATTCTGTGTGCTGTATATGTCGGTATTATTTTAGCACTATATGGCGGTATTCTGTGTGCTGTACATGTCAGTATTATGTTAGCACTATATGGCGGGATTCTGTGTGCGGTGTATGTCAGTATTATTTTAGCACTATATGGCAGTATTCTGTGTCTGTATATGTCAGTATTATTTTAGCTTTATATGGTGGTATTCTGTGTGCTGTATATGTCTGTATTATTTTAGCACTATATGGCGGTATTCTGTGTGCTGTATATGTCAGTATTATTTTAGCACTATATGGCGGTATTCTGTGTGCTGTACATGTCAGTATTATGTTAGCACTATATGGCGGGATTCTGTGTGCGGTGTATGTCAGTATTATTTTAGCACTATATGGCAGTATTCTGTGTCTGTATATGTCAGTATTATTTTAGCATTATATGGTGGTATTATGTCGGCTGTATATGTCAGTAGTGTTGAGCGATACCGTCCGATACTTGAAAGTATCGGTATCGGATAGTATCGGCCGATACCCGAAAAATATCGGATATCGCCGATACCGATATCCGATACCAATACAAGTCAATGGGACATCAAGTATCGGAAGGTATTCTCATGGTTCCCAGGGTCTGAAGGAGAGGAAACTCTCCTTCAGGCCCTGGGATCCATAGGGATGTGTAAAATAAAGAATTAAAATAAAAAATATTGATATATTTACCTCTCCGGCGGCCCCTGGACTCAGCGCGGGTAACCGGCAGGCTTCTTTGTTCAAAATCAGCGCTTTTAGGACCTGAGAATCACGTCCCGGCTTCTGATTGGTCGCGGGCCGCCCATGTGACCGCCACGCGACCAATCACAAGCCGCGACGTCTTTGAAAGCCATTAACGCGCTCATTTTTAAAAATGAGCGCGTTAATAGCTTGCGGTGACGTCGCGGCTTGTGATTGGTCGCGGCCACGCGACCAATCACAAGCCGCTACGTCTTTGAAAGCCATTAACGCGCTCATTTTTAAAAATGAGCGCGTTAATAGCTTGCGGTGACGTCGCGGCTTGTGATTGGTCGCGTGGCCGCGACCAATCACAAGCCGCTACGTCTTTGAAAGTCATTAACGCGCTCATTTTGAAAAATGAGCGCGTTAATAGCTTGCGGTGACGTCGCGGCTTGTGATTGGTCGCGGCCACGCGACCAATCACAAGCCGCTACGTCTTTGAAAGCCATTAACGCGCTCATTTTTAAAAATGAGCGCGTTAATAGCTTGCGGTGACGTCGCGGCTTGTGATTGGTCGCGTGGCGGTCACATGGGCGGCCCGCGACCAATCAGAAGCCGGGACGTGATTCTCAGGTCCTAAATGCGCTGATTTTGAACAACGAAGCCTGCCGGTTACCCGCGCTGAGTCCAGGGGCCGCCGGAGAGGTAAATATATCAATATTTTTTATTTTAATTCTTTATTTTACACATCTCTATGTATCCGATACCGATACCCGATACCACAAAAGTATCGGATCTCGGTATCGGAATTCCGATACCGCAAGTATCGGCCGATGCCCGATACTTGCGGTATCGGAATGCTCAACACTATATGTCAGTATTATTTTAGCACTATATGGCGGTATTCTGTGTGCTGTATATGTCAGTATTATTTTAGCACTATATGGTGGTATTATGTTGGCTGTACATGTCAGTATTATTTTAGCACTATATGGCGGTATTCTGTGTGCAGTATATGTCAGTATTATTTTAGCACTATATAGCGGTATTCTGTGTACTGTATATATCAGTATTGTTTTAGCACTAAATAGCAATATTCTGTGTGCTGTATATGTCAGTATTGTTTTAGCGGTATTCTGTGTGCTGTATAAGGCAGTATTGTTTTAGCGGTATTCTGTGTGCTGTATATGTCAGTATTATTTTAGCACTATATAGCGGCATTCTGTGTGAGGTATATGTCAGTATTATTTTAGCACTATATAGTGGTATTCTGTGTGCGGTGTATGTCAGTATTGTTTTAGCACTAAATAGCGATATTCTGTGTGCTGTACATGTCAGTATTGTTTTAGCACTATATAGTGGTATTCTGTGTGTGGTATATGTCAGTATTATTTTAGCACTATATAGCGGTATTCTGTGTGCTGTGTGTGTCAGTATTGTTTTAGCACTTTATGGCGGTATTCTGTGTGCTGTACATGTCAGTATTATTTTAGCACTATATAGCGGTATTCTGTGTGCGGTGTATGTCAGTGTTATTTTAGCACTATATAGTGGTATTCTTTGTGCGTTATATGTCAGTATTATTTTAGCACTATATAGTGGTATTCTGTGTGCGGTATATGTCAGTATTGTTTTAGCACTATATGGCGGTATTCTGTGTGCTGTACATGTCAGTATTATTTTAGCACTATATAGCGGTATTCTGTGTGCTGTATATATCAGTATTGTTTTAGCACTAAATAGCGATATTCTGTGTGCTGTATATATCAGTATTATTTTAGCATTATATGGCGGTATTCTGTGTGTGGTATATGTCAGTATTATTTTAGCATTATATAGTGGTATTCTGTGTGCTGTATATGTCAGTATTATTTTAGCACTATATAGCGGTATTCTGCGTACTGTATATATCACTATTATTTTAGCACTATATAGTGGTATTCTGTGTGCTGTACATGTCAGTATTTTTCAGCACTATGGAGGTACCCAACCTTGCACTGTTGATTGCTGGGAGTCTACTCGTCTGTTTTTGAGGCTTATGTGTTGTGAATTCTGTGGCTGAATTCACTCCTGTGGTCACAAGTGGTACTGCAGCTTCTGGGCTTCCTCCCTCAGGTGTTCTGGTGAGCTCCTTGGCTGCCTTGTTATTTAACTCCACCTGAGTCTGTCTTCCTTGCTCCTTGTCAATGTTCCAGTGTTGGATCTGAGCTTCTGGATCTTTCCTGTGGCCTGCTGCTCTGCTTAGATAAGTGCTTCTTTGCTTTTGTTGCTGTTTTTTCTGTCCAGCTTGTCTATTCGTTTTTGCTGGAAGCTCTGAGACGCAAAGGGTGTACCGCCGTGCCGTTAGTTCGGCACGGTGGGTCTTTTTGCCCCCATTGCGTGTTTTTTTGCTTTAGGGTTTTTTGTAGACTGCAAAGTTCTCTTTGCTATCCTCGCTCTATCTAGAATATCGGGCCTCACTTTGCTGAATCTATTTCATCCCTACGTTTTGTCTTTTCATCTTGCTAACAGTCATTATATGTGGGGGGCTGCCTTTTCCTTTGGGGTATTTCTCTGAGGCAAGTCAGGCTTGTATTTCTATCTTCAGGCTAGTCAGTTCCTCAGGCTGTGCCGAGTTGCATAGGTAGTGTCAGGCGCAATCCACAGCTGCCTTTAGTTGTGTTTAGGATAGGTTCAGGTATTGCGGTCTACAGAGATTCCACGTCTCAGAGCTCGTTCTATTGTTTTTGGGTTATTGTCAGATCACTGTATGTGCTCTGATTACTGCACACTGTGTTACTGGATTGCCTACATAACACTTATGTAATGAAACGTTTCTGATGTAGATGCAGAGTATCACTATTGGCTGCGATGCCAGTCACTTTCATCCGCGCAGCGATCCCCGAGATGCAGAACTCACCTCACCGACAATCAATGTCGGACAATCTCCTGCTCCCAGGGTCTCCGTCTCCTGTAATCACATTCACTTGTTTATGTCCTGAAGTGTCATCACAATAACGCAGCTTCTCAGAGTATTTTAAGAGTCTTCGTGTAAAATAAACAGGAAAGTGCACAATGCCCCTAAAAATATCCTGCGCCTGTGCCAGGAAAAAGTGAGAAAAGCAGATTGTCAGAGAGAGTGTGGGGGGCACAGGGCAAAATGTGAGCAATGCAGTATTAGAGGGCCCAGCCCGTGCACAGGCCGGACCCCAGAATGCGATGGCGAAGATGCATTTATTCCACCGGTTCCTCCTGTTTTCCATCCGTGTATAGTCCTTACCCAGCTTAGTTGCAGAACACAAGTAAAGGGAATCTGACCTGAAATTCACGCTGCACAACGTACACGCATAGGCGCTGTTCACATGTCCTTGTATTCTTGAGGACTGAGTTGGCCGGGAAAAATCACGGAGACTTGTCATCTGAGTCTTGAATCAAACTCTATGGGGCGTAAAAACATTGGACTGCACTTGGATGCCGTCTGAGTGCTCGATAGGAGAAGGTAGAGAAACTTCTTTGTTCTCACCTACAAAAAAATTGATGAGATTGACTGTAAAAACTGACACTGATCAAACACTGATGAAACGCAGTCTCAGCCAATTGCTGCTGTGATCTCTATGAGAAAGACTTGTGTTCGGTAGAACCATCAGCCAATTGTTGCCCCAGACTCATCAGACCATCGTCCGAACCCAGTAATTATCAGCCCACATTGGTCTAACGTGTACAGGGCAGGGGCGGACATACCGCATGTGCAGCCGGTGCATCTGCACTGGAGTCCGGAGGTGCAGGGGGTCTTCTACAGGGCGGCTAACACTATGGGCAATCTGGTCTGTTTATCCAGCCCCGAGGGCCAGATTCCCTTTGTGCTACTGGCAGGGAGCAATACCTGCAGCTCCGCTGCCTACAGGAGAAAATGGCAGCAGAGCTGCAGGGATCTGTCCTGCTTCCAGCCCGTGCTTCCTGTCTGACATTGCAGCGTGCTGGATGACGTCAGCATTCAGAGCGCTTCTGCGTCAGACAGCTGCCGGCGATGACGATGCAATGATTGGGGTGGTGGTGAAAAGGGCAATGATGGGGGTGGTGGGGAGAAGGCAATGATGGAGGTGGTGGAAAGGACAATGATGGGGTGATGGGGAGGGAAATCATTTGGGTGGTGGAGAGGGCAATCATTGTGGTGGTGGAAAGGACAATGATAGGGTGGTGGGGAGGAGGCAACAATGGAGGTGGTAGAATGGGCAATGATGGGGTTGGTGGAGGAAAAAGAAATTATAGAGATGTTGAAAAGGGAAATGATGGGAGTAGTGGGGGAGAAAGCAATGATAGAGGTGGTGGAAAGGGCAATGATAAGGGTGCTGGGGAAGAAGGCAATGATGGAGGTGGTGGAGAGGACAATGATGGGGTGATGGGGAGGGCAATGATTTGGGTGGTGTAGAGGACAATCATTGTAGGGGTGGAAAGGACAATGATGGGGTGGTGGGGGAGGTTGCAATGATGGTGGTGGTGGAAATGGCAATGATAGGTTGGTGGGGGAGAAAGCAATATTGGAGGTGATGGAAAAGGCAATGATGGGTGTGGTGGGGGAGAAAGCAATGATGGAGGTGGTGAAGGGGGCAATGTTGGGGGTGGTGGGGGAGAAATCAATAATGGAGGTGGTGGAGAGGACAATGATGGAGTGATAAGGGAGGGCAATGATTGGGATGGTAGAGAGGGAAATGATTGGGGTGGTGGAGAGGGCAATGATGGAGGTGGTGGAGAAGCCAATGATGATGGTGGTGGAGAGGGCAATGATGGGGGGGTGGAGAAGGCAATGATGGGGTGGTGGAGAAGGCAATGATGGAGGTGATGGAGAAGGCAATGATGGAGGTGATGGAGAGGGCAATGATGGAGGTGGGGAGGATAGTGATGGGATGTGGGAGGAGGACAATGAGGGGTGTGGGGGATTGGGATGGGAGGAAGGGGGACTTATAATGGACTTACTAACAGGAGGAGGGGGAGGAGAACATTAGATATGGATGTGAAATGAATTGGGTGGTGAAGGAGGGTGTTAAGCCCCTGATAGTAACATAGTAACATAGTAACATAGTTAGTAAGGCCGAAAAAAGACATTTGTCCATCCAGTTCAGCCTATATTCCATCATAATAAATCCCCAGATCTATGTCCTTCTACAGAACCTAATAATTGTATGATACACTATTGTTCTGCTCCAGGAAGACATCCAGGCCTCTCTTGAACCCCTCGACTGAGTTCGCCATCACCACCTCCTCAGGCAAGCAATTCCAGATTCTCACTGCCCTAACAGTAAAGAATCCTCTTCTATGTTGGTGGAAAAACCTTCTCTCCTCCAGACGCAAAGAATGCCCCCTTGTGCCCGTCACCTTCCTTGGTATAAACAGATCCTCAGCGAGATATTTGTATTGTCCCCTTATATACTTATACATGGTTATTAGATCGCCCCTCAGTCGTCTTTTTTCTAGACTAAATAATCCTAATTTCGCTAATCTATCTGGGTATGGTAGTTCTCCCATCCCCTTTATTAATTTTGTTGCCCTCCTTTGTACTCTCTCTAGTTCCATTATATCCTTCATCAGCACCGGTGCCCAAAACTGGACACAGTACTTCATGTGCGGTCTAACTAGGGATTTGTACAGAGGCAGTATAATGCTCTCATCATGTGTATCCAGACCTCTTTTAATGCACCCCATGATCCTGTTTGCCTTGGCAGCTGCTGCCTGGCACTGGCTGCTCCAGGTAAGTTTATCATTAACTAGGATCCCCAAGTCCTTCTCCCTGTCAGATTTACCCAGTGGTTTCCCGTTCAGTGTGTAATGGTGATATTGATTCCTTCTTCCCATGTGTATAACCTTACATTTATCATTGTTAAACCTCATCTGCCACCTTTCAGCCCAAGTTTCCAACTTATCCAGATCCATCTGTAGCAGAATACTATCTTCTCTTGTATTAACTGCTTTACATAGTTTTGTATCATCTGCAAATATCGATATTTTACTGTGTAAACCTTCTACCAGATCATTAATGAATATGCTGAAGAGAACAGGTCCCAATACTGACCCCTGCGGTACCCCACTGGTCACAGCGACCCAGTTAGAGACTATACCATTTATAACCACCCTCTGCTTTCTATCACTAAGCCAGTTACTAACCCATTTACACACATTTTCCCCCAGACCAAGCATTCTCATTTTGTGTACCAACCTCTTGTGCGGCACGGTATCAAACGCTTTGGAAAAATCGAGATATACCACGTCCAATGACTCACCGTGGTCCAGTCTATAGCTTACCTCTTCATAAAAACTGATTAGGTTGGTTTGACAGGAGCGATTTCTCATAAACCCATGCTGATATGGAGTTAAACAGTTATTCTCATTGAGATAATCCAGAATAACATCCCTCAGAAACCCTTCAAATATTTTACCAATATTTTAGTGTCCTCTTCCTTGTCACAATTCATTGTGATTCTATCGGGGACTTAAATTTATTGTGTAGTGGGAAAGGAGGCGATAAGGTGCATAGGACACTGTAAAATGAACTGAAAGGTGGGAGAAGATGCTATTAGTGACTTGTAATGAATTGGGAGGTGGCGGAGGAGGCTCAGTACCTGATGGAGTCTTCTCACACTTCCAAATTCATTATGATGCTATCAAGTACTTATAGTGAATGATGGGGACACAGGACAGGACTAAGGCCGGGTTCACATTGCGTTAACAGCAGCCTGTTCAATACATACGTAACAGGCTGCTATTAACGCAAGTGCCAATGTGTCATCACTAGTGTTGAGCTTTCCGATACTGCAAGTATCGGGTATCGGCCGTTATTTGCTGTATTGGAATTCCGATACCGAGTTCCGATATTTTTGTGATATCGGAAATCGGAATCGGCGTGTGCGGTGAGTATGGTTCCAATGGTCTGGAGGAGAGGAGACTCTCCTTCAGGCCCTGGGATCCATATTTCTGAAAAAAATAAAGAATAAAAATAAGAAATATGGATATACTCACCCCTCCGGCGAACCCTGGCTGTCACCGCTGCGAGCGTACGCCTCCGTTTCTGAGAATGCAGAGAGTGAAGGACCTTCGATGACGTCGCGTTCAGGTGAGCGGTCAGGTGACCGGTCACCTGACCGCGACGTCATCGAAGGTCCTTCACTCTGCATTCTTATGAACGGAGGCGAACGCTCGCAGCAGTGACAGCCAGGGTCCGTCAGAGGGGTGAGTATAGCCATATTTTTTATTTTTATTCTTTATTTTTTACATGAATATGGATCCCAGGGCCTGAAGGAGAAAGTTTCCTCTCCTTCAGACCCTGGGAACCATCCAGGATACCTTCCGATATTTGTGTCTCATTGACTTGCATTGGTATCGGGTATCGGCGATATCCAATATTTTTTGGATATCGGCCGATACCATCCGATACCGATACTTTCAAATATCGGAAGGTATCGCTCAACACTAGTCATCACGCTAGCGCAGATAAAGCTAGCAGATGTTCTATCTGCGCTAGCAGTGACGGACCCGGAAGCGCTGCAGCCCGCGTCTCAGGGTCCGTCACTAAATGATGGCACATCGCTAGCGCACGCCCATTGTAGGTGTGCGCTAGCGATGCGTCCAACTTAGGACATAATGGCGGCGTTAATGGACGCCACAGACGCAATGTGAACCCGGCCTAAGGCTGTCTGCACACGTTCAGGATTTGCAGGAAAAAATTCTGCCGCATATCCTAGTGTGTTGGCAGGAAGAACGCTGCATAAAATACATTTATTTTTTCCCACATTTTTGCCATGCTTCCCGGTATGTAGATGCTGGATGGTGAGAGGCGCAGTGAATAACGAGGACACAAGGTTGCAGTCTCTTTACCTTTTACTGTAGACTTCAGCATCCACAGTCCAGAGCACCAGATCACGGGGCAGGCAGAGTCCGTCCGGTTTGGGGGCAAATCCAGAGTCCCCTTATCCAGGTGGAAATCAGTAGCCTTCCTCTAGCGCCTGGATGTTGTAGTACCTTATTGCTGAGCCTCTCATAAGGTCCTCACAACTATTGTAGATGTTCTAGATGTTGTGTCTCTCTCTGTCCCCCAGATGGATAGGAACAACCCGTATGACTGGTGGCCTGAGGCTTTTTACAGGGACTCCAGCAAGCCCCGGCCTCCACAAGTTGCCACCGTGCCTCCTGGGTGTTGGGCGGATCAGTAACTTGCACTTAGCTGTCCTGCTGGTCTCTGGAGCAAGGCATAAAGGACAGTTGCTCCCTCGGTGTTCCGGCTACTGGATCCTGCGCCTCAGAAGGAGGCAGACTGTGTAGGGCAGTACTCCTTCTGGTTTCCTCTCCATCTGCTAAGACTTCTTCTCACTCTCTACAATACAGTTCTCTGTTCGTGTCTCTTTCTTGGGAACTGCCGCACGTGGGGCAGGCCCAGCTCTATGGCCTTCTGTCTAGGCCTCTGACAGGATCCCACCCCTGTCAGGGACCAACTACCTGAGCGGAGCTCAGATAGCAACTGCCTGAGCCGAAGCCCAGCCAGCTTCTGTCTAACTTCCTATCCAGGCCACCAGTTTTACCTAATTGTGAAGAGTGCCCTAATAAATAGGAGCATAGCTCCCCCTGGTGGACTGGAGTGTGACATGTGTTGTATGTTGGTGTTACCTGGTAAATAGATCTCCTTTATTGCCTTCAAACGTAACATCACTCCCCCCTAGAGGAGAATGATATTACTGCAACGACCAGGACCCTGGGGCTCTGCACCCCCCCCCCCCCCCCCGTTAAATCCAGTACTCCGGGACTGGGAAAGGAAAACAACAATACATTAGCAAAAAGACATGCAATTTTTAAAATGCTATAAAACAAGTTAATTTAACTGTGCTTCCCTTTATGGGATGTGAGGACACTTGAACGTTGCGAACAGAAGCATATTTACAGTTCCGGCCTACTTCTATAGATGGAACATCTTAGCAACAATATATTAACTAACTATAAAATGCAATTACCCATGTGGGTATACTATCTATTAAGTGCAAAGGCAAACAGTTTATTTTTATTCAAGTGCAAAACAATTATTTTTCTCTAAGTGCAAACTTTTTAACTAACCCCCCACGGGTCTGCCTTATTTAATTGCAGAACAGTCTATCAACCCCCACGGGCTCACTGCATTTTCTTTCAATTTATTCAGAGTACATCATATTAGATTCATTTTCATAGATTTTTTATTTATTATTACTTTTGTCAGATTCCATACATCTAACAAGACAGGACGGTATGTAATAAAGACAAGGCTCTATATAATCCAATATGTAAGGGACGGTGCTGTACATAACAAAAGAGTGCACTGTGTAATAAGGGACAGCAATATACATAATAAAGGAGACTAATATACTGCATATACATGTATGTGTGTGTGTGTGTGGCTGTATATATATTTATGTAGCTTTGTCGCCATAAAAAGAGGGGGGCCCAGACACATTTCTTGCACAGGGGCCATAAGCTGTCAGTGTCTGCCCCTGGTACAGGGCCTTAGCCGTCATTAGAGCAGCCACAATGATTTAGGAAATCTGCAGAATTTCGAATGCAGCTGTGGATGTGACTAGAGTAGAACAGACGTGATGATCTGTATAATGGAATGTAACACAGTGTATAGAAAAGATGGTGGAGCCGCCCCAGAATGATCTCTATGGTCTCTCCGGGAAGCAGGAGAATCTGTTTCTAATGTTCTGCTGTTGATAAGATGATTGTTACACCGAGAACAGAGCGTCCAGACCATGAGAAACGTCCAACGCTGCACGGAAACTGTCCGGTCACTGCACCCAGCCCCGAGTGTCTCACCAAGATGTAAGACAGCTATCCGCAGACCAGTCCATGCTGCCGGACAAGAGTCTGCAATCTATTACTCCCTGTTATCAGCCATTACTGGGTGAGGAGACTATAGGCCAGGTGACTACAGTCTATTACTCCCTGTTATCAGCCATTACTGGGTGAGGGGACTATAGGCCAGGTGACTACAATCTATTACTCCCTGTTATCAGCCATTACTGGGTGAGGGGACTATAGGCCAGGTGACTACAGTCTATTACTCCCTGTTATCAGCCATTACTGGGTGAGGGGACTATAGGCCAGGTGACTACAATCTATTACTCCTGTTATCAGCCATTACTGGGTGAGGGGACTATAGGCCAGGTGACTACAGTCTATTACTCCCTGTTATCAGCCATTACTGGGGAGGAGACTATAGGCCAGGTGACTACAGTCTATTACTCCCTGTTATCAGCCATTACTGGGGAGGTGACTACAGTCTATTACTCCCTGTTATCAGCCATTACTGGGGAGGAGACTATAGGCCAGGTGACTACAGTCTATTACTCCCTGTTATCAGCCATTACTGGGGAGGTGACTACAGTCTATTACTCCCTGTTATCAGCCATTACTGGGGAGGAGACTATAGGCCAGGTGACTACAGTCTATTACTCCCTGTTATCAGTCATTACTGGGGAGGAGACTATAGGCCAGGTGACTACAGTCTATTACTCCCTGTTATCAGCCATTACTGGGGAGGAGACTATAGGCCAGGTGACTACAGTCTATTACTCCCTGTTATCAGCCATTACTGGGGGAGGGGACTATAGGACAGGAGACTACAATCTATTACTCCCTGTTATCAGCCATTACTGGGGAGGAGACTACAATCTATTACTCCCTGTTATCAGCCATTACTGGGGGAGGGGACTATAGGCCAGGTGACTACAGTCTATTACTCCCTGTTATCAGCCATTACTGGGGGAGGGGACTATAGGACAGGAGACTACAATCTATTACTCCCTGTTATCAGCCATTACTGGGGAGGAGACTACAATCTATTACTCCCTGTTATCAGCCATTACTGGGGGAGGGGACTATAGGCCAGGTGACTACAGTCTATTACTCCCTGTTATCAGCCATTACTGGGGGAGGGGACTATAGGACAGGAGACTACAGTCTATTACTCCCTGTTATCAGCCATTACTGGGGGAGGGGACTATAGGACAGGTGACTACAGTCTATTACTCCCTGTTATCAGCCATTACTGGGTGAGGGGACTATAGGCCAGGTGACTACAGTCTATTACTCCCTGTTATCAGCCATTACTGGGGAGGAGACTATAGGCCAGGTGACTACAATCTATTACTCCTGTTATCAGCCATTACTGGGTGAGGGGACTATAGGCCAGGTGACTACAGTCTATTACTCCCTGTTATCAGCCATTACTGGGGAGGAGACTATAGGCCAGGTGACTACAGTCTATTACTCCCTGTTATCAGCCATTACTGGGGGAGGGGACTATAGGACAGGAGACTACAATCTATTACTCCCTGTTATCAGCCATTACTGGGGAGGAGACTACAATCTATTACTCCCTGTTATCAGCCATTACTGGGGGAGGGGACTATAGGCCAGGTGACTACAGTCTATTACTCCCTGTTATCAGCCATTACTGGGGGAGGGGACTATAGGACAGGAGACTACAATCTATTACTCCCTGTTATCAGCCATTACTGGGGAGGAGACTACAATCTATTACTCCCTGTTATCAGCCATTACTGGGGGAGGGGACTATAGGCCAGGTGACTACAGTCTATTACTCCCTGTTATCAGCCATTACTGGGGGAGGGGACTATAGGACAGGAGACTACAATCTATTACTCCCTGTTATCAGCCATTACTGGGTGAGGGGACTATAGGCCAGGTGACTACAGTCTATTACTCCCTGTTATCAGCCATTACTGGGGGAGGGGACTATAGGCCAGGTGACTACAGTCTATTACTCCCTGTTATCAGCCATTACTGGGTGAGGGGACTATAGGCCAGGTGACTACAGTCTATTACTCCCTGTTATCAGCCATTACTGGGGGAGGGGACTATAGGACAGGTGACTACAGTCTATTACTCCCTGTTATCAGCCATTACTGGGGAGGAGACTATAGGACAGGTGACTACAGTCTATTACTCCTGTTATCAGCCATTACTGGGTGAGGAGACTACAATCTATTACTCCCTGTTATCAGCCATTACTGGGAGGAGACTACAATCTATTACTCTCTGTTATCAGCCATTACTGGGGGAGGAGACTACAATCTATTACTCCCTGTTATCAGCCATTACTGGGGAGGAGACTACAATCTATTACTCCCTGTTATCAGCCATTACTGAGGAGGAGACTACAGTCTATTACTCCCTGTTATCAGCCATTACTGGGGAGGAGACTACAATCTATTACTCCCTGTTATCAGCCATTACTGGGGGAGGGGACTATAGGACAGGAGACTACAATCTATTACTCCCTGTTATCAGCCATTACTGGGTGAGGGGACTATAGGCCAGGTGACTACAGTCTATTACTCCCTGTTATCAGCCATTACTGGGGGAGGGGACTATAGGACAGGTGACTACAGTCTATTACTCCCTGTTATCAGCCATTACTGGGTGAGGGGACTATAGGACAGGTGACTACAGTCTATTACTCCCTGTTATCAGGCACATCCTGTGACATATCAGCGGCCCCCCTTATAATGTTCCAGCACTATGATAAGTCCCGGCGGTCGGGTTGGGGGTCTCCTTGTGATTGCTGCCCCTAGTGAGGGGGCTCCAGATCCTCTACAATCAGTGCTTTGAATATGTCTGACAGACGGACCCCTGGGGGGAGGTGATTGAGCGCCATATCAGGAAACCATAAGGAAGTCATTATATTCCCTAGGGAAGTGCTTCAGTAGGAGCCGGTGTGTGCGGCTTCAGCATGTGAGGAAGGATCACGCTTGTCTGATGGGAATAGTCTCGCCACCCGATGTTTGAACATTTCTCTCGTCTGCATTCAACCGCTGCGGTCTTAAAAAGGACCGCCACCCCGCTATAAGGCTCGGCTACAAGAGACCAGTAGGAGGGCCCGTGCCTCCACTCCCGCCTTGCCTTATGCATGGTTGATAGGTCGGTCAACCTGGTCTCCTGCAAAAACAAAATGTCGGAGTCAAGTTGGCCGAGAAAATGAAAGGCCGTATACCTTGCCGCTTCTGACTTTATGCTGGCAACATTAATGGTTGACAGCGTCAACGGGGTGGGTGCCGCCATCATGATTGATTGAATTAGATAGCCTTTTTCTTCCCACCCCCAACAGTTTCACCCTCATCCTCTAACATTGATGAGTTTTTAGTGCACTTAAGACAAACAGACTCATCCATTCTCTCCTTACATATGGCCCCTGTCTGGTGGTCCTGAGGTAGTCGCCCCCCAGAAGGCTTTGTATTTGCCCCCTGAGAAGACCCAGCGACCTCCTGAGCCCAAACAACCTTGTCCGCAACCTCCGGCCCCGGGTCCCCATCGCCCCCCTCTGGAGGGGAGTCCTGGAGGGCCCGGAACCGGTTAGAGAGATCCACCAGAGGGGGGGCGGCTGGACCTTCCAATGGCACCTGGATCAGGGCTACGGAGTCAGAGGGGTCGCACTCCAAGGAGGAGGCTCGAGGCCCGGACTCCCTCGTATCCTTGGTTGTTTTTCCTGTGACCACTCCCCCTCATCCAGACTGTCACCGGATGAAGGTTCCTGGGCAGACATGGCGTCCTTTTGCTCCTCCCTTTCAAGTCTCTTGACTTCCTCGCTCAATTCGCTGTCTTTAGGATCCTCAGCTGCAAGTGAAGCACCCGGGTCAGAGTTTAGGGTCATTACTCCCTGCCCCCTGTTCCCATGGCGCTGCTGCTGCCGCCTGATATTGGATGGCGGCAGCCTGCTCCTCACCGGTTCCCTGCCTCCTCCGCCTCTGCTGGTCCCTTCACCGGCGAGATTGGTCCCGGCTTTCGCCTGTCCTGCACTCGCCGCTTTCAGGACCGCATTGGCAAAGGAACGCGGACAGCGACTGAACGGGTGACCGAGGTCACCACACAAGTTACACCAAATCCTGCCACAGGTCGCAGCAAGATGGCCGAGGTCCCCACACAGTGCGCATTTCTGGGTGGTACACTGCGCACTGAAGAGTGTGGGACTGCCGCACCTATGACAGCCCCCGGTAAAAAAACAAGATCCTGTCCCTCCCCAAAAATGCTGAGGAAGGGATATGGGTAACGGTGTTTCCGGAATCCTTCAATTTCACCATGAAGGTCCAGGAGGCCCCTGACCAGATACTATGGTCGTTGAGGGTATTTTCAGGAATATCCACAATGTCACCATATCGACCAACGGAGGTGGAGATGTCCACACAGGAAAGTGACTCGTTAGTGGTCAAAACGGTCACCTTCCTGACTGAGTTCTGGCGGGATATTAACAAAGGAAAGAAACCTTCTTTGCTTATCCACTGGAGACGGGCCACGTTCCTACGGTTACTCCTCTGCCCCTGTACCGATACCCGACAGTCTCTGCCACTCTCTCTCTCGGAAGGCGGAAAGACCGTGTCTCTCTATCCAGAAAGACAGATCAACCTCCCTCCCCTATACATTGGTGGAACTCTCCCCTTTCCTCACCACACAAGGACGCACTACTACCCCCAGCAGGGACAACTCCTGATTATATAAGGGCTGAATTCCCCGCCACCGCTAGGGTGGCAGTGGGACCATTACCTACTTACCCTCCACCAACACCAGTGCTGCTCTTCTCATTCACTCCACTACTATTCCCTTCATACACTCCACTACTAAGCTCAACATTTGCTGCACCACTACTCCCATCATTCGCTCCACTACTATTACAGTACTTGTGAGGAAGGATCCCGCTTGTCTGATGGGAATAGTCTCCAGATTTTGGGGAGGCTGACAGGATCCCCAGACATCCTCTGACAGGCAAGTGACAAAAGAAGGGAAAGCAGTGATGTAAATAGTGAAGGAAGCGGCCCTGATATAAGGAGCATCACGAGGGAAGACGACTGAGGCTGGATCAGACACTGCTGACAACCCCGTCCCTCCATGCAGGTCAGTAGCATTTCCTGAGGCGTCTTGTCAATGTCAGGTCACTTATTCGTGTGGAGGTTATCTGATATTGAAGAGAACGTTCTACAATAGACATAGTTATATATGTGCTAGGACTGCTGCAAAATCTCATAAGAGAATGCAGGAAAGGAAATCATGTCAGACCCCTGACATTGTTTATTGTGGGGGCTTCTGTATATGAGAGCACAACAACCCACGCGTTTCGGACAGTGTGCCCGTGTACCATGAATAAGAATGGGCACAACATTCGAAAAGGAAAAGCCGGGTTACAGCGAAGTGATGATACATGAGACTACTGAAAACTGGATTACAGCAAAATGGTGATCTGTCCTAAGGATACAGCCAAGACCAAAAAAGAAGGATCTTGTCCTGGTGCCAAACACCTGGCAACAAAACTTACAGCCCGAGATTCTGGGAAATGTGCAGCTGCAGATTTTCCTCGCCGTTCTGCAGCAGGATCAGCACGGCATGCTGCCGGTCTCAACATGGAAGGCAATTACTTTTGGAAATTTTTCTAAATGTGTAGATGAGATTTTCAGGATCTTCATGTTTTTAAGTAAAAATGATTCATAAATGATCCGGATTGTTTTCACTCATAACCAATTTGCTGTTAATACTCCGTGATTTTTTTCAACACTTTTACAAACCGTGTCGGAGAAAAGTGTCAGTGAATGTTAAGTCCTAGATGTGGATACTACTGGAATCTGCACCAAACTTTTGCATTAAATTTAAAGCCAAAAGGCTGCAAAAAAAAAAAAAAAAAAAGGAAAAAGAGCATAAAAATCCAGAACTGAATCAGTTAAGTAGAACCAATCAGAACTGAAGATTGTGCCAAAAAATCTAGTCTTCTTAGTCTGAGGGACGATTACCTGATACATTGCTGTGACAGCAGGGGCCGATCACACTGGATATTTATCAATGAATTTTCTTATTAAAAAAAAGCGAGAAAAGACCTTTAAGGAACTAAAACACAACATGTTAGAATGTTTAGTCTGGAACGATTCGTCTCACTTTCCATAAAACCCAGTTTCATCCTTGACTCCTCGTCTTGGGAATTCTCACGTTTCAGTCGGAGTCGCCCTTTAAGCTTTTCGCCTCTTGTGATGCCCCGCCAACAATCTGCCAAAAACAACGCGGCTCCTTTCTCCAATCGCGGCCTTGTCTCTGTTCCAGGCCTCCAAGTACGAGAGACTGTTGGTTTATCTGCTGCGAGCATCGCGCCAGCGTAATGTACCGGGAAATCAGATACAGAAGTTTGTTTTTCAGCCTTCAGAGAACAGATTTTATCAGTCCTGAGATTATTTTCTTGCTCTCAGCAGCCGATGATTGTGGCTTCCATTACAGTAAATGACTCCTGCGGCCTCGGGATTATTATGACGTGTCCGCTCCTGGCCTGGACCTGCTGGAACAATCTGTCTTCATGGCTATGGAGAACTACTGGAATCCAACTCTCCCTTAGGATGGGGAGACCTCCCAGAAGCCAGGGAGACCTTTCAGAAGTCGGGGAGAACTTCCAGACGCTAGGGAGACCTTCCTAACGCTGGTGAGACCTTCCAGAAGCCGGAGAGACCTTCCAGAAGACGGGGAGACCTTCCAGAAGCCAGGGAGACCTCCCAGAAGTTGGTCAGTTTCGCAGAACCCGGGGAGACCTTCCAGAAGCTGGGGAGACCTTACTGAAGCTGGAGAGACCTTCCAGAAGCCGGTCAGTCTCCTAGAAGCGAGGGAGACCTTCCAGAAGCCGGTCAGTCTCCCAGAAGCCGGTCAGTCTCCCAGAAGCCGGTCAGTCTCCCAGAAGCCGGTCAGTCTCCCAGGTGCCGGTCAGTCTCCCAGAAGCCGGTCAGTCTCCCAGGTGCAGGGAGCGCAGGAGGCTGCGGCAAAAATGGAAACCTCTCCAACTCCAGAAAGAGATGACAGAACGTCCAGGAGCCACCGAAATACCCCAGAAAAGTAATTCCAGAAAGTCGCGTGAGTGATGGCGAGATGCTACTTCATTAAAAAGAGCCCAGGCGTCATCCAGGGGGCAGGAAAGAGTGCAGCGCGGGTGATGGATGGGGTTTCCTCCATGAATGGGAAACAAATAACATTCCTTATCCATTTTACTATGTACGGCATTGTACCAGAAATGGGGGCCACACAGCTGCTAGGAGCCATAAGGTGAGGGGCTGCCAATAGGTTATCTCAGGTCATTGGCACCAAGAGGAGGGCAGTATATGGGCAAAATATTCCTTAAAAGCGCATGGCAATAATAATCAACCTAATCTCCCGCGGCTCCAGGGCTGACCCTACGCTGCTGTACCCAGTTGTTGTTGATGTGGTTACAACGGTGACATCACAACTACATATGTGACCACTGCAGCCAAACACTGGTGATGTCATAGTATATGGTAAAAGATTGCCGAGTCCAGTGATTGCTTGCGTATAGTCATGTAATCTCTGCAGCCATGTTGAAAAAGAGCAGCGTCAGTAGCAGTGAGGCAGCGCTGGAGCCGCAGGGGGTATGCAACTATTATTGGGGAGAAACTCTACGGAATATAAGCAAGAAAAGTGTAGAGTCGCATGAGCGGTGGAAACATCTCCATCTGAGCGCTGCACGGACGCATAGGTGGACATGATGTAGATTTTGGGCCAAAGACAAGTAGACGGCTAAGGCTAGTTATCCGGGAGAGTATCGTCTATTTGTACAGATGGGCAGCGAGGGCAGAGAGTGACGGATGGCTGATACAGAGAGCAATAACGGCGTGACCGAACCCCATAGAGACAATGAATGTGACGGCCTGAAGTGTGGACTGACGACAGTCATTGCTCGTCTACTGATGTTAAAGTGGCCGCATGAGTTAAGGCAAAACAGCAAAGACAGAGAGACTAGAGAATTTACGTATTAATGGAAACGTTCTGCTGCTGTGCAATGGTAGAAGTACACGTGCCTCCATAGTGGATGACGGTACATAACGCCACGCTGAAGGCCAGCGGAGCACACGGCAGAGGACGCGATGACCGTCCGCTCTTCACTCCTTGCTTACAATTGGGCAGAGTTTAATGCAGAGACTGGTTATGGGGACTATTATGAGGCTGGCACCATTGGCATCTATATAGACCATTGCCATGATGGTACAACTAGGGGAGGCTTATATCGTGTGACCAGGGTCATGTTAACCAAAGGCCAAATGCATCACTCGAGTAATGGGGGCTGCAACAGTTTCATCTCTGTTCTCTCATCATGACCTGTCTTGATAATGTCTCCATTAGCCGGAACCTATTCTTTATACTGGCTGCCCTATCGTAAGCATTGTTCCTCATGAAGCCCCAGCATGAACATTACTCCTCGTGAAGCCAACATTGTCAGCATTACCGCTGATGAATCCGCCATTATGAGCACTATTCCTTGTGGAGCCCCCATGTGTGAGCATTATACCTTGTGAAACCCTCATTATGTTCATTACTCTCGTGAAGCCACCATCATGAGCACAGCTCCTTATGAAGTCTCTGTCTTGCACAATGCTCTGTGTGACACCACCATCATGAGCACTACTCCTTGTGAATCTGACATTGTGAGCATTACTCTTCATGAAGCCGACATCACAAGCATTACTCCTTGTGAGACCTTGATCATGAGCATTGCTCCTCTTGTAGACTTCATCTTGAGCACTATTCCATATGAAGCCTCCATATTGAGCGTTACTCCTTGTGAGTCATGAGCATTACCCCTAGTGATGCCCACATCATGAGCATTAATCCTCATGAAGCCAGCATTGAGAGCAGTATTGCTGATGAAGCCCCCATCATGAGCACTACTCCTTGTGAAGCTTCATAATGAATTATACTTTTTGTGATCACGAGCATTGCTTCTCGTAAACCCCCCATCATGAGCACTATACATCATGAAACCCCCATTATGAGCATTACTGCTCTTGAAACCAGCATCATGAGCACTACTCTTTGTCAAGCCCCCATCTTGGGCACAATGCATTACTCTTTGTGAAGCCTTCATCATGAGTAGCACTCCTCTGACAAGCTGACATTGTGAACATTGAAAAGCCCTCATGTCAGGATTCGAACCCAACAGCTCCAGTGCACCAGACGGTCGCTCTTCCCAGCTCGCTGAACAGTTCCATGCTACCCAAATACTTGTACCTGTGTTGTTGCTGATGCCTCCTCCCTGAGTTTCCTGTTGGTCACCACCCTGAGTTCCTGATTGGCTCATCCTGATTGCACACCTTATTTAAACCTGGCCTTGCTCTCCTTTCCTTGTGTGATTATTGAGCTACCAGCTTCTAGTCAAGCTTCTTTCCACCTGCTGCTTCTTTATACGACATTGCTGCTCTTGATAGCGACCTATGGCTTTCCTGCCTACGATTACTGCTTATTCCTTCAAACAACACTGCTGCTCCTGTGTACCAACTCCTTGGCTATCGCAGACTATGCTACCTGCCGGTGCTGCCCCTAGTGGTTGCAATATCACTACTCCAAACCAGGTTAGCCCATAACATCCCATCTTGAGCACCAATCCTCATGAAGCTGAAACCATGATCATTACTCCTCATGAAGCAACCATCGTAAGCACTACTCCTGTTGAAGCCAACATCAGGAGCACTATTCCCCATGAAGCCCTCATCGTGAACACCATTCCTTGTGAAGACACCATCATAAGCACTACGCCTCATGAAGTTGAAATCATGGGTATTACTCCTTGTGAACATTCATCATGAGCACCACTCCTCGTAAAACCGACGTCATGAACATTACTCCTCGTTTATCCCCAACAATAGCACTACTCCTTGTGAAGCCGACATTGTCAGCAAACTGACATCATGAACAGCACCTCGTAAATCCCCAATCTTAAGAATTACTCCTTGTAACGTTGAATCCGTGAGCATCACTCCTCATGAAGCCCCCATCTTAAGCACAACTCCATGTGAAGCTCCACCATGAGCACTATTCCCCGTGAAGACAATCAGTGTTTTTCCAGTATGGATGAAGAAAGAAATTAAAAGCTTCTCCAATACTTTGCAATGTTAAACACGTAGAACACACAGACTGTACAGGGATGTCATCCGTGTGATGGACTCATAGACTTGTATTGACCTTTATCATCCGTTATGCCTGAAAAATACAGATATGACTCCGTGTGTTTTTAATGGACACACAGTCCGCGTGAAAACATGGATATGTGCCTAGCACCATAGGTTATAATGGGTACGTGTAGTATTCATGAGAAAAGTGGATACAACACGTACATGCAACATGGACGTCTGAATGAAGACTTAAGCTGATATCATGACTATTACCCCTTGTGAAGCTCCCATCGTGACTATTACCCCTTGTGAAGCTCCCATCATGACTATTACCCCTTGTGAAGCCCCCATCATGAGTATTACTCCTTGTGAAGCTCCCATCATGACTATTACCCCTTGTGAAGCCCCCATCATGAGTATTACTCCTTGTGAAGCTCCCATCATGACTATTACCCCTTGTGAAGCTCCCATCATGACTATTACCCCTTGTGAAGCCCCCATCATGAGTATTACTCCTTGTGAAGCTCCCATCATGACTATTACCCCTTGTGAAGCCCCCATCATGAGTATTACTCCTTGTGAAGCCCCCATCATAAATATTACTTCTTGTGAAGCCCCCATCATGGGTATTACTCCTTGTGAAGCCCCCATCATGAGTATTACTCCTTGTGAAGCCCCATCATAAATATTACTCCTTGTGAAGCCCCCATCATGAGTATTACTCCTTGTGAAGCTCCCATCATGACTATTACCCATTGTGAAGCCCCCATCATGAGTATTACTCCTTGTGAAGCCCCCATCATAAATATTACTTCTTGTGAAGCCCCCATCATGGGTATTACTCCTTGTGAAGCCCCCATCATGAGTATTACTCCTTGTGAAGCCCCATCATAAATATTACTCCTTGTGAAGCCCCCATCATGAGTATTACTCCTTGTGAAGCTCCCATCATGACTATTACCCATTGTGAAGCCCCCATCATGAGTATTACTCCTTGTGAAGCCCCCATCATAAATATTACTTCTTGTGAAGCCCCCATCATGGGTATTACTCCTTGTGAAGCCCCCATCATGAGTATTACTCCTTGTGAAGCCCCATCATAAATATTACTCCTTGTGAAGCCCCCATCATGAGTATTACTCCCTGTGAAGCCCCCATCATGAGGACCACTCCTTGTGAATCCCCATTATGAGCACCACTTCTCATGAAGCCCACATCATGAGCACCACTTCTTGTGAAGCCCTCATCATGAGCACCACTCCTCGTAAGGAACCCATCATGAGCACTACTTATCATGAAGCCCTCATCATGAGCACCGCTCCTTGTGAAGCCCCCATCATGAGCACCATTCCATGTGAAGCCCTCATCATGAGCACTACTCCTCAGGAAGCCCCCCATTATGAGCACCACTCCTCATGAAGCCTCATCATGAGCACCACTCCTCGTGAAGCACCCATCATGAGCACCATTCCATGTGAAGCCCTCATCATGAGCACCACTCCTCATGAAGCCCCCATTATGAGCACCTGAGCACCACTCCTCATGAAGCCCTCATCATGAGAACCACTCCACCTGAAGTCCCCATCATGAGCACCACTCCTAGTGAAGCCCCCATTATGAGCACCACTCCTCATGAAGCCCTCATCATGGGCACCACTCTTCATGAAGCCTCCATCATGAGCACCATTCCTTGTGAAGTCCCCATCTTGAGCACTGCTTATCATGAAGCCCTCATCATGAGCACCACTCCTCATGACGCCCTCATCATGAGCACCACTCCTCATAAAGACCCCTCATGAGCACCATTCCACATGAAATCCCTAGTATTGCAGAGTTTGCAAAAGCTCCTGTCTCCTAATTTTTCTGCAGCGAATTCCCATGTATTTGGTAAACAAGGTCCATGCCAAGAATACTAAAACTGGGATGGTGTGAATGTGCAGTCATGAGATGCCGATACATAAGTTTTCACAATTTAACCCTTGTGTCCATTTGGCCATTTCTGCACGTTTCCTTGCGCCGCTCTCACATTCGTTTTTTGCTTGAGTCGTCTGAAATCATCCATCTGTTGATTGAGCAAACAGGACTTCATGGGGTCAAGCACATAATGGACGAGCACTTACTGTACAGAAGCCACGCTCAGCTTCCTCACATTCACCGTAACCTCTGCTCCGCATCCAGCTGCCGTCCTGAGAACGCTACGTGCGCATGTATGCCGGGCAGCGAGCTCGCCATCTCCGCTATTGTCACAATGTATCCCCTGCTCCGTATAACCGCCATATCCTGCTCTCACATACTACATTGTAACATAGTGTGACACTGGACGCTGCCTCCTGGTTCTGCTCCATCTGGGCTCAGCTACCATCAACCACAGGTGGTCTAAGACCATCTTAAAGCCTCATCATTCTGGTTGGATGCTCTGGTGCTTTACACTGCAGCTTTACTTAATAAGATCTGGGCATATTCTGTATACATTCTTTGAGCAGCCTTTAATCCACAGGATTTTACAATTTTTTTTACTTCTTTTCCTGCTTTAATTGGGATTTTGTGACGCAGCCCCAGAAAACTCAGACACAGGTATATAAAGGAAAGGAACATATTCTTAGTTCCATGAAGTAATCCAAAACCCAAAGTGTGTTACAGTTCACATGACAAGTAGGGAGGATATGTGCACATTTTATCACATGAAATAAAGAAATTATTTTAATAGATTTTTGATGGGGGTTTCCTTCTGTCACAGGTTTACCGTGACAGAGAGGAGCCAGAAGACCACAGCGTCTGATTTCTCCTACTCCAGCCCTGATTAGAAGCTCTTCACCTTCATATTAAACTGTGTAAATTTCCTTTGGCAGTGCACAGGTTAATCTGCTCAGTTGAGAGCTCCTGGAGCATTTAGGCTCTCAGCTGTGCACTGTTAGCCATTCCTATCCGCTATATAAAATGGGCCCTGGCTAAGCACTCATTGTCAGAGTTAGCGTATGGCTGGAGGTTGTTGGTGGTTATTGGAGAAGGCATTTGGTGGATTTATTTGTGACTGTTGCGAGGTTTGAATATGTGATAATTCCCTTTCTTCTCCTACTTTGGTTATACACCCTCCTCCACTCCCTAATGCATTCCTGTTTTATATGTCTATATTTGGTATTTTTCATTACCCCTGTTTGAATTACCGTGTTACTCTGGTTGGTGTTTTACTGTACTCTGCTATTCCCCTCTTCCATGGGGGAGGGGGGAAGGGTACAGACTGAGGGAAAATTCAGGAGCTAAGGCAAGGTACGTGGTCCTGGTGTCTTCACCATCAGAAGTAATCCGGGGAAAAGGGAGAGCTATGGCACACCTAGTGTTAGGAACAGGGAGGGAGCCCCTGGTTCCGAGACACCCAACAACAGAGCCATGACATCTGTTTTCTGATGGGTGTAGTTATATTCTTATTCATAGGAGCAGTATTATAGTAGTTATATTCTTGTACATAGGAGCAGTATTATAGTAGTTATATTCTTGTATATAGCAGCAGTATTATAGTAGTTATATTCTTGTACATAGGGGCAGTATTATAGTAGTTATATTCTTGTACATAGGAGCAGTATTATAGTAGTTATATTCTTGTACATAGCAGCAGTATTATAGTAGTTATATTCTTGTACATAGGAGCAGTATTCTAGTAGTTATATTCTTGTACATAGGAGCAGTATTATAGTAGTTATATTCTTGTACATAGGGGCAGTATTCTAGTAGTTATATTCTTGTACATAAAGGCATTATTCTAGTAGTTATATTCTTGTATGTAGGGGCAGTATTCTAGTAGTTATATTCTTGTACATAGGGGCAGTATTATAGTAGTTATATTCTTGTATATAGGAGCAGTATTATAGTAGTTATATTCTTGTATATAGAAGCAGTATTATAGTAGTTATATTCTTGTACATAGGGGCAGTATTATAGTAGTTATATTCTTGTACATAGGAGCAGTATTATAGTAGTTATATTCTTGTACATAGGGGCAGTATTATAGTAGTTATATTCTTGTATATTGGAGCAGTATTATAGTAGTTATATTCTTGTACATAGGGGCAGTATTATAGTACTTATATTCTTGTACATAGGGGCAGTATTATAGTAGTTATATTCTTGTATATAGAAGCAGTATTATAGTAGTTATATTCTTGTACATAGGGGCAGTATTATAGTAGTTATATTCTTGTATATAGAAGCAGTATTATAGTAGTTATATTCTTGTACATAGGGGCAGTATTATAGTAGTTATATTCTTGTATATTGGAGCAGTATTATAGTAGTTATATTCTTGTACATAGGGGCAGTATTATAGTAGTTATATTCTTGTACATAGGGGCAGTATTATAGTAGTTATATTCTTGTACATAGGGGCAGTATTATAGTAGTTATATTCTTGCACATAGGGGCAGTATTATAGTAGTTATATTCTTGCACATAGGGGCAGTATTATAGTAGTTATATTCTTGTACATAGGGGCAGTATTATAGTAGTTATATTCTTGTACATAGGAGCAGTATTATAGTAGTTATATTCTTGCACATAGGGGCAGTATTATAGTAGTTATATTCTTGTACATAGGAGCAGTATTATAGTAGTTATATTCTTGTACATAGGAGCAGTATTATAGTAGTTATATTCTTGTACATAGGAGGCAGTATTATAGTAGTTATATTCTTGTACATAGGGGCAGTATTATAGTAGTTATATTCTTGTACATAGGAGCAGTATTATAGTAGTTATATTCTTGTATATAGGAGCAGTATTATAGTAGTTATATTCTTGTACATAGGGGCAGTATTATAGTAGTTATATTCTTGTATATAGGGGCAGTATTATAGTAGTTATATTCTTGTACATAGGAGCAGTATTATAGTAGTTATATTCTTGTACATAGGAGCAGTATTATAGTAGTTATATTCTTGTACATAGGAGGCAGTATTATAGTAGTTATATTCTTGTACATAGGGGCAGTATTATAGTAGTTATATTCTTGTACATAGGAGCAGTATTATAGTAGTTATATTCTTGTATATAGGAGCAGTATTATAGTAGTTATATTCTTGTACATAGGAGCAGTATTATAGTAGTTATATTCTTTTACATAGGGGCAGTATTATAGTAGTTATATTATATATAGTGGCAGTATTATAGGAGTTATATTATATATAGAGGCAGTATTATAATAAATTCTCTGTTGTACTATCTGTGTTATACTCCAGCTCCCTTTGATCAGTTTATATGGAGTAATGAGTTTTATCCCTGGATTCTTTGCACATGGTTCGTTTCCCTGTTTGTGGCTACTTACTGCTTTATAATAAAATTGCTGTTTTGTGTCTTTCTCTTTTTATAAATTGTTGTCGTGTTGAGAACCTTCGTTCCTTCTGTTGCAGGAAATAACAGATGTATTTTTCTCTTCACTGTATGAGACTCTCCCAGAATTTCTTGTAGCCAATTGATTTTTTCAGCCTTTATTTGCTCTTGGATGAAGGAATGTGTATGTAATTCGGGGGAATGTGTATGTAATTCGGGGGAATGTGTCAGTGACGTCGCTATGAATGGATGGATGTGACATTGAGTGTGCGGCTCTGTGCCTGGATCCTTCATCATGATCTGCAGGGTGTAGCCCTCTTCCAATATCTCCAGTTTCAATGTCATTAATGCAGTTTCACCATTGATCCATATTGACCCTTTTTATTAAAGATCTCTGCTTGCTGTCAGTCCCGATCATGTGTTTGTGCTACCGCCGAGTGTGGCTTACAGAGGATTCTCTACACTGTAACAAACCCTCAGAAAGGACATGAACAATGAATCGTGACATGTTAAATAGTGAATCGTCTGCAAACATCTGGATTGCACAAACCGCAGCCACAACAGTGAAGAGGAAAACGCACACGAACAAGTGGAAAGTCGTCTCCAGAATAGGCGCAACAAAGAACAGATATAAAGCAGGAAAATGTAGATGAAAGCGAGTCGCAGATGCAATAACGTATCAGCGCCCTGTTGTAGCAGAAAGTTGTAGAAGTTTTTTGCACAATGTGACCGCAGACGTCGCTCTCCGCTGTACGTCAGTATCACAAGGTGCAAATCATGAACGTGACGCCGCTCATCTCCCACGAGCTCCATCATGTGCTCCATGGTCCTCTGGACGGGGCAGAGTTATGTGTGGCATGCTGCCCCTCCATGCCCCCCGGTCAGTGCGTGTTACCACCAAGTTATGTAACTACAAGGTAAGAATCCTGGCGAGCGGCCACGGACCCGGGCGATGAATTCCTGTCCATCGAGCTGGACTTTATGTGACTTTCTTTTTTGAGCTGCCGGGATTTGGAGAATATTCAACACTGAGAAATATGTGGGTCACGTTTATAGTGAGAAGATGCGGAGGGACCGAACCGAAAGTTTACAACACGATGTGCTGTCCAGCTAATGTAATCTATTACTCCCTGTTATCAGCCATTACTGGGGAGGCCACAGTAGGACAGGTCGTTACAATCAGTTACTGCCTGCTAGGAGCAGCACCTGCCTACGAAGCTCCAGGACTTCCAGGAGGAGGACCACACTCAGGAAGGTTTCCTGGGAGGCCGGCATGGCTTCCCAGGCTTCTGTGTCCCCGGTCTATGCTGGTGGGGAACAATAACTGTCCTTGGGACGGTGACTTGCAGCAGCGCTTCCTGGACGCCCTGAGGAGAGGGGAGAGTTCCATCAATGTAGAGGGGAGGGAGGTTGATCTGTCTTTCTGGATAGAGAGACACGGTCTTTCCGCCTTCCGAGATAGAGGGGCAGAGACTGTCTGGTTTCTACCGACACCGGGGCAGAGGAGTAACCGTAGGAACGTGGCCCGTCTCCAGTGGGTAAGCAAGGATGTCTGTCCTGATCGGTGGAAGGTTGCTGAGCTCCTGCTGGGGATGGGCTTCGCGGCATATGACATCTTTGCCTTGATCCATCCCTATGGGACCTCCTACTTCGATGTCAGCTTTGTGAGACCGGAGGGCCTTGAGCTTTTCTGGTCTCGCCACGAGCTGGCTTGGGGTCGCCCCGAATGGCGGGGTTTCCTCGCTGTAGCAATATCCCGCCAGAACTCAGTCAGGAAGGTGACCGTTTTGACCAGTAACAAATCACTTTCCTGTGTGGACATCTCCACCTCGGTTGGTCGATACGGCGACATCGTGGATATTCCCATGAAGACCATGGTATCTGGTCAGGGGCCTGGACCTTCATGGTGAAATTGAAGGTTTCAGGAAACACCGTTACCCATATCCCTTCCTTAACATTTTTGGGGAGGGACAGGATCTTGATTTTCTATCGGGGGCAGCCTAAGGTCTGTCACAGGTGCGGCAGCCCCACACACGTCAGTGCGCAGTGTACCACCCAGAAATGCGCACTGTGTGGGGACCTCGGCCATCTCGCTGCGACCTGTGGCAGGATTAGGTGTAACTTGTGTGACCTCGGTCAACCATTCCGTCGCTGTCCATGTTCCTTTGCCAATGCGGTCCTGAAAGCGGCGAGTGCGGGACAGGCGAAACCCGGGACTAATCTCACCGGTGAAGGGACCAGTAGGGGCGGAGGAGGCAGGGAACCAGTGAGGAGCAGGCTGCCGCCATCCAATATCAGGCAGCAGGAGCAGCGCCATGGGAACAGGGGGCAGGGAGTAATGACCCTAAACTCTGACCCGGGTGCTTCACTTGCAGCTGAGGATCCTAAAGACAGCGAATTGAGAGAAAGTCAAGGGACGTGAAAGGGAGGAGGAAATGGACGCCATGTCTGCCCAGGAACCTTCATCCGGTGGCAGTCTGGATGAGGGAGAGGGGGAGTGGTCACAACAAAAGAAAAAGGGTAACAGGAAAACAACTAAGGATAAGAGGGGGGGGGACTACCTTAGGACCACCAGACAAGGGCCATACGCAAGGAGAGAATGGATGAGTCTGTTTGTCTTAAGTGCACTAAAAACTCATCATTATCAGAGGAAGAGGGTGAAATTGTCAGGGGTGGGAAGAAAAAGGCTATCTAATTCAATCAATCATGATGGCGGCACCCATCATGTTGACGCTGGCAACCATTAATGTCACCAGCATAAAGTCAGAAGTAGCAAGGTACACTGCCTTTCATTTTCTCGGCCAACTTGACGCCGACATTTTGTTTTTGCAGGAGACCAGGTTGACTGACCTATCAACCATGCATAAGGCAAGGTGGGAGTGGAGGCACGGGCCCTCCTACTGGTCTCTTGCGGCCGAGCCATATAGCGGGGTGGCAGTCCGTTTTAAAATCGCAGCGGTTGAATGCTGACGATTAATCGAATTAGAAATGGGAAGATGCTTGATCCTAGATGTCTCCATGGGGGGGACAGGAGCTTTGGCTCATTAACATCTACGGTCCCCAGTCCAAGTGGGGACCACAATTGTCTCTTTATGAAGATCAAACCTTTATTTTCGAGTCGGCAGGTGGTCTTAGGAGGGGATTTCAACAAAGTCACGAGACCCTGTGATAGAGGAGGTTCCAGAGACCAGGTGGCTTACGAATGTGTCGCACTAAATAGGATAGTAAGTGAGGCGCGCCTGGTGGATGTCCACATCCGGCACAACACAGGCCACGCAGGATTCGCCTTTTTTAGAGGTAGTCAGTGCAGGTCTAGGATAGACAGGTTTTGTGTGGAAAAGGAGGCCATCTCCTCGCCGTTGTCGGTTGTGGAGTTCTCCGATCACTGATTGTTTTCCCTGAATGTTACAGGGACTCCTCGGATGGGAAGAGGTTATTGGAAGCTGAATTCGTCACTCCTTGAGGAAGAAGCTGTAAGACTGTCCTTTGAGGAATTTCTTTCGAGCGAGGTACCGCTTCTGTGCCTAAGTAACACTAAGTCAGAGTGGTGGGAGATGTTCAAACATGGGGTGGCGAGATTCTTCCGGCAACTTTTGAACCTCAGAAGCTTGAACAGGGATCGCCTGTATCAGAGCCTGAGGAGAAACTCGAGTATCTTGTCTCGACTGGGGGTAGCCGCGAGAAGATCTCCAGTGTGAAGTCCTCGCTGTTCTATGTGTCCGAGAGGCCATGGAGCAGGACAGGGTGGAAATGAAGACATGCACATAGGAGCAGGGGGTCGTGGTCTATTTATCATGTAACCAATAACCCAGCACACGCACTTACACTATTTTTGCACAGTATGAACCTTCGCTCCGCTGCTTCAGATACATCCAACCTACCCTCCATCTCACATGAGTACCGTACCCTTTAGAGAGGACGCTTGGAGAAAATGTTGGAGTTTGCCAAGACATTTGGTGCTCATTTCACATCCTCTCATTACCGCCCTGCCTTTTGCTCAGTATTTAACCCTTTATGAACTGTATTCCCACATACACTTATCCTGCTTGTGCACTACATCCTGACCTCTTTTTACATTCTTTGGTTATACTTGCCATTGCTATCCCTATACATTTCCCTGCTTTGATAGTGGTACTCTGGTTTGGGACTTTTTAATGTTTAATTACGTGGATAAATTTGTTTTTATGGATAAATATACTCCGTGACCTCATTTTGCTTTAATTATGCCGAGTGCGACTTGTTGTGTTTATACAAAATAAATACTCTGACATCTGTATCAATTTTTTTTTATTGAAAAATATTAAAATAAATTACATTATTTTACATAAAAGTAGCACGATATTTACATACAGCGAGTCCAGGGCACAAAGGACACGAGACGTTCGAGGACTACACAGAGGAAGACTAAGACTGGAAGACATTGGGAGTTCACAGAAACTTGGGGAATCTGGAAATGCAAAATTTATCATCTATGGTTTAAGTCACGTTTGTGTGCTAAAAGATTACTTTTTTCTTCCATATAGTCGGAGTTACAAAAAAAAAAAAAAAAAAAAAGAAATTTTGCAATTTTTTTTTTTACTTTACACTGGGGCGTTATCTAAACTCTTGCCTGGTTGTTTCAGGAAACACTGGTACATTAGCTGCAACAATGAACAGACATTAATGCATTGAAGCATCTAATGAGTGTGTGCCAAGATCATTGTGATTTGAGGGGAAGGAGGTGAGCTGTGATAACTATTGTGAATGGTGGATCCTGTGTTATCAGCTGTATATAGAGGTGTTATCACAGCTCACCTCCTCCTGTACAATGACTGATATCACCTATAGTGAATTGTGGATCTTGTGTTATCAGTCATTGTACAGAAGGTGGGGGTGAGCTGTGACATCTTGTATTGTGAATGGTGGATTCTAACTTAATCATTGAAATCCTATCAAGACCAATAAGGAAACCGCTATAAAAACTCTCCTTGAAAAGATAGCAAGATTTTTTTTTTTTTAGTGCATGTAACATGAAAACCTAATTTAAATGAAAGGTGTTGTTCTGGGCGCACACTGTATAATTACAGATGGAGTCTGGGTCACCAAGAGCAGACGTTAGATCTCAGATCCAGGGGGTCCTTCTTATTCATATCAGAGGAGGAAGACCCCCTGGATCTGCTCCCAGGACCCACTGACCACGGCCTTTAGACGGACTAAGTGCTCCAGTTGCCAATCAGATCCCATTATTGCATCAAGAGTTTAGATGAACAAAAATTTAACTTTTACAGTTTGCAAAAAGTTTAAGATTTTTGATTACAGATCAACAATTATAGTCTCCAACACAGAAAGAAGGGGGCAAAAAGCAATGGCCACCGCCAGCGTCCCCCCGGGATATCCCGAGGCGGCACATTGGTACGAGGCCTCTGCGCGGCTCTATATCCCATTCATTAGATAAGTGTCGGCTCATACATCGGTCAGAATTGGGAGTGTAGAACAATTAGTCGATCACGTGATCAGTGCCGATTGCTTCCTGCAAAATAAGGTCAAGGGTTCGATTAATTTCACTTTCTAGGACCCTTATTATCGCGGCCATGCACGACCCACAATGAAGATCCTCCATCGTAATTATCCAAGACCATTCAATATGCCCCACATATCGGAGCTGAGCAGCCGTGACAGTGTGCAACATCCAACCAGGGAGTGTTTCTGATGAGGATGGATCGTCCGTCACATGAACCTACAGTACAACAATACTAATTTTTCCTTTTGGGACTGGTGGCAACATTGCAAAAATGGAGTGAATCCCCAAATGAAGGAGACTGATACAATGTAACGCGATGACAATAGAAACGGCATCATCAGAGCGAAGCTGCATCATCAGAGCGAAGCTGCCGCCCGCGTACCTCTCATGTGGAAGCCGTAGACCATGAACGACGCTTCACAGTGTTACCCAATCTCGTCACAGTGATTAGGTCCAAATACGATAAATACACGAAAAAAAAGGGAAAGATGAAGATGGGGGAGGGGAACAGCCACGAGCAGCAGGTTCATGAATTAATGGGGTTCTACAGACAGAATCGTACAGGACGCAGAAACACCTACAGACAAACAGCAGAGAACACATCGGTGCGCCGCACTCAGTGGCCGGCAATGGCCTTTTGACATCTATACAAATTTTCATCTAAAAATAAATTGTGACAGTCCCATGTAACAGTCTGGCAGCCGTGGTGTCTAAAGGCCGAGCACAAGCTGCTACAATGTAGGAACCGTGCTGTAACAGTTGCGAGTACTCAACTCCTCTTACCACAATTAAGAGTGACCGTTCCATCTTCTTAAATGGGTAAAATTTGCAAAATACTTATTGTTAAAAAATCCTCTCGGTTCTCAAAACCCAGGTTACCGGCCACCTCTAGATTCTATCAGAGGTGACCGGTTTCCTAGGAAAGGTGCACAGCGCTGCTCCACAGCGTTCCGGATCACTGGTGCAGAGGTAACGTTGCCTCGGTCAGCAGGATCAGAAAGCACAGTTCAGAATAACGGCTCAAACAAAATCGCCGATCCCAACCGTCCATCACCAGAAGAGCAACAATCCCCCCCCCCCCCCCCAAGGACAAGTAGGCAGCTGGGAGGCTCCTGAAGGGAGAAGGCGAGCCAACATCTTAAAAAGGCATCTACATATTTGAATAAACTTAAAAAAAAGGGATTTGTTCAATTTTTTGCAAAAAGTTGTAAGTTATGGTAAATTCCAGGTTTATCATCAGCAGCCAGTGATCGCATGCACTTTACTACTACGGCTAATTTCTGGCCTCAGCAGTGATGTTCGAGATACGATGCAAATGATTGGCCAAAATGGTCATGTGATATACGAGACAGCGATATGGAGCTAAACAAAGCCCGGCGGGGAGCTCAGGTGCACCAGCGCTGGATCAGGAGGGGATTTAATGTTTATTGCATATCCTGCAGTTGTCCAAAAGTTTTTTTTTAAAAACCATGGACACCCCCTTTAAATACTACTGTGAAGCTGTGAGCCTAGATTCCCCTCCCCCAAGATATTCTGCAGGTCACAGAGGACATTACATAATTCTGCCTTTAATGATTTCTCACCCAGTCCCTATGGTCCTGCCACTAATTACCATCAGTCTTCGAAAGGAAGTTCTACAATTCCAAATGGAATGTCAAAGGAAGGTTAAATACTTAAAGGTCCCTCCCAAGTTATCAGCAACCTACGGGGCGTAAGTTACACTTGGAAACATGTTCACGTGGCCGCAGTGTTGGAAGCTTCAAGTTTACGATCCAGTACCAACTGTGAGCAACATAAAAATCACATCAAAATAACACAAATAGTCAATTAACGAGACGTTGGCACATCCAGAAAACAGACTGGAGCTTCAGTACAAACAACGTTCCAGCTGCTTACGAAGGAGGAGCAGAAGCCAACACTCTACAGCAATCGTTTTAGGTGCAGGTGGAGGCATTTATAAAACAACTCGTATTAGGTGTTCCTAATCCTAAAGATTAAAAAAAAAATAAAAAAAAAAATTCTCATTGGTTTTTCTTTTGGAGTGGTCCACAATTCCACCAACCAAGGGCCCTCAAAACACCTAGTAGGACAGTACAAACGTCAACATTAGCTCAGGAGGTCACATTATTATTTACGGGTATAAATAGTTTTAAGAACTTACGATACTCTAAAAAGTATGACCTTGCCTAACCAAATAAATAAAAATGGTCCATCATTTTTTTTCCTTCCCGTAGACATGTCAGTACATAAAAACCAGGATACGCCAGTATATTATCAGAAGACCGAGTGACTAAAAAAAGAAAAATGTACATATATACAAAAAGTCCACAGACCTATTAAAATTCAAGTATCTTCATGGAGGAAATAAAATGGACACAGAAGGCAGGAGAAATTCAAAGTCTGACGTGCACCGTTTCTGGTTGGATTTGACCAACCAAGATCTTCAGAAAGAAAAACTCACCATTGTTCAGTTTTTTTCCCTACGTTAATCTAAAAAAAAAGTCCAGTGCAAGAATGAGGCAGCGAGCGATACACCACCAGCTTCGGATTAGACTTGCCAATGGAAACGTCTACAGGCTGTTGACCCAATCTGGAGGATCTAGTTATCAACCAGATCCGTCCAACGACTGGTCTCAAAAAATAAAACAAATAACAGTCTTAGATTTTGCCCAATGAACACCAGTCCAAGAACAACCAGTCTGGTCATGGGTCAGGTCACGTTTCTCCCTTATTCATTTTATTGTACTCGTTCAGAAGTTGTTCGTATGGAACAGAAACCTCAATGTCATTACTGGAAAACGAAGACTCGTCCAGACACGTAAATGTATCCAGCCCAGTAGGAGTCTCGGGGTCATCGATATTTTCCTCTGTAGAAGATTTAGACTTTTCTTCATCTTCAAAGTTATCTCCATCATCTTCCTCCTCATCTTCTTCCTCATTAGCAATGTTTATGTTGTTCGGAAAAATCAAGGGTTTATAATCCTTCGCCTCCCAAGGTTCTCCTTCCTCTTCGCTGATCCGATCTAGCTGGTTGATGAAAATGGTGGCCTCTTTGTCCTGGAGGGGTTTTACTCCATTCTCCTTTTGCAGACCATTAGAGAAGGTGACCGCGTCGTAGCCGTATCCGTTGCCTTTCGTGTAGACCGCCATCATATCCTTGCCTTTATTCGGCACGTTACCAGGAAGATCCCCGTTTAGGATTCTGTCGCCACCAGTCTTGCCAATCTGTTTAATCAAATCGTTATAAGTTTCCTGTTTTCTACTTAGGAAACTTAAGATGTTGGCGTCCTTTGAATTCGCCATTGGCATTTGCTTGTCCCTTTTTGCTCGTGGGTCATTTTCGAAGGGATCTTTTCTTTTTTTACGTCTCTTTTTAATAGCCTTGTGGACCTCCACGAACATGCTGACCTTCCAGTTCACAAACAAGGAAAGCCAGGCCAAGCCGAGGTAAATCCAGATCTCCACAAAATATCTGTAAAGGGGACCGTACGTCACCTTTGGATTCACACCTGATAGAAAAAAATAAAAAAATGACAAGATAAAGTTTTAGGTATAATAATATGAAGCATTATGTAAATCGCATACTCTTCAGACTTTATCAGTCAACCTCCAATCTGTCCATTATCCCAAAGCCTTCAGTGCATAGTGTGAACATCTCTTACATCAGACCCTTCTCTGGAGGACACAGTTACAATATGATACATTGTGTCACACTGATCTGTTACAGGTCAGGCCACAGTGCAGAGCCAAAGTCTCCGCCCACGAGGATCTCTTAAGATGGAGATCTGTGCAGGGAATGCTGGAAGAAAGATAAAAGTACCAATCCTAATTAGTTATGGGGCACAATATCATCACAAATAGATATTTAAAGGAATGAGCCACACTGAACGGTCTCCCCACAGACGTTCCTTAAAATCACTCTTCCCGGGGGCGTGGCCTAGCAGGAGATGCGAGAGGACGCTTGCCGGACCTCTCCCGCTGCCCGAACGGAGACTTAGGAGATTCTAAAGGCGCCGCCGAACGCCAAACACCGGAGGAGCAGCTCCTGAGTAACCGGGGAGCAGGGAGAGTAAACCGCACGCTGCAGGAGCCGGTAAATGACGCGCAAAAGGCAGAAAGAAGCCGGGGTGGCGGGCTGCACGCGCTCCCAAGATGGCGCCGACAGCGCAGCGGAGGAGGCGGCAAAGGCAGGCGCTGCTTACCAGAAGCGGCTAGAAATATTAGCAAAGCTGGAGCAGTTCGCCAGAACAGAGGAGGCAGGACGGATGATGCAAGGAGCTGAAGGAGAGGTGACAGGAGGAGCGGTGGACTCAGTGGAGCAGACGGGTGAGCAGGCTGGGGCACAGAGGGAGGTGGTGGAGAGTGAATCCTGCATTCGGAGAGTTGGTGTGGGGAAAGAAGAGCCCGAGGATTAGGCAGGAGACTCTGCAGAGACCCAAAGATGAGGGGGGGCTTGCATTACCCAACCCATGGCTGTACTTTCTGTCTGCACAGAGCCAACATCTTAGGGGATGGGGGAAAGGGTTAGAGGAAGAACTGGGTCATAGTATTCTGGTGGGGTGTGGCCCTTGAGTCAGGGTCTGGAATCAGGACTCTTTAAGAAATTGGGGATTGGCTGTCCCACCATGAATTTAATTCATAGAGTATGGCAGATGCTGAAGCGAATTAGGGGAGTTGGGGGATTCACGGAATTCTCACCTATCTGGGATAACTCATCTCTTCAAGAATTTAACCATATGGAAGGAATGGGAGAATGGAGAGAAAAGGGCATTAGGTTGTTGGGACAATTGATTCACAGTGGGAGCCTTAAGTCTTACGATGCGCTTCAGCAGGAGTTTCAGTTTCCGGGGTTAAAATGGTATCAATATAGGAGAGTTCAGCACGCTTTTCAGGCACAGAGGAGGAGGGGGCCCATGGTGATTCAGAAGGATCTTATGTTAGACTGTATACTAAATAATAATGGAACAAAGGGGGCTATATCGGAAGTTTATGGGGATTTACTGCACACATTCTTGGCGGATTACCCGATTAAGGCTAGAGAGAAATGGGAGGCTGAACTGGGGGAAATAGACGATGACAAATGGGGGTCTATTCTGGAATACATACCCAAATTGTCGATGAGTGAGCCTGGGAGACTGTCGCAATTGTATGTGGTTAATAGGGCCTATAGGACACCCGACTTGTTGTTCAAAGCCGGAGTGAGATCGGATTCTGAGTGCCCTAGGTGCACTCAGACTGAGGCGGGTATGCTCCACATGTTGTGGGTGTGCCCCAGGCTCTTTTCGTATTGGGTAGCAGTGATGAACCAAATTGGGGTGCTTTATGGATGTGCGGTTCCCAGGGATCCAGTGGTTTGTATACTTGGGTATGTGGAGGAATTGTCGGCCGACGAAACTGCCAAAATGGCAATAGCTAGATTGCTCTTCGTTGCAAGGAAAGTGATTGCGAGATACTGGATTAGGGAGGAACCTCCAACCAGACGAGAATTTGTCGCACAAGCGAATCATATTGTCCAGCTCGAAAAAAGCATTTATATCAAGAGGAATAGGATGGGGTTTTTTCAAAAGCTATGGCAGCCATGGCTAAACGGGAATAATTGAGGGGTTGTGGAAAACAATGTTAATAATACAATATGTCTGTAATAAAGAAGATCTTCTCGTGGAGGGGGGGGGGGGGGGGAAGTTGGGCTTGGCTATCTGAGGGAGGGAGGGGGGGGGGGGAAGGGGTATATTTTTTTGTTAAAATAAAACACAAATGCAACTTATTGTATAAATAGATAACATTTATTATGCTCAATAAAAATTTATCTGACTAAAAAAAAAAAATCACTCTTCCCAAAGCAAAAGTATGGGGTAAAAAAGAAAAATTCTTTAACTGAGGCTATTAAGGAAGGTGAATATGTTAAATATTATTTTGTATGGGAGAAGGGTGATATAACTGGAAATAGGGGGTGCAATAATTGGGTAAAATGGCCAAAAAGGAGTGATGGGAATTCAATGGAGGAGGACTGGAGACAATGTTTGGATGTTGTGGAATTCACATAGAACAAACCTGCTACGTAGTCTCCAAAGCCAATGGTGGTGATGGTGATGAAAGAGAAGTAGAGACCCTCGATGTAGTCCCACCCTTCTGTCCTCATGAAGATTAACGGAGGAATGACGAGGTGGACCACCGCGCCCCATAAGATGAAGATGGCCGTGCAGGTGATCTGAGCTTTTCTCTGCAGGGGAATAAAACGAGAGGAAATTACAAGTTTACTCTTCAGACTAGTAAAAGTCAACCTTGCGGAAGAAACCAGGCAGAGCGCCAAACGTAACCAGATGACTGGGGTCTGCCGCACGGCGACTGGAAGGGGCCGGAGTGTCACTTTAAGGGCTCATACCCATTTGCAAGAAAAAAAAAAAAAAAGTTTTGGTCCGTAATCTGGACCGAAAAAAATTGGATGCAAACTATGCGATTGTCATGCGAGTTCAATGCGATTTTTAAATCGCACCATCCGTTTTACATCCGTATGCAATGTGTGTTTTTTTCTCTGCTACTATTTTTCTACAACCATTTACAGTGTTCTATGTCACAGAATGATAAGCCATCTATAAAAAACGGACGGAATACGGATGGTCCGTATTCCGTGCGGTTTTTTTTTCCTCGCACCCATTGACTTGCATTGGCGAGACTCAGACTCGCAACATGCTGTGATTTTTTTTTCTCAGTCTGATTTCGGCTGAGAAAAAAAAAAAAAATAAAAAATTAATCGCAAACGAGATGTCACCTATTGAATAACATTGGTCCGCGTGCAGTCTGATTTTATCGGATTGCACTCGCCCGTTTATCTCGCCCCAATTCACCGTTCCTTATGTAAATTCTGTGTCGGTCATGACCGGACAACGCCTTTATATACATTTTCTGCACAATCAGCTGCTTTTAAAAAGTTCCTGCACAGACTGCAAATTAAATGCTACAATCAGCAAGTTTTAGATAAAAAAAAAAGACAAAAAAACCTAGTTACCCTAAACCACTGCAGAGACGAGAACAGAAAGTCACGAGATGTATATGCTGCAAGAAGTTTGCACCTTTCTCATAAAATGACATTTAACAGCTGAGTTTCTATTCAATTCTACCATTATCCTCCAGAGCTGCATTCACTATTCTGCAGGCTTCAGAGCCAAACTCTCCCAGAATTCCCTGCTTGTTTAGGGTTTTTCCACAGTCATCTGAAATAAGAAAAACTGAGCACAGAATAAACTTTTATTGGTACCTTGCCACCAGCTTGCTGACTGTTTCCAATATTAAGTAGCAGAATAGTGAGCGCAGCTCTGAGATATTATAATACAAGATGTAACTTAAGATCAGTACAGGATAAGTAATGTACAGGGGCTTGCAAAAGTATTCATCCCCTTGCATGTTTCATGTTTTGATACCTTTCCTTTTATTGTGAAGCAAACAACAAATAGGACTAAATTACTGAAAACTTCAGTGTGCATAACTATTCATCCCCCTAAAGTCAGTACTTTGTAGAGCCTCCATTTACAGCAATTCCAGCTACAATTCGCTTTGGATAAGTCTCTTCGAGCTTTTCCACATCTGGCCACTGGGATTTTTACACACTGCTCCTGCTCCATCAGGTTAGATGTTTCCTCTGGTGAACAGCGATCTTCACCTCGGACCACAGATTCTCCATTGGATTAAGGTGTGGGCTGTGACTCGGCCGCTCCAGAACATTTCCAAGTTTCCCCTTAAACCACTCAGTGTTTCTTTAGCCCGATGCTTTGGGCCATTATCTTGTTGGAAGGTGAACCTCCGTCAGTCTCAAATCACTGACAAACAAACAGGTTTTGCTCAAGATTAGCCCTGTATTTCTCATCATCCATCTTCCCCTCAAATTAGAACATTGTCCCTATTCCTGCTGCCAAAAAACATCCCCACAGCATGATGCTGCCACCAACATGTTTCACTGTGGGGATGGTGTTCTTGGGGTGATTAGCAGAGTTGGCTTGAAGCCAGACATAGCATTTACCTTGGTGACCAAAAAGGTTCAATTTTGGTTTCATCTGACCTCAGCACCTTCCTCCACACAACTGGGAATCTCCCACGTCTTTTGGCAAACTCAAAACGAGCCTTAAAATTTATGCAAGTAAAGGCCTTTTTCTGCCTACTCTTCCATAAAGGCCTCTATGGAGTGTACGGCTTATTGTGGTCGTATGGAAATATACTCCAGTCTCTGCTTGGGAACGCTGCAGCTCCTTCAGGGTTACTTTTGGTCTCTGTACCGATTCTGATTAATGCCCTCCTTGCCCAACTTCGTCCCTGACTTGTTTGGAGATCTCCCTAGTCCAGGGGTGTCAAACTGCATTCCTCGAGGGCCTCAAACCATGCGTGTTTTCAAGATTTCCTTAGCATTGCACAAGGTGCTGGAATCATTCTCTGCAGGTGATTAAATTATCACCTGGGCAATGCAAGGAAATCCTGAAAACATGACCTGTTTGCAGCCCTCGAGGAATGCAGTTTGACACCCCTGCCCTAGTCATCATGGTGGTGTTTGGTCAGTGGAGCCTCTTGTTACTGGTGTTGCAGCCTCTGTGGCCTTTCAGAAAAGGTAAGATGTATATACGACAGATGTGCGACACTTCGATTACACACAGGAGACGTCCAGTCAAGAAGCATGAGACTCATGAAGGGAATTTCTTGCACCAAAAATTTTTAGGGGTGGGGTGTGAATACTTTCATAAGCCACTGTATATACACACAGTGACTGCACCAGCAGAATAGTGAGTGCAGCTCTGGAATATAATACAGGATGTAACTCAGGATCAGTAATGTAATGTATGTACACAGTGACTGCACCAGCAGAATAGTGAGTGCAGCTCTGGAGTATAATACAGGAGGTAACTCAGGATCAGTAACGTAATATATGTACACAGTGACTGCACCAGCAGAATAGTGAGCGCAGCTCTGGGGTATAATACAGGATGTAACTCAGGATCAGTAATGTAATGTATGTACACAGTGACTGCACCAGCAGAATAGTGAGTGCAGCTCTGGAGTATAATACAGGATGTAACTCAGGATCAGTAATGTAATGTATGTACACAGTGACTGCACCAGCAGAATAGTGAGTGCAGCTCTGGAATATAATACAGGATGTAACTCAGGATCAGTAATGTAATGTATGTACACAGTGACTGCACCAGCAGAATAGTGAGTGCAGCTCTGGAGCATAATACAGGATGTAACTCAGGATCAGTAATATAATGTATGTACACAGTGACTGCACCAGCAGAATGGTGAGTGCAGCTCTGGAGTATAATACAGGATAAGTTACCACTTTAGCCCCTCACTGCTGTACACACCGGACTTCTCTCTTATTTTGATAAAACAGCGCCTCTGGTGGCCAAAAACAGGATTTCTTACCAGAGTGACTCCTCTTCTGGTGAGAAACAGGCCCAATCTTTTTGCTCGTCCGGCAAAGAACTTCCCCAAGGCGCTGATCCAGGTCAGGCACAGCGGTACCCCGAATAATCCATAGAATACGCAGAAGAGCCGCCCGGCTGACGTCTTCGGAGCGATATTACCGTAACCTGGAGGAGAAAAATGGTAAAACCCAATTAATACACGGCTCACTCAGTGAAGGCGGTTTTCTTTCCAGAATTTGCTCAGTCAACACCAGGGGCCATTGTCCTTCATAGGAACAGAATCTTGGGGGGTTACACGGGACCCTCGTCCCAGGACTGTGGGCCACTACGTCATCAACCAACCATAAGCGAGGTGTCCACAAACTGGATATTTCCCATAAGGCTCCATCTGCCCCATCTCTGTAGCACCACCCCCCATCTCTGTAGCCCCCCCATCTCTGTAGCCCCCCTCCCACCATCTCTGTAGCCCCCCCTCCCACCATCTCTGTAGCCCCCCCTCCCACCATCTCTGTAGCCCCCCCTCCCACCATCTCTGTAGCCCCCCCTCCCACCATCTCTGTAGCCCCCCCACCATCTCTGTAGCCCCTCCCACCATCTCTGTAGCCCCCCCACCATCTCTGTAGCCCCCCCACCATCTCTGTAGCCCCTCCCACCATCTATGTAGCCCCTCCCACCATCTCTGTAGCCCCTCCCACCATCTATGTAGCCCCTCCCACCATCTCTGTAGCCCCTCCCATCATCTCTGTAGCCCCTCCCACCATCTATGTAGCCCCCCCACCATCTATGTAGCCCCTCCCATCATCTCTGTAGCCCCCAACCATCTATGTAGCCCCTCCCATAATCTATGTAGCCCCTCCCATCTATGTAGCCCCTCCCATCTATGTAGCCCCTCCCATCATCTCTGTAGCCCCCGCTCACCGATTGTAGTGATGACTGTGGCTGCAAAGATCACGGCGTTCGCCCAGTTCCAGTTGTTGAAGGTCGTGTTCCCAGTGATCGTCACACCTTGACCAGCAGCATTGGAAACCGTCTGCGGACAGAAACACAGGCAGATTCTAGTGCAAGCTATTATTCTCCTCTATCAGCCACATGTGTCTGAGGGGTCGTCAGACAGGAGCGTTCTGTCCAGACCGGAAGGCTTGTCGTGCGCATGACCAGACATACTATGGTTATCCCTCATGGCAGTAAAGTATCTGTCGCGGAACTACAACTCCCAGCATGCACGAAGAGCCCTGCACTGCAGCAAACATGAAGGAATGCAACAGTCAGCATTTACAGAATGGAAAGTAAATTACATGAAGACGGGCTGGAAACCAGTAGAATAAATGCACTGGGGGGGGGGGGGGGGAGGGGTGAAAGGTTAATTTTAGGAGTTAATGTGACTGCTGCAAAGTAAATGCACAATTTCCTAAAAAATAAAATAGGATTATGGAGAGAAAATAAAACATTAACTTTGTATCACTTTTGATCCTTTTTTGTGCCGCTTATCTATAAAATAACAGCAGATTAACAGCGCTGATCTCCCACACTCCGAGATCCCAGGAATCCACTGTCTCCGCGCTGGAGAATTCTGGGCAACTTTACTCCCCGGAGCTTCTCTGTCCTCCTCTCCATAGGAAGAACAGCCGGTGTGTGACGATTACCCACAAGTGGTGGAGCCGCGCTAACACGGAGCCACATTATGGGTTTAAAGGGCGAGAAGAGAGAAGACATCGGATCCTTCTAACCACATCTTTCCACTAAATATATATATATTCGAGGATCGACACCAGATCCGGCCAGTGACCCCTGGTCTATGTGAAGGACTCGTAGTGAGCAGAGATCTTCCACATTAAGGAAACTCCTTTCAATTTTATTTCTTTGCAAAAGCCTAAATTTCGACATTCAGATTAACCCCTTATGTCTTGCATTCCTTGGAATGTGATAAAGAAGGGTTATAAGACAACACATGGAGACCGAGCGCTCAGGCACCTGCCACTGACCTCATGGCCCATGTGCCTTCAAACAAGAGGACCTCCAGGCTCCTCCAAGCACTTGACCCACAGTTTCTAAGGGCCGGTGGATGAGGCTTTTCATTTCCTTCTCATCCTAATTCAGAGACTGGAAAATCAATTTAGGACTCATGGAAAACAAACATGAGTCCAGATGTGGAAAAAAAGGTCTCTTGGGTTTTAGAGCAGCAAGGACAAGAAAAAAAAAGCATAGAAATAATCTGGCTACCACCCCTCCTCTATATGGCAAATGCTGGTCTGTCCCACATCAGGGGTCTAAGGGACTGCAGGACAAAAGCAAGAAACCCAAGGAGGTCGTGTATTCTGCACCACGGAGCTTAACATAGATCCCATTGCATCAATGCAAAGTAATCAAATTTAGAAACTATTTTGAGGTTTAAGATTATCCGGATGCTTCTGAATAAAGTTATGTAAACAGACAAATAATGGGCTCATGGGAAGGACAAAACAAACCGACAAGAAGTTAGCTGCCCAGGATTATCTTCAGAACAAAAAAAAAAAGTCATAATCGTAAAAGGAAGCATGTAAAAAATGAGAAGACCGCCATAGACAGGACATACCCACTGACAACATCATAGCCATGTTCAATAACTTCAGCAATCAAATTCCTGCCATAGAGAGACAGCCCCATTACTGTAAGAAATGATGGCCACAAAATATGACTGCCACTACCTTGATGATGCCATTCCACCTTGGTCAGATATAGTATCTAAAAGAATATTTTGATGCTTCTCTAAGAAATGAAATGTTCCTAGTCAGCTGCTTCATTACTGCAGTCTTTAGAAGACTCACATGACTGATAATAAGCAGCTAGTTTGGTCTGAATTTTGGCTTCTCAGGTTTCCATTCTTGGTGTTGCAGCAGACCCCATTACGGTTCCACTTATTTGGTTACCATGTCTCCTCGATCTTGTCCCAACTCTACTTATGGGACTAAAGGTTACTTGAGACTTTATTGGGAAAGCTGCAATGTGTGTTTTTGTAAATGTACAGAAGTCCTGTAATTTTTATGTACGCTTAGCCCTTCATTATGACATCTGCACAGCAGGCGGAGGTCTGCACAGTGGCTGTTCTCTTAAAAGTTTACGGGTAAGTAGCTGTAGTCTGTTAACCTCATTTTATAGGGAGCTGACAGCTGCTCTTCATGTGGATTCTGTAAAACAAGGGAGAGGCGTGGGAATGTAAGGAGAGGTGTACAGGTGACGCAGTGAGAATCGCCCATGGACAGACATGCAAGTGTTCTGCAAGTACAATGTATGGGGGGGGGGGAGGGGGAATACTGAAGAAGATCTCATACAAGGTCCAGCCCTCACATTTCAAGATTAACAATCCAAGTCCATAGTGTGAAACCTGATTTCAGAGAGCTTAGAAAGTTTCTTCATTTATATTATTATAAAATCACCAATATCCCACAACAGGCCTGACAGAGTCCATCCAAAATGGCAGCAGCATCCTCCAGCATTCTTGACTAGTCACCAGGCCGAGCAGAGTCCCCACCTCAACATCATCAGGATCCTTTCCCCCTGAAGGCTGCCAGAACCTTCAGAACCTTGCCTTAAGAGTGCCATAACTTAAAGAGTCCCTCCCTAATAGCATTCAGATATGTAGTCCCCTCAATAGTAGCAGGACAAATTGAATTCTTATAAGGTCCCTAAAAACGCTCTTTATTCACATCAGAACAAGAAGAGTCCCATTAATACCATCAGGATCGCAGTAGCTTCCCTCAACAGTACCAAGACCTGCAGAGTCCTCTTTAATAGCATAGGGTCCCACAGACAACCCCACAGCAGGACCACAACTGTACATTTATCCCTCTACTTTTGAGTTTGCTGCCAATGGCAAGAAGCTAGCCTTGCCCTGTAGATGCCATAACAAACTGCTGGGTGAGGCTGCAGAGAACACGATGCCCTCTGTGCCAGGGAACATAGTAACATTCCTCATGACCCAGATTCCTCATCAACATGTGGTTACAGTCATTTGCTCATCAAGATAGCCAGTACAAGGATTGAATCAATCAGCCCTGCCCCCCCATTATGGGTAACAGCTCCCATAGGTCACCCAATAAGATTTAACATCTCCCACAAGGGTGCTCCACCACCGACACAGTCATGGCCACTGCAAGCTTCTACATACAGGAGCCTATAGCCCGCAGCTCCACAGACAGCTCATCGCAGGCCACGTCTGACATCTCAGGCACGCAAACAGCTGGCTGCCTGTCTGTCTTCAGACTTCTCCTTATGTAATAGAGCAAATTCCTGTTGTAAAAAGCCCCTCTGGGGCCAGAAATGAAGTCGTGATCAAAAAACATGGAGGAAGCAGCCTTATTATCACCAGCTGCGAGGAGACGGCTCCACAAAATGGACGATTAATAGAGCGTTAATAGGATCGAATAAATCAACTGTGAGCGAGCGAAAGTCCGGAGCACTGCCAAAAACTTCGCCGCGAGGAAACTTACAAAACTTGAGTTTGGGATTTTATACAGGAGAAAAACCCCATAAAATGTTCATGTATAAATTCAGTTAAAAAAAAAAAAAAGTCTATAGAAACATTTATGGAGCCATTAAATGACTCCATTCAGATCAAAGCACCGCAAATGGCTCATCCGACCTCGGCCGGACACGACAGAAGATGAGGCACGATCTGTAAATTGTACTTGGGCCAGAGCTACACCCCACCGACAGGACTATAGGACATAAAAAATGGCGGTCAGAGGGTTTATACTCATGTACGCGCCACTGCCTAGTGCAATCTGATCGCTGCACAACCACAAGACCCAGAAGAGCCTCCATTGTGATCATTGATCCAACGCGTTTGAGGCCAGGAGAAGGCGGTTAATAATGTCCTGGACGGGATCTGCATCAGGTTAATGAATGACCCATCAGCCTTGAATGCCATCACCGGGCTGATAAATAAGGGGAGAGCAAATATTTTTACATTAAAAAGTATAAAAACAAGCGATGAAGAAAAACCCCAAACAGGAAAAACAAACAGCAGGTATCCAGCAAGAATGCGAATGATGGCGAATACGTCACAGGTCTCCATGTGGCTGATAACAGGGAGCAATATGATGTACACACCAGTCAGCCTCGCCCCTGCTTGTAGTGGCTGATAACAGGGAGCAGTAGCTTGTTGGACAGGTGGATACATTTGGATTCCCCCCAGAGATAACGGGGCGCCCATCTGTATACACCTGTCCTTCAGTCAGCATTCCCCATCAGATTGTAAGGGCTGATAACAGGGAGCAAAAGATTGCATTAGCGGCAGAGGATGGAATAGAGCAAGAACCTTGGAGGGATCCAGATGCCGACAGAACATTGCAATTGATTCATTGTGACAAGAACCTCAGCTGTGTGAGCAGGACCAAGGTACAGGGTCAATCTCTGGGAATAAAAGCATTGCCACTCACTGGCAGCAAGCAGAGATGGATACCAAAAAGTAAAAGTTAGGAGCAGAAATTATTAGAAAGCAGCTAAACATTTAATTTACAGAAATGTCGGCGCCACGTCTGTAGCTGCATGGAGCAAGCTCCGCTCCCGCCATCGGCCACTTCACTCCCTGGATCCAAAGTGGCGGAACCGGCGATCCACGATTCTTCCCACAGACACAACAGGAAAGTGAATGAGAACGAAGGAAAGAATGGGTGAGAACAACAAGTTATTATAGGAGGAAGAGAACAATAAAAGTCAGATTATCCGACCCCAGAGATGACTCCGTTACCCCTCCCGTCTGACGCGACTTCGTGTCCACCTCCCTATGAAGAGCTCACGTGAATTCACCGAAGAAGCAGTGGATACATTGTGTCGGAGCCGCCGTTCTACCTAATCCGCAGCTGTCGTGGCAATGGACCAGCGTTCTCTCGCCTCCATCCCAGCTGCCGAGCGTTTGGCCGAGGAAACTGGAATCAGCAGCTTGTGCAGTAACCGGAGGATTGTAGAAAGACGGCGCAGGGTCTCCACCTGCTCCTGGTGACAACCTCATTCATGGAAATAACAGGTTGTCAGAACCGCTCTGCCTCAAGATCCAACCAACAACCATCATTTAGGGCTCCTGATAAAGGGGGGCAATGAGGACCCAAACGTGAGCGAAAGGAGAAATGGGCGTACTGCCACCACGGTGCGGGCAGAATAGAGGACCCCATTATGCGATACATTACAATATTATATATTGTAAAGGCCCAAGAACGATCCTCCAAGATGGAAAGTGCAGACCCACATGTATGGAACGCAGCTCCGGGCAGAAAGGCGGGAGAGGGAGAATGCACAGAAGGAAATGGAAAAGACCCCGGGAAATGGTCAGAGAAGGTCCTGAGCGCAGCAGAGACAAACCCAAGCGTCAGAGATGCGGCATTTACAGGGGACGGTGTGGGCAGCATGTGCCCCTCAGTGCGGAACCGTACACCTGTATGGACGGGTGACAGGGATTAGAGAGGTTCCCTCATCACCTTACAGCCCCGCTCCATTGTTAGGGGGTGTGGAATATGGTCCCCCGCTCTGCCCGATCCGCTTGTCCTCCCCTCTGGAGGAGTCTGGGAACTGCTTTCTCCCATCTACTGAACACATGCACACTCGGGGTTGTCTCTTACTTACTGTGACAATCCACGTCGCTGTGGTCGAATAATACGGATATTCAGAATAGCATTATATGCAAGTCCAACTAAAGCCAAAGCTTATACTAACTCAGCCGGACTGACAGCAGCTACTGTGGAGCGAAAGATCGCAGCAGGGAGGAGGGACACTGAGGAGGGCTGGTTTCTCTGCAGGGAGGAGGGACACTGAGGAGGGCTGGGTCTCTGCAGGGAGGAGGGACACTGAGGAGGGCTGGGTCTCTGCAGGGAGGAGGGACACTGAGGAGGGCTGGGTCTCTGCAGGGAGGAGGGACACTGAGGAGAGCGAGGTCTCTGCAGGGAGGAGGGACACTGAGGAGAGCGAGGTCTCTGCAGGGAGGAGGGACACTGAGGAGAGCGAGGTTTCTGCAGGGAGGAGGGACACTGAGGAGAGCGAGGTTTCAGCAGGGAGGAGGGACACTGAGGAGAGCGAGGTCTCTGCAGGGAGGAGGGACACGGTGAAGCGCGAAGTCTCAGCAGGGAGGAGGGACACTGAGGAAAGCAAGATATCAGCAGGGAGGAGGGACACTGCGGAGAGCGAGATCTCAGCAGGGAGGGACACTGCGGAGAGCGAGATCTCAGCATGGAGGAGGGACACTGCGGAGAGCGAGATCTCAGCAGGGAGGAGGGACGCCGAGGAGCTGTCAATCAAGCTAAGTGGCGGAAGATTGGTGTAGAATCTATTGGGATTCAAAGTTTCATAGAACATAAATCTTACACCTAATAAATGAGTAACAACGTATACAGGTTGCATTGTGAAATCTGGCGACAGATCTGCTTTACTCACCCACAGTGACAATCTGTGATGGAAGTGACCTGGAATGATGCGCTGTGCGTCACAGGGCTTAGACACCCCAAAACCTGAAGACACAGGATAAGACCGGCCTGGGGCAGAAGTCACAGGAAGCTCAATAAGGATTGAGTATCATCTGTCAAGACCTCAGACTTTCTTTTGGGCGACGAAGATTGTACAAGTTGCATTGTACGAGAAGAAACAATAATTTATAAAACGAAAACTCTCTCCAAAGTTCAAGACTTCTCTCTGCTGTTCCTGTCTGTCAGCTCCTGAATCAGGAGGTACAGGATGATCGACGCTAAAGGTCCCTGTCAGTGCAAAAGCTGCACACGGTGAGATCATATTTACTAGGTGGGATCATATAGGAAGGTCTGCATGCTGCCTCGCTAATTGTCCAAATTTGTATATAATTACCAACCACCACAGAAGAGGAGCAGATGGAGGTCGGCGTGGATCAGGGGGAAGGGGGGTTATAATAAAAAAAAAAAAAATTAAAAAATACCCTAAATGTGTAAAGTGTTATCTTACAAAGCGAGCACCTACAGGTCCGTACACGAATGGCTGTGATCAGTGCCAAAAATGAGAGCAACAGTGTTGAGAGTAAAGTTTCCATGTCAGACAGTGAACTGCAGATAGAGTTTGGTTTTGCCCCAAGTGATTTGCGCCGGAAAGTCGGGAGACCCCTTTAGGCCACGTTCAGCATTTGTAACCAGTAGTGGAACAATCAGGAGAAGTAAATAGAAACAAGTCACCACTTCTGCACGAGTCAGCGGAGACCAGTAGTGCGGGAAAACTAACGATGTAAAAGACCCAGTAGTTACCGGGGGGGGGGGTGGAGGGTCAGAGGGGGCAATCGCCCAGGTGCTCTGGGGGCCCACCCGGAGCTATAATACTGTAACTGCAGCGTACAGTTCCATTCTGTGGCAGAGCAGGGAGAATCGATCTCCCTGCTCTGCCGTCGGCCATTACGGGGCCCCTGAGCAGGCAGGGGGGGCGGTGCCAGCAGTGGGCCCCGCCCATCACCGCAACGTCAGCTGTTTCGGCATTTAGTCGCTACAGCTGACCACAATGATCAGGGAAGGAGCGCTACACTCCTTCTCCCATCATCCCCGCCATTGATTGACGTCACCGACACTGACAGTGCGAACGATGACGTCACAGGATCTGCCTATGGGGGTGCTGCCTTATACTACAGGGTCTGCCTATGGGGAGTGCATTATGCTATATTTAGGACGATCTGGTGCATTATACAGTACTATATGGAAGCCATCTAGGGGGCCATCGTACAGTGTGGGGATTACAGTGTTGGAGCCATCAAACAGTTGGGGGGCTACTAAGGGGACAGTATACTGTGTGGGTAGTACTATACAGTGAGGAAGCATTATACTGTGTATAAGAGAGCATTATACTGTGTATAGGGGAGCTGTACAGTGTGGAGACTTGGGACATTATTAAATGGAAAGTGGGCACTTATTGTTATAGGGGAACTCAGGTTACTGTGTCTATCAAAGGAGCACACATGGCAATATTACTTTCTAGGGGTCAAAACATGGGCTCTGTTTTCTAGGGCACTTGCACCCGGCATTACTATATTATAGAGGGGTGCTTTAGAGGGCACAGAACCACACAGCAGGGGCAGTAATAGGGACACATACGGCAGCAGCGGCTCAGTATTGGGGTATCAGGTGTAGTAATAGGGTCACATACGGCAGCAGAGGCTCAGTATTGGGGTATCAGGTGCAGTAATAGGGACACATACGGCAGCAGAGGCTCAGTATTGGGATATCAGGTGTAGTAATAGGGTCACATACGGCAGAAGAGGCTCAGTATTGGGGTATCAGGTGCAGTAATAGGGACACATACGGCAGAAGAGGCTCAGTATTGGGGTATCAGGGGCAGTAATAGGGACACATACGGCAGCAGCGCCTCAGTATTGGGGTATCAGGTGCAGTAATAGGGGCACATACGGCAGCAGCAGCTCAGTATTGGGGTATCAGGGGCAGTAATAGGGACACATACGGCAGCAGCGCCTCAGTATTGGGGTATCAGGTGCAGTAATAGGGACACATATGGCAGCAGCGGCTCAGTATTGGGGTATCAGGGGCAGTAATAGGGACACATACGGCAGCAGAGGCTCAGTATTGGGGTATCAGGGGCAGTAATAGGGTCACATACGGCAGCAGAGGCTCAGTATTGGGGTATCAGGGGCAGTAATAGGGTCACATACGGCAGCAGAGGCTCAGTATTGGGGTATCAGGCGCAGTAATAGGGTCACATACGGCAGCAGCGGCTCAGTATTGGGGTATCAGGGGCAGTAATAGGGACACATACGGCAGCAGCGCCTCAGTATTGGGGTATCAGGTGCAGTAATAGGGACACATACGGCAGCAGCGGCTCAGTATTGGGGTATCAGGCGCAGTAATAGGGTCACATACGGCAGCAGCGCCTCAGTATTGGGGTATCAGGTGCAGTAATAGGGACACATACGGCAGCAGCGGCTCAGTATTGGGGTATCAGGGGCAGTAATAGGGACACATACGGCAGCAGCGCCTCAGTATTGGGGTATCAGGTGCAGTAATAGGGACACATACGGCAGCAGCGGCTCAGTATTGGGGTATCAGGCGCAGTAATAGGGTCACATACGGCAGCAGCGGCTCAGTATTGGGGTATCAGGGGCAGTAATAGGGACACATACGGCAGCAGCGGCTCAGTATTGGGGTATCAGGTGCAGTAATAGGGAGACACATACGGCAGCAGTGGCTCAGTATTGGGGTACCAGGGGCAGTAATAGGGACACATACGGCAGCAGTGGCTCAGTATTGGGGTATCAGGGGCAGTAATAAGGACACATACGGCAGCAGCGGCTCAGTATTGGGGTATCAGGTGCAGTAATAGGGACACATATGGCAGCAGTGGCTCAGTATTGGGTAGCAGGGGCAGTAATAGGGACACATACGGCAGGAGCGGCTCAGTATTGGGGTATCAGGTGCAGTAATAGGGTCACATACGGCAGCAGAGGTTCAGTATTGGGTACCAGGGGCAGTAATAGGGACACATACGGCAGGAGCGGCTCAGTATTGGGGTATCAGGGGCAGTAATAGGGACACATACGGCAGCAGAGGCAGTAATAGGGACACATACGGCAGCAGCGGCTCAGTATTGGGGTATCTACCACTGGCCATATGGCGGTAATATCCATATTGGTCATTATACAGAGATTATCTTCAGCAAGATCGCGGTCACCTCTGGATGTTCTCCTCCACTATTAGGGCGCGTCGCCCAGTTGTAATCAAGGTTACCTGGTAAGGGGCCCACTCAGAAGCTTTGTCCCCTGAACCAAAGCCCTAGCTACGCCTCTGAAAAGACCGGTACTGGCCAAAGAATGAACATGGCCGTGGACACTGTCCTGCAAGGCAATCCACCCAGAAGCTCCGCTCTCCTTCACCATGAGGCAGATGATGTGTGAACACTTGCAGTTGCATCATCGGAGCCGGGCAGCGCGGCGGTCTCACCAGATGTTCCTGCAGATCACATGAGGCAAACACCACGCTGACATCATGCAGCCCAATGACACCTGCACTTACTCCTAGGGTCCATTAATGCAAAACCGCAGCCCCGAGGTCTCAATCCATGAGAAAAAAAAAAAAAAAAAAAAAGTGTTTTGGGTGGATAAATATTATTATGAGGAGTGAACCAATTCACATTTTTTAATTTTTTTTTATTGGCAGGAAGTTACTTACATCGAGGGACGTTCCAGTCCCCGACTCCTCACTTCTATTATATACAGACATTTTGCTACGGTGACAGAATGTGCAAATACACGAGGTAGAGCGGGGAACTGTCCAAATGAAAGTCTTGTCACGAGATCTATTATTTCCTGGGAATGTGGAGTGTTGTGTGAGCAAACACTGCGGCTGGAGGAAGCCATCGAGCGTCGATTGACACCCAAAGTCAATAAACTGTGAAGGCTGGAAGGGCCTGGAGGGGATGGGAAGAGGGGAGAACATAGAGATGAGCAGGTCCTCAGTGGTGGGGTCATTTGTGTATTCACCAAACTTCATGATGGCGAGGCCCCTGGACCTTATATTTGCTATGCAGGTGAAAGTTGTCAAAAACCCATCTGCAATACACAATGTGGGGGTCCGAGCATGGTCATTTGTGGGGCCATGATGGATTTAGTGCTAATTATTTAATGGCCTTTGGCTTGATCTGAAGCCATGGTGACTTGATCAATGAACAAGGAAGATGGATCTTGTGCAGCCTAGATGGGTCCACCAGGGTCTTCGCCAACGTTACCTTGATACTGGTCTTCATCTTTGCCATGTTCCTTCTGTTCTTCAGACCATGATGTCCTTCTCCAGTGGTCACTACATAGGATGTGTCCACAGTAGACAAGTCGTAGCTCGGCGATTCTTGCTTCTGGTGAAAGATCTTGACTTGATTCATTCCAAATTGAGGTTTGTTCATCTTGCCCTCCATGGTATTGATAACGTCCTTCTCCCGCACCACATTTTGAAGGCGTTGACTGGTCTTCTGTCTTGTTTCTTTAGTGTCCAGGCTTCACATCTGTACGTTCCTGCCAATACTCCATTAGAAGCACTTTCTCACATTTTTCTAGACAAGAAGATACACAGTGGCTACAAGGTTTTCATTTTGCAAGGCTATGTGCACACGCTGCAGATTCGCCGCAGTTTTCCCTGCGTTTATAGTACCATGTAAACACATGGAAAGCAAAATCCACAGTGCACATGCTGCGGAAAAAAAAAAAAGGGGGGGAAATGTAGCGTTGTTTATTCCGCAGCATGTCAATTCTTTGTGTGGATTCCGCAGCTGTTTACACCTGCTCCTCAATAGGAATCCGCAGGTGGAATCCGCACAAAATTTGCTGTAAATCGGAGTTAATTCCGCAGGAAATCTGCAGTGCGGGTCACTTGCGGATTTACCAAAATCAGTCTGGAAAAATCCACAGAGTAATCCGCAGCGTGTGCATATACCCCAAGTCTTCCCCCCGTGGGGGGTCATTACTTTTTCTACAAGAGTCTGTATGGGGCTGGTCATATATTTTATGCCAAAACCCCACCCCACAGCGCATCTGGCTCCTTAGACACCAAAGCATTGACACAAAGCCTACAGACTTGTGTCCACGTCAAGCCCTTACAATGTATCTCATGTCCTACGTCACCAAGAAGATCACATGCAGGAGACACAATGGAAGCGCTTCATATCAGGAGGCAGCGCAGACCACAAAAGGAGCTCAAAAGCCCCCGGGACCCCGGACACTTTCCATCAACACCCAAAGCTGAAGGAATGGAAACTGCTCGCTACAAAGAAAGCTTTTCTGTCTGACCTCAACCATTCCCTTCCCGACACATCAATGGCCCTGGGAACAGGTCAAACCCAAAAACTGCAAACCATCATTCCTCCCCCAATGTGGACCCCCCAAACTAAATAATTATCCTCCCACCACGTGTGATGGACTGAGGAGGTTCCATATCCCACATGTAACATGACTCAGAGCCAGAGAAAAGGAACGGAGCAAGAAAGAGGAAGAAAATCTGAAAAATCAAAGATGATGAGGAAGTAATGTGATACATACATGTAACAGGAGGAAGAAAAATAACATTACTGACAAAGCGGGAAAGGATGAAAAGTAACTTCTTACTCATCAGATACACAGTAGGCAGTATTATAGTAGTTATATTCTTGTACATAGGAGCAATATTATAGTAGTTATATTCTTGTATGTAGGGGCAGTATTATAGTAGTTATATTCTTGTATATAGGAGCAGTATTATAGTAGTTATATTCTTGTACATAGGAGCAATATTATAGTAGTTATATTCTTGTATATAGGGGCAGTATTATAGTAGTTATATTCTTGTACATAGGGACAGTATTATAGTAGTTATATTCTTGTACACAGTAGGCAGTATTATAGTAGTTATATTCTTGTACATAGGGGCAGTATTATAGTAGTTATATTCTTGTACATAGGAGCAGTATTATAGTAGTTATATTCTTGTACATAGGGGCAGTATTATAGTAGTTATATTCTTGTACATAGGGGCAGTATTATAGTAGTTATATTCTTGTACATAGGGGCAGTATTATAGTAGTTATATTCTTGTATATAGGAGCAGTATTATAGTAGTTATATTCTTGTACATAGGAGCAATATTATAGTAGTTATATTCTTGTATATAGGGGCAGTATTATAGTAGTTATATTCTTGTACATAGGGGCAGTATTATAGTAGTTATATTCTTGTACATAGGGGCAGTATTATAGTAGTTATATTCTTGTACATAGGGACAGTATTATAGTAGTTATATTCTTGTACATAGGAGCAGTATTATAGTAGTTCTATTCTTGTACATAGGGGCAGTATTATAGTAGTTATATTCTTGTACACAGTAGGCAGTATTATAGTAGTTATATTCTTGTATATAGGGGCAGTATTATAGTAGTGATATTTCTGTACATAGGGGATATCCTATGCCATTTACGTGGTTTTCAGTCTTTCCCTGCCCGTCAGTGTAAACACCTGCTATGAGTTAGGATCAGGGAAGTTGGAAATCCAGGATCAGACATACGGTACATGTTACACAAGATAAGAGGTAGAGAAAACACATTATCAGGCGTCTGAGCCACATGTTGAGCAGTGAAGGTTACAGACTTCTGGCCGGAAGCTGATCTGAGTTTTTCCATTCCAGAGGAGACCTGAGAGCTGCCCCTATGGTCTGAGGGGCTTTGTGTGGTGACTCCAGAAGACAGATGGGCTCCTGGAATTCATCATCACAGATGCAGGTCATGGATGGAGGAGGCAGCTGGGAATACAAGTCTTTGCGCTTGGCTTCAGCTTGTCCCCTGTAGATGTAGAACAAGTCACGTCGGGGGACATGGGAAAGTTGGACGAGGACCCCTTTCAGAGTCATGACCACCATAGTCGTAGTCCATCAGTTTTGATCTAGAGACCCTTCTCCTTCAGGCAGGATTCCTTCTTATTTGTCTTAAAAGAAACCCAAGAATTCACTCATCTAAAACCTGAAGACTTCTGTGTATTTTCTAGTCTCATTCTGAAGAAGAGTCAGAAAAGCCCACAGAACAGACGTATACTACCGTCATGTAAGGACCATGTTCCCTAAACTTGGCAGGTCCTCAGAAAATCTCAGATCTTCAGTCCTCGGACAAGTAAGGGAAGGAACCGCCATATTGGACAGAGCAGGACGACACTTGTCTTCCTGGATGAGAATTGCCCCTCTACCATCTAATCAGTACCAAAAGTGACCAGTCCAGGAACTATGTTGGCATCACGCACACAGTCACATGACCACGCCAACCCACCGGCCATTCACCTCGAGAATGGAGCATAAGCACAACCTGCGGAGCCTTCACGGCATGGGAATAGGATGTGGATGTGGAGGTCAGGAAATCCTGGACTCGTGCACGAGAGCCCTACAAAACAGACACCCGGCTCCGCGCCGTAAACTCCCCAGTTACCCAACGCCCAAGGAATGCGACTCACAGAAGAGGCCATCAGCCGGCAAAGCGATGGGAGAAGGCACAGGGTGGTCCGGAGGAAAACTGGGGCGACTCCGAGGAAAGGACCACTCCACCCAGAGAAGACAAGGGGCCATGATGTAGTGCGAAACAGATGATTCACATCCACTCCAGTAACTGCGGGATTCAGGAGAAAATGTGGGGAAAAAAAAGAAAGAAAGAAAAAAGAAAGAAAGAAAAAAGAAAGAAAAAAGAAAGAAAGAAAGAAAGAAAGAAAGAAAAAAGAAAGAAAGAAAAAAGAAAGAAAGAAAGAAAAAAGAAAGAAAGAAAAAAGAAAGAAAGAAAGAAAAAAGAAAGAAAGAGGTTTTGGGTGGAGTTCGCCATAAAGGCATAGAAGGGACGTCACTACACGGGACGGCCGCTGTCATGGCTTCTGGATAATCGCAGGCGATGGGATACCGAGACAGAAGATCAGCAGGAGAAGCTGGCCTATCTGCTGACAGTTTCCATCTATAGGTAATATTTCGGAGAGGAGCTGGAGATCCGCTGATCTCATCCTCGGCAGCACAGCCGCCTCCTCGGCAGCATAGTCGTCTCCTCCGGCCTCGGCCCTCCTCAGCAGCATAGTCGCCTCCTCAGCAGCATAGTCGCCTCCTCGGGCCTCGGCCCTCCTCAATGGAGTCATCTGCAAAGAATCATGACCACAATTCATGCATCGATCCGTTCAGTCTGTCTCACTGGGGACAAAGTTTTGATACTGGATGGGAGATAATGAAACAATGTAACACTGCCACAAATCTCTTAAAGGCAAAGTGTCACAATTACAGGCATGTTATTTTCAAAGGCGTAAGGAATGATTATCTTCTTTCTAAGAATTCTGCCGGTACGAGTGTCAGTGTTGATGAACCAGAATGCTCAGGATGAACAGCTCATGTAGATGACATTATGGGATTACTGCAAATATGATACATTCAGAACTGATTACTGCATGTAGTAATACCATAACAGATCCTGGCTGGGAGTTGTGGTGCTGGTGGGAAGATCAGATCCTTTGTGACCTGCTGAAGGAGACCTTTCTGTCTCGGCCTCGCTGCTGACAGTCACTTTTGCTCTGCGCACTCATCCAGTCTCAGCAGATCAGAGGCCTCCAGGAAACGCTGCGCCGATGTCAGCAGAATCCACTTCCCCGTCATAACTGCAGGTGCAGAGGGACAGCGCAGAATTGGAGTGTGGGGGTCTGAGGCTGCGCCAAAAATATCTGCCCAAAAGAAAGCAACATTCATCAGAACAGGAGGCCCATACCATGAGCTGCAGCTCTGCGGACCTGGCATTCTGCTCATCCTGAGCCTCCTGGTGGAAGAATGGAATTCCTAAACTACAGTATAGACCGACACGTGCAGGATGGGAGCTTTAACCTGCAGAATGACGACCATGATGAAACTGCATTCATGATCCCAGGGGAGAACAGGGCCACCCTCATGTGGCAGATCAATGGCCGCCATCAGCAGGAATCATAGTGGAAGGAAGAAATATCTAAAATTAGAAGACAAGGAGGAAATCCATATCTAGGTATTGGCTAAGGCGGATAAAACCTGAAGACACATAATATAGAGATCGAGATATTGTGACACTGTCCCTCCGAGCGACCGCTGTATAACGGGGCCAAAGGGGTAACGTTTCTCCTTGCGGAGAGTGACATGTCTCCTCACCCTGGCATGCCAAGGTGAGGAGACTGGTGCCTCGCACTGTATACGGCACAGGACACTGTCTTGTGTCACGGAGGAAAAGTTCAGCATTAAGGCTATGTGCACACTTTCAGGTTTTACTTGCGTTTTTTTTCGCGCTAAAAATGCTATAAAAACTCATTAAAAATGCATACATTATGCATCCTATCATTTAGAATGCATTCTGCATGTTTTGTTTCGCGAAAAAAATGCATCGCGGTAAAAAAAAGCATCATGTTCATTAATTTTGCGGATTTTCTGCGTTTTCCCCGCAATTCTAGACATTTGGGAAAAACCGCACAAAAAAAAATGCAAAAAAAACAAAAACGCATGCGGTGAATTTGATGAAAATGTAGAATCCCTGTGGGTGGAGATAAGGGGAGGGGGAAAAAATAATAAATTACTGATAGGGGTTTGTTATAAATCTCCAAAAATAATGGAAGCAATGGAGAATATCCTCGTAAAGCAAATAGATGAAGCTGCGACTCAAGGAGAAGTCATTATTATGGGGGACTTCAACTACCCTGAAATAGATTGGGGAACAGAAACCTGCAGTTCCAGCAAAGGTAATCGGTTTTTGACAATTATGAGAGACAATTACCTTTCACAACTGGTTCAGGACCCAACAAGAAGGGGGGCACTGCTAGACCTAATATTAACCAACAGGCCAGACCGCATATCAAATATAAGGGTTGGGGGTCACTTGGGAAATAGCGATCACAAAATAATAAGTTTTCATGTATCCTTTAAAAAGATGTGTAGTAGAGGGGTTACAAGGACACTAAACTTCAGGAGGGCAAATTTCCAACGGATGAGAGAGGATCTTGGTGCAATTAACTGGGACGATATCCTGAGACACAAAAATACACAAAGAAAATGGGATACTTTTATTAGCATCCTGGATAGGACCTGTGCACAGTATATACCGTATGGGAATAAACATACTAGAAATAGGAGGAAACCAATATGGCTAAATAGAGCTGTAAGGGGCGCAATAAGTGACAAAAAGAAAGCATTTAGAGAATTAAAGGAAGTAGGTAGTGAGGAGGCATTAAATAAATACAGAAAATTAAATAAATTCTGTAAAAAGCAAATCAAGGCAGCAAAGATTGAGACAGAGAGACTCATTGCTAGAGAGAGTAAAAATAATCCTAAAATATTCTTTAACTACATAAATAGTAAGAAACTAAAAAATGATAGTGTTGGCCCCCTTAAAAATAGTCTGGGTGAGATGGTGGATGAGGATGAGGAAAAGGCCAATATGCTAAATGACTTTTTTTCATCAGTATTTACACAAGAAAATCCCATGGCGACAAAATGTCTAGTGATAAAAATTCCCCATTAAACGTCACCTGCTTAACCCAGCAGGAAGTGCGGCGGCGTCTAAAAATCACTAAAATTGACAAATCTCCGGGCCCGGATGGGATACACCCTCGAGTACTGCAGGAATTAAGTACAGTCATTGATAGACCATTATTTTTAATCTTTAAAGACTCCATTATAACAGGGTCTGTGCCACAGGACTGGCGTATAGCAAATGTGGTGCCAATATTCAAAAAGGGGACAAAAACTGAACTTGGAAATTATCGGCCAGTAAGCTTAACCTCTACTGTGGGTAAAATCCTGGAGGGCATTCTAAGGCACGCTATACTGGAGTATCTGAAGAGGAATAACCTCATGACCCAGTATCAGCACGGGTTTACTAGGGACCGTTCATGTCAGACTAATTTGATCAGTTTCTATGAAGAGGTAAGTTCCGGATTGGACCAAGGGAACCCAGTGGATGTAGTGTATATGGACTTTTCAAAAGCTTTTGATACGGTGCCACACAAAAGGTTGATACATAAAATGAGAATAATGGGGATAGGGGAAAATATGTGCAAGTGGGTTGAGAGCTGGCTCAGGGATAGGAAACAAAGGGTGGTTATTAATGGAGCACACTCGGACTGGGTAGCGGTTAGCAGTGGGGTACCACAGGCGTCAGTATTGGGCCCTCTTCTTTTTAACATATTTATTAATGACCTTGTAGGGGGCATTCAGAGTAGAATTTCAATATTTGCAGATGACACTAAACTCTGCAGGGTAATCAATACAGAGGAGGACAATTTTATATTACAGGATGATTTATGTAAACTAGAAGCTTGGGCTGATAAATGGCAAATGAGCTTTAATGGGGATAAATGTAAGGTCATGCACTTGGGTAGAAGTAATAAGATGTAGAATTATGTGCTTAATTCTAAAACTCTGGGCAAAACCGTCAATGAAAAAGACCTGGGTGTATGGGTGGATGACAAACTTATATTCAGTGGCCAGTGTCAGGCAGCTGCTACAAAGGCAAATAAAATAATGGGATGCAGTAAAAGAGGCATAGATGCTCATGAGGAGAATATAATTTTACCTTTATACAAGTCACTAGTTCGACCACACTTAGAATACTGTGCACAGTTCTGGTCTCCGGTGTTTAAGAAAGACATAGCTGAACTGGAGCGGGTGCAGAGAAGAGCGACAAAGGTTATTAGAGGACTGGGGGGTCTGCAATACCAAGATAGGTTATTACACTTGGGGCTATTTAGTTTGGAAAAACGAAGACTAAGGGGTGATCTTATTTTAATGTATAAATATAAGAGGGGACAGTACAAAGACCTTTCTGATGATCTTTTTAATCATAGACCTGAAACAGGGACAAGGGGGCATCCTCTACGTCTGGAGGAAAGAAGGTTTAAGCATAATAACAGACGCGGGTTCTTTACTGTAAGAGCAGTGAGACTATGGAACTCTCTGCCGTATGATGTTGCAATGAGTGATTCATTACTTAAATTTAAGAGGGGACTGGATGCCTTTCTGGAAAAGTATAATGTTACAGGGTATATACACTAGATTCCTTGATAGGGCGCTGATCCAGGGAACTAGTCTGATTGCCGTATGTGGAGTCGGGAAGGAATTTTTTTCCCCAATGTGGAGCTTACTCTTTGCCACATGGGTTTTTTTTGCCTTCCTCTGGATCACCATGTTAGGTTAGGCTATGGGTTGAACTAGATGGACTTATAGTCTTCCTTCAACCTTAATAACTATGTAACTATGTAATTATGGATTTCTGGCAGAAATGTCCGGTTTTTGTCAGGAAACTTTTTGCAAGAAATCCTGACATGTGCACATACACTGACAGCGGTGAACTCTGAATAGAAGACTCATTCAGAGCCTCCGACAGACACCGGACACACAGCGGACCATTCACAGGACCCCCTTCCCCCCGAAGACCCCCACATCACCAAGCATGGGTCCTCGGAAAGTGGATTAGTTAGCACCAGATTACACTGGGGAACACAATTATTTTAGGAGTTAGGTCAGACAACTGTTCTTAATTAATTTTTGGATGCTGAATCCAGAAATGATCTCAGTTTTTCTCTATCACGTCAAGTTTTTGAACTATAGGATTTTTGTCTTCTCAAAAATATGTAAACTACTGTACCTAAAAAGTGTTGTTTTTTTTTTGTTGTTTTTTTTTTAAATAGTACAAATAGGCATTTACGACGAGAGGAAGGAGCAGACATGATCTGAAACAAAGGAAATATGTACATATATAAATAAAACACTGAGATGGAAAGTTACAAGCTTTGAAAACTAAAAAAGAAAAAAAATCATAAAAGATATATAAATTACAACTAAGCGCCCAATGTAAAGAGAAAAGCTATCACAAACCCTATTTATTCCTACTATGATAAAGATATTGATAATTATGACGTATTGGGAGCTGCACACACCTCTCACCGCACTGTCTCAGTTGTGACTACTCTTACAAGTTGCCACGTAGCTCTATATGAGTCGAATTGTAATCAGATAACAAGTCATATTACAGATATCAGTGCAATTGTGCTTCTCTGGCAGGAAAGTTGTGGAGGAAAAACTTGACGTGCTAGAAAAAAAACTGACTACATTTTTGGAATCAGCATGCCAATTTTAGTATAAATCAGCTCAAAAACCTAACTCAACAGAAAAAATTTTTCAAATTGTTCCCCAGTGTTATTTGCCTAACAATTCACCATGAATAAGAGGCATCACGAACCTCTGAAGGCGCGGGCCATCTCCAGCGTCATCCTCCCATTACCATGTGCAGACACATCGCCGTGCGGTGGCGACAAGGAGAGAAAGACGTCGCCACGCGGCAGCAAGGACCCCGCCGAGAGAGAAGTGTGTGCGGATGCACAAGAACCTCACAGCAGCGCATGTCAGTGTGCATATATATTAGCGCCCACACGCTGCAGTTCCATCATGACGTTCCGGTTTCTCAGGATTCCATGTTCACATCGCTCTTGGAAAGCGCACAGGAGCAGAAGTAGGTCACACACGTCCGCCGCTCCCCTCTCTGAATAGTGCGCTGACCTCGCTCCCTGGCAGCTCCGCAAAGCAAGACGAGCTGCTAAGGTCCACGACAAAAGCCAAGAAAAACAACAAATCTAAGGAATAAAAATCGCTGCACGTTATTAGCCGCGCCGTCAGTGGAGGAACCGTCATGTTCTGTCCAGACTGCACAGCCGGACAATAATGGGTTAACTCCCAGAGTTCTTATTTCTATCGCGCCAACATACCCTGCAGCGCTGTACAATACGCAGAGACGTGAGCGGACCATGATGACATCACAGAATAACAGTTTACCGGTTACAGGAGGAGCGAGGGTCCTGCGCCAGGAGATGGGGGGACACAAGGCAGAACGTGCCGTCATGTACGGTCCGGACACCATTACAATAAATACTGGATTCACATAACGCTGCATGACACGGTCACCGGCCGGTGTGTGTGTACGGACAAGTGCATGTAGGACGTGAGCAGATGCTACCAGGGGCCTGGTTTGTAAGAAAATTTGGTAGGGGCAAAACAGGAATCGTTACATAAGTGAGGCAATAGGCCAGCCCAAAGAAGGGCCACGCTCAAAACTGAATATTGGGAATTAATCGAATTGTCCCGGATAGTGGATTCCAAAGAATGGGTGCAGCATGAGAGAAGTCCTGGAGACTGGAGGTTCGGATTGAGGATGTTAGTCTTAGGTCTTTAGTGGAAGGGAGGGCGCGGGGGGGATGGCAGACAGATGAGATGTAGAGCAATGCAGCGCTGGAGAGGACGGGGACGGTGGTAGACAGAGGAGGTGATGTAGGATGGTACAGCACTGTGGCAAGGACGGGAAGAGATGAGGAGAAGATGTAGGGTGGTGCAGCACTGTGGCAAGGACGGGAAGAGATGAGGAGAAGATGTAGGGTGGTGCAGCACTGTGGCAAGGACGGGAAGAGATGAGGAGAAGATGTAGGGTGGTGCAGCACTGTGGAGAGGATGGGTAGAGATGAGGAGGAGATGTAGGGTGGTGCAGCACTGTAGAGAGGACGGGTAGAGATGAGGAGATGTAGGGTGGTGCAGCACTGTGGAGAGGATGGGTAGAGATGAGGAGGAGATGTAGGGTGGTGCAGCACTGTAGAGAGGACGGGTAGAGATGAGGAGGAGATGTAGGGTGGTGCAGCACTGTGGAGAGGATGGGTAGAGATGAGGAGGAGATGTAGGGTGGTGCAGCACTGTGGAGAGGATGGGTAGAGATGAGGACGGGTAGAGATGAGGAGATGTAGGGTGGTACAGCACTGTGGAGGAGACGGGTAGAGATGAGGACGGGTAGAGATGTGGAGGAGATGTAGGGTGGTGCCGCACTGTGGAGAGGGTGGGTAGAGATGTGGAGGAGATGTAGGGTGGTGCCGCACTGTGGAGAGGGTGGGTAGAGATGAGGAGATGTAGGATGGTGCAGCACTGTGGAGAGGGTGGGTAGAGATGAGGAGATGTAGGGTGGTGCAGCACTGTGGAGAGGATGGGTAGAGATGAGGAGGAGATGTAGGGTGGTGCAGCACTGTAGAGAGGACGGGTAGAGATGAGGAGGAGATGTAGGGTGGTGCAGCACTGTGGAGAGGATGGGTAGAGATGAGGAGGAGATGTAGGGTGGTGCAGCACTGTGGAGAGGATGGGTAGAGATGAGGACGGGTAGAGATGAGGAGATGTAGGGTGGTACAGCACTGTGGAGGAGACGGGTAGAGATGAGGACGGGTAGAGATGTGGAGGAGATGTAGGGTGGTGCCGCACTGTGGAGAGGGTGGGTAGAGATGTGGAGGAGATGTAGGGTGGTGCCGCACTGTGGAGAGGGTGGGTAGAGATGAGGAGGAGATGTAGGATGGTGCAGCACTGTGGAGAGGGTGGGTAGAGATGAGGAGATGTAGGTTGGTGTAACACTGTGGAGAGGACGGGTAGAGATGAGATGTAGGGTGGTGCAGCACTGTGGAGAGGACAGGTAGAGATGAGGAGGAGATGTAGGGTGGTGCAGCACTGTAGAGAGGACGGGTAGAGATGAGGAGGAGATGTAGGGTGGTGCAGCACTGTGGAGAGGATGGGTAGAGATGAGGAGGAGATGTAGGGTGGTGCAGCACTGTGGAGAGGATGGGTAGAGATGAGGACGGGTAGAGATGAGGAGATGTAGGGTGGTACAGCACTGTGGAGGAGACGGGTAGAGATGAGGACGGGTAGAGATGTGGAGGAGATGTAGGGTGGTGCCGCACTGTGGAGAGGGTGGGTAGAGATGTGGAGGAGATGTAGGGTGGTGCCGCACTGTGGAGAGGGTGGGTAGAGATGAGGAGGAGATGTAGGATGGTGCAGCACTGTGGAGAGGGTGGGTAGAGATGAGGAGATGTAGGTTGGTGTAACACTGTGGAGAGGACGGGTAGAGATGAGATGTAGGGTGGTGCAGCACTGTGGAGAGGACAGGTAGAGATGAGGAGGAGATGTAGGATGGTGCTGAACCATGGAGCACTTTGTGAGCGAGACAAGTTTATATTGGACCCTATAGCGGATGGGAAACCAGTGTAGTGACTGGCACAGGGTGGAGGCATTGTTGTAGAGGCTGGACAGGAATATGATCCTGGCTGCTGCATTCAGGACGGATTGGAGAGGGGAGAGTTTAGTAACATGGAGACTGATTGGCACAGACGAGAATGAATAAGAAGCAGAAAGACATTTTACAGAGTCAAAGGTCAAAAAAGGTTGAATTCTAGAGAAGTTTTTGAGGTTTAGGTGACATGAACGAGTGATGGAAAGATCAGAGTTAAATATGATCACGACAGCGAGTGTGTTATTGTGGAGTAATGGTGGAACCAGACATGGAGATGGTCATATTGGGCACTGGAAGGCTAGTGGAGGAGGATCCACAAGGAGATCAGTACTGGATTCAGTGTTAGATAGAGGGAGGACATGATGTTAGAGACAAAATCACTGGCATCTGTGGGTGGGGGGTGAAAGGATGGATATGCAGACACGTTCTTGTACGTATTCTCAGCAGCATTTAAGAAGTTGGACCTGTGAAGCTTCAATCTCAAAAGACAAGACGTCACCTTTCTTGGTCGCTACAGAGGGTGAATATGGAAAGTCCACCAATAATAAATGGCTGCAAGTTATAAATATATAGTCAAGGGGCCTGCTAAGACTTTGTTCAGAGGTGATAATGTTGGAGCCTTTGAACATCTGCTGGCCGAGTGTGAATCCAGCGCCCAGATACCAGCAGCCGAGATCCTGAGAACGCCGATAGTTCAGGTCATGGACCCACAGTCTGGCCGGGACGCGCTACGCCGGTGTGAGGGGTCCGGCGCTTCTGTTATTTTTTAATTTAATTTCCTATAATGAAACAGAAATAATGAAAATGTGACCAGAGACGAACTGCACAAACCCCAGGAATAGGTGGGTGGGGGTCTTCATTTTACTTCTGGCTTATTCGAACCCTTACGTTTTTTGCCGGGATTCACATGGTTCGTGGGGGACGGGGAGGAGGGGTCTTCAGTCCGTGCCCATTTCACATCCATGTACAGCAGTGTGTCCTGTTGCCGTGACGATGACAAGCTACATTGTTTCCTAATGTTTCTTCTAGACAACCAGTAACAATGTTTACACCTGGATCCAGCAGGGCGCAAGAGCAGCGACACCACAAGTCCCAGCCCTCCCCACACAGCGCCACCTTGTGGGACACTTATGGGGACAGACAATGAACGCTCGCGGAGTTGGGGAACCTGTTTTTCTAGTTCAGTCCTCAGATCCTTAACAAGTGGCAGAGTACAGGGCAGACTGCAGCAATGTACACAGAAACCACAAACACTCATTAAAGGGGAAGTCCATCCGAAACGCCCCAAGTACCCCCACCGCAGCGCCATCATGTGGGGGTCCCACACTGCCCCCTGAGCCCCTCCACTTCCCTGGTGATGCCAAATCACTATGTAACCAGACTCGTGCTGCCATCACCAATGTTATGTCTATGTGGCTGGAAAGCGGAGAGAAGAGGCCGCCGGACGCTTTGTGCCGCTCATCTCCAGCTTTCCATCAGAATCACCCATTTGATTGACCATTGGGCACAGGAAAATGGCCGCAAGCGCCACCAGAAACCTCAGCCAAATTCTAATGACAGGATGATCGGAGGAGCAGGTGACCAACGAGGAGCACAAAGGAGCCTAAGAGAAAGCAAACACAGAAGAGGCCGATGGTACAGTCACTTCCTAACAACAACAACAACGGCCGACGTCACTTCCACAAACGGCGTCCTCTGGCCCCAAATCGCTTCAGTCACCGCAGGTGGAGTCGACCTCAGTGGCCGGCGCGCCCTGCACTCAGTGGAGCAGGAGAGGACACGGGGCTTTAAACTTTAGGATTTACTTTTAAATAAAAGGGTTTTTTTTTTTTTTTGCAGGTGACTGATCCCAGATCTCTCCAGATCATCATCTGCTCAGCCACTGAGGCTATGTGCACATGTTCAGGTTTTTTCGCGTTTTATCGTGCTAAAAATGCTATAAAAACTCATTAAGAATGCATACATTATGCATTCTATCATTTAGTATGCATTCTGCATGTTTTGTGCACATTGATGCGTTTTTTTTCGCGAAAAAAAAAAATGCATCGCGGTAAAAAAAAAAGCATCATGCTCATTAATTTTGTGGATTTTCTGCGTTTTTCCCGCTATTCTATGCATTTGGGAAAAAACGCGTCAAAAATGCATGCAGATTTCTGGCAGAAATGTCTGGTTTTTGTCAGGAAAATTTCTGCAAGAAATCCTGACGTGTGCACATACACTGACAGCGGAAAAACTGACAACTGGCAGCGCTAATCTCAGCGCCCATGAAGACATTATCTCCCGGACCACTCCTTCACAAGGAGTCTGGAGGGAAGCAGTTAATGACAAGGAGGAAGAAGAGGGGCGATCACCCAGACCCCCATTCCTGCCCGCCACAAATATAGAGATCTGAAGACTAATGATTATTCCACACCGCTCTGCTCCATCACTTTATACAATGTAGCCCCCCACAGTCACACTGTGAATTATATGGGTGGAGCGCAAAGAATTACATTAACGCCTTCACTTCTAAGAAGCAGACTTTCCCTTAAAAAAAAAAAAAAGTGCATCCATAAATCAGCCAAAAATGTATCCAGAGACTGCCCCCCTGCACAGTATACAGTGATGGTGGCAATATCTGGGGCAAAGAGACCCCGGATTCACGCTCCTGGCACCAGCGACCCCCTCGCTTCCCCCATGGACTTTATTTGGACAGTAAATTATACGATTTTTCCTTTAGGGCATGTGCACACGTTGCGGATTTTCTGCGGATCCGCAGCATTTTTTGCAGTGCAGAAACGCTGCAGATCTGCACCGTGACGTACAGTACAATGTAAATCAATCTGAAAAAAATAAAAGCTGTGCACATGGTGCAGAAAAATCCGCGCAGAAACGCTGCAGATTTCAAAGAAGTGCATGTCACTTCTTTTGTGCACTTCTGCAGCGTTACTGCGCCCCTCCATGATAAAATCTGCACAAAAACTGCACCTGCGGATTCTGCCAGGAGATGCAGATTTAGGGCAGAAAATTCTGCACCACATTTCCTACGTGTGCACACAGCCTGTAGAGCATTTCTCAGAAGCTGCATGCGGTGGGGATGCGAAGGTCTTTTCTATTTCTATTAGTTCAGTGGTCAAGTTTTTCCCCCTTTTCCCGCCGGCAAGAAACATCTTAAGATTTAAGTGTTAATTTGTTTTCCCACCTTACAAAAAAAAAAAAAAAAAAAAAAAAACAGCATTGTGTGAACACTGATTTCAATAGAACAAGTATTTGAAGAAGATTTTGCTGCGGCTTTTGGGGCAGAATTTGCTTCAAAATATAAGAAAAAAAAAAAAAGGAAAAACCCCACTGAAAACGGATCCCAAGGAGAAAGTTCCATTCTGTCCCTGAGGTCAGTGGATACAAAGTAACAATGTCTCCAGTTATAAAACATTACAGTCCTGACCTGTAATAAGGAGAGGACTTCAGCACTTTCTACTGAAGACAGTGGAGTCGTTATCAGTCGGCCCCCATGAATATGGCGCTTCGTTACTGACAGCGTCGATCAATGTGGTGCGGCCATCACAACACTGCAGCTGTGTCATCTGATCATATAAATATACAAACACCGGACCCTCAACATCACTACAACCAGTGAGAACCCGGAGTCTAACAAACCTCTAGTGGACCCCAGTACTGCCCCCATACAGACAGCAGCCACTGTGGACCCCCAGTACTGCCCCCCATACAGACAGCAGCCACCGTGGACCCCCAGTACTGCCCCCCCCATACAGACAGCAGCCACCGTGGACCCCCAGTACTGCCCCCCCCCATACAGACAGCAGCCACCGTGGACCCCCAGTACTGCCCCCCCCCATACAGACAGCAGCCACCGTGGACCCCCAGTACTGCCCCCCATAAAGGCAGCAGCCACTGTGGACCCCCAATACTGCCCCCATACAGACAGCAGCCACCGTGGACCCCCAATACTGCCCCCATACAGACAGCAGCCACCGTGGACCCCCAGTACTGCCCCCCCATAAAGGCAGCAGCCACCGTGGACCCCCAGTACTGCCCCCCCATACAGACAGCAGCCACCGTGGGCCCCCAGTACTGCCCCCCATAAAGGCAGCAGCCACCGTGGACCCCCAGTACTGCCCCCCATAAAGGCAGCAGCCACTGTGGACCCCCAATACTGCCCCCATACAGACAGCAGCCACCGTGGACCCCCAATACTGCCCCCATACAGACAGCAGCCACCGTGGACCCCCAGTACTGCCCCCCCATAAAGGCAGCAGCCACCGTGGACCCCCAGTACTGCCCCCCCATACAGACAGCAGCCACCGTGGGCCCCCAGTACTGCCCCCCATACAGATAGCAGCCACCGTGGACCCCCAGTACTGCCCCCCATACAGATAGCAGCCACCGTGGACCCCCAGTACTGCCCCCCATACAGACAGCAGCCACCGTGGACCCCCAGTACTGCCCCCATACAGACAGCAGCCACTGTGGACCCCCAGTACTATCCCCCCCCCCCCATACCGTCCAGTCCACACAAGTCACTTATCATTGACATCTGAAGTGCCCGAGCAGCACAGAGGATTTCAGGAGCGGGTCCCAGGGTTGTGGTTGCATCAGACAGTGACTGGGGGTCCCCGCTGCGGATGAGCCTTCCTGATAGGGGTCTCTTACCTCCAGGATGTCCTCCAGGTCCCTCAGGGTCAGGCAGGGGAACTTGTGCAGGATCTTGGTCTTGCTCTCATCGAACTCCTTGGTCGCCTGCTTCCAGTTGGGCTCCTCCAACACCTGGAAGATGGCTGCCCCTATGGACAGGTAGAAGATGATGGCCGAGGTGAGGAGGGGCCCCCTGTCCACCATGACGGCTGCTGCGCTCTCACCAGGGCATGGGGGTCGTGGAGGAGCAGCCGGACCCCCGCCTCCTGCACTCTGCTATGGGAGCCCCTCGCACCAGCTGTTTGAATTCGGTGCACCCTCCGCGCATGCGCGCTGTTGCTGACCAACTTTTCTATGATACAATGTAACAAGTTTGTTTTACAAGTTTCCGGCAGCGCAAAGAAAGAGCGGGACAGAAGCCGGAGCCCCGGAGAGCGTCAGCATGGAGGCGCCGGGAGCACCGCGGGCAGACACGTGTCTAGTGCTGCACTGACTCACTGGGGATCGTATTTGTAGACAGTGAAGCAGGGAGGAGATAGGGACTGACACCGCCCCGGGACTATCGCGACCGAGCACCGTCCAGGCTTCTCCCCCCGCTGCAACCTCTCCAACTCTGCGGAAAGTTTACACACATAGTCCTGCACCCCACCTGAGAGCAGAGGAGACCCCACTACTGGGGGGCTGCACCCCACCTGAGAGCAGAGGAGACCCCACTACTGGGGGGCGACACCCCACCTGAGAGCAGAGGAGACCCCACTACTGGGGGGCTGCACCCCACCTGAGAGCAGAGGAGACCCCACTACTGGGGGGCGACACCCCACCTGAGAGCAGAGGAGACCCCACTACTGGGGGGCTGCACCCCACCTGAGAGCAGAGGAGACCCCACTACTGGGGGGCTACACCCCACCTGAGAGCAGAGGGGACCCCACTACTGGGGGGCGACACCCCACCTGAGAGCAGAGGGGACCCCACTACTGGGGGCTACACCCAACCTGAGAGCAGAGGGGACCCCACTACTGGGGGCTACACCCAACCTGAGAGCAGAGGAGACCCCACTACTGGGGGGCTACACAGATTGTCCTGCACCCCACCTGAGAGCAGAGGAGACCCCACTACTGGGGGCTACACCCAACCTGAGAGCAGAGGAGACCCCACTACTGGGGGGCTACACAGATTGTCCTGCACCCCACCTGAGAGCAGAGGGGACCCCACTACTGGAGGGCTACACCCAACCTGAGAGCAGAGGAGACCCCACTACTGGGGGGCGACACCCCACCTGAGAGCAGAGGAGACCCCTCTACTGGGGGGCTACACCCCACCTGAGAGCAGAGGGGACCCCACTACTGGGGGGCGACACCCCACCTGAGAGCAGAGGGGACCCCACTACTGGGGGGCTACACCCCACCTGAGAGCAGAGGGGACCCCACTACTGGAGGGCTACATTGCCCTGGCTGCACCCCACCTGAGAGCAGAGGAGACCCCACTACTGGGGGGCTACACCCCACCTGAGAGCAGAGGAGACCCCAGTACTGGGGGGCTACACCCCACCTGAGAGTAGAGGGGACCCCACTACTGGGGAGCTACACCCCACCTGAGAGCAGAGGAGACCCCACTACTGGGGGGCTACACCCCACCTGAGAGCAGAGGAGACCCCAGTACTGGGGGGCTACACCCCACCTGAGAGCAGAGGAGACCCCACTACTGGGGAGCTACACCCCACCTGAGAGCAGAGGAGACCCCACTACTGGGGGGCGACACCCCACTACTGGGGGGCGACACCCCACCTGAGAGCAGAGGAGACCCCACTACTGGGGGGCTACACCCCACCTGAGAGTAGAGGGGACCCCACTACTGGGGGGCTACACCCCACCTGAGAGCAGAGGAGACCCCACTACTGGGGGGCTACACCCCACCTGAGAGCAGAGGAGACCCCACTACTGGGGGGCTACACCCCACCTGAGAGCAGAGGAGACCCCACTACTGGGGGGCTACACCTCACCTGAGAGCAGAGGAGACCCCAGTACTGGGGGGCTACACCCCACCTGAGAGCAGAGGAGACCCCACTACTGGGGGGCGACACCCCACCTGAGAGCAGAGGGGACCCCACTACTGGGGGGCTATACCCCACCTGAGAGCAGAGGGGACCCCACTACTGGGGGGCTACACCCCACCTGAGAGCAGAGGAGACCCCACTACTGGGGGGCTACACCCCACCTGAGAGCAGAGGGGACCCCACTACTGGGGGGCTACACCCCACCTGAGAGCAGAGGAGACCCCACTACTGGGGGGCTACACCCCACCTGAGAGCAGAGGGGACCCCACTACTGGGGGGCTACACCCCACCTGAGAGCGGAGGAGACCCCACTACTGGGGGGCTACACCCCACCTGAGAGCAGAGGGGACCCCACTACTGGGGGGCTACACCCCACCTGAGAGCGGAGGGGACCCCACTACTGGGGGGCTACACCCCACCTGAGAGCGGAGGGGACCCCACTACTGGGGGGCTACACCCCACCTGAGAGCAGAGGAGACCCCACTACTGGAGGGCTACACCCCACCTGAGAGCAGAGGAGACCCCAGTACTGGGGGGCTACACCCCACCTGAAAGCAGAGGGGACCCCACTACTGGGGGGCTGCACCCCACCTGAGAGCAGAGGAGACCCCACTACTGGGGGGCTGCACCCCACCTGAGAGCAGAGGGGACCCCACTACTGGGGGGCTACACCCCACCTGAGAGCAGAGGAGACCCCACTACTGGGGGGCTACACACATTGCCCTGGCTGCACCCTACCTGAGAGCAGAGGGGACCCCACTACTGGGGGGCTACACCCCACCTGAGAGCAGAGGAGACCCCACTACTGGGGGGCTACACCCCACCTGAGAGCAGAGGGGACCCCACTACTGGGGGGCTGCACCCCACCTGAGAGCAGAGGAGACCCCACTACTGGGTGCTACACCCCACATGAGAGCAGGGAGACCCCACTACTGGGGGGCTACACCCCACCTGAGAGCAGAGGGGACCCCACTACTGGGGGGCTGCACCCCACCTGAGAGCAGAGGAGACCCCACTACTGGGGGCTACACCCCACCTGAGAGCAGAGGAGACCCCACTACTGGGGGGCTACACCCCACCTGAGAGCAGAGGGGACCCCACTACTGGGGGGCTGCACCCCACCTGAGAGCAGAGGAGACCCCACTACTGGGGGCTACACCCCACCTGAGAGCAGAGGAGACCCCACTACTGGGGGGCTACACCCCACCTGAGAGCAGAGGGGACCCCACTACTGGGGGGCTGCACCCCACCTGAGAGCAGAGGAGACCCCACTACTGGGGGCTACACCCCACCTGAGAGCAGAGGAGACCCCACTACTGGGGGCTACACCCCACCTGAGAGCGGAGGGGACCCCACTACTGGGGGGCTACACCCCACCTGAGAGCAGAGGAGACCCCACTACTGGAGGGCTACACCCCACCTGAGAGCAGAGGAGACCCCAGTACTGGGGGGCTACACCCCACCTGAAAGCAGAGGGGACCCCACTACTGGGGGGCTGCACCCCACCTGAGAGCAGAGGAGACCCCACTACTGGGGGGCTGCACCCCACCTGAGAGCAGAGGGGACCCCACTACTGGGGGGCTACACCCCACCTGAGAGCAGAGGAGACCCCACTACTGGGGGGCTACACACATTGCCCTGGCTGCACCCTACCTGAGAGCAGAGGGGACCCCACTACTGGGGGGCTACACCCCACCTGAGAGCAGAGGAGACCCCACTACTGGGGGGCTACACCCCACCTGAGAGCAGAGGGGACCCCACTACTGGGGGGCTGCACCCCACCTGAGAGCAGAGGAGACCCCACTACTGGGTGCTACACCCCACCTGAGAGCAGGGAGACCCCACTACTGGGGGGCTACACCCCACCTGAGAGCAGAGGGGACCACACTACTGGGGAGCTGCACCCCACCTGAGAGCAGAGGAGACCCCACTACTGGGGGCTACACCCCACCTGAGAGCAGAGGAGACCCCACTACTGGGGGGCTACACCCCACCTGAGAGCAGAGGGGACCCCACTACTGGGGGGCTGCACCCCACCTGAGAGCAGAGGAGACCCCACTACTGGGGGCTACACCCCACCTGAGAGCAGAGGAGACCCCACTACTGGGGGGCTACACCCCACCTGAGAGCAGAGGGGACCCCACTACTGGGGGGCTGCACCCCACCTGAGAGCAGAGGAGACCCCACTACTGGGGGCTACACCCCACCTGAGAGCAGAGGAGACCCCACTACTGGGGGGCTACACCCCACCTGAGAGCAGAGGAGACCCCACTACTGGGGGCTACACCCCACCTGAGAGCAGAGGAGACCCCACTACTGGGGGCTACACCCCACCTGAGAGCAGGGAGACCCCACTACTGGGGGGGCTACACCCCACCTGAGAGCAGAGGAGACCCCACTACTGGGGGCTACACCCCACCTGAGAGCAGAGGAGACCCCACTACTGGGGGCTACACCCCACCTGAGAGCAGAGGAGACCCCACTACTGGGGGGCTACACCCCACCTGAGAGCAGAGGGGACCCCACTACTGGGGGGCTACACCCCACCTGAGAGCAGAGGAGACCCCACTACTGGGGGCCACACCCCACCTGAGAGCAGGGAGACCCCACTACTGGGGGGCTACACCCCACCTGAGAGCAGAGGGGACCCCACTACTGGGGGGCTACACCCCACCTGAGAGCAGAGGAGACCCCACTACTGGGGGCCACACCCCACCTGAGAGCAGGGAGACCCCACTACTGGGGGGCTACACCCCACCTGAGAGCAGAGGAGACCCCACTACTGGGGGGCTACACCCCACCTGAGAACAGAGGAGACCCCACTACTGGGGGGCTACACACATTGCCCTGGCTGCACCCCACCTGAGAGCAGAGGGAGACCCCACTACTGGGGGGCTACACCCCACCTGAGAGCAGAGGGGACCCCACTACTGGGGGGCTACACCCCACCTGAGAGCAGAGGAGACCCCACTACTGGGGGCCACACCCCACCTGAGAGCAGGGAGACCCCACTACTGGGGGGCTACACCCCACCTGAGAGCAGAGGAGACCCCACTACTGGGGGGCTACACCCCACCTGAGAGCAGAGGGAGACCCCACTACTGGGGGGCTACGCACATTGCCCTGGCTGCACCCCACCTGAGAGCAGAGGAGACCCCAGTAATGGGAGGCCTGAGGGCCATTACTAGTGCCCTGCACCCCACCTGTGAGTAAAGGGGACCCTACTACTGGGGGACTACAACTAGTGCCCTACACCCTACCTGTTAGTTTAGGGGACTCCACTAGTGGATGACACTAGGGGAGTAGTATGGAGTTGGGACCCCTCTTCCGGATGACACTATGGGGTAGCAGCAGCCCCCATTTCTGGCACTGGGGGGTTCCAGGTCCCTGCTTCCAGGTGGCACTGAGCTGATGGTGAATAGGAGACCACTTCTGACAGAATGTACAGAGTATTTTGGGGTCTTAATGGTTAAAATTACCCACTTGAGGCTGATTCTGTTGAAGTGGGGGCCACTGTGAGCAGCTATTGTACGGGGACCCCCATAGGGTGTATAAGGGGCCCCACAAAGCTGACTTCTAGCTGATGGTGTGTACATTAATAGGGGGCTCAGCTTATGGCAGAGGCTGTGCAGTTGGGGGGCTGCTTCTGTCAAACATTGGATTTATCTGACTCTGGTGGTCTCAGATGGCGGATTGGGGTGAGGGGCTACTTGCATCTTCCCCGGGGAGACACTTTGCCTTTGGTATTAGGATTACGGGGGAGGGGATTCATTAGTTTGCGGATTCCTGGCTGCAGGGTGGTCTTCGGGGCGGCGGGCATGTTGGGACTAGTAGCAAGAACTTAGATGAGGAGTAATAGGAGGGGTAGACCAGCAGGGCATGCTGAGAGTTGTGGTTTCCCGACATTAGAGCTTTGCAGAACATAATGCCATCATATAGTTGGTGGAAGTAAGTGCCCCCCGGCCCCTCGGGCCCCGTCCGGCAGCGGTTTTGGGATTTGCGCCTCGATGGCGTTCTCGTTCCCGCTTGGTGTCACTGTTGCTGTTCTCGTCTTCTAATAATTTTACATCCTTATTATTAACCCCGCGCAGTAATGTCTGCTCTTTATCACTCAGCGAGGAGGGTGAGGGGTTAATGTTCTGGACTTGTGATTTCAGCAGCAGAAAGTTTTCCAGGTTTTATTAAAAAACTAAAATTCTTACTCTAGAAGGAGGCGACGATCTTTTCAGTAGCATTTTCAATATGTCTGCTTGCTGTCACTGTATGGACATAGCCTCGTTTACAAGACTGACAGCCTGCACAGACCTACCGTAATATGTCTCACAGCTGAGGGTTTGTTACAATGTATCCAGCGCAGACAAACCTCTATGAGGTGAAAACTCGGGCCCCAATTCATCGAGATGGACGGAGAGGAGTCGGACGCTCCCGATTCATTAATAGGCGCCCGTAACGTAATAAGTCCGGAGCGTCCGACAAGTGTTGTGCTTCTCGCCACAAATCCTACTCCAGTCAGCGTTGTCGCATTGTGCCCCCCGTTCCAGCCCAGCTCCACCCATCTTGGCAGAATTGGCTGAAATCGTCATGAAAACGCCAGAAGCTGGAAAACAAATGTACGTAAGGCCGAGATTTACGACTTCAAAGCGATTTATGTCAGAATTCGGGTGTAATTGCTTTGAAGAATTGAGGTCATAATCCATTCACATCTCTCTTGTCCTAATAGTTTGATACTAGAAATGTGCGAATCGAATCTCTGGACCCTGGTCCAGCAGCCGGTCAGCACATAATAGCCGCCGATCAGGAGCCCTGCGAACTGGTGCCCTCTGGTCTGGTGCCCTACCTCCACGTGGCTTTGGTTTGCGGTTGCCCTGCAGTTTGGTGTCCTAGCTCAGGTTTCCCTGGGGTTTGGTGCCCTTTTTCAGGTTGCCTTAAGGTTTGCGGCCCTTGCTCTGTCTGCCCTGTAGTTTGGTGCCTTTACTACCACTACCCTGTGATTTAGTGCCCTTGTTCAAGTTGCCCTATGGCTTGGTGTCGTTGCTCCTGTCTCCTTGGGTTTAGTGCTCTTGCTCCGCGTGTCCTTGGGTTTTGTGCTCTTGCTCCGGGTGTCCTCGGGTTTAGTCCTCTTGCTCCGGGTGTCCTCGGGTTTAGTGCTCTTGCGCCGCATGTCCTTGGGTTTAGTGCTCTTGCTCCAGGTGTCCTCGGGTTTAGTGCTCTTGCTCCGGGTGTCCTCGGGTTTAGTGCTCTTGCTCCGCGTGTCCTTGGGTTTTGTGCTCTTGCTCCGCGTGTCCTTGGGTTTAGTCCTCTTGCTCCGGGTGTCCTCGGGTTTAGTCCTCTTGCTCCGGGTGTCCTCGGGTTTAGTCCTCTCTCTCCAGGTGTCCTCGGGTTTAGTGCTCTTGCTCCGGGTGTCCTCGGGTTTAGTGCTCTTGCTTCGGGTGTCCTCGGGTTTTGTGCTCTTGCTCTAGGTGTCCTCGGGTTTAGTGCTCTTGCTCCGGGTGTTCTCGGGTTTAGTGCTCTTGCTCCGCGTGTCCTTGGGTTTAGTCCTCTTGCTCCGGGTGTCCTCGGGTTTAGTGCTCTTGCTCCGGGTGTCCTCAGGTTTAGTGCCCTTGCTCATCATATCCTCGGGTTTAGTGCTCTCGTTCAGGGTGCCCAGTGGTTTGCTGTCCTTGGTCCAGGTGTTCTCCTTTTTAGTGCTCTTGCTCCGGTTGCCTAGTGGTTTGTTGACCTTGCTCCTGGTGTCCTCGGGTTTAGTGCTTTTGCTCCGGGTGCCCAGTGGTTTGATGCCCTTGGTCCGGGTGTCCTCTGGTTTAGTGCTTTTGCTCCGGGTGCCCAGTGGTTTGATGCCCTTGGTCCGGGTGTCCTCTGGTTTAGTGCTTTTGCTCCGGGTGCCCAGTGGTTTGATGCCCTTGGTCCGGGTGTCCTCTGGTTTAGTGCTTTTGCTCCGGGTGCCCAGTGGTGTGATGCCCTTGGTCCGGGTGTCCTCTGGTTTAGTGCTTTTGCTCCGGGTGCCCAGTGGTTTGATGTCCTTGGTCTGGGTGTCCTCGGGTTTAGTGCTCTTGCTGCGGTTGCCCAGTGGTTTGATGTTTAGTGCTCTTGCTCTGGGTGTCCTCGGGTTTAGTCCTCTTGCGCCAAGTGTCCTCGGGTTTAGTCCTCTTGCTCCACGTGTCCTCGGGTTTAGTCCTCTTGCTCCGGGTGTCCTCGGGTTTAGTCCTCTTGTTCCGGGTGTCCTCGGGTTTAGTGCTCTTGCTCTGGGTGTCCTCAGGTTTAGTACTCTTGCTCCGGGTGTCCTTGGGTTTAGTCCTCTTGCTCTGGGTGTCCTCAGGTTTAGTCTTCTTGCTCCGTGTGTCCTTGGGTTTAGTGCTCTTGCTCCGGGTGTCCTTGGGTTTAGTCCTCTTGCTCCGGGTGTCCACGGGTTTATTCCTCTTGCTCCGGGTGTCCTAGTTTTAGTGCTCTTGCTCCGGGTGTCCTTGGGTTTATTGCTCTTGCTCCGGGTGTCCTCGGGTTTAGTCCTTTTGCTCCTCGTGTTCTTGGGTTTAGTGCTCTTGCTTCGGTTGTCCTCGGGTTTAGTCCTCTTGCTCCGGGTGTCCTCGGGTTTAGTGCTCTTGCTCCGCGTGTCCTCGGGTTTAGTCCTCTTGCTCCGGGTGTCCTTGGGTTTAGTGCCCTGTATTCTGTCACCTGTCAAGCTGCATTTCACCCCTTTGCTAATCACATGACGTTTTCTCTGCCAGTGGATCATTTAGTCCAGGATTTGCTGCCGTCTCTCGGCCGTTCTCTTTCCTATGATGTCTCCCCCTGTGATGTTCAGATATAATCTGCTTTCTGCCTAAACCATCGTTCCGGGCCCCATTAAATCCCCACAATCTTCTCTCCATTTGTTCATATTCACACACTAAACAATCGATTTCTGTGATTTTGGGATACGTTGTGCTGATCCCTGGGGTCGGATTATTCCTTTTTCCCAGGCCAGTTCTGATAATAAGTCTTATAGCATTCATTTATCCCATAAGTCTAATACAATGAGACCTTAAATCCATCTGTTCAGTCTCAGTGCCCCGAGCCGTGTTTACACCTGAAATAGCCCGGATTCCCATACAATAGGACCAATCATTACTTGCTGCTTGTTTTGGTGTCTATGGGGAAGTAATGAAGTGTCCTGTGCCTCAGGTGCTACAATTCTGCCATCCGCGCCTTGTGCATTGTGAGCGTCCTCCAAGTGTCGTCCGGACGCTGAACCGACAAGGCTCTTGTGTTTTTCCACGATTTGATGGTTTACATTGGAAAGATGAAGGATCAGAAGTGTTAATATTATCACAGCTGGGATCCGGCTGTGCTGTACAGATGGGGAAATGCTGGTGACGTTCTCCTGACCTCGGGGCTGCAGAGCTTACACTCTAATAGAACTGACCGCTGGTGACGGACGGTCTTATGTATGCACTGGACAAGGATGCAAGTGTTAATGTGTCGGTGCACGTCCCTGGGTCATCCCCTTGTTACGAATTAGGGGTTTATGATATTTTGGGGTCATCCAGTTATCCATAGACCCTAGTTGGCAGATGCACGGCTGCCTCTCCACCTACAGGACAACTCAAGACCACAGAGAACCTATTAGCACAGACTGCAGCAAAAGATGTCCCAATGGGTGTGCGTGATGTATTACTGACTTGTAGGTGCTCCGTGTGCCGCCATATGGTGCCATCATGTCCTCGCCACCATGTGTGAGCAGGAAGACTGCAGGAGGTAGAAGTGTCCATAACTGGGTCTTATACTCTATAGCTGGTAGCTATGCGGCACTCCTGTAGTGCGAGGAGGTGCCCAAGTAGGGTCCTGCATTGGACCTTCATCAGAACTGTGCAGAATAGAAAATAAACCAAAATAAACAGGGAGCAAAATCCTATCACAGAGACATATACAGACAATACTGGGTACTATAGTCTGCTCCAACATGGAGGAACAGGATCGTGTACCTGATGCTTCAGTATCTGTCATTCTATTTCTGCCCAAGGGAGCTCTGGATGTGGAAATTTAGATCTCGCCCATAGAAATCGATGCATATGCATTTGTTGTTGGGATCCTGCAGGGATTACTGCTCATCCAAAATCCAGTAACCTAACCCCAATTTCCAGGAAAATGTCCAAATATAGATATCTAAGAAGATACAAGACTTAAGAGCATGGGGTCCTGTGTGCCGGAGCTGGAGATGTCCTTGTGATAGCCTCTGCAACTTCAGATACCTGGACCATTGGGCTTCCAAAATGGGATAATTCAGCTACTTATTGGTTTACGCCTGACTCGAGCCTCTCCGGGACTGTAGGCGCCTGACCCAGGCCTCTCCGGGACTGTAGGCGCCTGACCCAGGCCTCTCCGGGACTGTGGACGCCTGACCCAGGCCTCTCCGGGAATGTGGACACCTGACCCAGGCCTCTCCGGGACTGTGGACGCCTGACCCAGGTTTCTCCGAGACTGTGGGCACCTGACCCAGGCCTCTCCGGGACTGCAGGCGCCTGACCCAGGCCTCTCCGGGACTGTAGATGCCTGACCCAGGCTTCTCAGGGACTGTAGACGCCTGACCCAGTCCTCTCCGGGACTGTGGACGCCTGACCCAGGCCTCTCCGAGACTGTAGATGCCTGACCCAGGCCTCTCCGGGACTGTAGACGCCTGACCCAGGCCTCTCCGGGACTGTAGACACCTGACCCAGGCCTCTCCGGGACTGTGGATCCCTGACCCAGGCCTCTCCAGGACTGTGGATGCCTGACCCAGGTCTATCCAGGACTGTGGGCGCCTGACCCAGGCCTCTCCGAGACTGTGGACCCCTGACCCAGGCCTCTCCAGGACTGTGGACGCCTGACCCAGGCCTCTCCAGGACTGTGGACGCCTGACCCAGGCCTCTCCGGGACTGTGGATGCTTGACCCAAGCCTCTCTGGGACTGTGGGCACCTGACCCAGGCCTCTCCAGGACTGTGGACGCCTGACCCTGGCCTCTCCGGGACTGTGGATGCCTGACCCAGGCCTCTCCGGGACTGTAGACGCCTGACCCAGGCCTCTCCGGGACTGTGGGCACCTGACCCAGGTCTCTCCAGGACTGTGGATGCCTGACCCAGGTCTATCCGGGACTGTGGGCGCCTGACCCAGGTCTATCCAGGACTGTGGGCACCTGGCCCAGGCCTCACCAGGACTGTGGATGTCTGACCCAGGTCTATCCGGGACTGTGGGCGCCTGACCCAGGTCTATCCAGGACTGTGGGTGCCTGACCCAGGTCTCTCCAGGATTGTGGGCACCTGACCCAGGCCTCTCCGGGACTGTGGATGTCTGACCCAGGTCTATCCGGGACTGTGGGCGCCTGACCCAGGCCTCTCCAGGATTGTGGGCGCCTGACCCAGGCCTCTCCAGGATTGTGGGCGCCTGACCCAGGCCTCTCTAGGATGGTGGACGCCCACCCTAGGTTCCTCCATTGATTGGATTCCTTTGCAGATCTCATGGCTCCCTCTATGGAGCTTTGTGGAGCACTCACCACTTTGTGAACAGTTCTACCTTGTAGGCGATTTTCATCTCAGGACATGGAATATCAATTGATCTTCTTAGACTCTTCTTTACTCTTCTATCTTTTTTTGTTCTCATTTTCATCTTGGAAAGTCTTGAAGACGTCTTAATCACGCTCCTCGCTGAAGATGTCGCCTTGCCAAATCCATCTTCGTCACCTGAGACCAAACACATTGATTAGACACGTGGGCTGCGACTGTTCCTGCCAGAGAGATCATCTTCTGATTTCTTGTCCATCGCTCCAAGCGACCGCTCCCCGAGTGCTTACGAATGTGCAGGGCGATGACCAAGCCAAAAGTGACCTCGGCCCGGAGCCGCCTCGCCCAGCACTCAGCGGTGATGAGGCCATTTCCCGCCCTCGTCTATAATGACCTGGCTTATTTGATATTCTGTTTCTGCTGATTTCAGAGATGGTTTCGTAAGTTTGGTCATCTGCAGAATGTTATCGGTCCGGCTTATCGGGGAAATGACGGGGCTAAAAGACGGAGGAGGAACATAAGACTCATGGTAAGTCTTGTACGGGACTCCTGCTTCTTGTAGTTTAATGACGGATGTAGGAAGGCGGCTCAGTGGTTACAGTCACCTGTAGTGAACCCTCCTTACCATTAGGTGCTTTGGGCCAAACTCTCTTGCGCTTATATGTAAGCAGTCCCATCTTTTCCCATCGGACCGCTTGTACTTTTAACGGGGTAATCACCAAAGTGACTGCTCAGGCTTTTTAATGTTAGGTTAGTGGCCACCTCTGCAGTCTTACCAGAAGTGGCCGGCTTACAGGGCAGGGAGTGCACAATTACAAGCTGATCATTGGATCTGTTCTGATGCTGCTGAGGCAAAGCTGGGAGAACGCACCGTCCAGACAAGAGCTGAGACCGCGCCGTCTGTTCATTTTCAGGAGCGCACCTTCCCTGGCAAGCAGGAAGCCACGAGGCGGTGGAGAACTAAAATTAGACAATCCCTTTAACTTACCAATAAAAGTCTCTGATTCAGCAGAAGGCAAAATGATGGCAGGAAGTGAGTCAGTGTGTGGCTGCAGCCACGTGGCAGGCAGAGGTCACGTGGCAGGCAGAGGTCATGTGGCAGGCAGAGGTCACGTGGCAGGCAGAGGTCTGCAGGAGGAGATGCTGCATGTAGGGGGCAGTGTTGAGGGAGGAAGAACATGTGGTGCCATTAGAATGGGCCTATACAACTGATAGACTGGTCTGTTGGGGGACTGAGACTGGAGAAGACTTGCGTCCATCATTCATTTATAGATTTACATGACGTTTTAGACATATATGTGGTATCGCATGAGCCATCGTGGTCCTGCTGACTGGCAGAGGGGGCGCCCTGACCACAGCGGTGTGATGTTTGACTTGAAGGCCACGTATCGGTTGTTTCCGGTTGTCGCTTCGCCCCATCTCCAATGGCACAGACGTACCTGATGGCAGAAGTCATAGAGGAGAGGATGAGCCGGCCGGCCGGGCAGCTGTCGTATGTTCGGTATTAACATGAACAGCGTTTCCCGTCTGTCCAAAACGATAAAAGTCTTCTAGGAGCGATACTTGGCTAACCCGAAACATGATATCACTGATAGAATACTTTTGTCAATTTTGGGCATAAAACTATTCACATTGATTTTTCAGGCATCGCAATATCATTTTATTTTATTGTACATCGTTTTTCAGAATTCATATCTCTGCAACTTTTTTCATGGGGGGGGGAATTATTTTTGCATGGGGCTGCATTGTCGTTATTTGCTCATAATGTATCCATGTCGCCAAATCGTTGATACATTTGACTCCTCTTTAGATGGGGACTCTTTTTTCCCCAGCTTCACTACTGCAAAGAGAGATCTTAAAGCGCCCCTGTCAGCGGGGTCGTGCTCGGTAACCTGCAGACACTGTCAGGTCGGCGCCGTTACACTGATTACAATGGTACCTGGTAATGAAATCCGTCTTGTGGTTTCTTGGCTGCATAATGAATATCTAATCGGAGCACCTCATACCCCAACCCCGCCATAGGGCACGAGAATCTCATTACCACAACAATGAAAATAAAGATTAAGAAAGCTATCATTTTATTCAGTATAATGGCGCCGACCTGAGAGTGCGTGCAGGTCACTGCTGACAGGTTTCCTTTAAAAAAAAAAAGCGAGACCTTGAAAAAACTACAAAAAAGTTAACGCTTTTCAAGTACATTGAAGAGTAACTAAACTTTCATATATATATATTTTATTTTGTCCAGTGTGGAAAGTTATAAAATTTTGCAAATCATTTTTTTGGTAAAATAAAATGCGTGTACATGGCTTCCAATCCCAGCTTTTCCCAGTCTATGTGATTGATACCTTCAGCTGCATCGATATCAGAATGTTCTCACTGGGAGTACGGATGATGGCAGTGATGGGTCGGCCCCGGTCTCCTCCTCTGAGGGTTTTATCAGAACGATGTCCTGCAGCGTAACACTAGAGGTAGTGGCACCGGGGCGGAGCGGACCCATCACTGCCATCATCTGTACTCCTAAAGAGAAGGCTCAGATATACAGGTCCTTCTCAAAAAATTAGCATATAGTGTTAAATTTCATTATTTACCATAATGTAATGATTACAATTAAACTTTCATATATTATAGATTCATTATCCACCAACTGAAATTTGTCAGGTCTTTTATTGTTTTAATACTGATGATTTTGGCATACAACTCCTGATAACCCAAAAAACCTGTCTCAATAAATTAGCATATCAAGAAAAGGTTCTCTAAACGACCTATTACCCTAATCTTCTGAATCAACTAATTAACTCTAAACACATGCAAAAGATACCTGAGGCTTTTATAAACTCCCTGCCTGGTTCATTACTCAAAACCCCCATCATGGGTAAGACTAGCGACCTGACAGATGTCAAGAAGGCCATCATTGACACCCTCAAGCAAGAGGGTAAGACCCAGAAAGAAATTTCTCAACAAATAGGCTGTTCCCAGAGTGCTGTATCAAGGCACCTCAATGGTAAGTCTGTTGGAAGGAAACAATGTGGCAGAAAACGCTGTACAACGAGAAGAGGAGACCGGACCCTGAGGAAGATTGTGGAGAAGGACCGATTCCAGACCTTGGGGAACCTGAGGAAGCAGTGGACTGAGTCTGGTGTGGAAACATCCAGAGCCACCGTGCACAGGCGTGTGCAGGAAATGGGCTACAGGTGCCGCATTCCCCAGGTAAAGCCACTTTTGAACCATAAACAGCGGCAGAGGCGCCTGACCTGGGCTACAGAGAAGCAGCACTGGACTGTTGCTAAGTGGTCCCAAGTACTTTTTTCTGATGAAAGCAAATTTTGCATGTCATTCGGAAATCAAGGTGCCAGAGTCTGGAGGAAGACTGGGGAGAAGGAAATGCCAAAATGCCTGAAGTCCAGTGTCAAGTACCCACAGTCAGTGATGGTGTGGGGTGCCATGTCAGCTGCTGGTGTTGGTCCACTGTGTTTCATCAAGGGCAGGGTCAATGCAGCTAGCTATCAGGAGATTTTGGAGCACTTCATGCTTCCATCGGCTGAAATGCATTATGGAGATGAAGATTTCATTTTTCAGCACGACCTGGCACCTGCTCACAGTGCCAAAACCACTGGTAAATGGTTTACTGACCATGGTATTACTGTGCTCAATTGGCCTGCCAACTCTCCTGACCTGAACCCCATAGAGAATCTGTGGGATATTGTGAAGAGAAAGTTGAGAGACGCAAGACCCAACACTCTGGATGAGCTTAAGGCCGCTATTGAAGCATCCTGGGCCTCCATAACATCTCAGCAGTGTCACAGGCTGATTGCCTCCATGCCACGCCGCATTGAAGCAGTCATTTCTGCCAAAGGATTCCCCACCAAGTATTGAGTGCATAACTGAACATTATTATTTGATGGTTTTTTTGTTTGTTATTAAAAAACACTTTTATTTGATTGGATGGGTGAAATATGCTAATTTATTGAGACAGGTTTTTTGGGTTATCAGGAGTTGTATGCCAAAATCATCAGTATTAAAACAATAAAAGACCTGACAAATTTCAGTTGGTGGATAATGAATCTATAATATATGAAAGTTTAATTGTAATCATTACATTATGGTAAATAATGAAATTTAACACTATATGCTAATTTTTTGAGAAGGACCTGTAAGTGCAGATAGGAAAAAGACAACCTGCAGTTATCTTACAGGAATGGAGCCAGATCTTGTAATAAAGCGATTGATTTATAAAGTATCATAACTTTCCATGATGATCAAAATTAATAATAATAATAATAATGATAAAACAAGTTTAGTTACTGTTTAATATGATGATCAAAATTAATAAAAAAAAAATAAATAAAGTTTAGTTACCGTTTAATATATGATGATCAAAATTAATTAAAAAAATAAATAAAGTTTAGTTACTGTTTAATATAACAGGAGGACTTATCGGAGGCAGAAGTGGGATAATCGGGAGACAGACAGCTGCACTACTGAGGCAGACGCTGCCGGAGCTGCTGGGACGGACAGATGGCCTTTTCTACACCCTACATACAGAAGAATAGATGCTCAGTGCCCAGAAATTCAGAATGTGGGGGAGACACAGTAACCCTTTGTTTCCTATGCCCTACCCCCTCCCCCACCCAGCGTTTTCCATACAATGGATTTTATGCCCAATTTGTCTGAGGCCCGTTTCGCACCACGTTATTGTGACACATATGATATGTAAAAACTGATATTAAACAGATGTATTGTAAAGTATACAATATATAAATTGATTGTGTTTGCATCTTTCTCTATCAGTCGTAGGAAGGAGTCAGCGTCAGGAGGTCAATTGACTTGTTTTCTGGGAAAGGAAAAAAAGCTAAAAAAAATGCAAACATATGATCGGACGAGTGCCAATTTCCATTGACTGCAATGTTATAAAAATACATTTTTTAATTAATAAAAAAGCGCGACAGAGAACATAGTTTGTGTCCTGTAAAAAAAAAATGTATCGGAATGGATATATGCAGAGATGACTGTCACCCTGATGCACATTTTACATATGTTTTTCCAATTATATTGTATGTAGATTCAAAAGTATCCATGTTTATTTTTTGTTTTTTTTATTTACAGTACAAATGAATGTCAAGTACACGACACAAATATGGTGCGAAACGGGGCGAGTCAAATACAGTGTATATAGTTGTGAGAAAATGTATTTGCCCCTTTCCCGATTTCTTATTCTTTTGCACGTTTGTCACACTTAAATGTTTCCGATCACCAAACAAATGTAAGTATTAGACAAAGATAACACAAGTAATCTCAAAATGCAGTTTATAAATGAAGGACTTTATTATTAAGGGAAAAAGAAATCCAAACCTACAGGGTCCTGTGTGAAAAAGTGATTGCCCCCTAAACCTAATAACTGGTCAGGCCGCCATTAGTAGCAACAACTGAGATGAGGGGGCACAGTATGGAGACTGGACAGTATAGGGGAGACAGTGTGAGCATGGGACCCAGTACGGAAAAGAGGGGGCAGTGTGGAGGGCAAGACTATAAGAGGTTCATTGTGTGGGGTCATATTTTGTGCAGGGGACACACTGAGAGGCAATTATTTATTCAGGGGCTCAGCGTAGGGCAGATATTTTTATTCGGGAGCATTGCAATCACGTTGCTATTTGTAAGCGCATAGTGTGGGGAGGTGCTGCACAAGACCCGGAGAAGATGGAAGTCTGAAGAGATGGCTGTGTATATGAAAAGTCATTATAAAGTCTGGACAAGATGAAGGAAACAGAAAACGACTCCAATCAGAAACATCTATAAGGTATCTGGATGTCAATGTTTGTTTGTGATACTGACTATTTCTTATCAGTACTGAGGTTCCTGTATTGTCTGCAGTCTGATGATGGCTGATAACAACAACTCCCAGCATCTCCTTACCATTGTTAAAGATATACTACAAGTTGTAGGTTCATACGACAGAAATGTATTTGGGTCTGACCTGACATTACAATATATGTGCCATGAACTGATGGTGGTTCTGGTGATGTATTCATGTACTGATCCTGGTTCAGGTGATTTATTCATTTAATGTTGGTTGATTCTGGTGATGTATTTCTGTACTGATGGTGGTTCTGGTGCTGAATTAATATATAAATGGTGGCATTGGTAATGTATTAATGTACTAATGGAGGCCTTGATTATGTATTCATGTACTAAAGGAGGTCCTGATCATGTAGTAATGTACTAATTGTGGTCTTGATTATGTATTCATGTACTAATGGAGGTCCCGATCATGTAGTAATGTACTAATTGTGGTCTTGATTATGTATTCATGTACTAATGGTGGTCCTGATGATGTATTAATGTACTAATTGTGGTCTTGATTATGTATTCATGTACTAATGGTGGTCCTGATGATGTATTAATGTACTAATGGTGGTCTTGATTATGTATTCATGTACTAATGGAGGTGCTGATCATGTAGTAATATACTAATTGTGGTCTTGATTATGTATTCATGAACTAAAGGAGGTCCTGATCATGTAGTAATGTACGAATTGTGGTCTTGATGATGTCTTCATGTACTAATGGTGGTCCTGATGATGTCTTCATGTACTAATGGTGGTCCTAGTGATGTTTACTTATACTGGTGGTGGTTTTGGTGATGTATTTCTGTATTGATGATAGTTGTGATGCTGTATTTCTATACTGATGGTGGTTCTACTGATGTATTCTTGTGCTGTTATTGGTTCTGCTCCTGTATATTTGTAACAATCCATGACTTGTAAGATTACATGATACATGGCTATGTTAATAAAGTGTTACACCATCTGACAAGTTAAGGGTTACAAAGTTTTTGGCGCAGTGGTTAGCACTACAGCCTTGCAGCGCTGGGGTCCTGGGTTCTAATCCCACCCAGGACAACATCTGCAAAGAGTTTGTATGTTCTCTCCGTGTTTGCGTGGGTTTCCTCCGGGCACTCCGGTTTCCTCCCACATTCCAAAGACATACTGATAGGAATTCTAGATTGTGAGCCCAATCGGGGACAGTGATGATAATGTGTGCAAACTGTAAAGCGCTGCGGAATATGTTAGCGCTATATAAAAATAAAGATTATTATTTATTTAGAAGCATTAAAGGGGTTGTCCAGGCTTTTGATAAAACTGCAGTCATTCTATTCTGCAATCCCAGTACATAGAGCCTCGGCTGCTGTCACTGAGGTTATTAATTGTTGTCTGACAACGACATCATTATCTATTGCTGGCAGCTCCTGTGATCATCGACCAATGATGTCCCCAATGTACTCGAGGGAGACAAGTCCGGAGACGCTGCAGCCACGGGTGCAGATTTAGGAAACACAGGCGGCTCACAGTAGTGCGAGGAACATGTGGCCTGGGGGTTGTTATGTAGAAAAACAGCTCCTGGGACACTTCAGAGAAATGGCCGCACCAATAATAACCTCATTGATACCAAGACAAGGATGTAAGTGCCGGGATTTCTGCACGTGATGCAAACTCCATACTGAGCAAATCCAGATGTGTGCTAAATTTTGTTACTATTCTTGTTAATTTCCAGATCAGTAAGGTCTCCATCCTATGATTTCTATGAGAAAGAGACCATGCAGTGTGTGTACATACAGTATACATATATACCTACCTCCAGGCCCGGATTTAGGGGGGCCCAAGGGCTCTGGGCCACCCACCAAGCAGGGGCCTCCCACCAACATAGGGATAAATATCTCAAAACATGTAAAATACACGTCTCTTTACTGTGAACCGTTTCTAATGATAAGGAACATTTAACAAAAGAGAAATTATTGAAAGTGTAAGGACCTGGCTACGGTCCTACATCTCAGTGGCCTGCGCAGAGCGGCAGTGATGGTACCTGACCTGCTGTGGCGTCACTTACCAGCTTAAAAAACTATTTCGCATCAAAGCGTGACGCCTTCAAAATTTCTGAGAACAAGGCGAAGAGCTGTCTGGTTCCTCTGAGTATGTTCAGACGACACAGACACAGACCACACAGGCGCCGAAACGTGTCTCAATCCATTGGATTATGGCCATACGGAAGACGTACAACTCAGCCCTTCTGAAAAAATACAGAACAGAAACTTTCTTGCCGATCATTGATCAGTTTATCGCTTCTCCTGACCAACGTCTTCAAGCATATAAAGATACTAGCTGAAGAGCCCGGCGTTGCCTGGGCAAAGTAAATATCTGTGGTTAGTTATAGCACCTCACTTCTCTTATTTTCCCATCACGCCTCTCATTTTTCCCCTCACATCTCTCATTTTCTCATTCACTCCTCTCATTCCCCCCTAACACTTGTCATTTCGACCTCACATCTGTCATTTTCCTATCACTCCACTATTTTCCCTCACTCCTCTCATTTTGCACTCATACCTTTTCATTTTCACCTCACACCTCTCATTTTCACCTCAGTATATACATGTTTGTCATCTCCCTTATATATAGTATACACCTGTATGTCATCTCCTGTATATAGTATATACCTGTATGTCATCTCCCCTGTATATAGTATATACCTTCTGTGTGTCATCTCCCCTGTATATAGTATATACCTGTATGTCATCTCCTCTTATATATAGTATATACCTGTATGTCATCTCCTCCTATATATAGTATATACCTGTATGTCATCTCCTCCTGTATATAGTATATACCTGTAGGTAATCTGCTCCTGTATATAATATATACCTGTGTGTCATCTCCTCCTGCATTTAGTATATACCTGTATGTCATCTCCTGTATATAGTATGTACCTGTATGTCATCTCCTCCTCTATATAGTATATACCTGTGTGTTATCTCTCCTGTATATAGTATATATCTGTGTGTCATCTCCCCTGTATATAGTATATACCTGTGTGATCTCCTGTATTAGACCTCGTTAACACGTTATTTGCTCAGTATTTTTACCTCAGTATTTGTAAGATAAATTGGCAGCCTGATAAATCCCCAGCCAACAGGAAGCCCTCCCCCTGGCAGTATATATTAGCTCACACATACACATAATAGACAGGTCATGTGACTGACAGCCGCTGTATTTCCTATATGGTACATTTGTTGCTCTTGTAGTTTGTCTGCTTATTAATCAGATTTTTATTTTTGAAGGCTAATACCAGACTTGTGTGTGTTTTAGGGCGAGTTTCGTTTGTCAAGTTGTGTGTGTTGAGTTGTGTGTGGCGACATGCATGTAGCGACTTTTGTGAGATGAGTTTTGTGTGGCAACATGCGTGTAGCAACTTTTTGTGTGTCGAGTTGCATGTAACAGGTTAGTGTAGCAAGTTGTGTGCAGCAAGTTTTGCGCATGGCGAGTTTTGCGCGTGGTGAGTTTTATGTGTGGTGCCTTTTGAGTATGTGCAAGTTTTGTGTGAGGCAACTTTTGCATGTGTTGCAAATTTTGTGCATATGGCAATTTTTCCGCGTGTGCAAGTTTTGCGTGTGGCGAGTTTTCCATGAGGTGAGTTTTGCACTTGTGGCGAGTTTTGCGTGAGCCTAGTTTTTGCATGTGGCGAGTTTTGCGCGTGGCGAGTTTTGAGTGGCGACTTTTGTGTTTCGACTTTTATGTGGCGAGGTTGGTGTATGTGTGGTGAAATGTGTGCTGAGGGTGGTATATGTGTTCAAGCACGTGGTAGTGTGTGGCGCATTTTGTGTGTGTGTTCATATTCCCGTGTGTGGTGAGTATCCCATGTCGGGGCCCCACCTTAGCAACTGTACGGTATATACTCTTTGGCACCATCGCTCTCACTCTTTAAGTCCCCCTTGTTCACATCTGGCAGCTGTCAATTCACCTCCAACACTTTTCCTTTCACTTTTCCCCATTATGTAGATAGGGGAAAAATAGTTTGGTGAATTGGAAAGCGCGGAGTTAAAATTTCACCTCACAACATAGCCTATGACGCTCTCAGGGTCCAGACGTGTGACTGTGCAAAATTTTGTTTCTGTAGCTTCGACGCCTCCAACACTTTTCTCCCCATTATGTAGATAGGGGCAAAATCATACCTCCCAACTTTCGAGGAAGGGAAAGAGGGACAAAGTCAGCGGCGCGCGTAACGCGGCGCGGCAAATTTTAGGCCACACCTCTGACCACACCCATTTCACAACTAGCCACGCCCCAACCACACCCATTTAGCACTTCTGATCACAATGTTTCGTAAACAATAATTATAAACAAAAAAATATGGCCACACACGACGCTCCATACTGGACAATGGCCACACACGACGCTCCATACTGGACAATGGCCACACAACATGACGCTCCATACTGTATAATGGCCACACACGACGCTCCATACTGTATAACAGCCACACAACATGACGCTCCATACTGTACAATGGCCACACATGACGCTCCATACTGTACAATGGCCACACATGACGCTCCATACTGTACAATGGCCACACACACGACGCTCCATACTGGACAATGGCCACACACGACGCTCCATACTGTATAACAGCCACACACGACGCTCCATACTGGACAATGGCCACACAACATGACGCTCCATACTGTACAATGGCCACACACGACGCTCCATACTGGACAATGGCCACACACGACGCTCCATACTGTACAATGGCCACACACATGACGCTCCATACTGTACAATGGCCACACACGACGCTCCATAGTGTACAATGGCCACACACGACGCTCCATAGTGTACAATGGCCACACACGACGCTCCATACTGGACAATGGCCACACATGACGCTCCATACTGTACAATTGCCACACACGACGCTCCATACTGTACAATGGCCACACACACGACGCTCCATACTGTACAATGGCCACACACGACGCTCCATACTGTACAATGGCCACACACACGACGCTCCATACTGTACAATGGCCACACACACGACGCTCCATACTGTACAATGGCCACACACACGACGCTCCATACTGGACAATGGCCACACACATGACGCTCCATACTGTATAATGGCCACACATGACGCTCCATACTGTATAATGGCCACACATGACGCTCCATACTGTATAATGGCCACACATGACGCTCCATACTGTATAATGATCCCACATGATGCTCCATAGTGTACAATGGCCACACATGACGCTCCATACTGTATAATGGCAACACACGACGCTCCATACTGTATAATGGCCACACACGACGCTCCATACTGTATAATGGCCACACATGACGCTCCATACTGTATAATGGCCACACATGACGCTCCATACTGGACAATGGCCATTGGCCACATTATGCTCCATACTGTACAACGGCCCCACATGATGCTGCGTACAGCATACTTGCCCCACGTGATGGTCCATACAGTATTATGGCGCCACATTATGCTTTGTACAGTATAATGGCCCCACACGATGCTGGGTATAGAATAATGGCCACACATAATGCTGGGTACAGTATACTGGCCACACATGGTTACCCCACTCCCATCATTGCCTTCTCCATCACTACACACAGACACCTTTCACTGCGCTCCCTCGCAGCAGCCGGCAGCTTCCACACCCACGGCGCTGAATGGTGTCATCCAGCTGCGCCGCTGACTGCTCACGTCACTGCAGCTGTGATATGCCACTGATAAAGACCTCCGTGTCTCCTGTGCCAGTCCGTGTCAGAGCGAGGAGCAATATCTGCCCAATCCGACACAGCCAGCGTTCGCTCCGTACACATGCGACTCCGCTCCATACACCTTGCACATGCGGCTCCGCTCCGTACACACACGGCTCCACTCCGTACATATTGCACACACACGGCTCAGCTCCATACACCTCGTACACACACGGCTCCACTCCATACACCTTATACACACACAGCTCCGCTCCATACACTTGGTACACATGCGGCTCCGCTCCATACACCTTATACACACACAGCTCTGCTCCGTACACCTCATACACACAGCTCCTCTCCATACATCTCGTACACACATGGCTCCGCTCAATACACCTTGCACATGCGGCTCTGCTCCGTACACATTGCACACACATGACTGCGCTCCATTCACCTTGCACATGCGGCTCCGCTCCATACACCTCGTACACACACGGCTCCACTCTGTACACATTGCACACACACGGCTCAGCTCCATACACCTCGTACACACACGCTCCACTCCATACACCTTATACACACACAGCTCCGCTCCATACACTTGGTACACACACGGCTCCGCTCCATACACCTTATACACACACAGCTCCGCTCCGTACACCTCATACACGGCTCCTCTCCATACATCTCGTACACACATGGCTCCGCTCAATACACCTTGCACATGCGGTTCTGCTCCGTACACATTGCACACACACGACTGCGCTCCATTCACCTTGCACATGCGGCTCCGCTCCATACACCTCGTACACACACGGCTCCGCTCCATACACCTCATACACACACGGCTCCACTCCGTACACCTCGTACTCACATGGCTCCGCTCCGTCCACATTGCACACGCTGCTCTGCTCAGTATACCTTGCACACACACGGCTCAGCTCCATACACCTTATACACACACAGCTCCGCTCCATACACTTGGTACACACATGGCTCCGCTCCGTACACCTCGTACACACGGCTCCGTACACGTCTTACACACACGACTCTGCTCCATACACATTTCACACGCTGCTCTGATTCATACACCTTGTACACACACGGCTCTGCTACATTACAGTGTCAGACTGTCACAGGGGCTTTGGTTTAGCCCTTTTTATTGGGGTGGGGGAATAGCAGTCACAATAGCGTCCTGTTGTCACCCTCTCCCAGGAGACAGACGTGTCAGGGAGTCATCGATCTCACTCACACTGATCTGCAGATAACACAGCAGTGAGCACTGAGCAGCCGAGGCAAACAGAGGAGGCTGTGAGTGTTTCCATCCCTCCCTGCTGAGCCCCACTCATTCCACGCAGGATTACACCAGCCAGGCATCCAGTCCACTCACACTGGTCTGCTGCTTACATTGGCGCCGGCACCCAGGCTGTGCTCGGCTGTTACCTCAAACTAGAAGTGTCCCCTCTCTCTCCCTCTCTGAACAGTGACGCTGGGAGACGCAGGAACATGGGGAAGGGGCGTGGCCTCACAAAAGGGGGTGTGACTGAGTTCTCCTGCTGTCTCCCGGGATGAGAGCGTCCTGCGCTGGACAGCGGGGCAAAGACTCAAATCCGGGAAAGTCCCGCACAATGAGGGACGGTTGGGAGGTATGCAAAATTGTTTGGTGAATTGGAACGCGCGGGGTTAAAATTTCACCTCACAACATAGCCTATGACGCTCTCGGAGTCCAGACGTGTGACTGTGCAAAATTTTGTGTCTGTAGCTTCGACGCCTCCAACACTTTTCCTTTCACTTTTTTCCCCATTATGTAGATAGGGGCAAAATTGTTTGGTGAATTGGAACGCGCGGGGTTAAAATTTCACCTCACAACATAGCCTACGACGCTCTCGGGGTCCAGACGTGTGACTGTGCAAAATTTTGTGGCTGTAGCTGCGACGGTGCAGATGCCAATCCCGGACATACATACATACACACACACACATACACACATTCAGCTTTATATAGTAGACTAGCTGAAGAGCCCGGCGTTGCCTGGGCATAGTAAATATCTGTGGTTAGTTATAGCACCTCACTTCTCTTATTTTCCCATCATGCCTCTCATTTTCCCAATCACATCTTTCATTTTCTCCCTCACGCCTCTCATTTTCTCCCTCACACCTCTCATTCCCCCCTAACACTTGTAATTTCAACCTCACATCTGTCATTTTCTGATCACTCCACTATTTTTCCTCACTCCTTTCATTTTGCACTCACACCTTTTCATTTTCACCTCACACCTCTCATTTTCACCTCATCACCTCAGTATATACATGTTTGTCATCTCCCTTATATATAGTATACACCTGTATGTCATCTCCTGTATATAGTATATACCTGTATGTCATCTCCCCTGTATATAGTATATACCTGCTGTGTGTCATCTCCCCTATATATAGTATATACCTGAATGTCATCTCCTTCTATATATAGTATATACCTGTATGTCATCTCCTCCTGTATATAGTATATACCTGTGTGTCATCTCCCCTGTATATAGTATATATCTGAGTGTCATCTCCTCCTGCATATAGTATATACCTGCATGTCATCTTCTATATATAGCATATACCTGTATGTCATCTCCTCCTGTATATAGTATATACCTGTGTGTCATCTCCCCTGTATATAGTATATATCTGAGTGTCATCTCCTCCTGCATATAGTATATACCTGCATGTCATCTTCTATATATAGCATATACCTGTATGTCATCTCCTCCTGTATATAGTATATACCTGTATGTCATCTCCTCCTGTATATAGTATATACCTGTATGTCATCTCCTCCTGTATATAGTATATACCTGTGTGTCATCTCTCCTGTATATAGTATATATATGTGTGTCATCTCCCCTGTATATAGTATATACCTGTGTGATCTTCTGTATTAGACCTCGTTCACACGTTATTTGCTCAGTATTTTTACCTCAGTATTTGTAAGATAAATTGGCAGCCTGATAAATCCCCAGTCAACAGGAAGTCCTCCCCCTGGCAGTATATATTAGCTCACACATACACATAATAGACAGGTCATGTGACTGACAGCTGCCGTATTTCCTATATGGTACATTTGTTGCTCTTGTAGTTTGTCTGCTTATTAATCAGATTTTTATTTTTGAAGGATAATACCAGACTTGTGTGTGTTTTAGGGCGAGTTTCGTTTGTCAAGTTGTGTGTGTTGAGTTGCGTGTGGCGACATGCATGTAGCGACTTTTGTGAGATGAGTTTTGTGTGGCGACATGCGTGTAGCAACTTTTTGTGTGTCGAGTTGCATGTGACAGGTTAGTGTAGCAAGTTGTGTGCAGCAAGTTTTGCGCATGTTGAGTTTTGCGCGTTGCGAGTATTATGTGTGGTGCCTTTTGAGTATGTGCAAGTTTTGTGTGAGGCAACTTTTGCATGTGTTGCAACTTTTGTGCATGTGGCAATTTTTCTGCGTGTGCAAGTTTTGCGTGTGGCGAGTTTTTCATGAGGAGAATTTTGCACTTGTGGCGAGTTTTGCAAGAGCCTAGTTTTTGCATGTGGCGAGTTCTGCGCGTGGCGAGTTTTGAGTGGCGACTTTTGTGTTTTGACTTTTATGTGGCGAGGTTGGTGTATGTGTGGTGAAATGTGTGCTGAGGGTGGTATATGTGTTCAAGCACGTGGTAGCGTGTGGCGCATTTTGTGTGTGTTCATATCCCCGTGTGTGGTGAGTATCCCATGTCGGGGTCCCACCTTAGCAACTGTACGGTATATACTCTTTGGCGCCATCGCTCTCATTCTTTAAGTCCCCCTTGTTCACATCTGGCAGCTGTCAATTTGCCTCCAACACTTTTCCTTTCACTTTTTTCCCCATTATGTAGATAGGGGCAAAATTGTTTGGTGAATTGGAACGCGCGGGGTTAAAATTTCACCTCACAACATAGCCTATGACGCTCTCGGGGTCCAGACGTGTGACTGTGCAAAATTTTGTGGCTGTAGCTGCGACGGTGCAGATGCCAATCCCGGACATACATACATACACACACACACATACACACATTCAGCTTTATATAGTAGACTAGCTGAAGAGCCCGGCGTTGCCTGGGCATAGTAAATATCTGTGGTTAGTTATAGCACCTCACTTCTCTTATTTTCCCATCATGCCTCTCATTTTCCCAATCACATCTTTCATTTTCTCCCTCACGCCTCTCATTTTCTCCCTCACACCTCTCATTCCCCCCTAACACTTGTCATTTCAACCTCACATCTGTCATTTTCTGATCACTCCACTATTTTTCCTCACTCCTTTCATTTTGCACTCACACCATTTCATTTTCACCTCACACCTCTCATTTTCACCTCATCACCTCAGTATATACATGTTTGTCATCTCCCTTATATATAGTATACATCTGTATGTCATCTCCTGTATATAGTATATACCTGTATGTCATCTCCCCTGTATATAGTATATACCTGCTGTGTGTCATCTCCCCTATATATAGTATATACCTGAATGTCATCTCCTTCTATATATAGTATATACCTGTATGTCATCTCCTCCTGTATATAGTATATACCTGTGTGTCATCTCCCCTGTATATAGTATATATCTGAGTGTCATCTCCTCCTGCATATAGTATATACCTGCATGTCATCTTCTATATATAGCATATACCTGTATGTCATCTCCTCCTGTATATAGTATATACCTGTGTGTCATCTCCCCTGTATATAGTATATATCTGAGTGTCATCTCCTCCTGCATATAGTATATACCTGCATGTCATCTTCTATATATAGCATATACCTGTATGTCATCTCCTCCTGTATATAGTATATACCTGTATGTCATCTCCTCCTGTATATAGTATATACCTGTATGTCATCTCCTCCTGTATATAGTATATACCTGTGTGTCATCTCTCCTGTATATAGTATATATCTGTGTGTCATCTCCCCTGTATATAGTATATACCTGTGTGATCTTCTGTATTAGACCTCGTTCACACGTTATTTGCTCAGTATTTTTACCTCAGTATTTGTAAGATAAATTGGCAGCCTGATAAATCCCCAGTCAACAGGAAGCCCTCCCCCTGGCAGTATATATTAGCTCACACATACACATAATAGACAGGTCATGTGACTGACAGCTGCCGTATTTCCTATATGGTACATTTGTTGCTCTTGTAGTTTGTCTGCTTATTAATCAGATTTTTATTTTTGAAGGATAATACCAGACTTGTGTGTGTTTTAGGGCGAGTTTCGTTTGTCAAGTTGTGTGTGTTGAGTTGCGTGTGGCGACATGCATGTAGCGACTTTTGTGAGATGAGTTTTGTGTGGCGACATGCGTGTAGCAACTTTTTGTGTGTCGAGTTGCATGTGACAGGTTAGTGTAGCAAGTTGTGTGCAGCAAGTTTTGCGCATGTTGAGTTTTGCGCGTTGCGAGTATTATGTGTGGTGCCTTTTGAGTATGTGCAAGTTTTGTGTGAGGCAACTTTTGCATGTGTTGCAACTTTTGTGCATGTGGCAATTTTTCCGCGTGTGCAAGTTTTGCGTGTGGCGAGTTTTTCATGAGGAGAATTTTGCACTTGTGGCGAGTTTTGCAAGAGCCTAGTTTTTGCATGTGGCGAGTTCTGCGCGTGGCGAGTTTTGAGTGGCGACTTTTGTGTTTTGACTTTTATGTGGCGAGGTTGGTGTATGTGTGGTGAAATGTGTGCTGAGGGTAATATGTGTTCAAGCACGTGGTAGCGTGTGGCGCATTTTGTGTGTGTTCATATCCCCGTGTGTGATGAGTATCCCATGTCGGGGTCCCACCTTAGCAACTGTACGGTATATACTCTTTGGCGCCATCGCTCTCATTCTTTAAGTCCCCCTTGTTCACATCTGGCAGCTGTCAATTTGCCTCCAACACTTTTCCTTTCATTTTTCCCCATTATGTAGATAGGGGCAAAATTGTTTGGTGAATTGGAACACGCGGGGTTAAAATTTCACCTCACAACGTAGCCTATGATGCTCTCAGGGTCCAGACGTGTGACTGTGCAAAATTTTGTGGCTGTAGCTGCGACGCTTCCAACACTTTTCCTTTCACTTTTTCCCCATTATGTAGATAGGGGCAAAATTGTTTGGTGAATTGGAACACGCGGGGTTAAAATTTCACCTCACAACGTAGCCTATGATGCTCTCAGGGTCCAGACGTGTGACTGTGCAAAATTTTGTGGCTGTAGCTGCGACGCTTCCAACACTTTTCCTTTCACTTTTTCCCCATTATGTAGATAGGGGCAAAATTGTTTGGTGAATTGGAACGCGCGGGGTTAAAATTTCACCTCACAACGTAGCCTATGACGCTCTCAGGGTCCAGACGTGTGACTGTGCAAAATTTTGTGGCTGTAGCTGCGACGCTTCCAACACTTTTCTTTTCACTTTTTTCCCCATTATGTAGATAGGGGCAAAATTGTTTGGTGAATTGGAAAGCGCGGGGTTAATATTTCACCTCACAACATAGCCTATGACGCTCTCGGGGTCCAGACGTGTGACTGTGCAAAATTTTGTTGCTGTAGCTGCGACGGTGCAGATGCCAATCCCGGACATACACACACACACACACATTCAGCTTTATATAGTAGAGATTACACACACACACACACACATACACACATTCAGCTTTATATAGTAGATATATCAAGCAACTTTAGCTTTTTTAGCCATTGACAGAACTGTCTTCAGACTTAAGGCCACAGCTGAGCAATTCGTCAGGTCGTATTCAGATGACTCGGACATTACATTTATCGATGAACTGTGTCAGTTTGTAACATTTGCCAATTTATTCACAGACAAGGAGCCAAAAGATATCAGCGCTGAACTTTTCATGTACAAGCTGATCATGGAGAGGGGTGTGCAGGACACTTTCCCAAATATTGAGCTAGCTCTAAGGATATATCTGATTGTGATGGTAACAAGCTGCAGTGGTGAGCGTTCCTTCTCAAAACTCAAATTAGTTGAAAACTGATTTAAGGACGTCCGTAAAGCAGGAACCACTTGTAAATTTGGCGATCACGAGCATCGAGTCAGATCTACTGCGAGAATTGGACTTTACTGACATCATTAGTGATTTTGCAGCACGAAAATCAAGGAAAGTGCCCGGATTGTAAAAAATGAATGATTTTACCTGAATTACTCTGCGTAAATGATTTCTGTAACTAAACTTGCGTTCGTTTCATTTTGTGTTTTCGTGTTACATATTGCAACACCTTGAAAAATGGTCCTCCCTCCAAAATGGGGCCCGGGCCACCCACCTCTTAAATGCGGCCCTGCCTACCTCTGTTCTAGAGCCAGGATCCTGGATGGAGGGTGTTGAGATGACAACTTGTCTCTTCACAACTCCCCATAAGGGTCCGGTTGTCAGATTAGGAGACATTTGGCCACTGAGGCTACTATCACACATCCGTCCTGCGCCGTCACGCATAATCCGGCGGTGGGACGGATTGCTTGATTAGTGTAAACACTGATTGCGCCGGATCAGCTTTTCTTCTGGATCCAGGATAAAGATACAATGTAAAAAAATAATAAACAAAAATAAAAAATCGTGATATTCTCACCTTCCGGCGGCCCCGACAGCCTTCCCGCTCCTCGTTATGGTTGCGATGCTCCCAGTCCCAGTAATGCATCACGGCAATGACCTGTGATAACAGCAGTCTCACAAGACTGCACGTCATCTGAGGTCATTGCCGTGATGCATTACTGGGACTGGGAGCATCGCGAGGAGCGGGAAGGCTGCGGGGGACGCTGGAAGGTGAGAATATCACGATTTTTAATTTTTGTTTATTATTTTTTAAATTATATGTTTTTACTATTAATGCTGCATAGGCAGCATCAATAGTAAGAAGAGAGAGACAGGGCATATGCAGTTTGGAGGCCGGACTCCGTTGTCGGATATCGTCATGTGGCGCATCCGGCGCCCATAGGCGTCCATTGTCAGAAAAGCCGGACGGCGCCATCAGGTTTTTCGCCGCAACAAAAACGGATGAAACGTTGGGACATCAGGCACAATCCAGCGCTAATACAACTCTGAGAAAAAAACGGATCCTTTTTTGAAAATACGCCGGATTGTGCCTGATGCAAAAACCTGATGTGTGAAAGTGGCCTGAGTCGCTTTCGTCCTGTTTATCAAAAGTGCAAAATAAAAGCAGATGGGGAGATATTTTTCTGTGAATTTAGGACATGTTTTGGGTCAGTAAATCTGGTTCCTGGATAGGGGCCATCATTAAGTGCTTGCTGATTACAGTTGTCTTTGTCCTTATGGTGGAGCATCCTGTAATCTGGAGCTGTAGACTCCATGTGAAGCCACCAAGTGCTAAAGATGTGGTCACTCACTGGATCCTTCTGATCTTCTAAAGTATCTTCAGAGAAGCCCCTCCTTGCCCCCTGGGGGTAAATAAGGCTCAGTCAGGAATCTCTGTATTGTTTGTAAATTGGCCGAAAACAATTGATACAATGTTCCCTTTGTACTTGTCAGATGAGATAAGGAGATTCTTGGGAGGAGGCGATTTTAGTGGTGGTTTTTAGTGATTGTCTTGAGAACCAGTTTCATTGTAATTAGTACTCAGCATATTCTCAGCTATGTGCCAACACATCAGAGGGGGCACTAACATAGGAGAAGAGGACGAGACATCAGAGGGGGCACTAACATAGGAGAAGAGGACGAGACATCAGAGGGGGCACTAACATAGGAGAAGAGGACCACACATCAGAGGGGGCACTAACATAGGAGAAGAGGACGAGACATCAGAGGGGGCACTAACATAGGAGAAGAGGACCACACATCAGAGGGGGCACTAACATAGGAGAAGAGGAGGAGACATCAGAGGGGCACTAACATAGGAGAAGAGGACGAGACATCAGAGGGGGCACTAACATAGGAGAAGAGGAGGAGACATCAGAGGGGCACTAACATAGGAGAAGAGGGGGACACATCAGAGGGAGCACTAACATAGGAGAAGAGGAGGAGACATCAGAGGGGCACTAACATAGGAGAAGAGGGGGACACATCAGAGGGAGCACTAACATAGGAGAAGAGGGGGACACATCAGAGGGGGCACTAACATAGGAGAAGAGGATGACACATCAGAGGGGGCACTAACATAGGAGAAGAGGAGGAGACATCAGAGGGGGCACTAACATAGGAGAAGAGGAGGAGACATCAGAGGGAGCACTAACATAGGAGAAGAGGGGGACACATCAGAGGGGGCACTAACATAGGAGAAGAGGATGACACATCAGAGGGGGCACTAACATAGGAGAAGAGGAGGAGACATCAGAGGGGGCACTAACATAGGAGAAGAGGAGGACACATCAGAGGGGGCACTAACATAGGAGAAGAGGAGGAGACATCAGAGGGGGCACTAACATAGGAGAAGAGGACGGACACATCAGAGGGGGCACTAACATAGGAGAAGTGGACGACACATCAGAGGGGCACTAACATAGGAGAAGAGTATGAGACATCAGAGGGAGCACTAACATAGGAGAAGAGGACGAGACATCAGAGGGGCACTAACATAGGAGAAGAGGACGACACATCAGAGGGGCACTAACATAGGAGAAGAGGACGACACATCAGAGGGGGCACTAACATAGGAGAAGAGGACGACACATCAGAGGGGCACTAACATAGGAGAAGTGGACGACACATTAGAGGGGGCACTAACATAGGAGAAGAGGACGGACACATCAGAGGGAGCACTAACATAGGAGAAGTGGACGACACATCAGAGGGGGCACTAACATAGGGGAAGAGGATGACACATCAGAGGGGGCACTAACATAGGAGAAGAGAAGAAGACATCAGAGGGAGCACTAACATAGGAGAAGAGGAGGACACATCAGATCAGAGGGGGCACTAACATAGGAGAAGTGGACGACACATCAGAGGGGCACTAACATAGGAGAAGAGGACGACACATCAGAGGGGGCACTAACATAGGAGAAGCAGAGGAGACATCAGAGGGGGCACTAACATAGGAGAAGTGGATGACACATCAGAGGGAGCACTAACATAGGAGAAGCAGAGGAGACATCAGAGGGGGCACTAACATAGGAGAAGAGGAGGAGACATCAGAGGGGGCACTAACATAGGAGAAGTGGACGACACATCAGAGGGAGCACTAACATAGAAGAGGAGGAGACATCAGAGGGAGCACTAACATAGGAGAAGAGGACGACACATCAGAGGGGCACTAACATAGGAGAAGAGGATGACACATCAGAGGGAGCACTAACATAGGAGAAGAGGACGTCACATCAGAGGGGCACTAACATAGGAGAAGAGGAGGAGACATCAAAGGGGGCACTAACATAGGAGAAGAGGAGGAGACATCAGAGGGGGCACTAACATAGGAGAAGAGGACGTCACATCAGAGGGAGCACTAACATAGGAGAAGAGGACGTCACATCAGAGGGGCACTAACATAGGAGAAGAGGAGGAGACATCAAAGGGGGCACTAACATAGGAGAAGAGGACGACACATCAGAGGGGACACTAACATAGGAGAAGAGGAGGAGACATCAAAGGGGGCACTAACATAGGAGAAGCGGAGGAGACATCAGAGGGAGCACTAACATAGGAGAAGAGGACGTCACATCAGAGGGAGCACTAACATAGGAGAAGAGGACGTCACATCAGAGGGGCACTAACATAGGAGAAGAGGAGGAGACATCAAAGGGGGCACTAACATAGGAGAAGAGGACGACACATCAGAGGGGACACTAACATAGGAGAAGTGGATGACACATCATAGGGAGCACTAACATAGGAGAAGTGGATGACACATCAGAGGGAGCACTAACATAGGAGAAGAGGATGAGACATCAGAGGGGGCACTAACATAGGAGAAGAGGAGGAGACATCAGAGGGGGCACTAACATAGGAGAAGAGGATGAGACATCAGAGGGGGCACTAACATAGGAGAAGCGGAGGAGACATCAGAGGGGGCACTAACATAGGAGAAGAGGAGGAGACATCAGAGGGGGCACTAACATAGGAGAAGAGGATGACACATCAGAGGGAGCACTAACATAGGAGAAGAGGACCACACATCAGAGGGGGCACTAACAGGAGAAGAGGACGACACATCAGAGGGGCACTAACATAGGAGAAGAGGATGAGACATCAGAGGGGGCACTAACATAGGAGAAGAGGACGACACATCAGAGGGGGCACTAACATAGGAGAAGAGGATGAGACATCAGAGGGGCACTAACATAGGAGAAGAGGACGACACATCAGAGAGGGCACTAACATAGGAGAAGAGGACGACACATCAGAGGGGGCACTAACATAGGAGAAGAGGACGACACATCAGAGGGGGCACTAACATAGGAAAAGAGAATGAGACATCAGAGGGGCACTAACATAGGAGAAGAGGACGACACATCAGAGGGGCACTAACATAGGAGAAGTAGACGACACATCAGAGGGGGCACTAACATAGGAGAAGAGGACGACACATCAGAGAGGGCACTAACATAGGAGAAGAGGACGACACAGAGGGGACACTAACATAGGAGAAGAGGATGACACATCAGAGGGGGCACTAACAGGAGAAGAGGATGACACATCAGAGGGGGCACTAACATAGGAGAAGAGGATGACACATCAGAGGGGGCACTAACATAGAAGAGGACGACACATCAGAGGGGGCACTAACATAGGAGATGTGGACGACACATCAGAGGGGCACTAACATAGGAGAAGAGGACGACACATCAGAGGAGGCACTAACAGGAGAAGAGGAAGACAAATCAGAGGGGGCACTAACATAGGAGAAGAGGACGACACATCAGAGGGGGCACTAACATAGGAGAAGAGGATGATGTATCAGAGGGGGCACTAACATAGGAAAAGTGGACGACACATCACAGGGGGCACTAACATAGGAGAAGAGGACGACACATACCATACGTACCATCATCGCCGGTACAGTTGAATGCCATGATGGAGGAGAGAGCGTCACCTGACGCTCCCTCTCCCATCATTCCCCGCTCTGCCTCTGACACTGCAGGTGTGCGCGCACTCACTGTGTCCCAGGCAGTGCAGTGGCAGCCGCCGAGACAGGAGCAGGGAGCACCGCGGGCACGAGGTGAGGAGTGTGGGTTTTTTACTGGACTGTGGGGCCATTCTAGGGGGGGAAGAGATGTGAGCTCTGCTGTATACTGCTATGTGGGCTGTGCTATACACTACTATGTGGGCTCTTCTGTATACTACTATGTGGGCTGTGCTATACACTACTATGTGGGCTCTGCTGTATACTACCATGGGGTCTGTGCTGTACTACTGTGTGGGCTGTGCTGTATACTGCTATGTGGGCTGTGCTATACACTACTATGTGGGCTCTGCTGTATACTACTGTGTGGGCTGTGCTATACACTACTATGTGGGCTCTTCTGTATACTACTATGTGGGCTGTGCTATACACTACTATGCGGGCTCTTCTGTATACTACTATGTGGGCTGTGCTATACACTACTATGTGGGCTCTGCTGTATACTACTGTGTGGGCTGTGCTCTATACTGCTATGTGGGCTGTGCTATACACTACTATGTGGGCTCTGCTGCATACTACTATGTGGTCTGCTATATACTACTGTGTGGGTTGTGCTGTATACTACTGTGTGGGCTGTGCTATACACTACTATGTGGGCTCTGCTGTATACTACTATGTGGGCTCTGCTGTATACTACTATGTGGGCTGTGCTTTATACTACTATGTTGGCTGTGCTGTATACTGCTATGTGGGCTGTGCTATACACTACTATGTGGGCTCTGCTGTATACTACCATGTGGGCAGTAGTATATACTACTGTGTGGACTCTGCTGTATACTACTATGTGGGCTGTGCTATGTACTACTATGTGTGGCTGTGCTGTATACTGCTATGTGGGCTGTGCTATACACTACTATGTGGGCTCTGCTGTATACTACCATGTGGGCAGTAGTATATACTACTGTGTGGGCTCTTCTGTATACTACTATGTGGGCTGTGCTATACACTACTATGCGGGCTCTTCTGTATACTACTATGTGGGCTGTGCTATACACTACTATGTGGGCTCTGCTGTATACTACTGTGTGGGCTGTGCTCTATACTGCTATGTGGGCTGTGCTATACACTACTATGTGGGCTCTGCTGCATACTACTATGTGGTCTGCTATATACTACTGTGTGGGTTGTGCTGTATACTACTGTGTGGGCTGTGCTATACACTACTATGTGGGCTCTGCTGTATACTACTATGTGGGCTCTGCTGTATACTACTATGTGGGCTGTGCTTTATACTACTATGTTGGCTGTGCTGTATACTGCTATGTGGGCTGTGCTATACACTACTATGTGGGCTCTGCTGTATACTACCATGTGGGCAGTAGTATATACTACTGTGTGGACTCTGCTGTATACTACTGTGTGGGCTGTGCTGTATACTGCTATGTGGGCTGTGCTATACACTACTATGTGGGCTCTGCTGTATGCTACTATGTGGGCTCTGCTGTATACTACTATGTGGGCAGTGCTGTATACTACTGTGTGGGCTGTGCTGTATACTACTATGTGGGCTGTGCTATACACTACTATGTGGGCTCTGCTGTATGCTACTATGTGGGCTCTGCTCTATACTACTATGTGGGCTGTGCTATATACTACTATGTGGGCTGTGCTGTATACTGCTATGTGGGCTGTGCTATAGACTACTATGTGGGCTCTGCTGAATACTACTATTGTGGGCTGTGCTATACACTACTATGTGGGCTCTGCTGTATACTACCATGTGGGCTGTGCTATATACTACTGTGTGGGCTCTGCTGTATACTACTATGGGGCCTGTGCTATACACTACTATGTGGGCTCTGCTGTATACTACTATGTGGGCTGTGCTATACACTACTATGTGGGCTCTGCTGTATACTACTATGTGGGCAGTGCTGTATACTACTGTGTGGGCAGTGCTGTATACTACTGTGTGGGCTGTGCTATATACTACTATGCGGGCTGTGCTGTATACTACTGTGTGGGCTGTGCTGTATACTACTATGTGGGCTGTGCTTTACACTACTATGTGGGCTCTGCTGTATACTACTATGTGGGTTGTGCTGTACACTACTATGTGGGCTCTGCTGTATACTACTATGTGGGCTCTGCTGTATACTACTATGTGGGCTGTGCTGTATACTACTGTGTGGGCTGTGCTGTATACTGCTATGTGGGCAGTGCTGTATACTACTATGTGGGCAGTGCTGTATACTACTATGTGGGCAGTGCTGCATACTACTATGTGGGCTGTGCTATACACTACTATGTGGGCTCTGCTGTATACTACTATGTGGGCAGTGCTGTAGGCTACTATGTGGGCTCTGTTGTATACTACTATGTGGGCTCTGGTGTATACTACTATGTGGGCAGTGCTGTATACTACTATGTGGGCAGTGCTGTATACTACTATGTGGGCAGTGCTGTATGCTACTATGTGGGCTCTGCTGTATACTACTATGTGGGCTCTGCTGTATACTACTATGTGGGCAGTGCTGTATAATACCATGTGGGCAGTACTGTATACTACTATGTGGGCAGTGCTGTATACTGTTACGTGGGCTGTGTTATCTGCTATGCGGGTTGTGCTGTATACTATATTCTATGGGGAGGCCGTGTTATATACTATGTGGCTGTTATATACTATTGTGGGGGTATATTATATTCTATGGGGGAGGCTGTGTTATACTATGGTGGGCTGCATTATATTCTATGGGGGCTACATTATATATTATGAGGAGGTGGGCTGTATTATATTCTATGGAGTGGCTGCATTATACTCTGGGGTGGCTGCATTATACTCTGGGGTGGCTGCATTATATTCTGTAGGGTGGTGGCTGCATTATACTATATGTGGGCTGCATTATACTGTATCGAGGATTATGGGGAATACGTTATACTATATGAAGAACTATGGGGTGCATTATACTATGGGAAGTGAATTGTACTGCATGGATGACTATGGCGGTGCATTAAACTATATGGAGCACTATGAGGAGTGTATTATGCTATATGGAGGACTATGAGGAGTGTATTATGCTATGTGGAGGACTGAGTAGTGTATTTTAGTATATGGAGAAATATAGGAGTGTATTATACTATATGGAGGACTGTGGTGCACATTATAATCTATGGAGGACTATGGGGTGTATTTTACTAAACAAGTAAAATGCTGCATATTCAGATTGGTTTTGCCGGAACAAAAATCCTTGTTCTCAGCAGCACATCGCCGGTGTAAACTGTAGATGTGCTGTTGATAACATGATACTGTATGGTGATCTGTTAGTGATCTGTTAGTGATCGTTCTGTCCCATCATTATTCCTCAGCTGGTGGAAAGAGGCCGGGAAACAAGTGTTGAACAACTTCAGTATTGTCGATCAAACTCATTTAGCGGCCTCAACTCAGCGCTTATAAATTCAACCGAAATGCTTCTGTGTGATGTGCAATATGTTAGCATTTGGGGCCCCATTTTAATCTTTGCCTAGGCGTAGGGCCCCACTTTGCCTAAAACCGGCCCTGCCTACAAGTGTACAGAGATATTATACAGTCACCATGTGACAAGTGGGTGTGTGTAACTTCACATGCCCGGGCTGAATTTTAGTCCCAGTCCGGCCCTGGTGTTGAACATTCATGGACTTAGACCAGACTTATCGTTTCTACCTTGTTGTCCTTTTGCCCATTGTGATCTGTTTATAAAATACTGTGTTCTCAATTATAAAACATGTTGATACATTGTAAAATAAACAATGTATTTTCTCATTTATGTCTTTTTAACTCAATTATTTGTAGTTTAATTGTAAATTAATTTGTCATTTTAAATTTATTTGTAAAGCGCTGCAGAATATGTTGGCGCTATATAAATAAAGATTATTAGTGGTAACTGACTTTGCTCCTGTTATCGTAGTTTTCATCTTCTCTATTTCAGTGTTGTTTTTCTTTACACACTAGATACTATTGTTCCCATTGTAACCATATAACGTACGTGGTAAAATGAGGGTCTTGCTGGGTTCCTAGTGGTGGGATCATCGTGTAGCGCCCCCCGCAGCGCACACTGACCGTCCCGCTCCCGCTATGTTGATGATATAAACACGCTCTGATTGTTCAGTGTTACATTTTTATTTACAGGCATCAGTCAATCAAAAAGTGATGAGTGGTGTAAAGCTGAAGGTATTTTCCCACGCTGGTTGTCATTCTGCAGCCGCTCAGACAAATGACGGCGTCTAGGAGATGAGGTGTCACCATGACTCAGGCGACCAAGAGCGAAAAACATGGAAGGGTGAAACTGCTGCATTTCAGGTCTAAACGGGTTTATACAATGATAGAACAACCAAAGTGTCACCAGTTACAGAGTAACTGATAATAACTGATCTCCGCATTCTTTTACTTACCTGTTTGTTTGCTTGGATCTGTTATTATAGTGACTTTCCCCTGAAAGTAAGTAGCAATCTGTGTCACTGAAATTAAGCAAAGGAGTCTGTAATCAGAAAACTACCATTTGTGTCACACATTTTATAGAATTTTGAGTATTTTTTTGCTATAATTTTTCATGTCAATTTCTATATTTTAAATTATCCCTCAAATATGAACCTTATAATAGTCTGACACCTCGTGTCTTGCAGAGATAATTTCTCCACAGTCGTCTAATTATTATCACAGGTGGGATTATAAGGACAGGTGAGAAGAACTATATACTGATAACACAGAATCCATCATTCAGAAGTGATGTCACAGCTCACCTCCTACCCCTCCCTGCACAGGTTACAGAGAATGCCTGCAACACTATGGTATAGAACATAATGGGTGATGGATACAGATCACCTCCATCTCCTCCCTGCAGAGGTCACAGAGTATGTCCACAACACTGTCCTATAGAAAATAATGGGTGATGGATACAGATCACCTCCACCTCCTCCCTGCAGAGGTCACAGAGCATGTCCACAACACTGTCCTATAGAAAATAATGGGTGATGGATACAGATCACTTCCACCTCCGCCCTGCAGAGGTCACAGAGCATGTCCACAACACTGTCCTATAGAAAATAATGGGTGATGGATACAGATCACCTCCACCTCCTCCCTGAAGAGGTCACAGAGCATGTCCACAACACTGTCCTATAGAAAATAATGGGTGATGGATACAGATCACCTCCACCTTCTCCCTGCAGAGGTCACAGAGCATGTTCACAACACTGTCCTATAGAAAATAATGGGTGATGGATACAGATCACCTCCACCTCCTCCCTGCACAGGTTACAGACAATGCCTGCAACACTGTCCTATAGAAAATAATGGGTGATGGATACAGATCACCTCCTCCTCCTCCCTGCAGAGGTCACAGAGCATGTCCACAACACTGTCCTATAGAAAATAATGGGTGATGGATACAGATCACCTCCACCTCCTCCCTGAAGAGGTCACAGAGCATGTCCACAACACTGTCCTATAGAAAATAATGGGTGATGGATACAGATCACCTCCACCTTCTCCCTGCAGAGGTCACAGAGCATGTTCACAACACTGTCCTATAGAAAATAATGGGTGATGGATACAGATCACCTCCACCTCCTCCCTGCACAGGTTACAGACAATGCCTGCAAGACTGTCCTATAGAAAATAATGGGTGATGGATACAGATCACCTCCTCCTCCTCCCTGCAGAGGTCACAGAGCATGTCCACAACACTGTCCTATAGAAAATAATGGGTGATGGATACAGATCACCTCCTCCTCCTCCCTGCAGAGGTCACAGAGCATGTCCACAACACTGTCCTATAGAAAATAATGGGTGATGGATACAGATCACCTCCACCTCCTCCCTGCAGAGGTCACAGAGCATGTCCACAACACTGTCCTATTGAAAATAATGGGTGATGGATACAGATCACCTCCTCCTCCCTGCAAAGGTCACAGAACATGTCTACAGCATTTCCCTATAGTAGTCAGTGAACATTTTCGGAGCCCCTGGTCTCCGCCTGCTCCATGTACATAGCAGCTACAGGTAACCGCGGTATATTAGGGCCGCTGATCGCTGCCATCGAACCTCCCTGGCTTAAATGCGGGCAAATTTGGGGGAGGAAACCAGAGAACATAGAGGAAACCCAGGAGAACATGGGGAGAACATACGAAATCCATGTGTCATGGAAAGAAAGAACTTCATGGTGAGAAGTGATGGCTGCGGGGTCGGTCCTGTCCGATCATAGTCCCCACCGACCAAATCACTCTACAATATCTGCACTCGGGGCGTCAGCGCCTCAATGTTCTCACCTGGTGAAGACGCAATGGATCCTGGTGAAGACGCAATGTATCATTGTTCTTTATTCAGGCAAAAGTGCTCACAAAATGCTCCAAAAAATGCCCAGAGGTCTCCCGAGGGTCTTTGTTATATCTCCCAATGACTTATATTTCTAAGCAGAAAACTCCAGAGGAACGGTCAGATCTCTACTTTTAACCACTTGGCTTTTTGGGGAAATTTGAAATAAGCTCACAAGACTGAACATGTGAACAGCGCGTTGTCGTTTGTACATAGAAATACAAGTGTTCCGAATATTAAGAGATTTTGGAGCCTTTTTTTTTCAGGCGACTTTTGGAGCAATCTGCCTGAGAAAATCATTATGGGGGCTTCGGGTGTTAGAATTTTGTTTATTGAGATTCCTCGGTCCTCGTGAAATCAGGAGGTTTTGTTCTCTTTGCTCCAGTTTCAGCAGGATTTGACGCGGCTCATAAAACGTTCACAAGTCCTGAGATGTTGTCACCGCTGACAGGTGATGTGGTGCCACTGCCTTATCTTCCAGGTTGTCACCTGCTGTAAATTCTCCAGGAATTTTTATAGATCTCTGCGGTGTTTACGCCTCTATTGTGGATTCTACTGGCAGGAAACATCTGTGTGAACCTGAACCAGTGTGAAGGGAGCAAAAACTTTCCAAAAAACATGAGATGATGAAGAAGAAGAGTTCAAAAACCACAAGCTTTGGTTGCAGAGAGCTTCTACTGTCTGAAGCTGTGTGTACACTGCATCTCTTTCTGGCCTTTTTTGTTTAGATTCTCTGCTCCTAAAAACATTGGAAAATACTCTCACAAAATGCTCCAAAAAAATCTCCATATTTATTTCTATGGAAAAACGACTTGCTCTTCATATGTTTTGGCTTTTGAGCAACTTTTAAATGCTTCAAGCTTTCAAAAACTCCAGATGAGACAAAAGAAAATGCAGATCTATTTTATTGCGCCGGAGTCACACTAAACATATGAAAAATCGGTCCGATTCTCACTGCCAAGAGTCGCACAAGTGTAATGTGAGTGTCATGCGAGTACAATCCAATTTTTCACATCTAAAAATAAATGTGCTCAGTGTGAACCTGCCTTCATCTGTGAAGAGCACAGGGCGCCAGTGGCGAATTTGCCAATCCTTATGTTCTGTGGCAAATGCCAAGCGTCCTGCACGGTGTTGGGCTGTGAGCACAACCCCCATCTGTGGACATCGGGCCCTCAGACCATCCTCATGGAGTCGGTTTCTAACCATTTGTGCAGACACATGCACATTTGTGGCCTGCTGGAGGTCATTTTGCAGAGCTCTGGCAGTGCTCCTCCTGTTCCTCCTTGTACAAAGGCTGAGGTAGCGGTCCTGCTGCTGGGTTGTTGCCCTCCTACGGCCCCTCCACGTCTCCTGGTGTACTGGCCTGTCTCCTGGTAGCGCCTCCAGCCTCGGGACACTACGTTAACAGACACAGCAAACCTTCTTCCCACAGCTCGCATTGATGTGCCATCCTGGATGAGCTGCACTACCTGAGCCACTTGTGTGGGTCTCATGCTACCACGAGTGTGAAAGCACAACCAACATTCAAAAGTGACCAAAACATCAGCCAGAAAGCATTGGTACTGAGATGTGGTCTGTGGTCCCCACCTGCAGAACCACTCCTTTATTGAGGGTGTCTTGATAATTGTCAATAATTTCCATCTGAGTCTATTCCATTTGCACAACAGCATGTGAAATTGATTGTTAAACAGTGTTGCTTCCTAAGTGGACAGTTTGATTTCACAGGAGTTTGATTTACTTGGAGTTATATTCTGTTGTTTAAGTGTTCCCTTTATTTTTTTAGCAGTGTATATATATAGTAGATAGATAGAATAAAGCCGGCAATTCATGTGCCGCATACAGTAATATCACAGAGTGACAGCTTAGAATAGAATAGATCTCTACACATAGAATACATAGATACTGTATATAGATATCAGTGACACACACATATATACTGTATGTACAGTATATATATTACATAGATAGAAGAAAAGCCGGCAATTCATCTGTCATGTTCTGTAAAATCACTGCAGGAGCCGACAGGATAGAAGAGATGGAATACATACAGTAAATACACATAGAATAGGTAGATATATAGATGTCAGTGACAAATACTATTAGTACTGTGCAAATTATATTTAATTAATTAAAGATTATTTAGCTGAAAAAAATGGCATGGGCTCCTGTGTAGTTTTCTTAAAGGGAATCTGTCACCCATTTTTTGCGATATGATGTTAAAATATCATTAAATTTAGTGCCACATAAGCATTATAGCAGTACTTTTGATACCCCCTGACTCCTCACCTTTGATGCCTAAATACCGTTTTTATCTCTCCTGCGGTGTATGTAAATCTCCTTGGTCCAGTCAGATGGGCGGGGCTTATTCTCCTTCTCTCCTCACCCCTCCTCGGCTTGCTGTACGTAATGTGATATTACAGTTCCAGTAGAGTTGCCGCGCATGAGCATTGAAATGGCCTCTTGCACGTGCGCAGTATGCTTTGCCTAACTGTGGTCAAAGCATAAAATCAGTATTGCGCATGCGCCCGCATTTTTCATTTCGATCTATGCTCCGGAAGTCCAGGAACACACAATTTGCATCGCAAAACTTCCAGGGCATAGAATGTAATGAAAAATGCCGGCATATGCGCAATACTGATTTTATGCTTTGCCCACAGTTAGGCAAAGCATACTGCGCACGCGCGAAAGGCCATTTCAATGCGCACGCTCGGCAACTCTACGTGAACACAGGAATGACCAGAAAGAAATGCATAGAGCAAGACAAGAGGGGGAGAGGAGAATAAGCCCCGCCCATCGGACCGGACCGAGGGGATTTACATACACTGCATGAGAGATAAATATTGGTATTCATAAAAAGAAAAAAGAGCAGCGTCCATACCAGGTGAAGTCGTGTCCAAAAAGGTCTTTATTCAGCCATACAAAAAGATACGTTTCTTTTAATATTATTATAGATTTCTATATGATGAGGCGGTGATTGGTTGTTAACTGCTTGATTTTATAATGTTATATGTAATATGCATGTCCAAAATGCGATTTTATTGGGATTTAATAAAGGCTGCCCCTTGATAGTGATTGGTTCCTTTATTGGTTCCACACTATTTAAGATGGCCACTGTGGATGTTTTGTATACTTGACAAAGGCCAACCCGGCCGAAACGTTGTATCTTTTTGTATGGCTGAATAAAGACCTTTTTGGACACGACTTCACCTGGTATGGACGCTGCTCTTTTTTCTTTTTATGCTATTATGGGTCTGATTGGATCCTTGGACTCTTGAGCGTGCATCCTTTATCCGAGTGCTGGTGGTGAACTTTTTTTAGTATTGTGGTCTGGATCCTAACCAACGTGCACCGGATCGTGGCTATGGAGCCTATGAGTAATCCAGAGGTGGGTGAACTGGATAATGCCATAACTTTCTCATACACGGAGGAGGATGCTATACGGATCCTGTCTGGTCCCTCTAATGATAATGCCTTCCTGAGTAAACCGATTGCAGATATGGTATGCAAGAGACATGAGAGTGACCAGAGGAGATTGATTTCTTTGGAATTACATGTGACCACACTCAACGAGTATTACAAAGCCCGTAGGATACCTCGTGGCTTACGTCCGCATCTACGTCCCACCTTGCTGGTGGATAATGTTCAGTTTTGTAATAAATTTGAATCCATCACTAACAAATTTTCATTTGACTTGATGCTCCTGAACATTGAGTTTCTCCGAAAGGAGATTGAGCAGGTGAAATTATCTGTGGTGGACTTGGAGCAACAACTGACTGTCTTGATGACAATACAGGATTTAGAGTCCTATAAGGTCAAATTGAGCGAAAACCTTGCTAAATTTCGTGCTGACATTGAAAAAACCAAGAGGTCTAAGTGGTTCCGTGATATGGAGGACTACTGGTCGGGCCGTGTGTTTTCATGGCATCCTGGCACACAAGGATCATTCCAAAACAGGAGATCTAAGACCTTTCAACAGAGGAAACGGAGGAGACCACAAGAGAGAGATCTACAAAGATTTGGCTTCACTACAGCAGAGTCTGACTCCACCGATGATTCGAATCTGGGAGCCTCCTCTTCTTCTTTAAATTTTTTAGGAGCCAAGCAACCGGACGTAACCGCGTCAAAAGGAGGAATCGTAGAGGTGGTAGGAAACACAAAAGGAGGCGGTATGAACAGGGAGAGGACACGGAACACGGTCCCATGAGGACACGGAACATGGACGACCGTCCGAAAGGGAATTAAACCGCAATGATTTGGTGGTAAATATATCATCAGTACAACTATCAGATATTGAATGTACTATTTTGTCCAAGGGACTTTCCTTTTGCCCTAAAAACTCCCCTGACTGGTTTCAAATCGAGTGTGATCTATTTGCCTTCTATAGGAGGCTGCGGTTAACCTCTTATTTTTCAGAGACTGACTTGATAATGAATGAACCCACTGATGAGAGAATAAGGGGATTTACGCTTAAAGGAGCTGGCTTGTTTAACAAGAGCTCTTTTCAACCCCAGGTGAAAAATCATTTTGTCGAGTCATACATTGCATTGGTTGAGAAAGATATGAAAAAATTTAGAGAGGGGTTCCGTAATGTTGGTTATAACAATTTGTCCAGTGTTGAGAGACAGGCCCTTGATCGTTTGTCAAACAATACTGAACTTACAATAAAACCGGCCGATAAAGGCGGAGCAGTGGTGATCATGGATACAGTAAAATACAGGGCCGAAATTATGAGACAATTGTCTGATGGTGCGGTATATAAGAAACTGAAGTGTGATCCTACTGCCATCTTTCAGAGGGAGTTGCAGCTTCTGATCAGTGATTCCCTGTCAGGTGGACTCATTGATCAGAAGCTGTCTGAATTTTTATTTGTCACGACACTAATTACTCCAGTCCTATATACATTGCCAAAAATACATAAAGATTTGCTAAACCCCCCCGGGCGCCCTATTGTGTCGGGGAGAGGATCTATGTGTAATAAGGTGGCTATTTTTTTGGATAAGATTTTGCGTGGTTTTGCTACCTCTGCTCAGTCCTATGTTAGAGATACGAACGATTTCTTGGAAAAGTTAAGTACCATTTCTGTGAATGCCTCTACTATTTTGGTATCCTTCGATGTAGTGTCTTTGTACACTTCGATTGAGCATGCAAGGGGTCTGGATGCTGTCAATGTGGCGCTATCAGGCTCGGACGTGGCCCCGGATTGTGCACGGTTGGTCCTCACGCTGCTGGAGTTCATCCTCGGGAGGAATTTTTTCCTCTTCGGGGATGACTACTACCAGCAGCTAAGGGGTACCGCCATGGGGTCCAATGTGGCCCCTACTTACGCTAACATCTACATGGCGGTACTCGAGGACCAACACGTGTACAGATCCATCTTCTGGCGTCACGTCCGGGCCTGGTGGCGCTACATTGATGACATCTTCTGTGTGTGGGAGGGGACCCAGGAGGACCTTTTTGATTTTCTGGCCGAAATTAATGGTATACACCCAGAGTTGAAATTTACCATGACATACTCACTTGATAGGATACAATTTTTAGATACCATGGTTTACAAGCAAGGTGATACTCTGTGGACTGATTTGTTCATAAAGGCAACAGATAGGAACAGCCTTTTAAATTATGACAGTTACCATCCAAAAAAAATGATGGATTCACTACCTTGGAGTCAGTTAGTCCATGTACGGAGGATAGTCACGGACAATGAGGTCTGTGATAAGAGATTAGACGAAATGTGTGAGAAATTTATGCGGAGAGGGTATCCGAAGGAGCGAGTATTGGGGCACAAGGATAGGCTAATTAGACTATCTGATGATGATTTACATACCAATAGAACAAAAATTAAACAAAAACGTATACCATTTGTTTCCACCTATTGCCCAGCAAGTAATGGTATTTCTAATATTTTGAATAGACATTGGGGGCTATTACAGAAGGGTTTGCCTCACATTCAGGATTTTTGTTCTCGCCCTATCCTCTCCTATAGACGGGGACGTAATCTCAAGGATCAATTGGTTAAGTCAGATGTGGGGACAGGCAAGGTTGCCATCCAGAAGACTTTATTTCCTCCTCGGATGGGCAACTTTCCCTGTCTCAATTGTGCCTGCTGTGGCAATATGCTTAAGGGCGATAGTTTTTATCACCCTCGAACTGGTAAAAAATTTATGATTAGAGATCGGTACACATGTTCTTCGAAATTTGTCATCTACTTAATAGTATGTCCATGTGGACTCATGTACGTTGGTGAGACAACGATGGAAGTCAAAGCACGAATAAGTAAACACAAGAGCACAATAAGGACTAATTTACATGAGTTACCTATTCCCAAACACTTTAGTGAGTGTAGACATTCCATTATCCAGCTGCGTTTTAGGGTCATTGATGGGGTCCCTGCTTTGAGGAGAGGGGGTGATAGGACATTGAAACTTAAACAAAAGGAGCTAAGGTGGATCTCAATACTAGAGACGTTACAGCCAAGGGGGCTAAATGTAGATTACAATCTACAAATATGTATGGTTTAATATAGCTACTATATGTGAGGACTGGACTGTCCATATTATCAATAATATCAATATGTGTATCCTGTGCCTTAATCCTCATGTGGCATCCCCGTGTATTTTTAATTTTGTGATGTACATGCTTTTAATTGTTTTTTCTTCTTTTTTTCTCTTTCGTCTTTTTTCTGTGTATTTAGGATTTGATATCCAAGGAACATACGGAGGACATTGGGGATTTTTTTCCCCCTTTTTCCCTTGTCTTTTTTCCGGCTGACTTTCAGTTTCTCCTCCTTTTGATCCTTGTCTGCCAAATCACCTTACTAACAGGGCATCCTATGTGAGTATAAGGCGGTTGCCATGGATTTGGCTAAGTGTATATCATCCCTATCAGTGCTGATGTGGTGCGGCATATGGGCGTGCGGGGGGTGTTGGCGCTGATGCGCCTTGCTCCTCCCTGCCGATCATGTGATTGCGCCCTCTGCCTGATGGTCTGGGTGATGACGTTCCTCCTGCGACACTGGGCGCGGGTGCTGTGTGTCACACCAGGTTGCGATCACATGACCGCTCTCCTGGTGTGCGCTCTGCGCAGGCGCCGGCGTCCGACGGTGGATGGATACCTTTACATGGGTAGGTGTTGACTATTGGTGAGCAGCACCTGTGCCCCTTTTGTTTAACAGATGGTGATTTGATGATCAATATATGGACTTACGGTATATGGGATCGTGCGATTGGGTGAACCATCGTCATGACAACGAAAACAGCTATAGCCAGGATTGGACGTTCGATTTGTTATTATGCTCCCTGTATGTTTCTTTTAATATTATTATAGATTTCTATATGATGAGGCGGTGATTGGTTGTTAACTGCTTGATTTTATAATGTTATATGTAATATGCATGTCCAAAATGCGATTTTATTGGGATTTAATAAAGGCTGCCCCTTGATAGTGATTGGTTCCTTTATTGGTTCCACACTATTTAAGATGGCCACTGTGGATGTTTTGAATACTTGACAAAGGCCAACCCGGCCGAAACGTTGTATCTTTTTGTATGGCTGAATGAAGACCTTTTTGGACACGACTTCACCTGGTATGGACGCTGCTCTTTTTTCTTTTTATGCTATTATGGGTCTGATTGGATCCTCGGACTCTTGAGCGTGCATCCTTTATCCGAGTGCTGGTGGTGAACTTTTTCTAGAAATATTGGTATTCAGTCATCAAAGGTGGGGAGTCAGTGAGCATCAAAAGTAATGCTATAATGCTTATGTGGCACTAAATTTAATGATATTTTTACATCATATTGCAAAAAATGGGTGACAGATTCCCTATAACCAGCAGAGGGAAAACTGACAGCTGGGGTCAATGTTAATAGCCTGGGAAGGTGGTATTACCCATAGAGCTTCCCAGGCTATTAAAATCAGCTCACAGCTGTATATTTAGCCTTTACTGGCTATTAAAATGGGGGACCCTAAAACAAAATGATGTAGGGTCCACCTATATTTAATAACCAGCAAAGGCTATGCAGACAACTGTGGGCTGATATTAATAGCGTTGGAAGCAGCCATGGATACTGGTACCCCAAGCTAAAAACATCAGCTCTCAGCCACCCCAGAAAAGATGTGCCAATTCTGGCACTTAACATCGCCCTTTCCACTTGCCCTGTAGCGGTGGCAAGTGGGGTGATAGTTGGGGGGTTTGATGTCACCTTTGTATTGTCAGGTAGTAGAGCTGGACCCATCATGGGACAGATGGATTATTATCTTCTCTGAGGGAAGGTGAGGAATATTGCTGTTTGTTTTTATAACTCTTTTGCAGTAGACAATGGCGTTGGTGAAATGGGTGAGGTTATAAGTATGGTTTAATTAAGATTTATTAAAGGAGTCTGTCATTCTTTTAATTAAAGGACTTTTTTCTGTGTGTGTTTTTATACAATATGACTATGGCGTTAGTAACGCGGGCGTCTTATTGATGCCTCTCCATTACTAACCTCTGGGCTTTATGTCACCTGCTAATACAAAGGTGACATCAAGTGCCAGAATTGTCACATCTTAGACATATGCCTTTTCTGGTGCAGCCGAGAGCTGATGTTTTAGCCTGGGGGGGCAGTATCCATGGCCCCTTCCAAGGCTATTAATATCAGTCCGCAGCTGTCTGCATAACCTTTGCTGGTTATTAATTATAAAGGGACCCTATGTCATTTTTTTAGGGTTCCCCATTTTAATAGCCAGTAAAGGCTAAGTATATAGTTGTGAGCTGAAATTAATATTAATTAACATCAGCCCTCAGGCGTCGGCTTTCCCTCTGATGGTTAAGAAAATTACGAGGGAGCCCACGCCATTTTTTTCAGAAAAATAATCTTTAATTAACTAAATACATGTCCAGTAAGCTGCACACACACACTGCACTGATTGTATTTGTCACTGACATCTATATATCTATCTATTCTATGTGTATTTACTGTATGTAATCCATCTCTTCTATCCTGTCGGCTCCTGCAGTGATTTTACAATACACGGCTGCTGAATTGCCAGGTTTTCTTCTATCTATGAATGAATTGGAAAAAATCTGCAGAGTGTCACTACTTTCAGTGTTTTTGCAGCATTTTTACACAGTTTCTTTACTGCGAAGACAGGACATTTTGCCTGTAGAATAAAAATAGTGAAAAAAATGCAACATGTGAACTCAGACCAAAGAAAAAATGTTTCCTGAAGCTGTTTCCACCAGAACCCCCAGTTTTTGCTTGCATGTGTAACAATGTGTCAGTGATACATTGTTACATATACGTGACTTGATGCCGCTGCACATGAACTGATCCCCGGGTTTACCCTCCATTACACACATGATCGCGGCCGCTAACGTCAATGCTATTAATTACTTGCTGCGGAGCTTATTAATATTCCCGGGTAAATCTCCGCTCTTTAATTAAAGCTAAGAAAGTTTTCCATGGAAAGTTATAGGTAAAGAAAACAAACAACGATTTCAATACTAAAGCCGATGCTAGAAATTAACTCCAAAGGAGCATAATGATGAGTGTGAAGGGTGGACGTGGCCCTGGGGGGCCCAAAAAGGAAAGTCATAAAAGTCCCGTAGACGACACTATATGTAACCTATCCTGATGACCGACTGCAGCCAAATCCATCGCTGAAAGCCTAAACCGCCACATACGATGATCAAACTTCATAAGGACAAAAAACAGGAAACTTGTCAAGATTTTATCAGTTCATAATGAAAAGTTCCAGAACTTTTTCATATATTTATTGCTCAGAATATTCACCTTTTTGATTATCTCTACTTACAGTCACTGTATATAAGGATTAGTTGGGGACCGAAGCACCTATCCTATTCCTGACCTATTACTTCTCACCGCTGAGAGTTTGTAACAGTTGTATCCAGACAATGCTCTGTGAGCGGAACACCTCAGCACAGTCCTGCTGGTTTACTACAATGTATCAGTCCGGAGTTCTGTTTAGCTCACAGAGAATGGTCAATACTGTGTTGTAACCATACATCTGCGGTGAGATGCAATAATGGGTGTTTGCAGACGTTGTAGATTTCCTGCGGATCTGCAGTGTTTTTTTCCCGCACAGAAACGCTGCAGATTCGCAAGTGATTGACAGTACAATGTAAATCAATGGGGAAAAAAATGCTGTGCACATGGTGCAGAAAAATCTGCACAGAAAACGCAGCAGATTCAAAAAAGGAGCATGTCACTTCTTTGTGCAGATCTGCTGCGTTTCTGCACCCATTCCATCATAGAAATCTGCAGGGGTAAAAAAAAACGGAAGAAATCTGCGCAAAAAACTAATGCAGAATCTGCACAGAAAATTCCACAGTCAAATCTGCAACGTGTGCATATAGCCATAGGTTTGCTCATGTTTTCAGCCTTTGAATACATACAAGACAGTTTTTATTCACTGTCGGCAAGCGGAGGTCTTCAAATTAGCGCATGCATTTCACACAAGTGATAACAGAACTTTTTATTACACATTTACTAAAACTTGTTTGCAAAACACAAACTGAAAATTCCAAAAAGAGAAGAGTAGGACGACGTGAGATGATGTCAGGACCACCTTACATCTGGGCCCGGATGGGCCGCTCTATCTTCAGGAGCTGACACTTTCCAGCAGGCAGAGTCTAGAAGTGATTTCCAGTCTGTCCTATACTGGATCTCGCTGTGAGCCGTCCTCCCAGCAGCCGCCGCCACCTTCATTCATCCACAAGTACTGGAATAATATTATCAGTACAGGTTGTAATGGAAAGTGCAGCCATTGTAGTCGCGGTGTGAGATCTCGGCTGGAGGAGTCTATAAAGGAAACTTGGCCTCTCCTATTACAGCTTTATAGACTAAATAAACCCGGCGACCGCAGAGACCCCGCAGCGCAGCGGGGGCCACGATTCACTGCAGAGATCAGTGATCAAGCCAGAAATCATGGGGTTAATGAAGAATAAGAACTTTCCTGGCATTCTAGCAATTTACATGGACAAGTGGGAAGAATGTAGGAAAATGGAAGGATTATACATGAGAGCGGTGTTATCCAGGGTTGAGCAGAAGATGGGGACTTGTGGAGAAGCACAGCGCCTGAACTGGGACTGGAGGTGATGGACACACAGATCAGGCATTTCCACTGAAACAAAATTGTGCAGAAGCTGAAAATGTGCATTTCACCATTATCTTACCATGTAAACATGTCCTGACAATGTGCACTGAGAGATCTATTACCGATGTGCACTGAGCGATCTATTACAGATGTGCTCTGAGCGATCTATTACCGATGTGCTCTGAGAGATCTATTACCAATGTACTCTGAGCGATCTATTACAGATGTGCTCTGAGAGATCTATTACCAATGTGCACTGAGTGATCTATTACAGATGTGCACTGAGCGATCTATTACCGATGTGCACTGAGCGATCTATTACCAATGTGCACTGAGCGATCTATTACCGATGTGCACTGAGAGATCTATTACCAATGTACTCTGAGCGATCTATTACAGATGTGCTCTGAGAGATCTATTACCAATGTGCACTGAGTGATCTATTACCAACGTGCACTGAGCGATCTATTACCAATGTGCACTGAGCGATCTATTACCGATGTGCACTGAGCGATCTATTACCAACGTGCACTGAGCGATCTATTACCAATGTGCACTGAGCGATCTATTACCGATGTGCTCTGAGAGATCTATTACAGATGTGCACTGAGCGATCTATTACAGATGTGCACTGAGAGATCTATTACCGATGTTCACTGAGCGACCTATTACAGATGTGCTCTGAGCGATCTATTACAGATGTGCACTGAGCGATCTGTTATGACCTGGTGGTCAGGACAATGATGGACCTGGTGGTTAAGAGCACACGGAATGACCTGATAGTTACTGATAATAAAGGACGAGCTCTGGGACGTGGGAACTCTGCTGACCGCAATCCCTAATCCTATCAACCACACTAGAAATAGCCGTGGATTGCTCCTAACGCTCCCTATGCAACTCGGCACAGCCTAAGGAACTAGCTAGCCCTGAAGATAGAAAAATAAAGCCTACCTTGCCTCAGAGAAATTCCCCAAAGGAAAAGGCAGCCCCCCACATATAATGACTGTGAGTAAAGATGAAAATACAAACACAGAGATGAAATAGATTAAGCAAAGTGAGGCCCGACTTACTGAACAGACTGAGGATAGGAAAGGTAGCTTTGCGGTCAGCACAAAAACCTACAAAAAGACCACGCAGAGGGCGCAAAAAGACCCTCCGCACCGACTCACGGTGCGGAGGCGCTCCCTCTGCGTCCCAGAGCTTCCAGCAAGCAAGACAACAAAAATAGCAAGCTGGACAGAAAAATAGCAAACCAGAGAAAAACAAGCAGTCACTTAGCTTCTGCTGGGAAGACAGGTCACAAGAACGATCCAGGAGTGAACTAGACCAATACTGGAACATTGACAGGTGGCATGGAGCAAAGATCTAAGTGGAGTTAAATAGAGCAGCCAGCTAACGAATTAACCTCGTCACCTGAGGAAGGAAACTCAGAAACACCCACCAGAGGAAGTCCATGGACAGAACCAGCCGAAGTACCATTCATGACCACAGGAGGGAGCCCGACAACAGAATTCACAACAGTACCCCCCCTTGAGGAGGGGTCACTGAACCCTCACCAGAGCCCCCAGACCGACCAGGACGAGCCAAATGAAAGGCACGAACCAGATCGGCAGCATGAACATCAGAGGCAAAAACCCAGGAATTATCTTCCTGACCATAACCCTTCCACTTGACCAGGTACTGGAGTTTCCGTCTCGAAATACGAGAATCCAAAATCTTCTCCACCACATACTCCAACTCCCCCTCAACCAACACCGGGGCAGGAGGATCAACGGATGGAACCACAGGCGCCACGTATCTCCGCAACAACGACCTATGGAACACATTATGGATGGCAAAAGAAGCCGGAAGGGCCAAACGAAATGACACAGGGTTGATAACCTCAGAAATCTTATACGGACCAATGAAACGAGGCTTAAACTTAGGAGAGGAAACCTTCATAGGAACATAACGAGACGACAACCAAACCAAATCCCCAACACGAAGTCGGGGACCCACACAACGCCGGCGGTTAGCGAAACGTTGAGCCTTCTCCTGGGACAATGTCAAATTGTCCACCACATGAGTCCAAATCTGCTGCAACCGATCCACCACAGTATCTACACCAGGACAGTCCGAAGACTCAACCTGCCCTGAAGAGAAACGAGGATGGAAACCAGAATTGCAGAAAAACGGCGAAACCAAAGTAGCCGAGCTGGCCCGATTATTAAGGGCGAACTCAGCCAAAGGCAAAAAGGACACCCAATCATCCTGATCAGCAGAAACAAAGCATCTCAGATATGTTTCCAAAGTCTGATTAGTTCGTTCGGTTTGGCCATTTGTCTGAGGATGGAAAGCCGAGGAAAAAGACAAATCAATGCCCATCCTAGCACAAAAAGATCGCCAAAACCTCGAAACAAACTGGGAACCTCTGTCAGAAACGATGTTCTCCGGGATACCATGTAAACGAACCACATGCTGGAAAAATAATGGCACCAAATCAGAGGAGGAAGGTAATTTAGACAAAGGTACCAAATGGACAATCTTAGAAAAGAGATCACAAACCACCCAAATGACCGACATCATTTGAGAGACGGGGAGATCCGAAATAAAATCCATAGAAATATGCGTCCAGGGCCTCTTCGGGACCGGCAAGGGCAAAAGCAACCCACTGGCACGAGAACAAAAGGGCTTAGCCCGAGCACAAGACCCACAGGACTGCATAAAAGAACGCACATCCCGTGACAAAGACGGCCACCAAAAGGATCTAGCCACCAAATCTCTGGTACCAAAGATTCCAGGATGCCCAGCCAACACTGAACAATGAATCTCAGAGATAACTCTACTAGTCCATCTATCAGGGACAAACAGTTTCTCTGCTGGGCAACGGTCAGGTCTATCAGCCTGAAATTTTTGCAGCACCCGCCGCAAATCAGGGGAGATGGCAGACAAAATTACCCCCTCTTTTAGAATACCCGCCGGCTCAGGAACACCCGGAGAGTCAGGCACAAAACTCCTTGACAGGGCATCAGCCTTCACATTCTTAGAGCCCGGAAGGTACGAAACCACAAAATCAAAACGGGAGAAAAATAACGACCATCGAGCCTGTCTCTGATTCAACCGTTTGGCAGACTCAAGATAAGTCAAATTCTTGTGATCCGTCAAGACCACCACGCGATGCTTGGCTCCTTCCAGCCAATGACGCCACTCCTCGAATGACCACTTCATGGCCAACAACTCTCGATTACCAACATCATAATTGCACTCAGCAGGCGAAAACTTTCTAGAAAAGAAAGGACATGGCTTCATCACCGAGCCATCAGAACTTCTTTGCGACAAAACAGCCCCTGCTCCAATCTCAGAAGCATCAACCTCAACCTGAAACGGGAGCGAAACATCTGGCTGGCACAACACAGGGGCAGAAGAAAAACGACGCTTCAACTCCTGAAAAGCCTCTACAGCTGCAGGAGACCAATTGACCACATCAGCACCCTTCTTGGTCAAATCAGTCAACGGTTTAGCAACACTAGAAAAATTAGCGATGAAGCGCCGATAAAAATTAGCAAAGCCCAGGAACTTTTGCAGGCTCTTCACAGATGTCGGCTGAGTCCAATCGTAAATGGCCTGGACTTTAACAGGGTCCATCTCGATAGTAGAAAGGGAAAAAATGAACCCCAAAAATGAAACCTTCTGATCTCCAAAGAGACACTTTGACCCCTTCACAAACAAGGAATTCGCACGAAGGACATAGTAACATAGTAACATAGTAACATAGTTAGTAAGGCCGAAAAAAGACATTTGTCCATCCAGTTCAGCCTATATTCCATCATAATAAATCCCCAGATCTACATCCTTCTACAGAACCTAATAATTGTATGATACAATATTGTTCTGCTCCAGGAAGACATCCAGGCCTCTCTTGAACCCCTCGACTGAGTTCGCCATCACCACCTCCTCAGGCAAGCAATTCCAGATTCTCACTGCCCTAACAGTAAAGAATCCTCTTCTATGTTGGTGGAAAAACCTTCTCTCCTCCAGACGCAAAGAATGCCCCCTTGTGCCCGTCACCTTCCTTGGTATAAACAGATCCTCAGCGAGATATTTGTATTGTCCCCTTATATACTTATACATGGTTATTAGATCGCCCCTCAGTCGTCTTTTTTCTAGACTAAATAATCCTAATTTCGCTAATCTATCTGGGTATTGTAGTTCTCCCATCCCCTTTATTAATTTTGTTGCCCTCCTTTGTACTCTCTCTAGTTCCATTATATCCTTCCTGAGCACCGGTGCCCAAAACTGGACACAGTACTCCATGTGCGGTCTAACTAGGGATTTGTACAGAGGCAGTATAATGCTCTCATCATGTGTATCCAGACCTCTCTTAATGCACCCCATGATCCTGTTTGCCTTGGCAGCTGCTGCCTGGCACTGGCTGCTCCAGGTAAGTTTATCATTAACTAGGATCCCCAAGTCCTTCTCCCTGTCAGATTTACCCAGTGGTTTCCCATTCAGTGTGTAATGGTGATATTGATTCCCTCTTCCCATGTGTATAACCTTACATTTATCATTGTTAAACCTCATCTGCCACCTTTCAGCCCAAGTTTCCAACTTATCCAGATCCATCTGTAGCAGAATACTATCTTCTCTTGTATTAACTGCTTTACATAGTTTTGTATCATCTGCAAATATCGATATTTTACTGTGTAAACCTTCTACCAGATCATTAATGAATATGTTGAAGAGAACAGGTCCCAATACTGACCCCTGCGGTACCCCACTGGTCACAGCGACCCAGTTAGAGACTATACCATTTATAACCACCCTCTGCTTTCTATCACTAAGCCAGTTACTAACCCATTTACACACATTTTCCCCCAGACCAAGCATTCTCATTTTGTGTACCATCCTCTTGTGTGGCACGGTATCAAACGCTTTGGAAAAATCGAGATATACCACGTCCAATGACTCACCGTGGTCCAGCCTATAGCTTACCTCTTCATAAAAACTGATTAGATTGGTTTGACAGGAGCGATTTCTCATAAACCCATGCTGATATGGAGTTAAACAGTTATTCTCATTGAGATAATCCAGAATAACATCCCTCAGAAACCCTTCAAATATTTTACCAACAATAGAGGTTAGACTTACTGGCCTATAATTTCCAGGTTCACTTTTAGAGCCCTTTTTGAATATTGGCACCACATTTGCTATGCGCCAGTCCTGCGGAACAGACCCTGTCGCTATAGAGTCCCTAAAAATAAGAAATAATGGTTTATCTATTACATTACTTAGTTCTCTTAGTACTCGTGGGTGTATGCCATCCGGACCCGGAGATTTATCTATTTTAATCTTATTTAGCCGGTTTCGCACCTCTTCTTGGGTTAGATTGGTGACCCTTAATATAGGGTTTTCATTGTTTCTTGGGATTTCACCTAGCATCTCATTTTCCACCGTGAATACCGTGGAGAAGAAGGTGTTTAATATGTTAGCTTTTTCCTCGTCATCTACAACCATTCTTTCCTCACTATTTTTTAAAGGGCCTACATTTTCAGTTTTTATTCTTTTACTATTGATATAGTTGAAGAACAGTTTGGGATTAGTTTTACTCTCCTTAGCAATGTGCTTCTCTGTTTCCTTTTTGGCAGCTTTAATTAGTTTTTTAGATAAAGTATTTTTCTCCCTATAGTTTTTTAGAGCTTCAATGGTGCCATCCTGCTTTAGTAGTGCAAATGCTTTCTTTTTACTGTTAATTGCCTGTCTTACTTCTTTGTTTAGCCACATTGGGTTTTTCCTATTTCTAGTCCTTTTATTCCCACAAGGTATAAACCGCTTACACTGCCTATTTAGGATGTTCTTAAACATTTCCCATTTATTATCTGTATTCTTATTTCTGAGGATATTGTCCCAGTCTACCAGATTAAGGGCATCTCTAAGCTGTTCAAACTTTGCCTTCCTAAAGTTCAGTGTTTTTGTGACTCCCTGACAAGTCCCCCTAGTGAAAGACAGGTGAAACTGTACAATATTGTGGTCGCTATTTCCTAGATGCCCAACCACCTGCAGATTTGTTATTCTGTCAGGTCTATTAGATAGTATTAGGTCTAAAAGTGCTGCTCCTCTGGTTGGATTCTGCACCAATTGTGAAAGATAATTTTTCTTGGTTATTAGCAGAAACCTGTTGCCTTTATGGAATTCACAGGTTTCTGTTTCCCAGTTAATATCCGGGTAGTTAAAGTCCCCCATAACCAGGACCTCATTATGGGTTGCAGCTTCATCTATCTGCTTTAGAAGTAGACTTTCCATGATTTCTGTTATATTTGGGGGTTTGTAACAGACCCCAATGAGAATTTTGTTACCATTTTTCCCTCCATGAATTTCGACCCATATGGACTCGACATCCTCATTTCCTTCGCTAATATCCTCCCTTAAAGTGGACTTTAGACAAGACTTTACATAGAGACAAACCCCTCCTCCTCTCCGATTTTTACGATCCTTTCTAAACAGACTGTAACCCTGTAAGTTAACTGGACCTGGAACACCATTCTGACCTGCTTCACATGAGACTCCCAATCATCCGAAAAGACCAAAATATCATCCAAATACACAATCAGGAATTTATCCAGGTACTCTCGGAAGATGTCATGCATAAAGGACTGAAATACTGATGGAGCATTGGAAAGCCCGAATGGCATAACCAGGTACTCAAAATGGCCCTCGGGCGTATTAAATGCTGTTTTCCATTCATCACCTTGTTTAATACGCACAAGATTATACGCCCCTCGAAGATCTATCTTGGTGAACCAACTAGCCCCTTTAATACGAGCAAACAAATCAGACAGCAACGGCAAAGGGTACTGAAATTTGACTGTAATTTTATTGAGAAGGCGGTAATCAATACAAGGTCTCAAAGAACCATCCTTCTTGGCCACAAAAAAGAACCCTGCTCCTAACGGTGATGACGATGGGCGAATATGGCCTTTCTCCAAGGATTCCTTTATATAACTCCGCATAGCGGCGTGTTCTGGCACAGATAAATTGAACAATCAGCCCTTAGGAAACTTACTACCAGGAATCAAATTAATTGCACAATCGCAATCCCTATGAGGAGGTAGGGTACTGGCTTTGGGCTCATCAAATACATCCCGATAATCCGACAAAAACTCTGGAACTTCAGAAGGAGTGGAAGACGAAATAGACAAAAACGGAACATCACCATGTACCCCCTGACAACCTCAGCTGGACACAGACATAGATTTCCAGTCCAATACTGGATTATGAACCTGTAGCCATGGCAACCCCAAAACGACCACATCATGCAGATTATGCAACACCAGAAAGCGGATATCCTCCTGATGTGCAGGAGCCATTTACATGGTCAATTGGGTCCAGTACTGAGGCTTATTCTTGGCCAAAGGCGTAGCATCAATTCCTCTCAATGGAATAGGATACTGCAAGGGCTCCAAGAAAAAACCATAGCGCCTGGCAAACTCCAAGTCCATCAAATTCAGGGCAGCGCCTGAATCCACAAATGCCATAACAGAATAGGATGACAAAGAACAAATCAAAGTAACGGACAAAAGAAATTTAGACTGTACCGTACCAATGGTGGCAGACCTAGCGAACCGCTTAGTGCGCTTAGGACAATCGGAGATAACATGAGTGGAATCACCACAGTAAAAACATAGCCCATTCCGACATCTGTGTTCTTGCCGCTCAGCTCTGGTCAAAGTCCTATCACACTGCATAGGCTCAGGCCCATGCTCAGATAGTACCGCCAAATGGTGCACAGCTTTACGCTCACGCAAGCGTCGATCGATCTGAATGGCCAAAGACATAGACTCATTCAGACCAGCAGGCATGGGAAATCCCACCATGACATCCTTAAGGGCTTCAGAGAGACCCTTTCTGAAGATTGCTGCCAGGGCACATTCATTCCACTGAGTGAGCACAGACCACTTTCTAAACTTCTGACAATATATCTCCGCTTCATCCTGACCCTGATACAGAGCCAGCAAGATTTTCTCTGCCTGATCCACTGAATTAGGTTCGTCATAAAGCAATCCAAGCGCCAGGAAAAACGCATCTACATCACGCAATGCCGGATCTCCTGGCGCAAGGGAAAATGCCCAGTCTTGAGGGTCACCACGTAACAAAGAAATAATGATCTTTACTTGTTGAACAGGGTCACCTGAGGACGAGGTTTCAAGGCAAGAAACAATTTACATTTATTTTTGAAATTCAAGAACTTAGATCTATCACCAAAAACAAATCAGGAATTGGAATCCTAGGCTCTGACATCGGATTCTGAACCACAAAATCTTGAATGTTTTGTACACTTATAGTGAGATTATCCATCAAAGAGGACAGACCTTGAATGTCCATGTCTACACCTGTGTTCTGAACCACCCAGAGGTAAAGGGGAAAAGAAAGACAAAACACAGTGCAAAGAAAAAAAAATGGTCTCAGAACTTCTCTTATCCCTCTATTGAGATGCATTAGTACTTTAGGCCACCTGTACTGTTATGACCTGGTGGTCAGGACAATAATGGACCTGGTGATTAAGAGCACACGGAATGACCTGATAGTTACTGAAAATATAGGACGAGCTCTGGGACGTGGGAACTCTGCTGACCGCAATCCCTAATCCTATCAACCACACTAGAAATAGCCGTGGATTGCTCCTAACGCTCCCTATGCAACTCGGCACAGCCTAAGGAACTAGCTAGCCCTAAAGATAGAAAAATAAAGCCTACCGTGCCTCAGAGAAATTCCCCAAAGGAAAAGGCAGCCCCCCACATATAATGACTGTGAGTAAAGATGAAAATACAAACACAGAGATGAAATAGATTAAGCAAAGTGAGGCCCGACTTACTGAACAGACTGAGGATAGGAAAGGTAGCTTTGCGGTCAGCACAAAAACCTACAAAAAGACCACGCAGAGGGCGCAAAAAGACCCTCCGCACCGACTCACGGTGCGGAGGCGCTCCCTCTGCGTCCCAGAGCTTCCAGCAAGCAAGACAACAAAAATAGCAAGCTGGACAGAAAAATAGCAAACCAGAGAAAAACAAGCAGTCACTTAGCTTCTGCTGAGAAGACAGGTCACAAGAACGATCCAGGAGTGAACTAGACCAATACTGGAACATTGACAGGTGGCATGGAGCAAAGATCTAAGTGGAGTTAAATAGAGCAGCCAGCTAACGAATTAACCTCGTCACCTGAGGAAGGAAACTCAGAAACACTCACAGCCACCAGAGAAAGTCCATGGACAGAACCAGCCGAAGTACCATTCATGACCACAGGAGGGAGCCCGACAACAGAATTCACAACAGTGATCTATTACAGATGTGCACTGAGCGATCTATTACCAATGTGCTCTGAGAGATTTATTACCGATGTGCTCTGAGCGATCTATTACTGATGTGCTTTGAGCGATCTATTACCAATGTGCTCTGAGCGATCTATTACCGATGTGCACTGAGCGATCTATTACTGATGTGCTCTGAGAGATCTATTAATGATGTGCACTGAGCGATCTATTACCAATGTGCACTGAGCGATCTATTACTGATGTGCTCTGAATGATCTATTACCAATGTGCTCTGAGCGATCTATTACCGATGTGCACTGAGCGATCTATTACTGATATGCTCTGAGAGATCTATTACCGATGTACTCTGAACGATCTATTACAGCTGTGCACTGAGCGATCTATTACTGATGTGCACTGAGCGATCTATTACCAATGTGCTCTGAGAGATCTATTATCGAAGTGCTCTGAACGATCTATTACCAAAGTGCACTGAGCGATCTATTACGATGTGCTCTGAGAGATCTATTACAGATGTGCACTGAGCGATCTGTTACTGATGTGCACTGAGCAATCTATTACAGATGTGCACTGTGCGATCTATTACCGATGTGCTCTGAGCGATCTATTACAGATGTGCTCTGAGCGATCTATTACAGATTTGCACTGAGCGATCTATTACCGATGTGGTCTGAGCAATCTATTACCGATGTGCACTGAGCGATCTATTACAGATGTGCACTGAGCGATCTATTACAGACGTGCACTGAGCGATCTATTACCGATGTGCACTGAGCGATCTATTACCGATGTGCACTGAGCGATCTATTACAGATGGGCACTGAGTGATCTATTACAGATGTGCACTGAGCGATCTATTACAGATGTGCACTGAGCGATCTATTACAGATGTGCACTGAGCGATCTATTACCGATGTGCACTGAGCGATCTATTACAGATGTGCACTGAGCGATCTATTACAGATGTGCACTGAGCGATCTATTACAGATGTGCACTGAGCGATCTATTACAGATGTGCACTGAGCGATCTATTACCGATGTGCACTGAGCGATCTATTACAGATGTGCACTGAGCGATCTATTACAGATGTGCACTGAGCAATCTATTACAGACGTGCACTGAGCGATCTATTACCGACGTGCACTGAGCGATCTATTACTGATGTGCACTGAGCGATCTATTACAGATGTGCACTGAGCGATCTATTACAGATGTGCACTGAGCGATCTATTACAGATGTGCACTGAGCGATCTATTACAGATGTGCACTGAGCGATCTATTACAGATGTGCACTGAGCGATCTATTACAGATGTGCACTGAGCAATCTATTACCAACGTGCACTGAGCGATCTATTACCAACGTGCACTGAGCGATCTATTACAGATGTGCACTGAGCGATCTATTACAGATGTGCACTGAGCGATCTATTATCGATGTGCACTGAGAGATCTATTACCGATCTGCTCTGAGAGATCTATTACCGATGTGCACTGAGTGATCTATTACCGATGTGCTCTGAACGATCTATTACTGATGTGCTCTGAGAGATCTATTACCAATGTGCACTGAGCGATCTATTACCGATGTGCTCTGAGAGATCTGTTACCGATGTGCTCTGAACGATCTATTACCGATGTGCACTGAGCGATCTATTACCGATGTGCACTGAATGATCTATTACCGATGTGCTCTGAGAGATCTGTTACCGATGTGCTCTGAGTGATCTATTACAGATGTGCACTGAGCGATCTATTACCGATGTGACCTGAGCGATCTATTACTGATGTGCACTGAGCGATCTATTACCGATGTGCTCTGAACGATCTATTACAGATGTGCACTGAGCGATCTATTACCGATGTGCTCTGAGCGATCTATTACAGATGTGCACTGAGTGATCTATTACCGATGTGCTCTGAGCAATCTATTACCGATGTGCTCTGAACGATCTATTACAGATGTGCACTGAGAGATCTATTACCGATGTGCTCTGAGCGATCTATTACAGATGTGCACTGAGTGATCTATTACCGATGTGCTCTGAGCAATCTATTACCGATGTGTTCTGAGCGATCTATTACAGATGTGCACTGAGCGATCTATTACCGATGTGCTCTGAGTGATCTATTACCGATGTGCACTGAGCGATCTATTACCGATGTGCTCTGAGCGATCTATTACCGATGTGCACTGAGCAATCTATTACCGATGTGCTCTGAGCGATCTATTACAGATGTGCACTGAGCGATCTATTACCGATGTGCTCTGAACGATCTATTACCAACGTGCACTGAGCGATCTATTACAGATGTTTACTGAGCGATCTATTATCGATCTGCTCTGATAGATCTATTACCGATGTGCTCTGAACGATCTATTACCAATGTGCACTGAACGATCTATTACAGATGTGCACTGAGCGATCTATTATCGATGTGCACTGAGAGATCTATTATCGATCTGCTCTGAACGATCTATTACTGATGTGCACTGAGCGATCTATTACCGATGTGCACTGAGCGATCTATTACCAATGTGCACTGAGCGATCTATTACCGATGTGCACTGAGTGATCTATTACAGATGTGCACTGAGCGATCTATTACAGATGTGCACTGAGCGATCTATTACCGATGTGCACTGAGTGATCTATTACCAATGTGCTCTGAGCGATCTATAACAGATGTGCACTGAGCGATCTATTACAGATGTGCTCTGAGCGATCTATTCCCGACGTGCACTGAGCGATCTATTACCGATGTGCTCTGAATGATCTATTACAGATGTGCTCTGAGAGATCTGTTACCGATGTGCTCTGAATGATCTATTACAGATGTGCACTGAGCGATCTATTACCGATGTGCACTGAATGATCTATTACCGATGTGCTCTGAGAGATCTGTTAGCGCTGTGCTCTGAGTGATCTATTACAGATGTGACCTGAGCGATCTATTACCGACATGCACTGAGCAATCTATTACCGATGTGCTCTGAGAGATCTATTACCGATGTGCAGTGAATTATCTATTACCGATGTGCTCTGAGAGATCTGTTAGCGATGTGCTCTGAGCGATCTATTATCGATGTGACCTGAGCGATCTATTACCGACATGCACTGAGCAATCTATTACCGATGTGCTCTGAGAGATCTATTACCGATGTGCACTGAGCGTTCTATTACCGATGTGCACTGAATGATCTATTACAGATGTGCTCTGAGAGATCTGTTACCGATGTGCTCTGAGTGATCTATTACAGATGTGCACTGAGCGATCTATTACAGATGTGACCTGAGCGATCTATTACTGATGTGCACTGAGCGATCTATTACCGATGTGCTCTGAACGATCTATTACATATGTGCACTGAGCGATCTATTACCGATGTGCTCTGAGCGATCTATTACAGATGTGCACTGAGTGATCTATTACCGATGTGCTCTGAGCAATCTATTACCGATGTGCTCTGAACGATCTATTACAGATGTGCACTGAGAGATCTATTACCGATGTGCTCTGAGCGATCTATTACAGATGTGCACTGAGTGATCTATTACCGATGTGCTCTGAGCAATCTATTACCGATGTGCTCTGAGCGATCTATTACAGATGTGCACTGAGAGATCTATTACCGATGTGCTCTGAGTGATCTATTACCGATGTGCACTGAGCGATCTATTACCGATGTGCTCTGAGCGATCTATTACCGATGTGCACTGAGCGATCTATTACCGATGTGCTCTGAGCGATCTATTACAGATGTGCACTGAGCGATCTATGACCGATGTGCTCTGAACGATCTATTACCAACGTGCACTGAGCGATCTATTACAGATGTTCACTGAGCGATCTATTATCGATCTGCTCTGATAGATCTATTACCGATGTGCTCTGAACGATCTATTACCAATGTGCACTGAACGATCTATTACAGATGTGCACTGAGCGATCTATTATCGATGTGCACTGAGAGATCTATTATCGATCTGCTCTGAACGATCTATTACTGATGTGCACTGAGCGATCTATTACCGATGTGCACTGAGCGATCTATTACCAATGTGCACTGAGCGATCTATTACCGATGTGCACTGAGTGATCTATTACAGATGTGCACTGAGCGATCTATTACAGATGTGCACTGAGCGATCTATTACCGATGTGCACTGAGTGATCTATTACCAATGTGCTCTGAGCGATCTATAACAGATGTGCACTGAGCGATCTATTACAGATGTGCTCTGAGCGATCTATTACCGACGTGCACTGAGCGATCTATTACCGATGTGCTCTGAATGATCTATTACAGATGTGCTCTGAGAGATCTGTTACCAATGTGCTCTGAATGATCTATTACAGATGTGCACTGAGCGATCTATTACCGATGTGCACTGAATGATCTATTACCGATGTGCTCTGAGAGATCTGTTAGCGCTGTGCTCTGAGTGATCTATTACAGATGTGACCTGAGCGATCTATTACCGACATGCACTGAGCAATCTATTACCGATGTGCTCTGAGAGATCTATTACCGATGTGCAGTGAATTATCTATTACCGATGTGCTCTGAGAGATCTGTTAGCGATGTGCTCTGAGCGATCTATTATCGATGTGACCTGAGCGATCTATTACCGACATGCACTGAGCAATCTATTACCGATGTGCTCTGAGAGATCTATTACCGATGTGCACTGAGCGATCTATTACCGATGTGCACTGAATGATCTATTACAGATGTGCTCTGAGAGATCTGTTACCGATGTGCTCTGAGAGATCTATTACAGATGTGCACTGAGCGATCTATTACCGTCAGCTGACTATCCCCCTCCATGTCTGAGCTCTGTGCCCTCTCATTGCATGGTGTGCGGTGACTTCACTACAGCGCGCCCTCTGTGCTGAGCGCTGCAGAGTCAGAAGATGCTGAGGAGACCAGAGCAGCTGGTCAGTGTTTATTTATTATGCATGGAGCACTATATGGGGCCTATAATACTGTATTGAGCATTATATGGGCCCATAATACTGTATTGAGCATTATATGGGCCCATAATACTGCATGGAGGACTATATTGGGCCCATAATACCCTATGGAGGTCTATGTGGGGCCCAAAATACTGTATAAAGGACTATATGGGGCCTATTATACTGTATAGAGGACTATGTAGTGCCCTTAATACTATATGGAGGACTATGTGGGATTCATCATACTGTATTGAACACTATATGGGGCCCATTAAACTGTATGTAGGACTGTGTGGTGCCCATAATACTGTATGGAGCACCATGTGGGGCCCATAATACTGTATGCAGGGCTATGTGGGCCTGTGCTACTGTATGTAGGGCCATGTGGGGCCATTAATACTGTATGGAGGGCTCTGTGTAGCCTGTAATACTGCATAGAGGGCTATGTGGGGCCCATAATACTGTGTTGAGGGATTTGTGGGGCCCTTAATACTGTATGGAGCATTATGTGGGACCCATTATACTGTATAGAAGGTTATGTTGGGCCCATAATACTGTATGGAGGGCTAAGTGGGTGGGGACTGTGGCACTGTTTGGAGGGCTATGTATGGCTTATAATTCTGTATGGAGGGCTATTTGGGGCCCATAACACTATTTGGAGCTCTATGTGGGGCCCATTATACTGTATGGAGGACTATGTTGGGCCCATAATACTGTATGGAGGGCTAAGTGGGGCCCATAGTACTGTATAGAAAGCCATGTAAGGCCCATAATACTGTACACAGGGCTATGTGGGGGCCATTATACTGTTTGGAGGGCTTTGTGGGGACTATTATAGTGTTTGGAGGGCTATTTAGGGGCTATTATACTGTATGTAAGCAATTATACAGTGTGAAGATTTTTATGGTATCCATAGTACTGTAGAGAGGGCTGCATAGGGGTCATTAGGCTGTTTGGAGGGCTGGGGAGGGGGGTATTATACTGTTTGAAGGGCTAGAGTGGGCCACTATACAGTGTGGATGGTTATGTTGGGGCCATCCTAATGTATGGAGATCAATTACACCGTATGGAAGACTGTGTGGGGATCACAGTTGGGGCATCATACTGTATTGGGGTCACCATGCTTTGCCAGGGAAGGAGGGTACAGTAGGGTCATCATATCCTGTGTGTGGAGGAATTCACTGTGGGGTGACATTACAAAAATGACTTTGTAAGGACTGCGAAGTGGTGAGATATGCTCTTCTGTGACCCCAGTGAATAGTAAGGTTTTTTGGGGGCTAATTAGAACTTCTGGTATAGAGCCCCATGATTTCTATGTGCACCCCTGGCCTGGGCGAGAGAAGTCTGGATCATGGTCGGCGTCAGACTATCCCCTCGTTATAAATGTATACATCGTAGGAAATCTGTAATATGTAATGAATGTCGCGGGGTCGTAATGAGATAAATGGATCCCTTTAAGAAGCCGATGATGATAGTGGCCAGGTTGGGTGTCGTATCTACTCTTCACTCGTGAAAAACCAACAAGTAATCATTCATTGAGCTCAGTGGAAAATAACCGAACATTGCTATGGGGATAATTAGAATAATTAAGGTCGCTGAAAGCAAACACTGATTTCTTGCATCAGATCCTAAGCCTGGAGCGAATGCAAACAATGGGGGACATCTTGTTTTTTGGCTATAAATCCAGCAGAGACTGTAAGAAACAAACCTGACAATGGAAGTTATGACACGAGGACAAGGAGTGAAACGCAGACAGGACGCAAAGAAGCAGAACGTCATCAGACAGCTCACAATCTGCTGCAGAACTGTAGGAAATTGCACCAAATTTGGGGGAACTCATTTGTTGCACAGGATTGTTGGAACCTCCCGGCAGCTCTGCCCAGTGGATGAAAATGGTCGTAGCTAACGAGGAGCCGGTGCATCCGAGTGCGTCCGTCATCATCCTCGTCACTTAGGTCACAGAAGCCTTCATTAGTTCCAGACTGACCTCACATGTCTGGAGGTCAGAACATGGGCCAAATTCACAGCAGGGCACACGGTCCGTACTCAATGTATCACACCTTGTAGAATCTGACGTCCAAAATGAAAATTTTGCTGAATCTGAAGCCTAAGTCGACATAAAAAGATCAGTGACCGCTTCCAAGGTCAAAGCCAACACTTTAAGGCTCACAGTGGATATAAAAAAGTCTTCACACCCCTTGGAAATTCTAGATTTTGGTCATGTAAAAAAAATCCTCCCAAGAAGAATCATTTCAGAACTTTATCCCTCTTTATTGTCGCCCATAATATGCACAAATCTATTAGTAACATAGTAACATAGTAACATAGTAACATAGTTAGTAAGGCCGAAAAAAGACATTTGTCCATCCAGTTCAGCCTATATTCCATCATAATAAATACCCAGATCTACGTCCTTCTACAGGACGTTTATTTCTATTGAGAAATAAACTGACATATTTTCAGATGGAAAAAGAACCAAACTGTGGCTGCAGAAATCTGCACACCCCTGTACTATTACTTTGTTGCAGTCGCCTGTGAATTTCTGGCACCATTCAGTCTTTTGCACGTCTAGAATTGGCGATCTTTGCCCTTTCTCCCTCCACATCTCCAGGTCGCAGGGGCATCTCCTGTGCACAGCGCCCCCTTCAGGTCACCACAGATTGCCCCTTGAGTTCAGGTCTGGGCCGTTCCAGAACTTCCATCCCCGTCTGGAGAAGCTGTCCCTTTGCTGATTTGGAGGTTAATTAGGGTCGCTGTCTGGTAAAAGGTGAAATTCATCTTCAGCTTTTTAGCAGAGTCCTGAAGGTTTTGTTGTAAAATTATCTGATATTTGGATTGTTCAGAATTCCGTCCACCTTGGCTAAAGCCCCAGTTCCAGCTCCAGAAAAATAGCCCCAAAGCACAATGCTGCTCCCACCATGCTTCACTGTGGGGATGGTGATCTTCTCGTGATGCGCACTGTTGGATTTGCACCTTTTGGAATTATGGCCAAAAAATTTCCCACTCGGTCTCATCAGACATAGCACAATCTCTGCATGATTTTGGCAGATGTGATGAAGGTTTTGGCACAGCACAGCCAGGCCTGGATGTCTTTCTGTTAGAAAAGGTTTCCGTCTTGCCTCCATACCCCACAGGCTGGACATATGAAGAATACAGGAGATTGTTGTCACATCCAGTACACAACTGGTACTGGACAGAACTTCCTGCAGCTCCTTTAATGTTGCTGTCGGCCTATGGTCGTCCAGTTCCCAGTAATGTCACTGTTGTGCCGCATTTAACCACAGTGTCCATGGTATATCTGTTGCCTTGTAAATCATTTTTTCCCTTTTTCCTGACTGATAACTTTTCACACTGAAAACCTTTGCTGTGTTGTCAGCTGTTTACGGACCAGAACATGTCAGGAAAATCCTCCTGGAGCAGCGACACTTTCTCTAGGGTTAATCAGAATCACTTTAATGACGGAGGCCGAGTGCTGACTGTTATGTAACATGAAGGTGAATGTGATTGGCTGATTCTGAATTACATCCTCAATTATAAGAGGGTGCTCACAATTATGCAACCACATTATTTTAAATTTGTTACCTTTATTTCCCCCTCAAAATGATTTCAGTTTGTTTCTCAGTGGATTTGTGAATGCATGAAAAGAAGCTGCGGAGACACCATCACGTGTTTCTCGACGCAAGAATAGTGAACAGTGAATAGCCAGGCCTTTCCCCGGGAAGGAACAACCACGGGAAGGGCAGCATCCTATGAAGGAAAGCCACCTATTTCAAGCATGGTATCCATCCACAGACAGCTGTTTCGGGGTTTTTGCCCCTCATCAGTGTGGAGTAGGAATCTGGCTATTAGGAGCAGTGCCTAGTAAAAAGGCTATAAAGGCACAGATGATTGGCCTCGGGGAGACCAAAACATCCAACACTGCGGAGACACCATCACGTGTTTCTCAACTCAGTGATTCCAGAACACTGCCTTTATAGCCTTTTTACTAGGCACTGCTGCTAATAGCCAGATTCCTACTCCACACTGATGAGGGGCAAAAACCCCGAAACAGCTGTCTGTGGATGGATACCATGCTTGGCATAGGTGGCTTTCCTTCATAGGATGCTGCCCTTCCCGTGGTTGTTCCTTCCCGGGGAAAGGCCTGGCTATTCACTGCTTGCGTCGAGAAACACGTGATGGTGTCTCCGCAGCTTCTTTACATGCATCTGCATATTTCCCATAAGGGATGGGGGCAGTGTTCTGGAATCACTGCGTTGAGAAACACGTGATGGTGTCTCCGCGGTGTTGGATGTTTTGGTCTCCCCGAGGCCAATCATCTGTGCCTTTATAGTCTCAGTGGATTTGGGCAGATTATGACAGACCTTAAAAGGGGAAAAAGTTCTGAAATGATTCTTCTTGGCAAGATTTTGTTTACATGACAAAATCTAGCATTTTAACAGGGGTGTGTAGACTTTTATATCATGTACACAAAACAAATATTCCTAGGCAAAAAAAATCAAATTAAAGAAGTATTCCACAATGAATGCTATTAATAGAGGATACACAGTTGCTGAACCTTCTCTAGAACCCTCAACTATCTATCAGAACAAGGTTTTACCAATTCTGTAGTTACTGTTTCCATTAAAGGGAGTGTGTCAGAAGGATTTTTATCCCTGAAACTATTTGTTTGTGTGCATGTACCTCTTTCAAAGGCAAGTCCAGCAATACTTTTACATGGCCAGTCCGTTCTTCCATTACTGAGAAATCAGAGTTTGAATTGATATGCAAATGAGGCTAAAGAGCTATGGTAGATCTGAAGCATCTGTGACTCCAGCAGTATTCCCTGCCCAGTGCCACCTCCTCCTTTTCCCTAAAATCACATAGTATAGAGGCTGACAGCCAAGCAGGAGGAGGCCGTACAGAATAGAGCTGGAGTGACGGAGACTTCAGATCTACCATGTTCTTGGCTCAGATGTTTCTGTAATGCTGTTTCTTCCTTCAGTACGTTTTATCTTCTCATTATCTTGGCTCAGCTCTTTAAGTCTCAAAGTCTTCAATGAAATTCAATAGTGAAAGTCGTTAAATAGAATCGGCAAAAATGTTGCCAGTAGACATCTTGCTTTTTTCACTTCTTTCCTTTTCCAATGATCCGGACTTTCTTTAATCTTGTAATCTCCTTATTTGGTCTCCGTCACTTTATCTAAGCATCAAGTTTGGCGTCAAATGGTCCATCTGTTTGTCTCTTTTTCTGTCCATTGTATTCTCAAAATGTCTGGTGTCTTCTTCAACTCTTCCAAGTCTTCTCCAGTCAGTGACGTCCTTGTCCTTGACCAGTCTTGGGCTTCTAGTGAAAGGTTTGATTTATATTTGGTTAAGGGTCCACTTTGCGTTTCTGAAAAGTCTGTAACGTGTTACAAAAGCATCAAAACTTTCCTTTCCCACAGAGTTTTTGTTACAACCACAGCTGGAGAAGAAACAATATTACTAAAGTATATAGAATCCTTCTGAATTCAAAGAATACAATCCCATCATTGGGCGGCAAAAGGGAATTTATTCATTAAAAGAGGAAAATATTAATAGCCTATCCACAGGACAGATCATCAATTTGAGATCAATGGGGTCTGATATCTTGCACCTCCCACCAAACAGTTGATATCAGCTTTGGTGGTGGATGGATCATGAGTATGAAATTGCTCCATGTCTGACCCCCTGCACGTGGATCGATCACCCAATATCAGCTGCGGTGGTGGCTAGATCAATAATATGGGGGTCTGGCACCATGCATCCCCATCAATCAGTCAATATCAGCTGCAGTGGTGGCTGGATCAATAATATGGGGGTCTGGCACCATGCATCCCCATCAATCAGTCAATATCAGCTGCAGTGGTGGCTGGATCAATAATATGGGGGTCTCGCACCATGCATCCCCATCAGTCAACATCAGCTGCAGTGGTGGTTGGATCAATAATATGGGGTCTGGCACCATGCCTCCCCATCGATAAGCCCATATCAGCTCCGATGGTGGCTGGATCAATAATAAGGGGGTTTGGCACCATGCATCCCCATCAGTCAGTCAGTATCAGCTCCAGTGGTGGTTGGATCAATAATAGGGGGGTCTGGCACCATGCATCCCCATCAATCAGTCAATATCAGCTCCAGTGGTGGTTGGATCAATAATATGGGGTCTGGCACCATGCATCCCCATCAATCAGTCAATATCAGCTCCAGTGGTGGCTGGATCAATAATATGGGGTCTGGCACCATGCCTCCTCATTGATAAGCCCATATCAGCTCCGATGGTGGCTGGATCAATAATAAGGGGGTCTAGCACCATGCATCCACATCAGTCAGTCAATATCAGCTCTGGTGGTGGCTGGATCAATAATATGGGGTCTGGCACCATGCATCCACATCAGTCAGCCAATATCAGCTCTGGTGGTGTCTGGATCAATAATATGGGGGTCTGGCACCATGCATCCCCATCAATCAGTCAATATCAGCTCTGGTGGCGGCTGGATCAATAATATGGGGTCTGGCACCCTGCGCCCCCATCGATAAGCCCATATCAGCTCCGATAGTGACTGGATCAATAATATGGGGTCTAGCACCATGCATCCACATCAGTCAGTCAATATCAGCTCTGGTGGCGGCTGGATCAATAATATGGGGTCTGGCACCATGCATCCCCATCGATAAGCCCATATCAGCTCCGATAGTGGCTGGATCAATAATATGGGGTCTAGCACCATGCATCCACATCAGTCAGTCAATATCAGGTGCGGAGGTGGCTGGATCAATAATATGGGGGTCTGGCACCATGCATCCCCATCCATCAGCCTATCCACAGGACAGATCATCAATTTGAGATCAATGGGGTCTGATATCTTGCACCTCCCACCAAACAGTTGATATCAGCTTTGGTGGTGGATGGATCATGAGTATGAAATTGCTCCATGTCTGACCCCCTGCACGTGGATCGATCACCCAATATCAGCTGCGGTGGTGGCTAGATCAATAATATGGGGGTCTGGTACCATGCATCCCCATCAATCAGTCAATATCAGCTGCAGTGGTGGCTGGATCAATAATATGGGGGTCTGGCACCATGCATCCCCATCAATCAGTCAATATCAGCTCTGGTGGCGGCTGGATCAATAATATGGGGTCTGGCACCATGCATCCCCATCAATCAGCCAATATCAGGTGCGGAGGTGGCTGGATCAATAATATGGGGGTCTGGCACCATGCATCCCCATCCATCAGTCAATATCAGGTGCGGAGGTGGCTGGATCAATAATATGGGGTGTGGCACCATGCCTCCCCATCAATCAGCCAATATCAGCTCTGGTGGTGGTTGGATCAATAATATGGGGTCTGGTACCATGCATCCCCATCCATCAGTCAATATCAGCTCTGGTGGTGGTTGGATCAATAATATGGGGTCTGGCACCATGCATCCCCATCAATCAGTCAATATCAGCTGCAGTGGTGGCTGGATCAATAATATAGGGGTCTGGCACCCTGCGCCCCCATCAATCAGCCAATATCAGCTCTGGTGGTGGCTGGATTAATAATAAGGGGGTCTGGCTCCATGCATCCCCATCCATCAGTCAATATCAGCTCTGGTGGTGGCTGGATCAATAATATGGGGTCTGGCACCATGCATCCCCATCAATCAGTCAATATCAGCTCCGGTGGTGTCTGGATCAATAATATGGGGGTCTGGCACCATGCATCCCCATCAATCAGCCAATATCAGCTCTGGTGGTGTCTGGATCAATAATATAGGGGTCTGGCACCCTGCGCCCCCATCAATCAGTCAATATCAGCTCTGGTGGTGTCTGGATCAATAATATGGGGTCTGGCACCATGCATCCCCATCAATCAGCCAATATCAGCTCTGGTGGTGTCTGGATCAATAATATAGGGGTCTGGCTCCATGCATCCCCATCCATCAGTCAATATCAGCTCTGGTGGTGGCTGGATCAATAATATGGGGTCTGGCACCATGCATCCCCATCAATCAGTCAATATCAGCTCCGGTGGTGTCTGGATCAATAATATGGGGGTCTGGCACCATGCATCCCCATCGATCAGCCAATATCAGCTCTGGTGGTGTCTGGATCAATAATATAGGGGTCTGGCACCCTGCGCCCCCATCAATCAGTCAATATCAGCTCTGGTGGTGTCTGGATCAATAATATGGGGGTCTGGCACCATGCATCCCCATCAATCAGTCAATATCAGCTCTGGTGGTGTCTGGATCAATAATATGGGGTCTGGCACCCTGCGCCCCCATCGATCAGTCAATATCAGCTCCATTGGTGGTTGGATCAATAATATGGGGTCTGGCACCATGCATCCCCATCAATCAGCCAATATCAGCTCTGGTGGTGGCTGGATCAATAATATGGGGTCTGGCACCCTGCGCCCCCATCGATCAGCCAATATCAGCTCTGGTGGTGTCTGGATCAATAATATAGGGGTCTGGCTCCATGCATCCCCATCGATCAGCCAATATCAGCTCTGGTGGTGTCTGGATCAATAATATAGGGGTCTGGCACCCTGCATCCCCATCAATCAGTCAATATCAGCTCCGGTGGTGTCTGGATCAATAATATGGGGGTCTGGCACCATGCATCCCCATCGATCAGCCAATATCAGCTCTGGTGGTGTCTGGATCAATAATATAGGGGTCTGGCACCCTGCGCCCCCATCAATCAGTCAATATCAGCTCTGGTGGTGTCTGGATCAATAATATGGGGTCTGGCACCATGCATCCCCATCAATCAGCCAATATCAGCTCTGGTGGTGTCTGGATCAATAATATAGGGGTCTGGCACCCTGCGCCCCCATCAATCAGTCAATATCAGCTCTGGTGGTGTCTGGATCAATAATATGGGGTCTGGCACCATGCATCCCCATCAATCAGTCAATATCAGCTCTGGTGGTGGCTGGATCAATAATATGGGGTCTGGTACCATGCGCCCCCATCAATCAGTCAATATCAGCTCTGGTGGTGGCTGGATCAATAATATGGGGTCTGGTACCATGCGCCCCCATCAATCAGTCAATATCAGCTCTGGTGGTGGCTGGATCAATAATATGGGGTCTGGTACCATGCATCCCCATCAATCAGTTAATATCAGCTCTGGTGGTGGCTGGATCAATAATATGGGGTCTGGTACCATGCATCCCCATCAATCAGCCAATATCAGCTCTGGTGGTGTCTGGATCAATAATATAGGGGTCTGGCTCCATGCATCCCCATCCATCAGTCAATATCAGCTCTGGTGGTGGCTGGATCAATAATATGGGGTCTGGCACCATGCATCCCCATCAATCAGCCAATATCAGCTCCGGTGGTGGCTGGATCAATAATATAGGGGTCTGGCACAATGCATCCCCATCAATCAGTCAATATCAGCTCTGGTGGTGGCTGGATCAATAATATGGGGGTCTGGCACCCTGCGCCCCCATCAATCAGTCAATATCAGCTCTGGTGGTGTCTGGATCAATAATATGGGGTCTGGCACCATGCATCCCCATCAATCAGCCAATATCAGCTCTGGTGGTGTCTGGATCAATAATATAGGGGTCTGGCACCCTGCGCCCCCATCAATCAGTCAATATCAGCTCTGGTGGTGTCTGGATCAATAATATGGGGTCTGGCACCATGCATCCCCATCAATCAGTCAATATCAGCTCTGGTGGTGGCTGGATCAATAATATGGGGTCTGGTACCATGCGCCCCCATCAATCAGTCAATATCAGCTCTGGTGGTGGCTGGATCAATAATATGGGGTCTGGTACCATGCGCCCCCATCAATCAGTCAATATCAGCTCTGGTGGTGGCTGGATCAATAATATGGGGTCTGGTACCATGCATCCCCATCAATCAGTTAATATCAGCTCTGGTGGTGGCTGGATCAATAATATGGGGTCTGGTACCATGCATCCCCATCAATCAGCCAATATCAGCTCTGGTGGTGTCTGGATCAATAATATAGGGGTCTGGCACCATGCATCCCCATCAATCAGTCAATATCAGCTCTGGTGGTGGCTGGATCAATAATATAGGGGTCTGGCACCCTGCGCCCCCATCAATCAGTCAATATCAGCTCTGGTGGTGGCTGGATCAATAATATGGGGTCTGGCACCATGCATCCCCATCAATCAGTTAATATCAGGTCCGATGGTGGCTGGATCAATAATATGGGGGTCTGGCACCATGCATCCCCATCAATCAGTCAATATCAGCTCTGGTGGTGTCTGGATCAATAATATGGGGTCTGGCACCATGCATCCCCATCAATCAGTCAATATCAGCTCTGGTGGTGGCTGGATCAATAATATGGGGGTCTGGCACCCTGCGCCCCCATCAATCAGTCAATATCAGCTCTGGTGGTGGCTGGATCAATAATATGGGGTCTGGTACCATGCATCCCCATCAATCAGCCAATATCAGCTCTGGTGGTGTCTGGATCAATAATATAGGGGTCTGGCACCATGCATCCCCATCAATCAGTCAATATCAGCTCTGGTGGTGTCTGGATCAATAATATGGGGTCTGGCACCATGCATCCCCATCAATCAGTCAATATCAGCTCTGGTGGTGGCTGGATCAATAATATGGGGTCTGGCACCATGCATCCCCATCAATCAGTCAATATCAGCTCTGGTGGTGGCTGGATCAATAATATGGGGTCTGGCACCCTGCGCCCCCATCGATCAGTCAATATCAGCTCTGGTGGTGGCTGGATCAATAATATGGGGTCTGGCACCCTGCGCCCCCATCGATCAGCCGATATCGGCCCCAGCGGCCGTAAACCACAGCTCCATACAATGTGTGGTGGCCGCTGCCATTACTTCTTTTGTGATCGCTGCCTCGTTAGTTGACATCCGGAGTGAGGTGATAATTGCGATTGTAATTGATGTTGCTCCTTTCTACAGTAGACTTTGTTCTGGGACGTAGGAACATCTTATCTTTAATTGCATCTAATTAAACGTTCACCCAGTTTCCTCTGGGTATAGGTGTCCATTGTTGCTGGTACTTTGCACGCCTGCCAGCGATTGTCCGCAGACCTACAGGTAAGATCTTACGTAGCTCGTTTATTTAGACAGCAGCTTCTCTAATTAACCTCATAATTCATCCTGGTAGTAATTGTCAGTAGGGGGCACAAGCTTTATCCATCTTCCCTTTTTCTGTTTTAGATATTAATGTGGGGAAAACTGATAGTTTGTTAAAATGTCAGAAATGTGGCAAAGTGAAAATGGGTCACTTTAAACGCAACACGTGGAACCTTCTAAAAATTAATGATGGAAATAAAAAATTTCTGATTCCTCCACTCAGAATTCATCAGTTTGAAATAGAAAACAAAAAACGTAGAACGCATATCGAACATGAGGCGTCTAAAATAAAAAAAAGTATTTTCCCATGAATTGTAGGATGTTACTACACATATGCCCCACCATATTACCACCATATTACCACCAGGGCGGTTTGTACACGAAGAACATGTCTCTGTGTAATGAAATCACTTCTCACGATCGCACACGGAGCGTCATCGGTGCAATGGGTAAATGAGAGGATTGTGGCTACCGAAGATCTTAGTATCTGAAGGCCATATATTATTTCATTATATTAGATGTATTGTTGGTAGTGGGAAGCTTCTTAATTCTTTTGGCCAAATCGCTTTAAAGAGATCCTAATATCATCCCCTAGATAAATTCATGAAGTAAAAGGAGACCAAAATATAAACCCTTTCTCGTTGAAAAAATTAGGAAAATTAATACAAATGAATCCAATGCATTCTAAGTAGTAATAAAATCTCTGAAATTGAAGTCGGCTCTCTCTTGTTCCTCTACTTCACCGCCGTGTGAAACTTCCTGCTCCTCGGCTGGAGACTATTATGTAGGCGAAGATCGGGATCATTTGCAAAAGGAGATTTGTGCTGTTTGCTTCTACATTCTGGATGAAGTTATGCAAGAAGACATGCAAGGTGGAAAAGAAGAACATACAAGAACCAACTTTACAAGAGGTAAATCGTTGTACGTCCTTCTCCCTCTTCGCCTTCTTCTTCTTTGACTTTTTCACCTTCTTCTTCTTTGCCTTCTTCCGCTTCTTTGCCTTCTTCCTATTCTCTGCCTTCTTATTTTTCATCTTTTTCTTCTTCGCCTTCTTCTAGTCTTCTTCTTCGCCTTCTTCCTGTTTTTTGCCTTCTTCTTTGCCTTCTTCTTTTTCACCTTCTTCATTTTCACCTTCTTCTGTGCCTTCTTCTTCTTTTTCACCTTCTTATGCTTTGCCTTTTTCTTCGTCTTCTTCTTCATGTTTTTCACCTTCTTCATCTTTGCATTCTTCTTCATTGCCTTCTTCTTTTTTGCCTTCTTCTTTGCGGTCTTCTTCTTCGCCTTCTTCTTGTTTCTTGCCTTCTTCTTCTTCGCCTTCTTCTTTTTTCACCTTCTTCTTTGCCTTCTTCTTCTTTTTCACCTTCTTCTGCTCTGCTTTCTTCTTCATGTTTTTCAACTTTTTCTTCATTGCCTTCTTCTTTTTTGCCTTCTTCTTCTTTGTCTTCTTCGCGGTCTTCTTCTTTTTCACCTTCTTCTTTTTTACCTTCTTCTGTGCTTTTTTCTTCTTTGCCTTCTTCTTCTTTGTCTTCTTCTTCGCCTTCTTCTTTTTTCACCTTCTTCTTTGCCTTCTTCTTTCTCACCTTCTGCTTTGCTTTCTTCTTCATCTTCTTCTTCTTCTTCTTCATGTTTTTCAGCTTCTTCTTTGCCTTCTTCTTTTTTGCCTTCTTCTTCTTTGTCTTCTTCTTTGTCTTCTTCTTTTTCACCTTCTTCTTTTTCACCTTGTTCTTCTGTGCTTTTTTCTTCTTTGCCTTCTTCTTCTACATCTTTGCTTCGATGGTGTAGTGGAATATGTATATGTATGGATGTATGACCAGCATTAACTTAGCATCTGTTCTAGGCTGCAGCTCTTCACAAAGGTCATGACCTATGTTATCCTGAGAAAAGACAGCCTTCCTAGTCTCACCCCAGGGGGGATTTCCTGAACACACACAAGTGGAAACATTTCACACCCTCTGACTTTTTTTGAACAGACACGCCAATTGCACCATGACACTATAAGAAAAGTCACACAAATAGGTTCAAAGAAAATTAATGTATTCATTGGTAAAATAGCCAGGATCCAGTCACAAACCAAGGAATAGAATATTAACCTGAGAGGCTGGTCTAGAAATCTGACCTCCAGGTTGACTCTATAAATTAGGCCTTTACGCATAGAAAGGTATTCGCAGATTGAGGGGCAGCCAAGCTGATGTGAGCCAGTCCATATTCATCCCCCTCTCAGGGAGCTGAATGCCGGACAGCAAAGTTTAGATATTTCTGTAAGTTTTCTCCCTTTAGTTTTATAACTGTTTTGCATATTTATATGTCACTTTTTGTTTCCATATTTTTATATATTATATTGTAAGCATTGTACCTTTTCTATTAAAGCTTAAAACTTTAATAAATCTGAACCTTGTATGCTCTAAAAGAATCCATAGCCTTAGAGTGTGTGACCCTGGTGATTGGCATATAGTAGAAGGAATATTTCCGGGACTCATCGCCCGTGTGTTTGGTGAGAGGTGTCAGCGTGTATGAGCGGGGTGCATGGTCTGTGTCTGGGTGTGATTTGTGCTCCCATTACAGCATAGGACAGAGTCTGAATGCTGGACTGAGAGATAGATTAACCCTTGCAGGTGCAACCCCCAGTCACGTGGTGAGAAGCGGGTACATGACAGTCTGAAACTGGCCTTAGGATAAGATTAGGGTCCCACCGCATGGGGACTGATCCCCCACCGCATGGGGGCTGATCCCACCAAATGTCAGCTGATCCCTCCACATGGTGACTGATCCCACCACATGGGGGCTGATCCCTCCGCATGGGGGCTGATCCCACCGCATGGGGGCTGATCCCTCCGCATGGCGACTGATCTTACCACATGGGAGCTCATCCCACTGCATGGGCGCTGATCCCTCCGTATGGGGCTGATCCCACCACATGGTGGCTGATCCCTCCGCATGGGGGCTGATCCCACCGTATGGGGGCTGATCCCACCGTATGGGGGCTGATCCCACCGCATGGGGGCTGATCCCTCCGCATAGCAACTGATCCTACCACATGGTGTCTGATCCCACTGCATGGGCGCTGATCCCTCCGTACGGGGCTCATTCCACCACATGGTGGCTGATCCCTCCGCATGGGGGCTGATCCCACCGTATGGGGGCTGATCCCATCGCATGGGGGCTGATCCCTCCACATGGGGGCTGATCCCTCCGCATGGCGACTGATCTTACCACATGGGAGCTCATCCCACTGCATGGGCGCTGATCCCTCCGTATGGGGCTGATCCCACCACATGGTGGCTGATCCCTCCGCATGGGGGCTGATCCCACCATATGGGGGCTGATCCCACCGTATGGGGGCTGATCCCACCGCATGGGGGCTGATCCCTCCGCATAGCAACTGATCCTACCACATGGGGTCTGATCCCACTGCATGGGCGCTGATCCCTCCGTACGGGGCTCATTCCACCACATGGTGGCTGATCCCTCCGCATGGGGGCTGATCCCACCGTATGAGGGCTGATCCCATCGCATGGAGGCTGATCCCTCCCCATGGGGGCTGATCCCACCGCATGGGGGCTGATCCCACCGCATGGGGGCTGATCCCTCCACATGGGGGCTGATCCCTCCACATGGGGGCTGATCCCACCACATGGGGGCTGATCCCTCCACATGGGGGCTGATCCCACCACATGGGGGCTGATCCCTCCGCATGGGGGCTGATCCCACCACATGGGGGTTGATCCCACCACATGGGGGCTGATCCCTCCGTATGGGGCTGATCCCACCGCATGGCAGCTGATCCCTCCACATGGGGGCTGATCCCTCCGCATGGGTGATGTTCATGGCTGATGATGGCATTTATGAACATGCCTAGATTTGCTGTTAGCACCGCAGTGCCGCACACTTATGCACTCTCTGCCCCTATGTGAGCATTTGCCCTGAGTGGAGTAAATGCTTCATTAAAAGAATAATTCCTGTTATCCAAAGAAAAGATCATCAGATGTAAACTGTCTCCTTCCAGAAAACTTTTCCTTATATGCAGAGTTCAATATAAAAAACCCCGCGCTTTACTCACCCTCCCACGGTCCAGCGCTCAGTCTCCGCAGCTCTCCGGCCTCTTTTATTTGGCTGCAGTGGTGATGTCACATCAGTATGACTGCAGCCAATCCATGAGCTCGGCATGTCTGCAGTAGATGATTGGCTGCAGCAATGTTATTATGACATAGTAACATAGTAACATAGTTAGTAAGGCCGAAAAAAGACATTTGTCCATCCAGTTCAGCCTATATTCCATCATAATAAATCCCCAGATCTACGTCCTTCTACAGAACCTAATTGTATGATACAATATTGTTCTGCTCCAGGAAGACATCCAGGCCTCTCTTGAACCCCTCGACTGAGTTCGCCATCACCACCTCCTCAGGCAAGCAATTCCAGATTCTCACCGCCCTAATAGTAAAGAATCCTCTTCTATGTTGGTGGAAAAACCTTCTCTCCTCCAGACGCAAAGAATGCCCCCTTGTGCCCGTCACCTTCCTTGGTATAAACAGATCCTCAGCGAGATATCTGTATTGTCCCCTTATATACTTATACATGGTTATTAGATCGCCCCTCAGTCGTCTTTTTTCTAGACTAAATAATCCTAATTTCGCTAATCTATCTGGGTATTGTAGTTCTTCCATCCCCTTTATTAATTTTGTTGCCCTCCTTTGTACTCTCTCTAGTTCCATTATATCCTTCCTGAGCACCGGTGCCCAAAACTGGACACAGTACTCCATGTGCGGTCTAACTAGGGATTTGTACAGAGGCAGTATAATGCTCTCATCATGTGTATCCAGACCTCTTTTAATGCACCCCATGATCCTGTTTGCCTTGGCAGCTGCTGCCTGGCACTGGCTGCTCCAGGTAAGTTTATCATTAACTAGGATCCCCAAGTCCTTCTCCCTGTCAGATTTACCCAGTGGTTTCCCATTCAGTGTGTAATGGTGACATTGATTCCCTCTTCCCATGTGTATAACCTTACATTTATCATTGTTAAACCTCATCTGCCACCTTTCAGCCCAAGTTTCCAACTTATCCAGATCCATCTGTAGCAGAATACTATCTTCTCTTGTATTAACTGCTTTACATAGTTTTGTATCATCTGCAAATATCGATATTTTACTGTGTAAACCTTCTACCAGATCATTAATGAATATGTTGAAGAGAACAGGTCCCAATACTGACCCCTGCGGTACCCCACTGGTCACAGCGACCCAGTTAGAGACTATACCATTTATAACCACCCTCTGCTTTCTATCACTAAGCCAGTTACTAACCCATTTACACACATTATCCCCCAGACCAAGCATTCTCATTTTGTGTACCAACCTCTTGTGCGGCACGGTATCAAACGCTTTGGAAAAATCGAGATATACCACGTCCAATGACTCACCGTGGTCCAGCCTATAGCTTACCTCTTCATAAAAACTGATTAGATTGGTTTGACAGGAGCGATTTCTCATAAACCCATGCTGATATGGAGTTAAACAGTTATTCTCATTGAGATAATCCAGAATAACATCCCTCAGAAACCCTTCAAATATTTTACCAACAATAGAGGTTAGACTTACTGGCCTATAATTTCCAGGTTCACTTTTAGAGCCCTTTTTGAATATTGGCACCACATTTGCTATGCGCCAGTCCTGCGGAACAGACCCTGTCGCTATAGAGTCCCTAAAAATAAGAAATAATGGTTTATCTATTACATTACTTAGTTCTCTTAGTACTCGTGGGTGTATGCCATCCGGACCCGGAGATTTATCTATGAGATAATGAGATTCAGCTGGACCCCAGGAGGGCGAGCACACCTCAGTTTGTTTTTTACAATGAACTGTACATATCAGGAAAAGTTTTCTGAAAGAGAACAACCCCTTTAAGGAAAAAGTATTGACTGAGACTCTAAAGGTACGGTACGTAACACCTTATGTATTTGTACTGCTGACAATAGCTGGCAACCGTGCAAAGGACAAGGAACAGGTTACACTGGACACCTATACAAGAGGAAACAGAGCGACATGTAATGATGCAGTTAAAGCAAAAATGATCGTACGTCCGGCACCGAGTACAGCGTCAGCTGGGGAAGGCCAAAATAAGAGAATAAGGTGAACAACAACAGCAATGATCACCTCACCGGTAATAATCCGGCAACAAAGCCGCGATCACAAGAAAAAGATCATCGAGTGATAGCTGAGCTGCAGTGTGTCACAAAGACTGATAACAGCTCACCTCCTCCTCCTCCTGTACAATGACTGATAACCCCTCCGTATACATCTGATAACACAGGATCCACCATTCACAATAGGTGATGTCACAGCTCACCTCCTCCTCCTGTACAATGACTGATAACACCTCTATATGCAGTAGATAACACAGGAACCACCATTCACAATAGCTGATGTCACAGCTCACCTCCTCCTCCTGTACAATGCCTGATAAAACCTCTATATACAGTAGATAACACAGGATCCACCATTCACAATAGCTGATGTCACAGCTCACCTCCTCCTCCTGTACAATGACTTATAACCCCTCTATATACAGTTGATAACACAGGATGCACCATTCACAATAGCTGATGTCACAGCTCACTTCCTCCTCCTGTACAATGACTGATAACTCCTCCGTATACATCTGATAACACAGGATCCATCATTCACAATAGCTGATGTCACAGCTCACCTCCTCCTCCTGTACAATGATTGATAACACCTCTATATACAGTAGATAATACAGGATCCACCATTCACAATAGGTGATGTCACAGCTCACCTCCTCCTCCTGTGCAATAACTGATAACTCCTCTATATACAGTAGATAACACAGGATCCACCATTCACAATAGGTGATGTCACAGCTCCCCTCCTCCTCCTGTACAATGACTGATAACCCCTCCATATAAATCTGATAACACAGGATCCATCATTCACAATAGCTGATGTCACAGCTCACCTCCTCCTCCTGTACAATGACTGATAACCCCTCTATATACAGTAGATAACACAGGATCCACCATTCACAATAGCTGATGTCACAGCTCACCTCCTCCTCCTGTACAATGACTGATAACTCCTCCGTATACATCTGATAACCCAGCATCCACCATTCACAATAGCTGATGTCACAGCTCACCTCCTCCTCCTGTACAATGATTGATAACACCTCTATATACAGTAGATAATACAGGATCCACCATTCACAATAGGTGATGTCACAGCTCACCTCCTCTTCCTGTGCAATAACTGATAACTCATCTATATACAGTAGATAACACAGGATCCACCATTCACAAAAGGTGATGTCACAGCTCCCCTCCTCCTCCTGTACAATGACTGATAACCCCTCCATATAAATCTGATAACACAGGATCCATCATTCACAATAGCTGATGTCACAGCTCACCTCCTCCTCCTGTACATTGACTGATAACCCCTCTATATACAGTAGATAACACAGGATCCACCATTCACAATAGCTGATGTCACAGCTCACCTCCTCCTCCTGTACAATGACTGATAACTCCTCCGTATACATCTGATAACACAGGATCCACCATTCACAATAGCTGATGTCACAGCTCACCTCCTCCTCCTGTACAATGATTGATAACACCTCTATATACAGTAGATAACACAGGATCCACCATTCACAATAGGTGATGTCACAGCTCACCTCCTCCTCCTGTGCAATAACTGATAACCCCTCTATATACAGTAGATAACACAGGATCCACCATTCACAATAGGTGATGTCACAGATCACCTCCTCCTCCTGTGCAATAACTGATAACACCTCTATATACAGTAGATAACACAGGATCCACCATTCACAATAGGTGATGTCACAGCTCACCTCCTCCTCCTGTGCAATAACTGATAACACCTCTATATACAGTAGATAACACAGGATCCACCATTCACAATAGGTGATGTCACAGATCACCTCCTCCTCCTGTACAATGACTGATGACCCATCCGTATACATCTAATAACAGAGGAACCACCATCCACAATAGGTGATGTCACAGCTTACCTCCTCCTCCTGTGCAATGGCTGATAACTCCTCCACATGCATCTGATAACACAGGATCCACCATTCACAATAGGTGATGTCACAGCTCACTTCCTCCTCCTGTACAATGACTGATAACACCTCTATATACAGTAGATAACACAGGATCCACCATTCACTATAGGTGATGTCACAGCTCTCCTCCTCCTCCTGTACAATGACTGATAACACCTCTACATACAGTAGATAACACAGGATCCACCATTCACAATAGGTGATGTCACAGCTCACCTGCTCCTCCTGTACAATGTCTGATAATACCTCTATATACAGTAGATAATGGTATCCACCATTCACAATAGGTGATATCACAGCTCACCTCCTCCTCCTGTACAATGACTGATAACACCTCTATATACAGTAAACAACACATGATCCACCATTCATAATAGGTGATGTCACAGCTCACCTCCTCCTCCTGTACAATGACTGATAACACCTCTATATACAGTAGATAACACAGGATCCACCATTCACAATGGGTGATGCCGCAGCTCACCTCCTCCTCCTTTACAATGACTGATACCACCTCTATATACAGTAGATAACACAGGATCCACCATTCACAATAGGTGATGTCACAGCTCACCTCCTCCTCCTGTACAATGACTGATAAAACCTCTATATACAGTAGATAATACAGGATCCACCATTCACAATAGGTGATATCACAGCTCACCTCCTCCTCCTGTACAATGACTGATAACACCTCTATATACAGTAGACAACACAGGATCTACCATTCATAATAGGTGATGTCACAGCTCACCTCCTCCTCCTGTACAATGACTGATAACACCTCTATATACAGTAGATAACACAGGATCCACCATTCACAATAGGTGATGTCACAGCTCACCTCCTCCTCCTGTACAATGACTAATAACACCTCTATATACAGTAGATAACACAGGATCCACCATTCACAATAGGTGATGTCACAGCTCACCTCCTCCTCCTGTACAATGTCTGATAAAACCTCTATATACAGTAGATAACACAGTATCCACCATTCACAATAGGTGATATCACAGCTCACCTCCTCCTCCTTTACAATGACTGATAACACCTCTATATACAGTAAACAACACATGATCCACCATTCATAATAGGTGATGTCACAGCTCACCTCCTCCTCCTGTACAATGACTGATAACACCTCTATATACAGTAGATAACACAGGATCCACCATTCACAATAGGTGATGCCACAGCTCACCTCCTCCTCCTGTACAATGACTGATACCACCTCTATATACAGTAGATAACACAGGATCCACCATTCACAATAGGTGATGTCACAGCTCACCTCCTCCTCCTGTGCAATAACTGATAACCCCTCTATATACAGTAGATAACACAGGATCCACCATTCACAATAGGTGATGTCACAGATCACCTCCTCCTCCTGTACAATGACTGATGACCCATCCGTATACATCTAATAACAGAGGAACCACCATCCACAATAGGTGATGTCACAGCTCACCTCCTCCTCCTGTGCAATGGCTGATAACTCCTGCACATGCATCTGATAACACAGGATCCACCATTCACAATAGGTGATGTCACAGCTCACTTCCTCCTCCTGTACAATGACTGATAACACCTCTATATACAGTAGATAACACAGGATCCACCATTCACTATAGGTGATGTCACAGCTCACCTCCTCCTCCTGTACAATGACTGATAACACCTCTACATACAGTAGATAACACAGGATCCACCATTCACAATAGGTGATGTCACAGCTCACCTGCTCCTCCTGTACAATGTCTGATAAAACCTCTATATACAGTAGATAACACAGTATCCACCATTCACAATAGGTGATATCACAGCTCACCTCCTCCTCCTGTACAATGACTGATAACACCTCTATATACAGTAAACAACACATGATCCACCATTCATAATAGGTGATGTCACAGCTCACCTCCTCCTCCTGTACAATGACTGATAACACCTCTATATACAGTAGATAACACAGGATCCACCATTCACAATGGGTGATGCCGCAGCTCACCTCCTCCTCCTGTACAATGACTGATACCACCTCTATATACAGTAGATAACACAGGATCCACCATTCACAATAGGTGATGTCACAGCTCACCTCCTCCTCCTGTACAATGACTGATAAAACCTCTATATACAGTAGATAATACAGGATCCACCATTCACAATAGGTGATATCACAGCTCACCTCCTCCTCCTGTACAATGACTGATAACACCTCTATATACAGTAGACAACACAGGATCTACCATTCATAATAGGTGATGTCACAGCTCACCTCCTCCTCCTGTACAATGACTGATAACACCTCTATATACAGTAGATAACACAGGATCCACCATTCACAATAGGTGATGCCACAGCTCACCTCCTCCTCCTGTACAATGACTGATACCACCTCTATATACAGTAGATAACACAGGATCCACCATTCACAATAGGTGATGCCACAGCTCACCTCCTCCTCCTGTACAATGACTGATACCACCTCTATATACAGTAGATAACACAGGATCCACCATTCACAATAGGTGATGTCACAGCTCACCTCCTCCTCCTGTGCAATGACTGATAAAACCTCTATATACAGTAGATAATACAGGATCCACCATTCACAATAGGTGATATCACAGCTCACCTCCTCCTACTGTACAATGACTGATAACACCTCTATATGCAGTAGACAACACAGGATCTACCATTCATAATAGGTGATGTCACAGCTCACCTCCTCCTCCTGTACAATGACTGATAACACCTCTATATACAGTAGATAACACAGGATCCACCATTCACAATAGGTGATGTCACAGCTCACCTCCTCCTGTACAATGACTGATAACACCTCTATATACAGTAGATAACACAGGATCCACCATTCACAATAGGTGATGTCACAGCTCACCTCCTCCTCCTGTACAATGACTGATAACACCTCTATATACAGAAGATAACACAGGATCCACCATTCATAATAGGTGATATCACAGCTCACCTCCTCCCCTGTACAATGAAAGCAAGCACCTTTATATATAGTAGATTACTTTAAATAGGCAGATAATTAGGATTAAATGAGTGTTAGCTTCGGACTGCTCATTTGTTTTCTATCTGGCTGGACTCTTTCTCCATCATCAGCAATGACTCTGGCCGTCTGGTCTCTTTCTCCATGGGCGGTCTCTTTCTCCATCGCCGGCAATGACTCTTTCTTGGTAGCCGAGATCTTTCTCCATGGCCGGTATCTTACTCCATCACCGTCCGGTCTCTTTCTCCATGGCCTGGTCTCTTTCTCCATGGCTGGTCACTTTCTCCATGGCCGGTCTCTTACTTCATGGCTGGTCTCTTTCTCCATGGCCGGTCTCTTTCTCCATGGCCGGTCTCTTTCTCCATTGCCGGTCTCTTTCTCCATGGCAGGACTCTTTCTCCATGGCCGGTCTCTTTCTCCATGGCAGGTCTCTTTCTCCATGGCAGGTCTCTTTCCCCATGTCCTGGTCTCTTTCTCCATGGCCGGTCTCTTTATCCATGGCCGGTCTCTTACTCCATCGCCGTCCGGTCTCTTCATCCATGGCCGGTCTCTTTTTCTCAATGGCCGGTCTCTTTATCCATGGCCGGTCTCTTACTTCATGGCGGTCCGGTCTCTTTGTCCATGGCCAGTCTCTTTCTCCATTGCCGGTCTCTTTCTCCATGGCTGGTGTCTTTCTCCATGGCCGGTCTCTTTCTCCATGTCCTGGTCTCTTTCTCCATGGCCGGTCTCTTTCTCCATGTCCTGGTCTCTTTCTCCATGGCCGGTCTCTTTCTCCATGTCCTGGTCTCTTTCTCCATGTCCTGGTCTCTTTCTCCATGTCCTGGTCTCTTTCTCCATGGCCGGTCTCTTTCTCCATGGCCGGTCTCTTTCTCCATGGCAGGTCTCTTTCTCCATGGCCGGTCTCTTTCTCCATTGCCGGTCTCTTTCTCCATTGCCGGTCTCTTTCTCCATGGCCGGTGTCTTTCTCCATGTCCTGGTCTCTTTCTCCATGTCCTGGTCTCTTTCTCCATGTCCTGGTCTCTTTCTCCATGTCCTGGTCTCTTTCTCCATGGCCGGTCTCTTTCTCCATTGCCGGTCTCTTTCTCCATTGCCGGTCTCTTTCTCCATTGCCGGTCTCTTTCTCCATGGCTGGTGTCTTTCTCCATGGCCTGGTCTCTTTCTCCATGTCCTGGTCTCTTTCTCCATGGCCGGTCTCTTTCTCCATGGCCGGTGTCTTTCTCCATGGCCGGTTTCTTTCTCCATGGCTGGTGTCTTTCTCCATGGCCTGGTCTCTTTCTCCATGTCCTGGTCTCTTTCTCCATGGCCGGTCTCTTTCTCCATGGCCGGTCTCTTTCTCCATGGCTGGTGTCTTTCTCCATGGCCGGTCTCTTTCTCCATGTCCTGGTCTCTTTCTCCATGGCCGGTCTCTTTCTCCATGGCCGGTCTCTTTCTCCATGGCCGGTCTCTTTCTCCATGGCCGGTGTCTTTCTCCATGGCCGGTCTCTTTCTCCATGGCCGGTCTCTTTCTCCATGGCCGGTCTCTTTCTCCATGGCCGGTCTCTTTCTCCATGGCTGGTGTCTTTCTCCATGGCCGGTCTCTTTCTCCATGGCCGGTCTCTTTCTCCATGGCCTGGTCTCTTTCTCCATGTCTTGGTCTCTTTCTCCATGGCCGGTTTCTTTCTCCATGGCTGGTGTCTTTCTCCATGGCCTGGTCTCTTTCTCCATGTCCTGGTCTCTTTCTCCATGGCCGGTCTCTTTATCAATGGCCGGTCTCTTACTTCATGGCGGTCCGGTCTCTTTCTCCATGGCCGGTCTCTTTCTCCATTGCCGGTCTCTTTCTCCATGGCCGGTTTCTTTCTCCATGGCTGGTGTCTTTCTCCATGGCCTGGTCTCTTTCTCCATGTCCTGGTCTCTTTCTCCATGGCCGGTCTCTTTATCCATGGCCGGTCTCTTACTTCATGGCGGTCCGGTCTCTTTCTCCATGGCCGGTCTCTTTCTCCATGGCCGGTTTCTTTCTCCATGGTCGGTTTCTTTCTCCATGGCCGGTTTCTTTCTCCATGGCCGGTCTCTTTATCCATGGCCGGTCTCTTACTTCATGGCGGTCCGGTCTCTTTCTCCATGGCCGGTCTCTTTCTCCATGGCTGATCTCTTTCTCCATGGCTGGTGTCTTTCTCCATTGCCGGTCTCTTTTTCCATGGCCGGTCTCTTTCTCCATGGCTGGTCTCTTTCTCCATGGCCAGTCTCTTTCTCCATGGCTGGTCTCTTTCTCCATTGCCGGTCTCTTTCTTCATTGCTGGTCTCTTTCTCCATGGCTGGTCTCTTTCTCCATGGCCGGTCTCTTTTTCCATGGCCGGTCTCTTTCTCCATGGCTGGTCTCTTTCTCCATGTCCCGGTCTCTTTCTCCATGTCCTGGTCTCTTTCTCCATGTCCTGGTCTCTTTCTCCATGTCCTGGTCTCTTTCTCCATGGCAGGTCTCTTTCTCCATGGCCGGTCTCTTTCTCCATTGCCGGTCTCTTTCTCCATTGCCGGTCTCTTTCTCCATGGCCGGTGTCTTTCTCCATGGCCGGTTTCTTTCTCCATGGCTGGTGTCTTTCTCCATGGCCTGGTCTCTTTCTCCATGTCCTGGTCTCTTTCTCCATGGCCGGTCTCTTTCTCCATGGCCGGTCTCTTTCTCCATGGCTGGTGTCTTTCTCCATGGCTGGTGTCTTTCTCCATGGCCGGTCTCTTTCTCCATGTCCTGGTCTCTTTCTCCATGGCCGGTCTCTTTCTCCATGGCCGGTCTCTTTCTCCATGGCCGGTCTCTTTCTCCATGGCCGGTGTCTTTCTCCATGGCCGGTCTCTTTCTCCATGGCCGGTCTCTTTCTCCATGGCCGGTCTCTTTCTCCATGGCCGGTCTCTTTCTCCATGGCTGGTGTCTTTCTCCATGGCCGGTCTCTTTCTCCATGGCCGGTCTCTTTCTCCATGGCCTGGTCTCTTTCTCCATGTCTTGGTCTCTTTCTCCATGGCCGGTTTCTTTCTCCATGGCCGGTTTCTTTCTCCATGGCTGGTGTCTTTCTCCATGGCCTGGTCTCTTTCTCCATGTCCTGGTCTCTTTCTCCATGGCCGGTCTCTTTATCAATGGCCGGTCTCTTACTTCATGGCGGTCCGGTCTCTTTCTCCATGGCCGGTCTCTTTCTCCATTGCCGGTCTCTTTCTCCATGGCCGGTTTCTTTCTCCATGGCTGGTGTCTTTCTCCATGGCCTGGTCTCTTTCTCCATGTCCTGGTCTCTTTCTCCATGGCCGGTCTCTTTATCCATGGCCGGTCTCTTACTTCATGGCGGTCCGGTCTCTTTCTCCATGGCCGGTCTCTTTCTCCATGGCCGGTTTCTTTCTCCATGGCCGGTTTCTTTCTCCATGGCCGGTCTCTTTTTCCATGGCCGGTCTCTTACTTCATGGCGGTCCGGTCTCTTTCTCCATGGCCGGTCTCTTTCTCCATGGCTGATCTCTTTCTCCATGGCTGGTGTCTTTCTCCATTGCCGGTCTCTTTTTCCATGGCCGGTCTCTTTCTCCATGGCTGGTCTCTTTCTCCATGGCCAGTCTCTTTCTCCATGGCTGGTCTCTTTCTCCATTGCCGGTCTCTTTCTTCATTGCTGGTCTCTTTCTCCATGGCTGGTCTCTTTCTCCATGGCCGGTCTCTTTTTCCATGGCCGGTCTCTTTCTCCATGGCTGGTCTCTTTCTCCATTGCCGGTCTCTTTCTTCATTGCCGGTCTCTTTCTCCATGGCCGGTCTCTTTATCCATGGCCGGTCTCGAAAGGTACCTTCACACATAACGATATTGTTAACGATATCGTTGCTATTTGTGACGTAGCAACGATATCGTTAATGAAATCGTTATGTGTGACAGCGACCAACGATCAGGCCCCTGCTGGGAGATCGTTGGTCGCTGAATAAAGTCCAGAACTTTATTTCGTCGCTGGACTCCCTGCTGACATCGCTGGATCGGCGTGTGTGACACCGATCCAGCGATGTCTTCACTGGTAACCAGGGTAAACATCGGGTAACTAAGCGCAGGGCCGCGCTTAGTAACCCGATGTTTACCCTGGTTACCATGCTAAAAGTAAAAAAAAACAAACAGTACATACTTACCTACAGCCGTCTGTCCTCCAGCGCTGTGCTCTGCACTCCTCCTGTACTGGCTGTGAGCCGGAAAGCAGAGCGGTGACGTCACCGCTCTGCTTTCCGGCTCCCAGACAGTACAGGAGGAGAGCAGAGAAGCAGAGCGCAGCGCTGGAGGACAGACGGCTGTAGGTAAGTATGTACTGTTTGTTTTTTTTTACTTTTAGCATGGTAACCAGGGTAAACATCGGGTTACTAAGCGCGGCCCTGCGCTTAGTTACCCGATGTTTACCCTGGTTACCGGCATCGTTGGTCGCTGGAGAGCGGTCTGTGTGACAGCTCTCCAGCGACCAAACAGCGACGCTGCAGCGATCCGGATCGTTGTCGGTATCGCTGCAGCGTCGCTAAATGTGAAGGGGCCTTTACTTCATGGCGGTCCGGTCTCTTTCTCCATTGCCGATCTCTTTCTCCATGGCCGGTCTCTTTCTCCATGGCTGATCTCTTTCTCCATGGCTGGTGTCTTTCTCCATTGCCGATCTCTTTCTCCATGGCCAGTCTCTTTCTCCATGGCTGATCTCTTTCTCCATGGCTGGTGTCTTTCTCCATTGCTGGTCTCTTTCTCCATGGCTGGTCTCTTTCTCCATTGCCGGTCTCTTTCTTCATTGCCGGTCTCTTTCTCCATGGCTGGTCTCTTTCTCCATGGCCGGTCTCTTTTTCCATGGCCGGTCTCTTTTTCCATTGCCGGTCTCTTTCTTCATTGCTGGTCTCTTTCTCCATGGCCGGTCTCTTTCTCCATGGCCGGTCTCTTTTTCCATGGCCGGTCTCTTTCTCCATGGCTGGTCTCTTTCTCCATTGCCGGTCTCTTTCTTCATTGCTGGTCTCTTTCTCCATGGCTGGTGTCTTTCTCCATGGCTGATCTCTTTTTCCATGGCTGATCTCTTTCTCCATTGCCGGTCTCTTTCTCCATGGCCGGTCTCTTTCTCCATGGCCGGTCACTTTCTCCATGGCTGATCTCTTTTTCCATGGCTGATCTCTTTCTCCATTGCCGGTTTCTTTCTCCATGGCCGGTCTCTTTCTCCATTGCCGGTCTCTTTCTCCATGGCCGGTCTCTTTCTCCATGGCTGATCTCTTTTTCCATGGCTGATCTCTTTTTCCATGGCTGATCTCTTTTTCCATGGCTGATCTCTTTCTCCATTGCCGGTCTCTTTCTCCATGGCTGGTCTCTTTTTCCATGGCTGATCTCTTTCTCCATTGCTGGTCTCTTTTTCCATGGCTGATCTCTTTCTCCATTGCCGGTCTCTTTCTCCATGGCTGGTCTCTTTCTCCATGGCTGATCTCTTTTTCCATTGCCGGTCTCTTTTTCCATGGCTGATCTCTTTCTCCATTGCCGGTCTCTTTTTCCATGGCTGGTGTCTTTCTCCATGTCCTGGTCTCTTACTTCATGGCCCTCTGGTCTCTTTGGCAGGATTTTTTTCCCCTGGCCAGGGCCGGTTTCTTTCTCCCCACCTTCCATGTAGTACTCTTTGTTCTCAGGTTCAGTGATTATTCCATTACATTTCGGGTTCTTCTTGCTCAGGAGGCAGCTGGATTTCAGGCTCTTGGCCACGGACATTCCTCCCCCGATCTCCAGAGTTGTTTGATGTTTTTAATCTTTTATAAACTGTAATAGTGAAGATGAGAAAAGTGTTTTCCAGATGTTTAAATTCTGCTGATCTGGAACTTAATAATGTGTTCTAATAATCCACAAAACTATTTGTGTGATATTGCGAATGAACTCCCTGCTCTTAAAGGGATCCTTCACAATGATGAATATTTCCCAGGATCACTGTGTCTCCACAGCGTTCTCTCACATGTTGTGGATACATGATGCCAATTGCTCCTTGGTAACCCTTGATGAATGCTCGCTGTCTATGTGCTGTATATCTGGTGAAAAAAAAACTATGTTATAGTTTGTAATAAGCGGCTAAGAAGAAATGACATGCAGGAATCTGGGTGGGAAACTATCAAAATAAGTGTCTTTGCCACAAGGTGCAGAACTTCCGATGGCTTGGAAGTAAAATTTATTCACACTGATACAAAGGAGGATACCAGGAGGATTTTTAATAAGTAGTACATTGAAAAACACTTTGGATTTTTATCCATTTAGCAACATGAGACAACCCCTTTAATATTGAACAAATATTAATTTATCGGACATCCACATAAATGGTTACATTTCTGTACATAGGAGCAGTATCAGAATAATTAGAATTGATGTTTTATGTACAAATAACATATGTAACTTTTTGTTTCATCACTACCATAATGTTTGGCTGTTTTTCCGTGGAGCTGCGCCGTGTTGTGTTAGGCCGATGTTTGTGATCCCCGATCACATTATCTGTCAGGGAGATTTGGTAATCGGGGGATCATCTCCATCATTATATCATACACTGTATATCGTTTCTAGAATCTTCACTGCTTCACAACAATGGAATAAAAACAAACATTCCGGAGATTTTCTCTGTCTGTTCAGGGAGATCTAGTGGTGGAAGTGAAAGCAAACACACAGTTGTTTTCTTTTTATCTGTAATCTCCGTACAGAACTGGTTGCTTCATCCCCTGTTCGGTCAGGTGATATGTCAGCTGAGAATATGGACATTTTTTAGTGGAGAGGCGAGAGGCACAAGAACTCAGGGTAAGAAACTAAACACGTTCACACATGATAGACATGGAAAAATACAGAGAACCGAAAAGTAAGTGGACTAAGTGAAAAACTCCAAGACCTCCAAACGTAACAGAAAGGGAAAGGTGCTGGGGTGAAGGACTCACAGTCCGACCACAGGAAAAGTAACTGGGGATAATCCATAGTTGAGTAGCTGGAACTCCTAAACCATCTACATAGAGGTATAGCCAGCAAGGTAGTCAGTGAGAGGTGATTATATAAAGCCCATCCCAAAATGTGATAGGACAGAAACAGAAGAGGAAATAGAAAACACCCGAAGTAAAGCAAACCAAGAAAAGGAAAGCAAGGACAAAAGAACCATCAGCATTTGGACAGAGACAGAGACAAATCGGGCTGTGGATCAACAGAGAGGGAAAAAGACCACACAACAAAAGGTCACCGGATCGAGCCCCAAAACCAAGCCATGACAGTACCCTACCTTCTACAGTGGGCCACGGACCTTCAGAAGTCTCTACCATTTGATGTTGCTAATGGAACTCCCTCTTCAGGAGATTCGCATGAAGATCATCCGAATCAACCAAGGAGTTTTCTTCAGGACCATAACCTTTCCACTTATCAAGATGCCGCAGACAGCGCCTGACCCTCCAAGAACCGAGAACTGGCTCTACCTAATAAAACTTTAATAATCTTATTAGGGCCTGCAAATTTATGAGCAAACTTTTTAGATGCCACCTTTAATTGTAGATTTTTTTAGGACAACTGTAACGTGTCGCCAGGCGGTAGTTCTGAGAGAGGTACTCGTCTCTTAAGCTCCGGCATGTTACATGAAAGTGGAGGTCCTGGCTGGGTGTGTGGACTTGTGCTGTGAGTGTGCTCTGCCATGCAGGCAGCTGGCATGTAACAGATGACACTGGTTTGCCAGGACCAAATATTAACCAGTTCATCAAAGGAGACCACCAGATCTAGCTGATCACTCAGACCAAATCCAGATAACCAGATTACCACAAATCTACCCACCAGAGAGCAAAAAATGCCATTTATGACATTTTCTAAAAGACCAACCTAATGAAAGCAGTCTTCCATTCGTCACCCTGACAAACACATATGAGGTTATACGCCCATCTGGTTTGGAAAACAATTTAGCTCCATCAAGTTGATTAAACAGGTCCGGCATAAGGGGTAAAGGATAGGGATGCACATAACAGCACGACAAACACCCGGTGTTCTGGCAGCCAAACCTGAACAGTTACACGGACTTCATGGTGAAGTCCATGCCCGAACAGTAGGCGTTTGGTACGGACCCAGAACTTTACTGTTTGGGTTCACCCATCTCTATTACTAACCTTACAAAAGGCCCAATAATTGAATTAGTTCATCTGCAGCCTGAATGTGTCCATGTCTCTTGATGAACCCCTTCTGACTTTTCCTGACTGTCCATTCATGACCCCTATGCTCTCCAAATGCCGAAAATCACCTCCTTAGTGCCTTTGAGGCAGGGTCTCCAGGTCTGGGGCCATGAAAACCATCCCACCTGTCTGCATACCCCCCGATATAAGGAGGGGACCTGAGGAGAACATGAGTCCAGTAAAATAGATCCTCTGTGAGGTGGATTGTTTTATTGACCTCTCGGTTTGCATCTAATAAAGGTTCTTGGGACTGTTCATTCATCTCCCTCTGTTGATTGTGTGATACTGGAGTAAGTTCTGGAGTAACAGGTTCGAGCTCAGACGCATGACACTCCTTTTCTCTTTTCCTTAGAAATTCATTATTATATTTGAATCTTTGGACCATGACAAGACCAGAACAACCACAATATAGAAAAAAAACAGCTAGTTCTCCGAGTTCTCTACCCTCTCTGGGATCTCTACAAGCACCAATTTGCATAGGTCCACAAGTTTCAACTAACAGAGGAGATGCCAGTGAAACATTTTTAAATGTGTATTTATCCCTCCGACGCCTTTCTAAACAAACAGGGAGAGTCATAGCTTCCTCCGAAGTCTGCGAGCAGGGACTGTACGACATCATGTCCTTAATCTGAGTCGAAAGTCCCTGGCAAAACTGACTCTGAGGAGCGGAGTCGTTCCAGGAGGTCTCCACTGCCCAACGTCTAAACTCTGAGAAGTGGCCTTCAGCTCTGCGGCCGCCCTGAACCAATCTTAGGATCTTGGATTCAGCCACAGCGACTTTATCATTGTCATCATAAATGAGGCCAAGAGCCGAGAAAAATGCCTCACCCGAGGATAACACCGGAGAGTCCTCAGGCAAAGAAAATGCCCAAACCTGTCAATCCCTATGGAGTAAAGACAAAATTATGCCTACTTGTTGACCCTCAGATCCAGAGGTTACCAGACATAGGCGGAAGTAAAATTTATATGAGGCAGAAACAATAGGAAATATACTTCTATTCCTGTAGAAACAATCTGGCAATTTTACCTTGGGTTCCACCTTGCCATTCTGATGACCTGAGTCCCTAATAGCGGTATGTTGGGACTGATGTTGGTTCCTGATATCTGCAACCTCCAGGGACAAGGCCTGTAGTTGTGCGGCTGAGGAGTTCACTGGATCCATGAGGACACCCCAGCATACAACATGGGCGGGCAATAATGTTATGACCACTCGCACAGGTAACGGTAGAAGAATAGGACGCTGTACCGGCACTCAACTAGTCTCTGAACAGACTAGGAAAGTCCCTAACCACACAACTAAAACACATCTCTTTGGACCTGGCTTCCTAAAAGGCCATCTAGGGATTTCTCGTACCTCTTGAGGAGCCAGTGGGGAGGCCACAACACAAATCCTACAAAGGGAGAGGAGAGAATACAGGGAGATACAAGAATCTAGAGTAACACACTAAACACATTCACACAGGATAGACAGGGGAAACCAAAAGAGAGTCAAAAAACCAATGATGTCGTTCAAAAGTACAACTCGTCCCGCAAAAAATAATCCCTCACATGGCCAAATTGACGGAAAAATAAAAAAGTTATGGCTCTGGGAAGAAGGGGAGCGAAAAACGAACACGGAAAAACGAAAAATCCCCCGGTCATGAAGGGGTTAAAAACCAAGAAAACACTTTTTTGAACTTTTCAAAAAGTCAACAACAAACAATGGCAAAATACCAAACGGGATAGTACTCACTTTCCTTGATCCCTGCTTTTGCTGCTATGCTTATGTTTAGGCTCCAGCAGTGATGTCATATCACCACTGCAGCCAATCCCTGGATTGAGCAGCTCTGCCAGAAGAAAAAGCTACGAGCCGGGAAGGTAAGTGCTATCGGATTTTTATTTATTTTACATGAATGCTATTGTTTGGCGACCACTTTTTTAAAAAGTGTAAATGGGTTGCCAGGGGGAAACTAAAGCTCACAGCATACAGTATCTGTGGGCTTCAAAAAAGTGGCGCTGATCTCCTCCCATAGCTGTGACCTGGACAGCCCAGTGGGTGCGCCCGGGTCACCGCGAGGGCAGCCTCAATGCAGAAGATGCGACTGGAGACTGCAGAGTCCTATGAGCAGGGGCTGCCGTATTTGAGGTGTGTAAGTGTCGTTACACGCCAGCAAATGCAAATAGCAGCCCCCAGTTATTGAAAAAAAAAACAATAATAAAAACAGTTAAAACAGTGAATTTAATTTTGTATTAAAATAGCTGATTATATAATCAATAGTAATTAATACAAAAATAAAACTTGCTACACCTTCCCTTAAAAGTTGATTACTAGAGTATGGCTCAACGCTTCTGGGCTCTAATGCAAAATCTATAACCGGATCCTGGACTCTTATCTGTCATTAGAGACCTATGTTCTCTTGGGATCTAAGAACTGGGGTTTCGATGCCCGATTGATGCGCCCCTATAGATCATTCGCTGTAATCTGCTGGCACGTTCTCCGATGTGCTCGGTCCTCCCATTCTCGGCATCCTCCAGTCCTCGCAGTGTTTTTACTTTGTGTTGTTTTCATGCCTCATGGAAGCAGAAGCCTCATCCAACAGAGGAATGTGCACAATGTGGCCGCCCCAGGCCAAGGTCAGCAATGCCTGGCACGACCTTCACTTCCCGAACCAGGAGATGAATTATCAGAAGAGGCCGGATCCCAGGGAAGAATCTGGATCCCAGGGAAGAATCTGGATCCCAGGGAAGAATCTGGATCCCAGGGAAGAATCTGGTTCTCCTTCCATGAATCCCCATACACAGCCATGAGCGCTGCACCGGTCGTCAGAACCACAGATCTGTCGCCCACACGTTCTGCCTCCCCTACAAGTAGTAAAGCTTCATTATGATCCTTTTTACTTTTTGTTTTCAACCTCTTAGAGAATTTACTTTTCTTTCAAAAATCTGTTAACTTGTTTGCCCAACGGTATTTTTCACGGTGACTGTGACCCAGTCCGTGACCCTGGGCACCCAATTAAAGGGAAAGGTCTCTAAGGGGATTTGTAAAGTCTATGTTCGTGACGCCACCTGTGGTTTTCGATCAGTGGGGACCGACGCTGCTTAAAGGTATCCTCTGGGGTGATGCTATGCAGCAAGATGGTGACGCCTCCCACAGGTGAAGCGGGGTCCCCAGGGCTCCCAAGGTGTATGGCACAGATGGTGTGGTGGATGGTATAGTAAAGAACCAGCACACAGGTTTGCAGTCTTTACCTGGTTTACTGATGGTAGCAGTCAGCCTCAGTCCAGAGTACCAAGTGCACAGTAGCTGTGGTCCTGCCGGCTTGGAGGCAATAGGGGATCCCTCTCCCAGGTGAGGTCCGTAAGCCTTTCCTACTTGCGCTAGTTGGCGAGGTCCCTGCTGCTTGTAGCTTGCTGGCAAAGTCCCCTCTCTCCTGTCCTGAGACAGATGTCTGCACGGTGGGCAGTGTGAACCGTTTTATAGGGTCTCTATCACGACCCGGGCTATTTAGGTTACTGCTTCACCTCAGACTTGGTGTGGGCAATTAACATACAGTCCTATCCCCTCCAGTTCTGCCGTGCGTCCTGGAGAACAACACGACCTCCTCGGGCTCCTGGTATCGGGATTCTGCGCTCTGGCTCTGAGGGTGTCCGGTCGCCGTTCCCCTCTTAGCCCTTTCCTCTCCCACTGTGCTCCTTTCCTCTCAAGCTCCTTCAGGTTATCTCTTCCTTTTCCAGGGGCTGCAGCTCCCACGTGGCTGCTCGGCCCCACTGTCTCTTCCAGACGTCCTTCTCCTATCTCTCCCTCCAACAGACTACTTAGCTCCTCCACCAGGCCAGAATACATAAAGTTTTGGAAGCTCCCCTGAATCCGGGTTCAGAGCTCTCCCTTCTGGCCTGGATTCAGAATGTGTTGAATGTAGATGCTTACCTGGTAAAGTGAATTCTCTTTACCTCCAAGCATGATATCATCCTCCCCGAAAAGGAGGCAACATCACTGTAACAACCGGTTAACTAGGGTGTTACATTTCTCTGCGGGAAAAAAATAAATATTCCTGTCATGCCCCCAAAAAACAGATGTAACAGGACAATAGCTGTTACACTAAGCTAAAGAAATAAAATCATAGCAAACTTCAAGCAGAACACATGATCTTCAGAAGATGGAGACGCGAGGTGTCCGTCCAAGGGTCCCAAGAGGAATAAGTCAAGACAGGAGGTGAAGAATCTCCCGACGTCACATCTTTCTTCTCCAGCCATCTGACCTGGAGCCGGACAGCCATGAGTGGTCACTACATGTAGGTCCATAGTAGATGGGAATGATTGCAGATTTTTCATTAGGTCAGAGGAGCATAAAGTGACAGTAAATAGTTATTAAGAACGTTTGATGCTGGGATCTGGACACATTGTGGTGAGTTGTGCGTTCGCCCTTTTATCCAGTGTCTCGTATTCGCACTCGTCTCGTCGTTCCCCTTCTGCCACCGTTTTGGTTCCTACTGAAACTCCACTTGACCTTCGCAGGCTGATAAAAATTCCGGCAATATTTCTTCCGCTGCTTTTCAGTCATCCATGAAGTTGAGGATGGAATCGTTGGCTTTCGGAGGATCATAATAAAACTCAATCTTTCTGTGGACTCGGCCAGCGGAGTAGGATGTGGTTTTGGAAGAGAAGGTTATGGCTGCACATAGGATACATTTTTCCTTCATTGATGAGGTGTAGACAGGCCTGGTGTAAATGCTGACGGCTCTCCGCGTGTTACAGGAGCTGCTCCGGGTTTCGGAAATATTTTTATGGGTTTTGCTTTTCTACTGATGATTTCTCAAAGTTGCTGCTTTTCCTCTGGAGACTTTCACATGAAACTCAACCAGTGGAAAAACATTCCCAATAATGGCGGCAGCAAAAGCTAAATGTTACATAAAAGACATAGTAACTGGCGAAATGAGAGAGCAGAGAATGGAGGAGAGAGAAGACGGCAAGCGAGAGCGAAGAGAGCAGAAGACAACGGGAACAGAAAAGAGAGCAAAGGAAGAGCAGAATGGAGAGCAGGGAAGGAAGAAGAAGAGAACAGAGAAGATGGCAAGCGAGAGAGCAGAGGAGAAAGCAAAAGAGAGCAGGAAGAGAGAGCAGAGGAGATAGCAAAAGAGAGAGCAGAGGAGATAGCAAAAGAGAGCAGAGGAGATAGCAAAAGAGAGCAGGAAGAGAGAGCAGAGGAGATAGCAAAAGAGAGATCAGAGGAGAAAGCAAAAGAGAGCAGGAAGAGAGAGTAGAGGAGATAGTAAAAGAGAGAGCAGAGGAAATAGCAAAAGAGAGAACAGAGGAGATAGCAAAAGAGAGCAGAAGACAAAGGGAACAGAAAAGAGAGCAAAGGAAGAGCAGAATGGAGAGCAGGGAAGGAAGAAGAAGAGAACAGAGAAGATGGCAAGCGAGAGAGCAGAGGAGATAGCAAAAGAGAGCAGGAAGAGAGTACAGGAGATAGCAAAAGAGAGAAGAGCAGAGAGAGCAGAGAAGGTAGAAGAGCAAGCAGAGAAGATAGCAAAAGAGAGCAGAGAACAAATGAGAGCGCGAAGAACAGATGTGAATGGAGATGAGAGCAGAAAAGAAAGCAGAAGAAAGTAGAGAATAGAAAAGTGCAAAGGAAGAGCAGAATAGAAAGCAGAGAAATTAGTAGAAAGTACAGAGAATATAGCAAAAGAGACAGCAGAGGGTAGAGAAAGAAATCATAGAAGATAACAGAGGAGAGAACAGAGAAGAAAGTAAACGAAACAGCAGAGAGAATAGAACAGAGGAGAGAGCAGAGTGTGAGCACAAAGAATACAGATGTGAACAGAAAAGAGAGCAAAGGGAGAGCAGAATAAAGAGCAGAGAAGGTAGCAGAAGAAAGAGTAGAGAGCAGAAAAGAAAGAAGAGAAAGCAGGGAATGGAGAAGATAGCAAGAGCAGAGGAGGTGAAAGCAGAGGAAACAGCAGAGATTATGAGGAGCAGAGATCTAATACTAGAGGAGAGAGCAAAAGAGAGAGATCTGGGGAGAAATCCCAGGACAGCAGAGAGCTAGAGAGAGAAGAGAACCGAGGAGAGAATTAGGAGAGAAGACACATGAATGGCGCTGCAGACAATCACTGGGCCTCCCCTCTAATAGCGCTTATTCCTCATTATGTGGGCATGTGAGTGCCAGTCCCAGGGCAAGGTAATGTATTTTGTGCCCCTAAACCTGTGGACCTCACGGAGTCCTGTATTGACCTTCCAAGCTCATGCATTGTATCTTAAGAACATACTGATGTAATTATAGTTTGACCTTTGAGCTATTTTCTGTTTTTTTTTCTAAAATCAGTTCTAAATTTTTTTAAATTAAAAGTTGTACGTTGTTATTTTTTTTCTACTTTAATTTTGGTGACATTTTTGTGGGTTTCTTTTTTATGCAGCTATATTATTCCTCTCCCCCTAAATCTATCCCAATCCCTAACTCATTATCTCTTAACCTGGGCCTAATCTACTCCTAACCTCAGTCCTAACCTTAACCCTGGTTAGGGCTGGAAAATTATGTGACGCTTGAGATGATCGAATCTTTTGAAATTCAAATTTTCCAGCTTAAGCGAATTTTTCCCAAAAATTTGATATGGGGCAAATTTATTTGCAGTTTCAGCAACTGCCCTGAAAAGACGCGCAACACTCTGAGGTCTCCTAGGACTGTATCAAACATTTTCCAAGCTCTTTAATGCAAACACCAAAGCATTAGTAATGTCGCAGCGATCTCAGCATATATGGTTATGAGTAAACAGTTTTTTTCTGTACCATTTATTCGAGTATTTGGGGGGGTTTCTCCCTATTTCTATTGCTAATCTCTGCCTTGTGATGTCCTCTCATTAAACAGATGCTCAGAATGGCTGCTGCTTTGCATTCCCTGCCTCAGCTTTTATACTGGCTATAATAAGCTGTGCTGTACTATGTGATATACAGGTCCTTCTCAAAAAATTAGCATATAGTGTTAAATTTCATTATTTACCATAATGTAATGATTACAATTAAACTTTCATATATTATAGATTCATTATCCACCAACTGAAATTTGTCAGGTCTTTTATTGTTTTAATACTGATGATTTTGGCATACAACTCCTGATAACCCAAAAAACCTGTCTCAATAAATTAGCATATTTCACCCATCCAATCAAATAAAAGTGTTTTTTAATAACAAACAAAAAAACCATCAAATAATAATGTTCAGTTATGCACTGAATACTTGGTCGGGAATCCTTTGGCAGAAATGACTGCTTCAATGCGGCGTGGCATGGAGGCAATCAGCCTGTGACACTGCTGAGATGTTATGGAGGCCCAGGATGCTTCAATAGCGGCCTTAAGCTCATCCAGAGTGTTGGGTCTTGCGTCTCTCAACTTTCTCTTCACAATATCCCACAGATTCTCTATGGGGTTCAGGTCAGGAGAGTTGGCAGGCCAATTGAGCACAGTAATACCATGGTCAGTAAACCATTTACCAGTGGTTTTGGCACTGTGAGCAGGTGCCAGGTCGTGCTGAAAAATGAAATCTTCATCTCCATAAAGCATTTCAGCCGATGGAAGCATGAAGTGCTCCAAAATCTCCTGATAGCTAGCTGCATTGACCCTGCCCTTGATGAAACACAGTGGACCAACACCAGCAGCTGACATGGCACCCCACACCATCACTGACTGTGGGTACTTGACACTGGACTTCAGGCATTTTGGCATTTCCTTCTCCCCAGTCTTCCTCCAGACTCTGGCACCTTGATTTCCGAATGACATGCAAAATTTGCTTTCATCAGAAAAAAGTACTTGGGACCACTTAGCAACAGTCCAGTGCTGCTTCTCTGTAGCCCAGGTCAGGCGCCTCTGCCGCTGTTTATGGTTCAAAAGTGGCTTTACCTGGGGAATGCGGCACCTGTAGCCCATTTCCTGCACACGCCTGTGCACGGTGGCTCTGGATGTTTCCACACCAGACTCAGTCCACTGCTTCCTCAGGTTCCCCAAGGTCTGGAATCGGTCCTTCTCCACAATCTTCCTCAGGGTCCGGTCTCCTCTTCTCGTTGTACAGCGTTTTCTGCCACATTGTTTCCTTCCAACAGACTTACCATTGAGGTGCCTTGATACAGCACTCTGGGAACAGCCTATTTGTTGAGAAATTTCTTTCTGGGTCTTACCCTCTTGCTTGAGGGTGTCAATGATGGCCTTCTTGACATCTGTCAGGTCGCTAGTCTTACCCATGATGGGGGTTTTGAGTAATGAACCAGGCAGGGAGTTTATAAAAGCCTCAGGTATCTTTTGCATGTGTTTAGGGTTAATTAGTTGATTCAGAAGATTAGGGTAATAGGTCGTTTAGAGAACCTTTTCTTGATATGCTAATTTATTGAGACAGGTTTTTTGGGTTATCAGGAGTTGTATGCCAAAATCATCAGTATTAAAACAATAAAAGACCTGACAAATTTCAGTTGGTGGATAATGAATCTATAATATATGAAAGTTTAATTGTAATCATTACATTATGGTAAATAATGAAATTTAACACTATATGCTAATTTTTTGAGAAGGACCTGTATGTGATAGCTGCACGTCATAATTTCAGGCAGGTTCCCCAGCCAGTCTCTGTCTCTCGTCTCACAAAATTACAGGTGGGAGGATAATCAGGGGGCTATGGGAGAGCTCAGAGACGCCTTTGTCATCTCATTCGCTACCTACAGAGCATAAATCAGCAACTTGTATGAGTAATGCACAATATTATATAAATTACTAGAAAAAGTCCAGAAAATACTCAATTAGCAAGGACAATACTAGAGGGTTAAACACCATTATGACATATCTCATGTTGGAGACCGGTGTGGAAAAACCATATCATTAAAGTTACAAGTAAATAACAAACTTTATTAGGAATCATTAAAAATCAATAAAAAGTACATACACAACCAATAGTGGCATCAATAACCGCGGCTAAGGTCATAATATCAATATATCATGAGCAAACCTAGAGACAAGACACAGGACAAGATACAAAACAAGGGACAAGATACAAAATGATGATGATCACTGAAAAGTCAAAAAGTGTCACCATATAGTGCCGTCCATAGGAGAATAGTCATATAAATAGTGATATGTAACTACTATAGATAATTCATTATATGAGGCAAATGCAATATCGGAAATACCCTGTGTGTAGGGGATGTGGGAGGCATCGTAATGTATTCTAAGGGGGGCTGTAGGGAATTATACTGTGTGTGGGCTGCTGTGGGGGACATCATAATGTATATGGGGTGGACTTTAGGGGCATCATAATGTGTAGGGGATGTGGGAGGCATTGTACTCTGTCTAAGGGGGGCTGTGGGAGGCATTGCACTGTGTCTAAGCCAGGGGGGCTGCGGGAGCATCATACTGTAAGGTCGGGCTATTGTGGGCATCATACTGTGTCTAAGGGGGGCTGTAGGAGGCATTGTACTGTGTCTAAGGGGGTCTGTGGGACCATCATACTGTAAGGCCGGGCCATTTTGGGCATCATACTGTGTGTAGGGGATGTGGGAGGCATTGCACTGTGTCTAAGGGGGGCTGTGGGACCATCATACTGTAAGGCTGGGCCATTGTGGGCATCATACTGTGTTTAAGGGGGGCTGTGGGAGTGTCATACTCTAAGACTGGACAATTGTGGGCATCATACTGTGTCTAAGGGGGGCTGTGGGAGTGTCATACTGTAAGGCCGGGCCATTGTGGGCATCATACTGTGTCTAAGGGGAGCTGTGGGAGCGTCATACTGTAAGGCCGGGCCATTGAGGGCATCATACTGTTGTGAATTCTGTTGTCAAACTCCCTCCTGTGGTCGTGAATGGTACTTCGGCGAGTTCTGTCTATGGGCTCCCTCTGGTGGCTATGAGTGAAGCTGCTGCTTCTGAGGTTCCTTACACAGGTGACATGGTTTACCCTTTGGTTGGCTGCTCTATTTAACTCCTCTCAGATCGTTACTCCATGCCAGCTGTCAATGTTTTTGCATTTGTTCAGTTCGCTCCTGGATCTCTCTGGTGACCTGTCTTCTCCTGCAGAAGCTAAGTTCCTGAGAGTCATTATTTGTTCACTGTTTTCTTGTCCAGCTGGTTTTCATGATTTTGTCTTGCTAGCTGGAAGCTCTGGGATGCAGAGTGGCCCCTCCGCACCGTGAGTCGGTGCGGAGGTCTTTTTTGCACACTCTGTGTGGTCTTTTGTAGGTTTTTGTGCTGATCGCAAAGTTACCTTTCCTATCCTCTGTCTATGTAGTAAGTCTGGCCTCCCTTTGCTGAAACCTGTTTCATTTCTGCGTTTGTGACTTTCATCTTTACTCACAGTCATTATATGTGGGGGGCTTCCTTTACCTTTGGGGAATTTCTCTGAGGCAAGGTAGGCTTTATTTTCTATCTCTAGGGCTAGCTAGTCCTTAGGCTGTGACGAGGCGCCTAGGGAGCGTCAGGAGCGCTCCACGGCTATTTTTAGTGTGTGCGATAGGATTAGGGCTTGCGGTCAGCAGAGCTCCCACATCCCAGAGCTTGTCCTGTATGAGTTTAACTATCAGGTCGGGTGCTCCTAACCACCAGGTCATAACACATACTGTGTGTAGGGGATGTGGGAGGCATCATACTGTGTCTAAGGGGGGCTGTGGAAGCGTCATACTGTAAGGCCAGGCCATTGAGGGCATCATACTGTGTGTAGGGGATGTGGCAGGCATCATACTGTGTCTAAGAGGGGCTGTGGGAGCGTCATACTGTAAGGCCGGGCCATTGTGGGCCTCATACTGTGTGTAGGGGATGTGGGAGGCATCATACTGTGTCTAAGGGGGGCTGTGGGAGCGTCATACTGTAAGGCCAGGCCATTGTGGGCATCATACTGTGTGTAGGGGATGTGGGAGGCATCATACTGTGTCTAAGGGGGGCTGTGGGAGCGTCATACTGTAAGGCCAGGCCATTGAGGGCATCATACTGTGTGTAGGGGATGTGGGAGGCATCATACTGTGTCTAAGGGGGGCTGTGGGAGCGTCATACTGTAAGGCCGGGCCATTGCGGGCATCATACTGTGTGTAGGGGATGTGGGAGGCATCATACTGTGTCTAAGGGGGGCTGTGGGAGCGTCATACTGTAAGGCTAGGCCATTGTGGGCATCATACTGTGTGTAGGGGATGTGGGAGGCATCATACTGTGTCTAAAGGGGGCTGTGGGAGCGTCATACTGTAAGGCCGGGCCATTGTGGGCATCATACTGTGTGTAGGCGATGTGGGAGGCATCATACTGTGTCTAAGGGGGGCTGTGGGAGCGTCATACTGTAAGGCCGGGCCATTGTGGGCATCATACTGTGTGTAGAGGATGTGGGAGGCATCATACTGTGTCTAAGGGGGGGCTGTGGGAGCGTCATACTGTAAGGCCGGGCCATTGTGGGCATCATAATGTGTGCAGGCGATGTGGGAGGCATCATACTGTGTCTAAGGGGGGCTGTGGAAGCGTCATACTGTAAGGCCGGGCCATTGTGGGCATCATACTGTGTGTAGGGGATGTGGGAGGCATTGCACTGTGTCTAAAGGGGGCTGTGGGACCATCATACTGTAAGGCCGGGCCATTGAGGACATCATACTATGTGTAGGGGATGTGGGAGGCATCATACTGTGTCTAAGGGGGGCTGTGGGAGTGTCATACTGTAAGGCTGGGCCATTGTGGGCATCATACTGTGTCTAAGGGGGGCTGTGGGAGTGTCATACTGTAAGGCCGGACCATTGTGGGCATCATACTGTGTCTAAGGGGAGCTGTGGGAGCGTCATACTGTAAGGCCGGGCCATTGAGGGCATCATACTGTGTGTAGGGGATGTTGGAGGCATCATACTGTGTCTAAGGGGGGCTGTGGAAGCGTCATACTGTAAGGCCAGGCCATTGAGGGCATCATACTGTGTGTAGGGGATGTGGGTGGCATCATACTGTGTCTAAGGGGGGCTGTGGGAGCGTCATACTGTAAGGCCAGGCCATTGAGGGCATCATACTGTGTGTAGGGGATGTTGGAGGCATCATACTGTGTCTAAGGGGGGCTGTGGGAGCGTCATACTGTAAGGCCAGGCCATTGAGGGCATCATACTGTGTGTAGGGGATGTGGGTGGCATCATACTGTGTCTAAGGGGGGCTGTGGGAGTGTCATACTGTAAGGCCGGGCCATTGTGGGCATCATACTGTGTGTAGGGGATGTGGGAGGCATCATACTGTGTCTAAGGGGGGCTGTGGGAGCGTCATACTGTAAGGCTAGGCCATTGTGGGCATCATACTGTGTGTAGGGGATGTGGGAGGCATCATACTGTGTCTAAGGGGGGGCTGTGGGAGCGTCATACTGTAAGGCCGGGCCATTGTGAGCATCATACTGTGTGTAGGCGATGTGGGAGGCATCATACTGTGTCTAAGGGGGGCTGTTGAAGCGTCATACTGTAAGGCCGGGCCATTGTGGGCATCATACTGTGTCTAAGGGGAGCTGTGGGAGCGTCATACTGTAAGGCCGGGCCATTGTGGGCATCATACTGTGTCTAATGGGGGGTTGTGGGACCATAATACTATAAGGCCGGGCCATTGTGGGCATCATACTGTGTGTAGGCGATGTGGGAGGCATCATACTGTGACTAAGGGGGGCTGTGGGAGCGTCATACTATAAGATCGGGCCATTGTGGGCATCATACTGTGTGTAGGGGATGTGGGAGGCATTGTACTGTGTCGAAGGGGGGCTGTGGGAGCGTCATACTGTAAGGCCGGGCCATTGTGGGCATCATACTGTGTCTAAGGGGGGCTGTGGGAGCGTCATACTGTAAGGCCGGGCCATTGTGGGCATCATACTGTGTCTAAGGGGGGCTGTGGGAGCGTCATACTGTAAGGCCGGGCCATTGAGGGCATCATACTGTGTCTAAGGGGGGCTGTGGGAGCGTCATACTGTAAGGCCGGGCCATTGTGGGCATCATACTGTGTCTAAGGGGGGCTGTGGGAGCGTCATACTGTAAGGCCGGGCCATTGTGGGCATCATACTGTGTCTAAGGGGGGCTGTGGGAGCGTCATACTGTAAGGCCGGGCCATTGAGGGCATCATACTGTGTCTAAGGGGGGCTGTGGGAGCGTCATACTGTAAGGCCGGGCCATTGTGGGCATCATACTGTGTCTAAGGGGGGCTGTGGGAGCGTCATACTGTAAGGCCGGGCCATTGAGGGCATCATACTGTGTCTAAGGGGGGCTGTGGGAGCGTCATACTGTAAGGCCGTGCCATTGATTGAGGGCATCATACTTTGCGTGGTGGGCACTGTTGGGGCCATGAAAGGGGTATTGTACTGTGTGGGAACACTAATAGGCTTTACAAGGAGCACATTTCTGCCTCCGTGCGAGGATAGGGAAGAGGCTCAGCATAACACACATATTGCCGTGTTGTGTTTCGCAGTGTTTTTGCCTCTTTGGTAACGTTAATAAATCGGGCGGTACGGCCAGTAAGTTTGTGCGCTCCGCCATACTGTACACACCGTATCTTCTACCTGTTCTTGTTACAATGTATCACCGGCTCATCCTCCTAGTGATGTCACTAGTCGCGATCATGGGTGTCGTACCGGTTCGCCGTTTTCGTGTTTTGTATGTGATCAGGCGGGGTGAGGAGGGGGATTGGAGGACATAGAGGGGGGGGGGATTTTTTCGAGTCCTTGTAAAAGTTCCACGCAAACATTCAGTCTGTCAGTGACAGCTGCAAGGTTCCGGCCAGTTTTCTTTAGATAACAATACAGAACCTCCGGGAACTTCATCGAGGTGATCGGGCTGTCAAGGATGAAAAGGCTGAAAACGGCAAAAGAGACTCTGTGATTTTACCATAATCGTGTATTGTTGTTATTACTGGAATTTCTGCAGATGAACGAGGGGATTAACCCTTTATAGGCTCCTGGGCTGCAGTTACAATAGTAATCAGATTGGCAGAGAGGAGATGAGCGATCGCACAGAACTGCTTCATCCGGGGACATTTATTATACAAAATGCATCAGAAATTATTACCAGCCTCAATCGACAAGTGGGTGGAGCTTCCTGCAAAAGGGGCGTGGTTTATGATGCATGAAATTTCTGACATAAGTCGTAATTTTTAAATCTGGACTAAATCTTATATGTTAATTCATAAAGAACCCAAGATACAATATACAAGACAACTAGACACTTAATAACCATATATCGCAACATAAATCCCCGCAATTAGAGAAAATTGCTGAAGGAATAAGAGATTCTAGCTAAATATTAAAATAATATTTTCTGATTCATAAACAATAAATTCATAAATAGAAACAACAATTAAAGGGATAGGGACCTCCAAAGAGGGAGACACTCAGTAGGGCGCAGTCACCTTATAGTAATGCCAAGGAAATAAACATTTTTTTGGCTAAAAATCAGTATAAAGCTCAACACCATAGAAAAATGATATAAAGTTATCTGGAGGTGACCCTGTTATCGTCAATAGAGAAATATTAATAAGGTGCAGGTGCTATGGTCTATCAACCAATCATGGCTCTCCGTAAAACAATCACAGGGTTAATCTTGAAATGTAGCAGGCATATACCTGAATTCATAATTCCATGAATAGTGGATGTGGAATGTGGAATCTACAGTAATATCATAATATGAGGATAGAATAAATGTTACATTACCAGAAGAAAGACCAAAGGGGCCGCCACTGGTTTTAGCTTACACAGACTGATGTAAAATACTCACCAAATACTGAAGATATGAACATGGCCTTAAGGAGAAGTTATCATCAGAATATGACCCATCGATTAAATCAGGCTTTTGTATTAAATGTATTTTTTTAAAAAGATTTTGGGAATTTTTTTCCTTTAATTTCAAAATCAAAAAAGTAGACATCTTGCAGTTCTCACTCCGACCACTGGACTGTTATAGACACCAACTTCCTGTTGCTTCAGGAAATCAACATGCACATTAGCCACAATGAAAAGACTCAGAACCTATGATGTAGATTGCTGCATCTAATGCGTATGTGCAATATGTCATTGAGGTAAGGAAGTGGATGGAGGTGAGCTGTGACATCACCTATGGTGAATGGTTAATCCTGTGTTATCTACTGTATATAGAGGTGTTATCAGTCATTGTACAGGAGGAGGAGGAGGTGAGCTGTGATATCACCTATTGTGAATGGTGGATCCTGTGTTATCTACTGTATATAGAGGTATTATCAGTCATTGTACAGGAGGAGGAGGTGAGCTGTGACATCACCTATTGTGAATGGTGGATCCTGTGTTATCTACTGTATATAGAGGTGTTATCAGTCATTGTACAGGAGGAGGAGGAGGTGAGCTGTGATATCACCTATTGTGAATGGTGGATCCTGTGTTATCTACTGTATATAGAGGTGTTATCAGTCATTGTACAGGAGGAGGAGGAGGTGAGCTGTGATATCACCTATTGTGAATGGTGGATCCTGTGTTATCTACTGTATATAGAGGTATTATCAGTCATTGTACAGGAGGAGGAGGTGAGCTGTGACATCACCTATTGTGAATGGTGGATCCTGTGTTATCTACTGTATATAGAGGTGTTATCAGTCATTGTACAGGAGGAGGAGGAGGTGAGCTGTGATATCACCTATTGTGAATGGTGGATCCTGTGTTATCTACTGTATATAGAGGTGTTATCAGTCATTGTACAGGAGGAGGAGGTGAGCTGTGACATCACCTATTGTGAATGGTGGATCCTGTGTTATCTACTGTATATAGAGGTGTTATCAGTCATTGTACAGGAGGAGGAGGAGGTGAGCTGTGATATCACCTATTGTGAATGGTGGATCCTGTGTTATCTACTGTATATAGAGGTGTTATCAGTCATTGTGCAGGAGGAGGAGGAGGTGAGCTGTGACATCACCTATTGTGAATGGTGGATCCTGTGTTATCTACTGTATATAGAGGTGTTATCAGTCATTGTACAGGAGGAGGAGGAGGTGAGCTGTGATATCACCTATTGTGAATGGTGGATCCTGTGTTATCTACTGTATATAGAGGTGTTATCAGTCATTGTGCAGGAGGAGGAGGAGGTGAGCTGTGATATCACCTATTGTGAATGATGAATCCTGTGTTATCTACTGTATATAGAGGTGTTATCAGTCATTGTACAGGAGGAGGAGGTGAGCTGTGATATCACCTACTGTGAATGGTGGATCCTGTGTTATCTACTGTATATAGAGGTGTTATCAGTCATTGTACAAGAGGAGGAGGAGAGCTGTGACATCACCTATTGTGTATGGTGGATCCTGTGTTATCTACTGTATATAGAGGTGTTATCAGTCATTGTACAGGAGGAGGAGGTGAGCTGCGACATCACCTATTGTGAATGGTGGATCCTGTGTTATCTACTGTATATAGAGGTGTTATCAGTCATTGTACAGGAGGAGGAGGAGGTGAGCTGTGACATCACCTATTGTGAATCATGGATCCTGTGTTATCTACTGTATATAGAGGTGTTATCAGTCATTGTACAGGAGGAGGAGGTGAGCTGTGACATCACCTATTGTGAATGGTGGATCCTGTGTTATCTACTGTATATAGAGGTGTTATCCGTCATTGTACAGGGGGAGGAGGTGAGCTGTGACATCACCTATTGTGAATCGTGGATCCTGTGTTATCTACTGTGTATAGAGGTGTTATCTGTCATTGTACAGGAGGAGGAGGTGAGCTGTGATATCACCTATAGTGAATGGTGGATCCTGTGTTGTCTACTGTATATAGAGGTGTTATCAGTCATTGTACAGGAGGAGGAGGTTAGCTGTGATATCACCTACTGTGAATGGTGGATCCTGTGTTATCTACTGTATATAGAGGTGTTATCAGTCATTGTACAGGGGGAGGAGGTGAGCTGTGACATCACCTATTGTGAATGATGTATCCTGTATTATCTACTGTATATAGAGGTGTTATCAGTCATTGTACAGGAGAAGGAGGTGAGCTGTGACATCACCTATTGTGAATGGTGAATCCTGTGTTATCTACTGTATATAGAGGTGTTATCAGTCATTGTACAGGAGGAGGAGGTGAGCTGTGACATCACCTATTGTGAATGGTGGATCCTGTGTTATCTACTGTATATAGAGGTGTTATCAGTCATTGTACAGGAGGAGGTGAGCTGTGACATCACCTATTGTGAATGGTGGATCCTGTGTTATCTACTGTATATAGAGGTGTTATCAGTCATTGTACAGGAGGAGGAGGTGAGCTGTGACATCACCTACTGTGAATGGTGGATCCTGTGTTATCTACTGTATATAGAGGTGTTATCAGTCATTGTACAGGAGGAGGAGGTGAGCTGTGATATCACCTACTGTGAATGGTGGATCCTGTGTTATCTACTGTATATAGAGGTGTTATCACTCATTGTACAGGGGGAGGAGGTGAGCTGTGACATCACCTATTGTGAATGATGGATCCTGTATTATCTACTGTATGAGGTGTTATCAGTCATTGTACAGGAGGAGGAGGTGAGCTGTGACATCACCTATTGTGAATGGTGGATCCTGTGTTATCAGCTGTACATAGAGGTGTTATCAGTCATTGTACAGGAGGAGGTGAGCTGTGATATCACCTATTGTGAATGGTGGATCCTGTGTTATTAGCTGTATAGTGAGGTGTTATCAGTCAATGTAATCCTGCCACTGATAATACGGATCCTGCTGAAAACTCTGAAAGAACAAGAAGTATGAGACTAAATAAGCCCCATTGGCTAAAGGGAGAATTGGAAGATTACTATTTCTTTTTATTTTAGTAAAGATTGTGATGTGAAGAAAAAAAAATTGCCAAAACTTTAAAAAAAAATATAGGGGTTCTTGTGGAGAGAGCCAATTCAGCATAAGGAGACCTATAAGCCATGCAGTGCTCTCCTGGGTCACTAGTGTCATCTCTTGGATGTAGTAATAGAAAATGTTAATATTAACCCTTAATTGAGACGTGCCAGATCACTGAGAAGCCAAACCAGATGCTTCAATGGCAGACACATGTTTCGGTCTGTTTGTGTCTCATCAGTGCAAAGAAAGGAGCTCTGTTGTGGCTTCTTCTTTGCAATGATGAGGAGCAAACGATTTCAAACATGTATCCGTAAACAGAGTGTCTGGTTTGGCTTCTCATCCTAAGTCATGTGGCAAGGCCCTTCAGGCTAAGTTCACACCTTGCGTTTTTTAGCGTTGATGCCTTTTTTTTATGCAAATTTTCAGCTGCATTCCACAGTACCTCCAAAGTCTATGAAATTTCAGAAATCTCATGCACGTGGGTTGTTTTTTTTTTTGCCCTTAGTATTTTGTGCAAATCATTTCTTCAATCGTTTTCTCAGCAAATTTTTAGCGATTTTCACCCATTCAAAGCAATGGGTGGTGCAAAAAAATGCAGAAAAAATGCAGTTGTCAGTTTTTGCTGCGCTTTTGGTGCCAGAAGCTGATGAAGTAGAATCAGATTTTTTGTTATGCACTAAATTTTATCTTTATGCATGAGAGACAATGTTCCCAGACAAAAACGCAGGGAAAAAGGGAAAAAAGCATCAAAAACGTGCAAAAAATGCAACAAAAACTAAGCAAAATCAGTTTCTTTGCAACAAGTTTCTTACTGCCAAGAGACCAGGTTCTGCCTGAGAAAAAAATGCATAAAAAATGCAACATGGTTAAAGGGTTGATATTGGCTTTTCAGATTGCTACCCCCAATAGGTGGCAGTAGCCTTCCTGTCCTCCTCTCTGAAGAAGACATTTGCATGTGAAAACTACACGTAACACAAAAACCTTATTCAAAGAATAGGTCATTTTGTTTATTACAGTTTCCCTTTTATAAGAGGTCTACCATCCTTGTAATATTTTTGGATCAGTGTTTGGTTGTTTTCCTGCAGTCCCATGAAAAACCAATCATCACATATTGTGGCAAAAATCCATCTTTGCTCCGCGTGGGTGGTCCACATCTACACTGTTGTCGGCGGAACAGGTTCCGCATGGGTGGACCACATCTCCACTGTTATCAGCGGAGCAGGTTCCGCGTGGGTGGTCGACATCTACACTGTTGTCGGCGGCACAGGTTCCGCATGGGTGGTCCACATCTACACTGTTATCGGCAGAGCAGGTTCCGCATGGGTGGTCCACATCTACACTGTTGTTGGCGGAACAGGTTCCGCATGGGTGGTCCACATCTACACTGTTGTTGGCGGAACAGGTTCCGCATGGGTGGTCCACATCTACACTGTTATCGGCAGAGCAGGTTCCACGTGGGTGGTCCACATCTACACTGTTATCGGCGGAGCAGGTTCCCGTGGGTGGTCCACATCTACACTGTTATCGGTGGAGCAAGTTCCATGTGGAAGGTCCACATCTACACTGTTATCGGCGGAGCAGGTTCCGCGTGGGTGGTACACATATACACTGTTATCTGCGGAGCAGTTTCCCATGGGTGGTCCACATCTACACTGTTATCGGCGGAGCAGGTTCCACGTGGAAGATCCACATCTACCCTGTTATTGGCGGAGCAGGTTCCACGTGGAAGGTCCACATCTACACTGTTATCGGCGGAGCAGGTTCCACGTGGAAGGTCCACATCTACCCTGTTATTGGCGGAGCAGGTTCCACGTGGAAGGTCCACATCTACACTGTTATCGGCGGAGCAGGTTCCACGTGGAAGGTCCACATCTACACGGTTATCGGCGGAGCAGGTTCCACGTGGGTGGTCCACATCTACACTGTTATCGGCGGAGCAGGTTCCGCGTGGGTCGTCCACATATACACTGTTATCGGCAGAGCAGGTTCCGCGTGGGTCGTCCACATATACACTGTTATCGGCAGAGCAGGTTCCGCATGGGTGGTCCACATCTACACTGTTATTGGCGGAGCAGGTTCCACGTGGAAGGTCCACATCTACACTGTTATTGGCGGAGCAGGTTCCATGTGGAAGGGCCACATCTACACTGTTATTTGCGGAGCAGGTTCCACGTGGAAGGTCCACATCTACACTGTTATCGGCGGAGCAGGTTCCCGTGGGCGGTCCACATCTACACTGTTATTTGCGGAGCAGGTTCCACGTGGAAGGTCCACATCTACACTGTTATCGGCGGAGCAGGTTCCCGTGGGCGGTCCACATCTACACTGTTATCGGCGGAGCAGGTTCCACGTGGAAGGTCCACATCTTCACTGTTATCGGCGGAGCAGGTTTCACGTGGAAGGTCCACATCTACACTGTTATCGGCGGAGCAGTGTTGTGAATTCTGTGATCAAGCTCCCTCCTGTGGTCACAAGTGGTACTGCGGCTTCTGAGTTTCCTTCCTCAGGTGATGAGGTTAAGTCGTTAGGTGCTGCGCTATTTAACTCCACCTAGTGCTTTGATCCTGGCCTCCAGTCAATGTTCTAGTATTGGTCTTGCTTCTTCCTGGATCGTTCCTGTGGCCTGTCTGCTCAGCATAAGCTAAGTTCTGCTTGTGTTACTTTTGTTGCTATATTTTCTGTCCAGCTTGCTTTAATTTGTTTTTCTTGCTTGCTGGAAGCTCTGAGACGCAGAGGGAGCACCTCCGTACCGTTAGTCGGTGCGGAGGGTCTTTTTGCCCCTCTGCGTGGTTGTTTGTAGGTTTTTGTGTTGACCGCAAAGCTATCTTTCCTATCCTCGGTCTATTCAGTAAGTCGGGCCTCGCTTTGCTAAATCTATTTCATCTCTGTGTTTGTACTTTCATCTTTACTCACAGTCATTATATGTGGGGGGCTGCCTTTTCCTTTGGGGAATTTCTCTGAGGCAAGGTAGGCTTATTTTCTATCTTCAGGCTAGCTAGTTTCTCAGGCTGTGCCGAGTTGCATAGGGAGCGTTAGGCGCAATCCACGGCTACCTCTAGTGTGGTGTGATAAGATTAGGGATTGCGGTCAGCAGAGTTCCCACGTCTCAGAGCTCGTCCTATGTTTTTTGCTTATTGTCAGGTCACTTTGTGTGCTCTGAACTTCAAGGTCCATTGTGGTTCTGAATTACCTATTCATAACAGAGCAGGTTCCCGTGGGTGGTCCACATCTACACTATTATCGGTGGAGCAGGTTCTCGTGGGTGGTCCACATCTACACTGTTATCGGCGGAGCAGGTTCCACGTGGAAGGTCCACATCTACACTGTTATCGGCGGAGCAGGTTCCGCGTGGGTGGTCCACATCTACACTGTTATCAGCGGAGCAGGTTCCCGTGGGTGGTCCACATCTACACTGTTATCGATGGAGCAGGTTCCACGTGGAAGGTCCACATCTACACTGTTATCGGCGGAGCAGGTTCCGCGTGGGTGGTCCACATCTACACTGTTATCGGCGTTTCTCACTTACTGAGCCAAAGGCAATGGAAATTTTTATCGTTTGCTGTGGAAACTTTTCCAGGTTATTCCTTTCCAGGTAGTTTGCCACTTTTCAGTAATTCAGAAGGAAACATCTACACAATAGAAGATCTGTTCCTGCTGAATGCAAGATGAGGTTATCTGATCCATAAAGGAGTTTATTGTGATGCTTAAACATTCATAATTTACAGGACTCAAAAACACTGGTAGTGCCAAAGCGACGAGCGTCCCTCAAATGTCACCAGGGATAAGAATATTAGTCACCGTATAGATGTGCCAAGAACATCGGAGGTGACAATGGCTGGCAAGTCATTGTATCTTGCGGCATAAGATGCACCAGATGGATGGAATGCATTCTCTGGCGTTAGTCCGGGGGAAGGTGGAAATCACTACACATATGAGACCTGAGGATGTAAACACAGGGTGTCCCTGCGTCACTGACACAACCTTACGGCTCACATGGTCCTGCTACAGACAACACTTGTTCTAAGGATTAAGCCTCAATCCCAAGAGCGCTCCGGCATTGTACCCAGCGCAGGAGATCCAGGGACAGCCATTGAACCTTACACCTAAAGGATAGACTCAACATGAGAAAGAACTGTACAAGTGTGACTTGTGACATTAGAAAAGACTGTCCAAACCAGACGTATAACATGAGAGCGGACTGTTCAAACCAGACCTGGGACATGAGATAGGACTGTTGTGTACCTGTCTCAGATAGGCTTTGTTTCTCTCATCTTGGTCCGATAAATTCTGTAGTGCTCCAAGTCGGGCTTTGTAGATGGTCCGGCGTGATCCTATCTGATGATCTGCGCAGGCTTATATAAGACCTACCAAGACAGACACCTGTGTCTTGATATTAGAAGTCCAGCATTCTTAAGACTTTCAGTTTGTCAGAGCATTGCATCTGTCTGTGACTTCCAGTAACTCTGCTACCTGTCTGCGGCATCCAGGACGTCTCCTGTTTGGCTGCAGAGCTCTGTTACCTGTCTGCAGTCTCCAGTACGTCACCTGTCTGAATGCGGCTTCCAGTAGCCCTGCTACCTGTCTGTGGTCTCCAGTACGTCACCTGTCTGAATGCGGCTTCCAGTAGCCCTGCTACCTGTCTGTGGTCTCCAGGATGTCACCTGTCTGCATACGGCTTCCAGTAGCCCTGCTACCTGTCTGTGGTCTTCAGGATGTCACCTGCCTGCATTCGGTTTCCAGTAGCCTTGCTACCTGTCTGTGGTCTCCAGGATGTCACCTGCCTGCATTGGCTTCCAGTAGCCCTGCTACCTGTCTGAGGTCTCCATGACGTCACCTTTCTGCATGCGGCTTCTAGTAGCCCTGATACCTGTCTGTGGTACTAAACTTTGTGATCATCCCCTGACTATTGCCTCCATTGATGGACAACTTCTGACGGAGCCTGATCGATTTGTCATGCTGCCAGTAACGCTGTGGGTCAGAGTCCTGCATTCTGAAAAAATGTTATTCTAGGTGCTAAACAGATCCGTGAATTCTGTTCTCCTGGGCCTTCAATGGTTGTGTCTTCACGCGCCAGCTGTGAACTGCTTCACCAGTCAGGTACTTCACTGCGGACCACATTGTGCTTCCAACCGCCTGGCCAAGGTCACGCCCATGATTCCACTTTCTGTGCCTTCAAATCTTGCTTTCCTTCCCGTCCATTATTACGACCTTATGAATATCCTGTTGATCCTCTACCTGGTACTTCACTTCCCTGGGGTCGAGTGTATCCGCTATCTCTGCCTGTTATGCTGGCCATGTCTGAATACATTCAAAAAGACTTGGCCAAAGGGTTCATCCATAAATTCTCTTTTCCAGCTGGTGCCAGCTTTTTCTTCGTGTCTAAGAAAGATGGTTCCAAGCTTCTTCTTCGTGTCTAAGAAAGATGGTTCCCTACGTCCATACATTGACTATCGAGGGACTAAAAAGGAAGCTAATACTAGAGTCTGCTGTGTCACCGTTCTAGCTTTTGAAAAAAGCGTTTGCGAGAGCTCCAGTTCTGCACCACCCAGATCCCAACAAGCAGTTTCTCTTGAAAGTACAGTAGATGCCTCTTCAATCAGTGGTGGTCCGGTTCTCCTGCCAATAACTTCCTTGAGTCGTCTTTTTTGTGTTTTTTTTTAATCCAAACTGTTATCGCTGGCCGAGCAAAGCTGTACCATTAGAGATCGTGAGCTTCTGTCCGTTAAAATGGAGCTTGAAGAATAGCGATATCTACTGGAAGGCGCCAACTCTCCGTAAATAATATACATGAACCATAAGAATCTGACCTTGCTGCAGTCCACCCAGACATTGAATCCTCATTAGGCCAGTTGGACATTCTTCTTCGCCGCTTTTAACTTCGAATTACACTACTGTCCTGCAGAGAAGAATGTCAGAGTAGATCCCTGTCTCTGCCCTTTGATGACACGAATCTAAGTTGGCTGGTCATATTGGCATTCGCAAGTCCACTGAGCTGATTTCTTGCCACTTCTGGTGGCCTTCGCTAGTCAAGGATGCCCGGGACTTCGAATTACACTACTGTCCTGTGGAGAAGAATGTCAGAGTACCGTAGATCCCTGTCTCGGCCCTTTGATGTATCCGATACCGTGGAGGAGTCTCAGCACATTATTGACCCGGCCAGGATCATTGAAGTAGTCCCTGTCCTTTTTAAAGACATTACTTTGGGCAAAACCTTTGTCCTTATTGCTAGGAGGGTGAGAATTCTGTCCTGGGGACACGAATCTAAGTTGGCTGGTCATATAGGCATTCGCAAGGAAAAAGCCAAGAAAGTACAGAATTCCATGGAGAGCAAAGACCCTACAAAAACACTATGTCAGAAATAGATCTTCCAGAGACAAGTCTCTTGCCGGCATCCCCCAACCTCTGCCAGTTCCTTCCACTCTCTGGCAACATATTGCTATGGACTTCATCACAGACCTGCCTCTCTCCGAGAGTTGCGACACCGTCTGGGTTGTGGTGGATCGGTTATCTAAGATGGCCTACTTCCTGGCCAGTCTTTGCTCCGCACCTAAACTCTTCCAGCATGTACGTCATCTCCATAGTTTTCCTCACCACATAATCTCTGATCATGGAGTTCAGTTCAGTTCACTTCAAGATTCTGGAGAGCCCCATGGAAGCTGCTGAATGTACAGCTGGATTTTTCCTTTGCTTACCATCCATAGACCAATGGGCAAGTGGAAAGACTTAATCAAATTCTCGAAAACAACCTTCGCGACCTTATGTTTGCCCGTCAAGATGACTGAGTACAACTGCTCCCCATGTTGGGGTGTCCTCTGGAGCATCTCCATTCTTCGTTGTATACTCCCAACATCCTCATCAAGTGTGCCGACCGTCTAACTCAGAAGATGGATATCCCAAAAATGTACTGATCCCTGCAAGGAGTGATTGACGACCGCATCGTGTGACCATCACATGACAGACAACCGCGATAGTCACAAGCCCCCAGCACAGATATTGGGAAACACTGGTCTTATTTTTTAATATCTACGGATCTAGAGCGTGGACAAGAGGCCTGAAAATCGATTATATGTGCCCCACGGATGGTGTAGGATCATAAAACCGGAATTGTCGCTGTCGAGAATTCTGCCTTCAAATAAACATTCACAATCAGCTAAAGCCAATGAAAATACTAAATATCTCGTGTTAGAAAATGATTGTCCAGAAACAATACAGACACATAAAACATGGTGGTTACATACTTTCCAGGTTCATGGTTTCTATTCTGACTGGGTGCCATATTTTAACCCTGTTAAAATCTCTGGTTTTCTCAAGGAGGGAGAAGAGAAGATAAAGAACCGCCATGTGCTGCTCACCGCTTGTTACCTCTAGGCTCGGCACCCATTGGTGAGCAGGACCTCCATACAAGTGACCGGAGAATGCTGGCATGTGCGGCCGCCTCTCCATGCTCAGCAGCACAAGGCAAGGCTCCATTCTTCCAAGTGATATTCAGTAATGGCAGAGTTACTGTATCTTCTGTGTAATCTTCGTTACATAGTAACTAGATTATGACTAAGATTACACAGAAGATACAGTAACTCTGGCATCTTCTCTCCTGATAACCTCACGGTCAGTGTGTCAATCTGTATCAAAATGTACATCTGTCTGATGATTACACAAACCTGGGGATTTGCTGGAAGTTCCCTATTAGTAATATTTCTCAACATTTTAGTCGCTTTATTCTTGGATTTGCTTTCTTTTATCACATTTATTACAGCTGTGATCTATTCTTTAAATCTTTTAATGGCATCGCTCATATCTGCTGCCTGCACAGTTCTCCATTGGAGTCTATGGGAGCAAAGGGAAAAAAAACAAGAAAGCATAGACTTCAATGGAGAGCAAACAAAGTCACTGGGAACATCCAACACCTGTATAATGGAAACCCACAAGACCCATCATATACTGGGAATACCCAAAAACCTGCCATAGACCATAAATATCCCACAAAAGCTGCCTAAACACCCTACAAAACCCTCCTTATTCCGGGAACTCCTCACAAGACCTGCCCCATGCCAGGAACACCCCACAAGACCTGCCCCATGCCAGGAACACCCCACAAGACCTGCCCCATGCCAGGAACACCCCACAAGACCTGCCCCATGCCAGGAACACCCCACAAGACCTGCCCCATGCCAGGAACACCCCACAAGACCTGCCCCATGCGAGGAACACCCCACAAGACCTGCCCCATGCCAGGTACACCCCACAAGACCTGCCCCATGCGAGGAACACCCCACAAGACCTGCACCATGCCAGGTACACCCCACAAGACCTGCCCCATGCGAGGAACACCCCACAAGACCTGCACCATGCCAGGTACACCCCACAAGACCTGCCTCATGCCAGGAACACCCCACAAGATCTGCTGCATGCCAGGAACACCCCACCTGCCGTATAATGAGAGCACCACAAAAGATTTACCATATACCATTAATATCCCAGAAGACCTGCCATATACCAGGAATACTCAGCGAGACTTGTCATACACCCAAAGCATCCTCAAGACCAGCCATTAATGGAGAACACTGCACCAGACCGACACCTGACAAAATCTTCCGTATAGAGTAAGCACCCTAAAAGACCCACCATATGGCAGAACAACCCCACAAGATTATCCGCATTCTGTACACACCCCACATGACTACCTGCATACTGGAAACATGCCCCATCAACATCTCCCCCTATGATCAGTTGTCTTCAAAGAATATTGTCTGTGACACACTGGTGCAGTTCAGACAATAATATACCTGGCTGCGATTTTTGCTGCCTGCAGTTTGAACAGTATGAATCTAATAAGAGGTTCCCTTTAAGAACAACCATTCCAAAGTTAGGGCAGGTGGACAGTGTAGAAGGGGGCCGACACCTAGAGAACCCCTCTTTAACTAGAGAAGCGAGCATCTCCTAAAGTTGACCTATTACCAATTTTTTCATGTTGAACTGGATACAGGATGTAACAGCGGCTGCAGAACAGAACATTTTTTTTTGCCCCTCCATTGTGGAGATATTAGTAATCAAAGTATTTGACTCATAATTAATTCATTCTTATTAAGTGTAAGTGGACTTTACCAGGTAGATCTGTTGTGAATTCTGTTGTCGAACTTCCTCCTGTGGTCGTGAATGGTACTTCGGTGAGTTCTGTCTATGGGCTCCCTCTGGTGGCTATGAGTGAAGCTGCTGCTTCTGAGGTTCCTTACACAGGTGACGTGGGTTATCCGTTGGTTGGCTGCTCTATTTAACTCCTCTCAGATCGTTACTCCATGCCAGCTGTTAATGTTTTTGCATTGGTTCAGTTCGCTCCTGGATCTCTCTGGTGACCTGCCTTCTCCTGCAGAAGCTAAGTTCCTTATTGTCTTATTTTGTTCTCTGTTTTCTTGTCCAGCTGGTTATCATGATTTTGTCTTGCTAGCTGGAAGCTCTGGGTTGCAGAGTGGCCCCTCCGCACCGTGAGTCGGTGCGGAGGTCTTTTTTGCACACTCTGCGTGGTCTTTTGTAGGTTTTGTGCTGATTGCAAAGTTACCTTTCCTATCCTCTGTCTATTTAGTAAGTCTGGCCTCCCTTTGCTGAAACCTGTTTCATTTCTGCGTTTGTGACTTTCATCTTTACTCACAGTCAATATATGTGGGGGGCTTCCTTTACCTTTGGGGAATTTCTCTGAGGCAAGGTAGGCTTTATTTTCTATCTCTAGGGCTAGATAGTTCTTAGGCTGTGACGAGGCGCCTAGGTCTGGTCAGGAGCCCTCCACGGCTATTTCTAGTGTGTGTGATAGGATTAGGGCTTGCGGTCAGCAGAGCTCCCACATCCCAGAGCTCGTCCTGTATGAGGTTTAACTATCAGGTCATTCCGGGTGCTCCTAACCACCAGGTCATAACATAGATCTCATTGAGGGGGGGTGTTTTTCTCCCTGTATGATGCTGACCAATCATAGTCATTAGCAGCAGCCAACACACAAGAGAAAAAAACGCGCCCCCATCATAGATTAGAACAGGTTTCTTAGTGTGTAAGATGTATTGATACAGCTCTGATCTCCTGGTCTAACCTCCTGCATCACAGTGATTACTGCATTACCTTTACACTGACACTATATACAGAGCTCCTGTGTATATTTGTTGTGAATTATGTGGCCAAGCTCCCTCCTGTGGTCGTGAGTGGTAATTCGGCTGGTTCTGTCTATGAGCTTCCTTTGGTGGATGAGAGTGGTACTGCGGCTTCTGAGTTTCCTTCCTCAGGTGATGAGGTTAAGTCGTTAGGTGCTGCTCTATTTAACTCCACCTAGTGCTTTGATCCTGGCCTCCAGTCAATGTTCTAGTATTGGTCTTGCTTCCTCCTGGATCGTTCCTGTGGCCTGTCTATCCTGCATAAGCTACGTTTTGCTTGTGTTATTTTTGTTTGCTATTTTTTCTGTCCAGCTTGCTATATTGGTTTTTCTTGCTTGCTGGAAGCTCTGGGACGCAGAGGGAGCACCTCCGTACCGTTAGTCGGTGCGGAGGGTCTTTTTGCCCCCTCTGCGTGGTTGTTTGTAGGGTTTTGTGTTGACCGCAAAGCAATCTTTCCTATCTTCGGTCTGTTCGGTAAGTTGGGCCTCACTTTGCTAAATCTATTTCATCTCTGCGTTTGTATTTTCATCTCAACTCACAGTCATTATATGTGGGGGGCTGCCTTTTCCTTTGGGGTATTTCTCTGAGGCAAGGTAGGCTTATTTTTCTTTCTTAGGGCTAGCTAGTTTCTCAGGCTGTGCTCGAGGCGCATAGGACTGATCAGGAGCGCTCCACGGCTACCTCTAGTGTGGTGTGATAGGATTAGGGATTGCGGTCAGCAGAGTTCCCACGTCTCAGAGCTCGTCCTATGTTTTTGGTAATTGTCAGGTCACTTTGTGTGCTCTGAACTTCAAGGTCCATTGTGGTTCTGAATTACCTGTTCATAACATATATTATCACTGGTGATCACTGTATTACCTGTACACTGACACTATATACAGAGCTCCTGTATATAATGTCATTGGTGATCCCTGTATTACCTGTACACTATACACTATATACAGAGCTCCTGTGTATATTATCACTGTATTACCTGTACACTGACACTATATACAGAGCTCCTGTGTATATTATCACTGGTGATCACTGTATTACCTGTACACTGACACTATATACATAGCTCCTGTGTATAATGTCATTGGTGATCCCTGTATTACCTGTACACTGACACTATATACAGAGCTCCTGTGTATAATGTCCCTGGTGATCACTGTATTACCTGTACACTGACACTATATACAGAGCTCCTGTGTATAATGTCACCAGTGATCATTGTATTACCTGTACACTGACACTATATACAGAGCTCCTGTGTATAATGTCATTGGTGATCCCTGTATTACCTTTACACTGACACTATATACAGAGCTCCTGTGTATAATATCACTGGTGATCACTGTATTACCTGTACACTGACACTGTATACAGAGCTCCTGTGTATAGTATCACTGGTGATCATTGTATTACCTGTACACTATACACTCTATACAGAGGTTCTGTGTATAATGTTACTGGTGATCACTGTATTACCTGTACACTGACACTATATACAGAGCTCCTATATATAATATCCCTGGTGATCACTGTATTACCTGCACACTGACACTATATACAGAGCTCCTGTATATAATGTCCCTGGTGATCACTGTATTATCTGGACACTGACACTGCATACTAATTACAGATCTCCTGTGTATAATGGCACTTATGGTGATATTAGTATTGTGTTTTTTTATTAATGATCAGTTTTGTAGCATTTATTCACTATGTGGTGGTAATATGTGGTCCGACCTTGGTGTGACGGTATTTGTTCCTTGTATGTGCTATTATTTGGTCACTATGTGGTGGTAATATGGTGTCTGGTCATGGTGTGGTGGTATTTGTCCCTTGTACGTGGTATTATTGGTCATTTAAAAAAATGAAAAATAAATAAAAATATACCTAAATTGTATTGGATGTTTTAACAAATGTTTAATAGGATAGAGTAGTGTAGAGCCCGGCCAAAAGAGTCTACCTTGTCTTGGTGGCAGATTAAAAAAATCTTTTGGCCAAAACAAGAGCTGCCGGCTATATGTGTGATCTGGTGATGGAAACTGTTAATGTGTGATTGGTGAGAAGTGGAGTTTTTCCACGAGAGAGCGGTGGGGCTGTGGACAGTTTGGGGGTGGAGGCGAGGCTGGGCTGGAGCCTGGGCAGAGTCTCAAGAGGGCCCTAAAAATTTAGCCAGTATGGGGCCCCGAAATTCCTAGTGGCATCTCTGTGTGCAGGATCACTGCCTCTGAATAGAAACAAGAAATCTTCTCATTCACTGACAGCAAACAAATATCTTGAAAATGGACAAGAAACACAAAAGCTTTTGGAAAGTTGTAGAATTTTGGATTATATGGTAGTAGAACTTTACTTATATAAGCCCCTGAATTGTGGTCTGTAGTCGTTACTTTTCAGAAGTCTGACAAAGCGGAGTGACCACCCAACTTTCCTAGACTCCTGATGGTAAATGTACCAACTTATATAGTGACTGACCCCAATCCTAGCAGAGGGCAGCCATATTAGTGGTCACCCAGCTTTTCCAGAAACACATATAACTGAGAGGTTGGACACAACTGTTCTATCTAGAGGGCGACTCACACTTTGGACTGGAACCTGAGGGAGTTTGGAGGAGACGCCATAGAGCTGTGTAATGTGGAGCCAGATCCTGCGCGGTGGGATCCTCTCCCCATGACTGATGTCTTTATTAGGGGGGATCATCTATCATGTGCCAGGTGTCTTTGATCTGCCAGTAAGTAAGGCACATGCCAAGAGAAGACCTGGCAGGAGATGATAGCCTGTCCTCAGCTTTATCATAGCTGGTCCTCAGCTTTATCGTGGGATTCCAATGTTCTCCATGAAAAGGAATGTTGGCCTCATCGCCTGACAAGATGTAGGGAAAGGTGTGTGTTATGTAAGGGCTGATAATAACACGATGAAAGGGCCTCAAGCTCCCACGTCCACATCTGAGACTCACCAGAAGACGAAAACAGAAGGATCCTCCACGATCCACGCCGCGCCTTATCCAAGTGGACATTTAACGAGGCGCAACTGTCAGTTCTGGCAGAAAAAAGGGTCAATGTTTGGCTTTCGGAGAAGCTGAGAGCGTCCTATAGAGCAGAACGCAACAGGAAGAAGAGATAGTCCTGTTGTCTTTGGACGCCAAAGACGTTTCAATAATCCTGGAATTAGCCGTTGACGTAGATGAAGACAATTAGTATCTTCAGGACAGACAGAAGAATGAACCCCAGACATCGCTGATGAAACCATGGCCGACACTATGGGACAGGCCCCCACCTTTCTTCTATAGGGAGACTTTATCCTACAATTTGGGCCATAAAGGCTCCTTATCAGGGCTGAATGTTGTTGTGTCACAAAAAAAACACTTTGCATGGATTTTGTCATGGACCCAAAGGCCATTGTCATAATAAAACTGGAAAGCTCCAAGCTGCGGCCACACAGTCAAAGGCTGGAGAAGATTTCTCTGCCCAGGAACTAAGTCCTGATGATCAGCTGGATCAAGAAAAATTAGAGGGAGGAACAGAAAAGAAAAACGAGGGAAAAACAAAGAGGAAATGGAGAAGAAGAAGGGGAAGAAACAAATAGGCAAGAGGAAGGAAGAGAATGAAAAAGTCTCTCCTCCTTCACATACTCTATGTGGAAGAGGCAGGAGAAGAGGGGAAGACAGAGAGGATGAGAAAGAAGGAGGAAGGTGAAAAGAAGAAAGAAAAATAATGTGAAAGAAAGAGAAGAGGAAAATGGAAGGGAAAGAGAAATGGGCTACATACAATTAAAAGCTAAATGTACTTGACTCACCCTCCCCAGGTCCAGTGCTGAGTCTCTGCCTCTGACCCTAGTGTTGGGTATTTTCTACAACACTGTGGTCTGTTTGACAGCGCTGCAGCCGATCAGTGAGTTCAGCAGCTTTGTCTGAACTGACGGCACAAACCTCTCAGAGCCGCTGAACTCACTGATTGGCTGCAGGACATCTCCTGCAGACAATAACAGACATCGGGAGGAGAGGCGGACACTCTGCACTGGACCTGGGAGGAGAGGCTGCACTGGACCTGGGAGGAGAGGCTGCACTGGACCTGGGAGGGGGAGGCTGCACTGGACCTGGGAGGGGGAGGCTGCCCTGGACCAGGGAGGGGAGGCTGCACTGGACCTGGGAGGGGGAGGTTGCACCGGACCTGGGAGGGGAGGCTGCACTGAACCTGGGAGGGGATGCTGCACTGGACCTGGGAGGGGGAGTAAAGAAGGGTTTGTATTTTTAAAAACAAACTGCAGCTAGGGTCAGGGCCGGTGTTAGACAAAGTGGGGCCCTAGGCAAAAGTTTAAAGTGGGGCCCCAAATGCTAACATGCTGCACCATCACAAAGAAGCATTTTGGTTGTATTTACGTACGCTAAGTTCAGGCCGTTAAAAGAGTGTGATCGACAATATTAAAGTTGTTCGACGCTTGTTTCCTGGCCTCTTTACCCTGGCTGAGGAACAATAATGGAGACGGAGACAGAACAATCACAATTAGATCAATCTGTCCCCATACAGTATCATCTTATCAGCAGCACATCTACAGTTTACACCGGCGATGTGCTGCTGAGAACAAGGATTTCTGTTCTTTCATAAACAATCCAATCACTCAATGAATAAGCAGCATTTTCTTGTTTAGTATAATGCACCCCATAGTCCTCCATATAGTATAATGCGCCCTATAGTCCTCCATATAGTATAATGCACTCCAAAGTCCTCCATATGGTATAATGCACTCCCCATAGTCCTCCATATAGTATAATGCGCCCTATAGTCCTCCATATAGTATAATGCACTCCAAAGTCCTCCATATAGTATAATGCACTCCATAGTCCTCCATATGGTATAATACACCCCATAGTCCTCCACATAGTATAACGCACCCAATAGTCTAGTCTTCCATACAGTATAATGCACCCCATAGTCCTCCATATAGTATAATGCACTCCAAAGTCCTCCATATAGTATAATGCACTCCATAGTCCTCCATATGGTATAATACACCCCATAGTCCTCCACATAGTATAACGCACCCAATAGTCCAGTCTTCCATACAGTATAATGCACCCCATAGTCCTCCATATAGTATAATGCACTCCAAAGTTCTCCATATAGTATAATGCACCCCATAGTCCTCCATATGGTATAATACACTCCCCATAGTCCTCCACATAGTATAATGCACTTCCCATAGTCCTCAATATACTATATGTATCCCAGAGTCATCCATATTATATAATGAACCCCCATAGTCCTCAATAAAGTATAATGCACCTCCATAGTCTTCCATATAGTACAATATGCATTCCTCATAGTATAATGCACCCCATGGTCCTTCATATCGTATAATGCATTCCCCATAGTCCTCCATACAGTACAATGCATTCCGCTTATAGTATAAAGCTCTCCCAATAGTCCTCGATAGAGTATAATGCAGCCCCCATATAGTACACATAATATAATACACTCCCCTTCTGCATTGATACAGTATAACACAGCCCCATAGTGTATAACACAGCCCCATAGAGTATAATGCGGCATCATAGAGTATAATGTAGCCCCATAGTGTATAATGCAGCCCCCATAGAGTATAATGTGGCATCATAGAGTATAATGTAGCCCCTTTAGAGTATAATCCAGCCCCATAGTGTATAATGCAGCCCCCATAGAGTATAATGTGGCATCATACAGTATAATGTAGCCCCTTTAGAGTATAATCCAGCCCCATAGTGTATAATGCAGCCCCCATAGAGTATAATGTGGCATCATACAGTATAATGTAGCCCCTTTAGAGTATAATCCAGCCCCATAGTGTATAATGCAGCCCCCATAGAGTATAATGCGGCATCATAGAGTATAATGTAGCTCCATAGTGTATAATGCAGCCCCCATAGAGTATAATGTGGCATCATACAGTATAATGTAGCCCCTTTAGAGTATAATCCAGCCCCATAGTGTATAATGCAGCCCCCATAGAGTATAATGTGACATCATAGAGTATAATGTAGCCCCTTTAGAGTATAATCCAGCCTCACAGAGTATTCTGTAGCCCCCATAAAGTACATGTAGAATAATGAACCCTATTAGCGACTCGGAGTCAGAAAGGCCCAAAAATCGTTCATATAAAAACGTAACAAAATTTATTTCACATGAAAATACATACAAAGACATAATAATACAAATGTAAAAAATAAGTAATACAACAGGAAAAAAGTGATGGCACAGGACGTCACAACAATTGCTGTCTCACATACAATAGTGTAGGGCATGGGTAAGTAAAATGACCAGATATCCCAATAAGTGAGATGTACTAGACGCCTAAGGCCACAAATGGCGTCACATAATATTAACATCCATTCAGTGGTGTCATAGTAACATTAATAAATATACTCTGCACATGTAAAATGGTGAAAAGGTATATAGCATAATTCATATTAACCCAGTACAGAGCAATACAACAAGATAGAAATGGGGAATCATCATCTTACCCATAGTAACCCATGTGAGAGAGCAAGGAAGCAGCAGGTTGGGTATTCCTGTATTATGGCCACCACGTAGTCACTGATTTAAAAATAGATAAATACATACTCACCTCTCCTCGATCCCCCGCAGCGTTGGCCTCTGCAGCGCTTCTACTGAGCAGCTCCACTACTCGGCAGAGCGTGGCACATGAGGAAGTGACGGGGCAGAGCCTGCGCTGGCATCGGGCCCCCCTGACTCACAAACCCCATAGCGGCCCCTGGCTGTGGGCCCCTGGGGGAGTTGGGGACCTAGGCAAATGCCTAGTTTGCCTGCCCCTAACGCTGACCCTGGATAGGGTAGAGGAGTTTTCGAAGCTTTAAGTTGCATTGTAGTCCGGAAAGTGACCTCCTCACGTAAACCTGCAGTACTTGTCTGTGATTGATGTCGCCTTATAACCAGAATAGAGTTCGATCCTTATTCCTATAACTACAGTAAATATTATCAATGTCCTAAATACAATGTATGTAGTAACCAGGAGCCGCTCTCATTTATCGGAGAAGCCTTACATTGTCCCTTCGTGCAGCGATTTCATCTTCTCATGTTTGTTCTTTTCAGAATTACAAAGTTACGATTTCTAACCAAACACTTGGCCGCATTCGAGATCGCGAGCGAGAATCTCGGTTTTGACGCATGAAATAAAATTGGATAATGGAAGTGTCACTTCCACCTTGTTCTCGGACATTCCTGGAAACTCCGCCATCCCGAGCGCCCGGAGACATCCACACAACACAAGGGTCGTCCGAAACCTCCCGTCAGGACAGGAACAGGTCTAGACGTGGTGGTAACCCAGGCCCGTGACTCAGCCTGCGCACAGCCAGGAGGAAAAAGGCTCAAAACAACATTTTTGGTAATGGCCCAAAGAAGAATATTGTGCAGAATCCTATGAGATATTAAATACAGATCGACCTTTCCATTAAGCAGGACGCACGCATGAAATCGTCACAGACAGTTCTTGATGGATTTGTTGGTCTGAAAGGGGGAAAAAAAAATCACTTCAAGGGCAACGCCAGCCGACATTTCTAAAGACATTTCTGGAGAGGCCGTCATCACAGAATGAAACGCTTACGATCCTTTATCTTATACATTTGGATCCCACCTCGTAGCTTGTCACCCCTTCATGCATCACACCGGTGTCCTGAGCTCCTTGTCGCCCCCTGGAGACTCATTTTGGCCTCACAGGCAGCTGTTACATTGTGTTATGTATTTTGGTGGTGGCCCCTTTAAGGTGAATTCTTATATAAATTGCCAAGCAGTATTTTCGTCTCACCTTTTCTGTATTATGTCGATTTCTTCCTGGCATCAATGAGTCACTTTCATTTCTTCTATTTGCTCAGGATTAGGATTGTTGTCTTACTACTTTAGATATTTCTGCACTTCTCTGTTTCTCGGTAATTGCACTTATCACAGGAAGTCTTAGATTATCTTCACCAGTCTGGCAGGTTCTGCACAGAACTGGTGTTACTGGGAATACTGTCATTGGAGCCAACTGGACTCAGGGCCCACAGCCGGCGCTCACTGTGAGTAGTGACTGCCTCTATGACTGACAGCCAGCGGCTGCTGGGAGAAATAAAGTTTATTTCCTCCTGGTATCGGCATTTCCAGTGGACCTTTAGAACGCTATTAAACTCCAGAATAACTCTATATCTGCAGGTTAATAGCATTTGGAGACATGACAGCTTCCCTTTAAGTAGGGACAGTGTGGCAGTTATAGCTAATAAAGGTAGACAGTGTGGCAGTTATAGCTAATAAAGGTAGACAGTGTGGCAATTAAGAACTACAACCGCTACTGTCCTCCCTTATTAGATATAAGGGCAGACATTGCGGAGAAAATATATTATAGGAGCAGACGATGTGGAGGTCATGTACCATAAGAGGGAGAGTTTGGGGTCATATTTTGTGCATGGAGCACAGTGGGGGACAATTACCTATTTTGGGGTACAATTTAGGGTAGATATTTAAATCTAGGAATATTAGAATGACACATATTTAAGGGCACCGTGTGGGGATGTGCTGCACAAGATTGGAGAAAATGGAAGTCTGCAGAGACGAGCTGTGGATGTGTAAAGTCATCATGGTGTCAGGACAAGAAACAGAACAGCTCTAATCAATGAAAATGTCACCTATAAGGTACCTGGATGTAAATGTTTATTTGTGATGCTGACTACATCGGATCAGTCCAGTGGTTCCTGTATCGTCCGCAGTCTGATGAGGCTCCCAATATCTTCTTACCATTGTTAGGGACATAGTGGAAGTTGCGGGTTCACTCTATAGAATTTTATATGGGACCGACCTGACATTGCAAATTATCTTTCTACTGAGCTTGACGATGTATTCATGTACTGATGGTGGTTGTAGTGCTGTATTCCTCTAATGATGATGATTTTTGTGATGTATTCATGTGCTGAAGAAAGTTCTGGCGATGCATTTCTGTACTGACGGTGGTTTTGATTATATATTTCTGTACTGATTGTGCTTCTGGTGATTTTTCATGAACTAATAGTGGATATGAAATTTTATTTATGTACTGATGGTGGTTCTGGGTATATATTTCTGTACTGATGGTTATTCCTGTGATGTATTCCTATACTGTTGGTGGTTCTGGTGATACAGTGGGGAAAATAAGTATTTTTATACATTGCCGATTTTGCAAGCTTTATCTGCAAAGAATGGAGAGGTCTGTAATTTTTATCGTAGGTACACTTCACCTGTGATAGACAGAAACTAAAAAAAAATTCACATTGTATGATTTTTACATAATTAATTTGCCTTTTATTGCATGAAATTAGCATTTGATCACCTACCAACCAGCAAGAATTCTGACTCTCACAGACCTGTTAGTTTTTCTTTTAGGCTATATTCACACTTTGCGGATTTCGCTGCGGATCCGCAGTGGATTTGACCGCTGCGGATCTGTAGCGGTTTCCCATGAGTTTACAGTCCAATGTAAACCTATGGGAAACAAAAATGCAGTGCACATGCTGCGGAAAAAAACGCGCGGAAACGCTGCGGATTACATTCCGCAGCATGTCACTTCTTTTCTGCGGATTTTCACCTGCTCCAATAGAAAACTGCAGATGAAAATCCGCAGAAGAAACCGCAGTAAAAAACGCGAAAAATCCGCAGTAAAAACCGCGACGGGTTTTCACTGCGGATTTTGGAATTCTGCTGCGGAAAAATCCGCAGTGGAATCTGCAAAGTGTGAACATAGCCTTAGAAGCCTCCTACTCTGCACTCATTACCTTTATTAATTGCAACTGTTTGAACTTGTTACGTGAATAAAAGAAACCTGTCCACACAATCAATCACACTCCAACCTTTGGCCAAGACCAAAAAGCTGTCTAAAGACACAAGAGACAAAATTGTAGATCTGCACAAGGTGAAAATGGAAGAAACACAAGATGACTGTCAATTTTCCTCGGTCTGGGGCTCTGTGCAAGATTTTGCCACATGGGGTCAAGGATGATTCTGAGAAAGGTCAGGAATGAGCCCTGAACTACACGAAAGGACCTGGTCATAGACTTGAAGACAGCTGGGACCACAGTCTCAAACATTACCAAAAGTAACACACCATGCCGTCATGGATTAAAATCCTGCAGGGCACACAAGGTCCCCTTGCTCATGCCAGCACATGTCCAGGCCAGTTTGAAGTTCGTTAATGACCATCTGGTTGATCCAGAGAAGGCATGAGAGAAGTCATGTGGTCAGATGAGACCAAAATAGAACTTTTTGGTGCCAACTTCATTCGATGTGTTTGGAGAAAAGGGATGAGTACAACCCCAAGAACAACTTCCCAACCATGAAGCATGGTGGGGGAAACATCATACTTTGTTTTTTTTTTCTGCAAAGGTGAAAGGACAACTGCACCATATTGAGGGAGTATGGATGGAGTCATGTATTGTGAGATTTTGGCCTACAACCTTCTTTCCTCAGTAAGAGCATTGAAGATTTGTCATAGCTGAGTCTTCCAGCATGACAATGACCCTAAACACACAGCCAGGATAGCTAAGGAGTGGCTCCGTGAGAAGAATTTCAAGGTCCTGCAGTGGCCTAGCCAGTCTCCAGACTTGAACCCATGAGAAAATATTTGGAGGGAGCAGAAACCCAATATTGCCCAGCGACAACCCTAAAACCTGAAAGATCTGGAGAGGATCTGTATGGAGGAGTGGGCCAAATCCCTGTAGCACTGTGTGCAAACTTGGTCAAGAACTACACGAAACTTCTGACCTCTGTAATTGCAAACAAAGGTTTCTGTACCAAATATTATGTTCTGTTTTTCTATTGCATCAAATATACACTATATATCATGCAATAAAATGCAAATTAATTATGTAAAAATACAATGTGATTTTCTGGACTTTTTTTAGATTCTGTCTCTCACAGTTGAAGTGTACCTCCCATACAAATTACAGAGTTCTCCATTCTTTGTAGGTGGGAAAGCTTGCAAAATCAGCAATGTATCAAATACTTATTTTCCCCACTGTATATTCATGTACTTATGGTGGTTCTGTTGATGTATCCTATAATGTTGGTGGTTCTCGTGATACAGTATATTCATATTTCTTAAGGTGTTCAGGTGATAAATCCTATACTGTTGATGGCTCTGGTGATACAGTATATTCATGCTCTTACTGTGGTTCTGGTGATGTATCCTAGACTGTTTGTGGCTGTGGTGATACAGTATATTCATGTACTAATGGTGTTCTAGTGATGTATCCTATACTGTTGGTGGTTCTGGTGATACAATATTTTCAGGTACTTATGATGTTTGGATGACGTATCTTATACTGTTGGTGGTTTTGGTGATACAGTATATTCATGTACTAATGGTGTTCTGGTGATGTATCCTATACTGTTGGTGGTTTTGGTGATACAGTATATTCATGTACTAATGGTGTTCTGGTGATGTATCCTATGCTGTTGGTGGTTCTGGTGATACAGTATATTCATGTACTTTATGGTGTTCTGGTGATGTATCCTATACAGTTGGTGGTTCTGGTGATACAGTATATTCATGTTCTTATGGTGATGTATCCTATACTGTTGGTGGTTCTGGTCATATAGTATATTCATATTTCTTAAGGTGTTCAGGTGATAAATCCTATACTGTTGATGGTTCTGGTGATACAGTATATTCATGCTCTTACTGTGGTTCTGGTGATGTATCCTAGACTGTTTGTGGCTGTGGTGATACAGTATATTCATGTACTTATGGTGTTCTAGTGATGTATCCTATACTGTTGGTGGTTCTGGTGATACAATATTTTCAGGTACTTATGGTGTTTGGGTGACGTATCTTATACTGTTGGTGGTTTTGGTGATACAGTATATTCATGTACTAATGGTGTTCTGGTGATGTATCCTATACTGTTGGTGGTTTTGGTGATACAGTATATTCATGTACTTATGGTGTTCTGGTGATGTATCCTATACTGTTGGTGGTTTTGGTGATACAGTATAACAGTATATTCATGTACTAATGGTGTTCTGGTGATGTATCCTATACTGTTGGTGGTTTTGGTGATACAGTATATTCATGTACTAATGGTGTTCTAGTGATGTATCCTATGCTGTTGGTGGTTTTGGTGATACAGTATATTCATGTACTTATGGTGTTCTGGTGATGTATCCTATACAGTTGGTGGTTCTGGTGATACAGTATATTCATGTTCTTATGGTGGTTATGGTGATGTATCCTATACTGTTGGTGGTTCTGGTCATATAGTATATTCATATTTCTTAAGGTGTTCAGGTGATAAATCCTATACTGTTGATGGCTCTGGTGATACAGTATATTCATGCTCTTACTGTGGTTCTGGTGATGTATCCTAGACTGTTTGTGGCTGTGGTGATACAGTATATTCATGTACTTATGGTGTTCTAGTGATGTATCCTATACTGTTGGTGGTTCTGGTGATACAATATTTTCAGGTACTTATGGTGTTTGGGTGACGTATCTTATACTGTTGGTGGTTTTGGTGATACAGTATATTCATGTACTAATGGTGTTCTGGTGATGTATCCTATACTGTTGGTGGTTTTGGTGATACAGTATATTCATGTACTTATGGTGTTCTGGTGATGTATCCTATACTGTTGGTGGTTTTGGTGATACAGTATAACAGAATATTCATGTACTAATGGTGTTCTGGTGATGTATCCTATACTGTTGGTGGTTTTGGTGATACAGTATATTCATGTACTTATGGTGTTCTGGTGATGTATCCTATACAGTTGGTGGTTCTGGTGATACAGTATATTCATGTTCTTATGGTGATGTATCCTATACTGTTGGTGGTTCTGGTCATATAGTATATTCATGTACTTATGGTGTTCTGGTGAGGTATCCTATATTGTTGGTGGTTCTGGTGATATAGTATATTCATGTACTTATGGTGTGCGGGTGATGTGTTCACTGAACATTGAGAGTATAAGCAGTCACATGATGACTACTCAAACCACTTAAGCTGCGCCTTGCTGAATTTTTTCCCCAGGTGCAGGAAAACCTAGATTCGCCTCTGAATATTGGGGTATTGTGACTGTAAGTGATAAGAGGCATAAGAGGGGGTTACTTTGGATATCACTAACATGGGGCATAGTGGCTGGCACTGGTAAGGGCTCTTTTATGGGGTCTCTTCAGCAGGTATGAAGTGCTGCATGATAAGATGAATACTTGTGCACCCACGGTACATATCTTGGGTTCTCGTGTTTTTATTCTCCCTTCCCGCTGACCTGTAACACAGGAGACGGATCCTGCGCTGGATGTTGGCCGATGTAAAGCAGTCGCGTGTGTTCCCCACATCCCCTTCAATTTACTTAATCCGCCTCATAGTGAAATATGGAACCAGCAGAGCTGCCGGCGCGGCTTCCTTAGTTACCCTGCTGCTAATGGGAAAAACACACATTGTGTAAAACACGTCCCAAACTTTCCGTCCCCCCGGAGCAGTCGCAGTGCTCAGATGGTTTCAGCGTCTCTTCCAAGCTCCTAATTCCATTCCTGTGGGTTTCCTTTCCGTATAACGCAGACCCCGTGGTTGTGGCACCGGCTGACGGCTCCACGACAAATGGAAAGTTCTGTGGTGCGAGCAGCTCACGTGTTTCTGTGAAAGTGATATTTCCTTTGGCTGCAGGAGAGCGACTACTGCGTGCTCACAGGACATCTGATGGGACATGTGACCCCAGAACATCATGCACGCCTGAACCCGGCAGGAATATTACTCCTCAGCTTCTACCAAACCGCGCCAACATCAGAGACATTCCATGCAAATCTCCCAAGAAATCTCTGAGACTGGCCTGTACAGTATGTCCCCTCCGCAAGGCTCAGGTCAACATTACTGTACAAACACTTACAGGGGTCCTTAAATAATAATAACAATAATAATTTTATTTCTATAGTGCCACCATATTCCGTAGCACTTTACATTTTAGAGGGGACTTGTACAGACAATAAACATTACAACAAAACAATAAAGAGAGATCAAAACAGATACCAGGAGGAATGAGGGCCCTGCTGCTCGCAAGCTACAAACTATGAGGAAAAGGGGAGACACGAGAGGTGGATGGTAACAATTGCTTTAGTTATTCGGACCGGCCATAGTGTAAGGCTCGGGTGTTCATGTAAAGCTGCATGAACCAGTTATCAGCCTAAGTATGTAACAGTACAGACACAGAGGGCTATTAACTGCATAGAGTGAATGAGAACATGATGCGAGGAACCTGATTATGGTTTAAGTTATTTTGAATGGGCCACACGGGGATAGTTAGGTTAATGCGTTGAGGCGGTAGGCCAGTCAGAAGGGCACGCTTAAAACTGTGGGGAATGGGGATTAATCGTATTAACCTGGGTAGTGCATTCCAAAGAATCGGCGCAGCACGTGTAAAGTCTTGGAGACGGGAGTGGGAGGTTCTGATTATTGGGGATGCTAACCTGAGGTCATTAGTGGAGCGGAGGGCACGGGTAGGGTGGTAGACTGAGACCAGAGAGGAGATGTAGGGTGGTGCTGAGTCATGGAGCGCTTTGTGGATGAGGATAGTAGTTTTGTACTGGATTCTGGAGTGGATGGGTAGCCAGTGTAATGACTGGCACAAGGTAGAGGCATCGGTGTAACGGTTGGTGAGGAATATGATCCTGGCAGCAGCATTCAGGACAGATTGGAGTGGGGAGAGTTTGGTAAGAGGGAGGCCGATTAGTAGAGAGTTACAATAGTCCAGACGAGAATGAATAAGTGAAACAGTGAGAGTTTTTGCAGAGTTAAAAGTAAGAAAAGGGCGAATTCTAGAAATGATTTTGAGATGCAGGTAAGAAGAGCGAGCCAGTGATCGGATGTGGGGGGTGAATGAAAGCTCGGAATCAAGGATGACCCCAAGGCAGCGGGCATGTTGCTTTGGAGTAATGGTGGAACCGCACACGGAGATGGCAATGTCAGGCAAAGGTAGGCTAGTAGAGGGAGAGAACACGAGGAGTTCAGTTTTTGACAGGTTCAGTTTCAGATAGAGGGAGGACATGATGTTAGAGACAGCGGTAAGACAATCACTGGTGTTTTCTAAAAAGGTCAGTGTGACAACAGGAGAAGAAGTGTATAATTGGGTGTCGTCAGCATAGAGATGGTACTGGAAACCAAATCTACTGATTGTTTGTCCAATAGGGGCAGTATACAACGAGAAGAGGAGGGGGCCTAGGACTGATCCTTGAGGAACCCCAACAGTAAGGGGACGGTGAGAGGAGGAGGAACCAGCAAAACATACAGTGAAGGAGCGGTCAGAGAGATAGGAGGAGAACCAGGAGAGAACGGTGTCCTTGAGGCCGATGGAGCGGAGCATAGTGAGGAGGAGCTGATGATCCACAGTGTCGAATGCTGCGGAGAGATCCAAAAGAATTAGCATGGAGTAGTGATTAGATTTAGCTGTTAGTAGGTCATTAGAGACTTTAGTGAGGGCAGTTTCAGTAGAGTGTAAAGAGCGGAAACCAGATTGAAGAGGGTCGAGAAGAGAGTTATCTGAGAGATAGCGGGTAAGACGGGAGTGGACCAGGCGCTCGAGGAGTTTAGAGATGAAGGGAAGATTAGAGACACGTCTATAGTTAGCGGCACAGTTTTGGTTGAAGGATGGTTTTATAGTAATGGAAGTATGATGGCATGCTTAAATGAGGAGGGAAAAATACCGGAAGAGAGAGAGGTTGAATATTTTTGTTAGGTGAGAGGTGACAGCTGAGGAAAGGGACAGGAGGAGATGTGACGGAATGGGGTCACTGGTACAAGTGGTCGGGCGAGAAGATGCAAGGAGCCTGATTACTTCTTCTGTAACTGGTTCAAAGTCAGAGAGTGACCTAGATGTATTAGGGGAGGGAGGACAGTGCATGGTATGAAGAGATTGGGAGATGATTTCCTGTCGAATGTCATCACTTTTTTCTTTGAAGTAATTGGCCAGATTGTCAGCGCGGAGATCTGTGGTTGGGGCCTGCTCTCTTGGGTTGAGTAGTGAATGAAAAGTGTCAAAAAGACATTTAGGGTTATTGGATAGTGAGGTGATGATTTCCAGAGGCCTCTGGCGCTCAGGGACTGCCCAAGTTGGGATCTTGGGGTGGGTCTGCATCTTTTGAATTCTATCAGGATCCCCTCGAAGTTTTGGGACTTGGCTTGGTGCTGCTTCCATGGGAAACTGTGTGAGGGACAATCTGAAGTGTAGGAGCTCTGAGGACAGCAACTGTCCCCGGGAGCATTGTGGTACCTTGCTGGAAAACATGGACCACTTCCTGCTCCATTGTCCCTTCAGAACAGAGGTGTACAACAGGGTGGGCGCCTTCATTGGCTGGTCTTGGCTGGCCGGTCTCTCCTATGCAGAATGGGCCTATGGAGCATTCGGAGACCTTGGTGGACGGGACCGCTGCACCTTATTTCTAGTTAGCGCAGTGGTTAGGTATCACACGTGGAACGCACGGTGCTTAGCATCGACGCAACGAAGAATCCTCCCAGTGGACGATGTGTTTAGGACCATACTCGGTGACCTGGTGAAGGTGCACTCTCTGGAGTATGGGAGACTGGGCGCACGGAGGGCCGCTCTCCTATGGAGGGGCTTTCCTTTTAGTGTGCCCTAGTCTGGTCATCTCCTTTCCTGGTGGTGGGCTACTGCTGACACTGTAGATTTTTGTTTTGTTTGATCATTATACAGTGATGTAGGGCTGCAGGCGCCGAACTTGGGCTTCGTGATTTGTGGTTTTTGTAGTGTGTGCTGCTTTATATATTGTTATATATTGCATAGAGGGATAAAGATTTGGGTGTAGGTGTTAGATTGGGTGATGGGAAAAGGGGGGAGGTGGGATTATCTTGTGGGTCTATAGGTACTGTCACACTAGACGATATCGCTAGTGATCCGTGACGTTGCAGCGTCCTCGCTAGCGATATCGTCCAGTGTGACAGGCAGCAGCGATCAGGATCCTGCTGTGATATCGCTGGTCGGGGAAGAAAGTCCAGAACTTTATTTCGTCGCTGGACTCCCTGCAGACATCGCTGAATCGGCGTGTGTGACACCGATTCAGCGATGTCTTTGCTGGTAACCAGGGTAAACATCGGGTAACTAAGCGCAGGGCCGCGCTTAGTAACCCGATGTTTACCCTGGTTACCATCCTAAAAGTAAAAAAACAAACACTACATACTTACCTACAGCCGTCTGTCCTCCAGCGCTGTGCTCTGCACTCCTCCTGCTCTGGCTGTGAGCGTCGGTCAGCCGGAAAGCAGAGCGGTGACGTCACCGCTCTGCTTTCTGGCTGCCCGGCGCTCACAGCCAGACCAGAGAAGCAGAGCGCCGAGGACAGACAGCGGAAGGTAAGTATGTAGCGTTTGTTTTTTTACTTTTTAGGATGGTAACCAGGATAAACATCGGGTTACTAAGCGCGGCCCTGCGCTTAGTTACCCGATGTTTACCCTGGTTACCGGGGACCTCGGGATCGTTGGTCGCTGGAGAGCGGTCTGTGTGACAGCTCTCCAGCGACCAAACAGCGACGCTGCAGCGATCCGGATCGTTGTCGGTATCGCTGCAGCGTCGCTATGTGTGACGGTACCTTATGGGACACTGGGGTGGTTGGAGGAAAAACTGGCACTGCCTGATCTGGCCTATGGATGTTGGAAATGGACTGAGGCATGAGACACAGGACCAGCTCTCAGGTCAGTGCGGGGGGTTAGGAATGGTGGGCTTGAGTGTGGGGTGGTGGATAGTTTAGTCTTGTATATATTTGTATAGTTTGTGGTTATTATTTTCTTTGGTGATCGAACCAGAAAGATCAGTACAGGATCAGTAATGTAATGTATGTACACAGTGACTGCACCAGCAGAATAGTGAGTGCAGCTCTGGGGTATAATACAGGATGTAACTCAGGATCAGTAATGTAATGTATGTACACAGTGACTGCACCAGCAGAATAGTGAGTGCAGCTCTGGGGTATAATACAGGATGTAACTCAGGATCAGTAATGTAATGTATGTACACAGTGACTGCACCAGCAGAATAGTGAGTGCAGCTCTGGAGTATAATACAGGATGTAACTCAGGATTAGTAATGTAATGTATGTACACAGTGACTGCACCAGCAGAATAGTGAGTGCAGCTCTGGAGTATAATACAGGATGTAACTCAGGATTAGTAATGTAATGTATGTACACAGTGACTGCACCAGCAGAATAGTGAGTGCAGCTCTGGAGTATAATACAGGATGTAACTCAGGATTAGTAATGTAATGTATGTACACAGTGATTGCACCAGCAGAATAGTGAGTGCAGCTCTGGAGTATAATACAGGAGGTAACTCAGGATCAGTAATGTAATGTATGTACACAGTGACTGCACCAGCAGAATAGAGAGTGCAGCTCTGGAGTATAATACAGGATGTAACTCAGGATTAGTAATGTAATGTATGTACACAGTGATTGCACCAGCAGAATAGTGAGTGCAGCTCTGGAGTATAATACAGGATGTAACTCAGGATTAGTAATGTAATGTATGTACACAGTGATTGCACCAGCAGAATAGTGAGTGCAGCTCTGGAGTATAATACAGGAGGTAACTCAGGATCAGTAATGTAATGTATGTACACAGTGACTGCACCAGCAGAATAGCGAGTTCATCTCTGGGGTATAATACAGGAGGTAACTCAGGATCAGTAATGTAATGTATGTACACAGTGACTGCACCAGCAGAATAGTGAGTGCAGCTCTGGAGTATAATACAGGATGTAACTCAGGATTAGTAATGTAATGTATGTACACAGTGATTGCACCAGCAGAATAGTGAGTGCAGCTCTGGAGTATAATACAGGAGGTAACTCAGGATCAGTAATGTAATGTATGTACACAGTGACTGCACCAGCAGAATAGAGAGTGCAGCTCTGGAGTATAATACAGGATGTAACTCAGGATCAGTAATGTAATGTATGTACACAGTGACTGCACCAGCAGAATAGTGAGTGCAGCTCTGGAGTATAATACAGGATGTAACTCAGGATCAGTAATGTAATGTATGTACACAGTGACTGCACCAGCAGAATAGTGAGTGCAGCTCTGGAGTATAATACAGGATGTAACTCAGGATTAGTAATGTAATGTATGTACACAGTGACTGCACCAGCAGAATAGTGAGTGCAGCTCTGGAGTATAATACAGGATGTAACTCAGGATTAGTAATGTAATGTATGTACACAGTGATTGCACCAGCAGAATAGTGAGTGCAGCTCTGGAGTATAATACAGGAGGTAACTCAGGATCAGTAATGTAATGTATGTACACAGTGACTGCACCAGCAGAATAGAGAGTGCAGCTCTGGAGTATAATACAGGATGTAACTCAGGATCAGTAATGTAATGTATGTACACAGTGACTGCACCAGCAGAATAGTGAGTGCAGCTCTGGAGTATAATACAGGATGTAACTCAGGATCAGTAATGTAATGTATGTACACAGTGACTGCACCAGCAGAATAGTGAGTGCAGCTCTGGGGTATAATACAGGATGTAACTCAGGATCAGTAATGTAATGTATGTACACAGTGACTGCACCAGCAGAATAGTGAGTGCAGCTCTGGTGTACAATACAGGATGTAACTCAGTATCAGTAATGTAATGTGTGTACACAGTGACTGCACCAGCAGAATAGTGAGTGCAGCTCTGGAGTATAATACAGGATGTAACTCAGGATCAGTAATGTAATGTATGTGCACAGTGACTGCACCAGCAGAATAGTGAGTGCAGCTCTCGGGTATAATACAGGATGTAACTCAGGATCAGTAATGTAATTTATGTACACAGTGACTGCACCAGCAGAATAGTGAGTGCAGCTCTGGAGTATAATACAGGATGTAACTCAGGATCAGTAATGTAATGTATGTAGTAACTCAGGATCAGTAATATAATGTATGTACACAGTGACTGCACCAGCAGAATAGTGAGTGCAGCTCTGGAGTATAATACAGGAGGTAACTCAGGATCAGTAATGTAATGTATGTACACAGTGACTGCACCAGCAGAATAGAGAGTGCAGCTCTGGAGTATAATACAGGAGGTAACTCAGGATCAGTAATGTAATGTATGTACACAGTGACTGCACCAGCAGAATAGTGAGTGCAGCTCTGGAGTATAATACAGGAGGTAACTCAGGATCAGTAATGTAATGTCTGTACACAGTGACTGCATCAGCAGAATAGTGAGTGCAGCTCTGGAGTATAATACAGGAGGTAACTCAGGATCAGTAATGTAATGTCTGTACACAGTGACTGCACCAGCAGAATAGTGAGTGCAGCTCTGGGGTATAATACAGGATGTAGCTCAGGATCAGTAATGTAATGTCTGTACACAGTGACTGCACCAGCAGAATAGTGAGTGCAGCTCTGGGGTATAATACAGGAGGTAACTCGGGATCAGTAATGTAATGTATGTACACAGTGACTGCACCAGCAGAATAGTGAGTGCAGCTCTGGAGTATAATACAGGAGGTAACTCAGGATCAGTAATGTAATGTCTGTACACAGTGACTGCACCAGCAGAATAGTGAGTGCAGCTCTGGGGTATAATACAGGATGTAACTCAGGATCAGTAATGTAATGTATGTACACAGTGACTGCACCAGCAGAATAGTGAGTGCAGCTCTGGAGTGTCATACAGGAGGTAACTTAGGATCAGTAATGTAATGTATGTACACAGTGACTGCACCAGCAGAATAGTGAGCGCTGCTCTGGAGTATAATATAGGCTGTAATATAATACTTCCTATGGATTTTCAGGATTGTGTGAACGTCCTGTGTTGTTTTGATTTCCAGTGTAAATGTTCTCCCAACTTCCCAAGTGATATTGATCTGAGCCGTGAGAAGCCGGGACTGTGAGATGTTCCGGGTTACGGAATGTTTGTGTTCGGCTGTTAATGATGATCATTTCGGCTGATAGCGGCGTGGACCAATGGTGTCCTGGGATCCTCTGTACATGACCTGCTGCTCTGGTTTTCTGCTGCTTTCTGTGTGATTAGCTGAGAGATGACATTATTCTTTATGATTTACATGATGTAGGACGCTCATGGATGCCGCAGTCTAATGACGAGTGCGGTTTTATTCCTGCGTCCATGACACAGGTAACTAATAATGAAACAATCAGATACATAGCAGCAAATGGTCAGCTCAGAACAGGGGGTCCTATCAAAAATCAGAATAAAGTCCCCCCGCTGATGACATATGTGACTATAACCCCTAACTTCTGACCACTGGTGATTGTCCCTTCTGGGGAACACTGTTATTAATGGCTCAGACGAGTGTCGGATCGGTCCGTGTGCACGAAGAGTAGGACGCGGCGGCGCACAACAAATGCAAGTCTATGTGTTAGTTCACATGAATGTTTTACACACAACTGATGATTCCAGGGCGGCATGTGGATGACAACGTGGATGAAAACTTATCTGTTTTTTTCTGGTTGAAAAACAATAAACTTTGCCTAAGATACAATCCTGGTCCCCAAAGCCGATTATATGACGGGGCCCCTCCTGGGGGCCACACCTGCCAGGCATCACCTATAATACTGATGTGGCATTTAGCTGAACATGATTTTACTTCATTAAAGACGTTTCTCGTTGTCTGTAACATTTATTTTCTGTAAATGAAGTTTTAGAACTTTCTCATAGACTTTACGTTTGAGTTCCTTTGTAGTTTCAAGATCTCTGTTTGCTGTCTGTGACCCTGTACAAATCTGCTCTGCCATTCCTGATAACTGAGAGAACTGTGCAGCTGCACAAGTGTCTCCCAGTGGGACAGCCGGGAGATCAAAGGTCCTTATAAGTAGAGATGAGTGAATTTGATGGGGTCCCTGCTTATTCAGCAACTTATAGCACTTACCGAATAAGCTGTCTGATTTTTACACACCGATCTCCTTGGAAAAGCCGGCAATTCATGTGCAGTGACAGGTAAGAATAGAATAGAATATATGCATAGAATACATAGATATAGAGATGTCAGTGACACACACATATATATACAGTATTTATATTACATAGATAGATAGAAGAAAAGCCGGCAATTCATCTGCCATGTTCTGTAAAATCACTGCAGGAGCCGACAGGATAGAAGAGATGGATTACATACAGTGAATACACATAGAATAGGTAGATATACAGATGTCAGTGAAATTTTCCCATGACGCTGACGTCAGAAATGTATATAATTTATACAATGTGATTTTCTGGATTTTATTTTTGATATTCTATCTCTCAATGTTAAAATGAACTTACCCTTCAAATTATAGACTGTTCATGTCTTTGTCAGTGGGCAAACTTACAAAATCAGCAAGGGATCAAATACTTATTTCCCCCACTGTACTGTGTGTATACAGCAGAGCTGTTGTATATATACAGTCACTTGTGAAAGTTTCCACCCCATTTTACCTATTTTGTTAGTTACATAATAACTATTGTGTAAATATTCCCTTCATAAGTCCCATACTTAGTGACAGAACATCCTCTGTGTGCAATGTAAGTGTCACATGTCTATCAGTATACACACTTTACCTTTTCTGAAAGGCCACAGAGGCTGCAACACCATGAAGACCAATGAGATCTCCAAACAACACCACAAAGACCAAGGAGATCTCCAAACAACACCACAAAGATCAAGGAGATCTCCAAACAACACCACGAAGATCAAGGAGATCTCCAACCACCACCACGAAGACCAAGGAGATCTCCAAACACCACCACGAAGACCAAGGAGATCTCCAAACAACACCACAAAGATCAAGGAGATCTCCAAACAACACCACGAAGATCAAGGAGATCTCCAACCAACACCACGAAGACCAAGGAGATCTCCAAACAACACCACGAAGACCAAGGAGATCTCCAAACAACACCACAAAGATCAAGGCGATCTCCAACCACCACCACGAAGACCAAGGAGATCTCCAAACACCACCACGAAGACCAAGGAGATCTCCAAACAATACCACGAAGACCAAGGAGATCTCCAAACAACACCACGAAGATCAAGGAGATCTCCAAACAACACCACGAAGACGAAGGAGATCTCCAACCACCACCACGAAGACCAAGGAGAGCTCCAAACACCACCACGAAGACCAAGGAGATCTCCAAACAACACCACGAAAACCAAGGAGATCTCCAAACAACACCACGAAGACCAAGGAGATCTCCAAGCAACACCACAAAGATCAAGGAGGTCTCCAAACAACACCATGAAGATCAAGGAGATCTCCAAACAACACCACGAAAACCAAGGAGATCTCCAAACAACACCACGAAGACCAAGGAGATCTCCAAACAACACCACAAAGACCAAGGAGGTCTCCAAACAACACCATGAAGATCAAGGAGATCTCCAAAGACCATGAAGGTCAAGGAGATCTTCAAACAACACCACAAAGATCAAGGAGATCTCCAAGAAGTACAGGTCAAGGTTGGGTGTGGTGGGAAAAAAATCTCTCAATCTTTGATGATCCCCGGAGCGCAATCAAAACCATTATCAACAAATGGAAAGAACATGGTACCACAACAAACCTGTCAATAGAGTGTCGCCCACCAAAACTCAGCCCGGGCCATAAGGCATTAATAAGAGAGGCAGCACAGAGACCAAAGGTGACCCTAAAGGAGCTGAAGAGTTCCCAAGCAGAGACTGGAGTATCTGTCCATACAACCACAATAAGCCGAACACTGGCCTTTATGGAAGAGTGGGCAGAAAAAAAATCCTTAATTTACACACAAAAATGGTACGGCTCGTCTTGAGTTTGCCAAAAGACATGTGGGAGACCCCCCAAATGTATTGAGGAAGACCAAAATTAACTTTTTTGACCACCAAGGTAAACGCTATGTCTGGCGCAAAACCAACCCAAGCTGCTTATCCCCCATCCGGACTACTATGCGTTGCAACCTTTTATCAATTTTTCTCTGCTGTCCAAGTCCAAGGAGATTAGCTACAGCGCCATGAGTTGTAAACTTCTTGATTATGTTGGAGATGGACTTTGAACAATTTTGGTTCTCAAGTCCTTGGACTGTTCTGTTATCCTCTTTGTGTTCTCCATGCTTAGTGTGGCACACACAGACACGCAATGCAAAGATTGATTAAATTTCTTCCCTTTTTATCTGGTTTCCGTGTGATTTTCATATTACCTGCCCCTGTTACTTGCCACAGGGGAGTTTGAACGAGCATCACATGCTTGAGACAAAGTTGTTTACCCTCAATTTTGGAAATGTGTCAACAATTTTGTCCGGCCCATTTAGGGGATTTTGTGTGAAATGTCTAAATTGCCTTTTTTGTTATTTTTTTTTATGTTGTTCCAATACATACAAAGGATTAAACATGTGTATAACAAAACATGCGGAATTCAACACCTAGAATTAAGGATTTTAGAAAAGGATAAAAAGTATCCTTTTTATCCTTTATTGATATTCATTATTTAAAATAAAATAAAAACATAGAAATGTGTAAAACACTGCAGTACAGATACAGAGAAAAGGTGAGTATAATACAATATACTGCTCAGTAAGAAATACCGGTATGTTACAGATCTCATGTATGCAAACAATAATCTAACATATATATGTGATAGCTCAAGACATCTAAGCAGCAGCATGTCTTACTGTGATGACAGCATAAGAAATTCAATAATAAACTATATAACGAACTGTATACAATTGTCACAGTCTATTGCTACAGAAACAGTATAAATAACTGCAACTCACATCTGTGTTACTGGTATTAGAGTAGGAAAGATATTCCATTAAATGTAACATAGTAACATAGTAACATAGTTAGTAAGGCCGAAAAAAGACATTTGTCCATCCAGTTCAGCCTATATTCCATCATAATAAATCCCCAGATCTACGTCCTTCTACAGAACCTAATTGTATGATACAATATTGTTCTGCTCCAGGAATTTGTTTGTAATACTAAGATATATCAAATATTAATAAAAAAAAAAAACTAAAGGTAACGTTATCCGCAGTAAAGGTATCTAGGAACCCACCAGACCCGACGCGCGTTTCGCAATGAAATGCTTCATCCAGTGTAATTAGAATAATTTTCTGGGAGATCTGGAGCAATTTCAAGGGTGCCAACACTTTCGTCTATGACTGTAGACTGTGTGTGGTTATACTGTGTGCAATATCTAAATAGTACCAGATCTACATGTGTTCATAGGCCACTCCATTATTACAAAACTGGAGAAAAAGAAGCTTCAAAAAGTTCAATAAAATTACAAACTTTTATTGTGAATAAATTTAAAAAAGAGAATAAGGTTCACAAATGAGGTCACTGGCGAAATGAAGTAGTTCCAGGGCTGCCGAGAACTATTATCTCTCAATATGATATATACAGTCTTGTATCTGGGCTACTAACCAGAATCGGAATTATTTACCATATATTATTTCATGCAAAGATGGATAGAACATTGGTTATTGCAGACACCTGGGGGTAGAGGGATAAATATCAGATAAATAGCTGTCCTTATGTTTGTATCAATATTATTTCCAAATAACAGACACATAGAAATATAAACGTATCAGTTCATGTAGGTATAATGCCCCACATGTCAGATCAATATCATAGAATCAGCGCTCTGTTAGTGCATATATTGTAACAAATAGTATCCACATGCATGTATGTCACATGTAACCTGTGTGCTCATAGTAATACTTTACATAGGTCACACGTGAGGACACATTCCCTTTAATGCTTTGGTGTTCGTGCTAGAGAGTTTGCAATGAGTGGGATGCAGTCCTAGGAGACCTCAGGGTGTTACACGTCTTTCCAGAGCATTTGGAATAGTTACAGCTTTCGGTGAATCTCATTATTTAGAAAACTTTGCTGAAGCTTGAAAATTGGAAATTCAAAAGATTCAATCCTCCTTGTTGGAAATTCTGGCATTATGACATACAGTATTTATTTTCATTTCACAATTTCTCACTATTATTTCACAATTCCACAGAACTTTTTTACAGTTTGGTGATGAATGATTTCTTGCACTGTCCATCCTGAGCCTCCTGGTTCATGAATAAAATGCCAGTAGTACGGTATGGAATAACATGCGTTCAATGCCATAGGGAAAACGAAAAGGGAAAGCATTGGATGATATTAGCAGGTCTTTGGTTAGGATCTGTTACTGTGTTAATCCTGAGCCTCCTGCTTCATGAATATAATGTTATCACTGCAATATAAACTGACACATGAGCGACACCATGGGGGACAGAGCATGTTGGTGATCATGGGCTCGTCTAAAAATCCACGAGTGGGACGTCTCATTTGTTCATCCTAAGCCACCTGATTCATGAATAGAATGCCAGAACTTTAGTAAAGACCGACAGGATAGTTGGGGGTGTAATCTTGCACATCAGCACTGATTTTGGCCATTTTTCATTTCCCACGCCGTGTCCTTAAGCTGCTGACCCAGCAACTATTAGCCGTCAGCGGGGCCGCGCCAAAATCTGCGGAAGAGTAAATATTTAATGTGGCCGGGACAAATCTTCACTTCTCCTAGGATGTCTGTATACACAGCTCCACACCGCGCTCTGATGAATCACGCTCAGAGTAATGCCATTATTTAGCGGGAGTACGGCGATTGCCAGAGACGATTAATAACGGGGGATGGGCTGCAGAGAGGGTCCGCGGTCACTGCGCTGCTGCGTCCCGATTATATTTTGTGCGCTGGAGTTTTCTGAATCATAAATAAAGCGTCCAAACAAAAAAAAATGATGCGAGACGTGGAAATACCAAGCTGCGGCGTCGGCGGCATGTGGAATCATTTACGGCAAACCTGGAAATAAAATGGCGCAGGATTGATGGCGAGGATTGTGAGGTCACACCACGGATCCCATGGACACACATCGGGGTCCATTAGTTTTCCAACCAGGTTTTCCGCAGCGCCATTCCTGCTGTCAAAAGTGACAGGAACCCAAAAGCCTTAGGATTCCATGGGGAACCACCAGGGTGGGGGGGATCGGCCATGATAAACTGTGGAGAACAGCGATGGAGGTCGCTGGTACAAAACCACATGACTTCCCACCCACCCGAACACAGAAACAGTGGCGTAGGAAGGGGGGTGCGGTCCGCCCCGGGCGGCACAATGCTGGGGGCGGCCGGCGCTGCAGGAGAAGAAGATAAAAAAAAAAAAAAGACGCCCCTTTAAATCTTCGGGCGGCGCCGTCCGCCGCCACGACCAGGGCCAGCTCCCCCCACCACCGGACCCCGCCCCCCGCTCTATACTCACCTCTCCTGGTTCCTGCGGCGCCGGCAGCTGCAGCGTCCTCTGACTCTGCGACGTCTCAGAGCAGAGGGTGCGATGACGTCACTACTGTGCGCGCCGCTCTGCCTCTCTGTCCTGAGCGTCGCAGAGCCGGAGAGACGCTGACTGCACCGGACCTGCGCTGGGAACGGGAGAGGTGAGGATTTTACTTTTTTTTTTTTTTATTTATTTCTGACTGTCTGGGGATGGGGCAATGCTGGACACACTGGGGCAATACTGGAGACCATGGGGCAGATTGCTGGACACACTGGGGCAATACAGGAGACCATGGGGCAGAATGCTGGACACACTGGGGCAATACAGGAGACCATGGGGCAGATTGCTGGACACACTGGGGCAATACAGGAGACTATGGGGCAGATTGCTGGACACACTGGGGCAATACAGGAGACCATGGGGCAGATTGCTGGACACACTGGGGCAATACAGGAGACCATGGGGCAGATTGCTGGACACACTGGGGCAATACAGGAGACCATGGGGCAGATTGCTGGACACACTGGGGCAATACAGGAGACTATGGGGCAGATTGCTGGACACACTGGGGCAATACTGGAGACCATGGGGCAGAATGCTGGACACACTGGGGCAATACTGGAGACCATGGGGCAGAATGCTGGACACACTGGGGCAATACTGGAGACCATGGGGCAGAATGCTGGACACACTGGGGCAATACTGGAGACCATGGGGCAGAATGCTGGACACACTGGGGCAGTACAGGAGACTATGGGGCAGAATGCTGGACACTCTGAATACTGGAGACCATGGGGCAGATCTCAGGACACATTGAGGCAATGCTGGAGACCCTGGGGCAGACTGCTGGACATACTGGGGCAATACTGGAGACCATGGGGCAGATTGCTGGACACACCGGGGCAATACTGGAGACCATGGGGCAGAATGCTGGACACACTGGGGCAATACAGGAGACCATGGGGCAGATTGCTGGACACACTGGGGCAATACTGGAGACCATGGGGCAGAATGCTGGACACACTGGGGCAGTACAGGAGACTATGGGGCAGAATGCTGGACACACTGGGGCAATACTGGAGACCCTGGGGCAGATTGCTGGACACACTGGGGCAATACTGGAGACCCTGGGGCAGATTTCTGGACACATTGAGGCAATGCTGGAGACCCTGGGGCAGACTTCTGGACACACTGGGGCAATGCTGGACACTGGGGCAGATTGCTGGACACACTGGGGGTAATATACTGGACACACTGGGGCAATGCTGGACACTGGGGGTAATATGCTGGACACACTGGGGCAGACTGCTGGACACACTGGGGAAAGGCTGGACACTGGGGCAGATTGCTGGACACACTGAGGGCAGATTGCTGGACACACTGGGGGTAATATGCTGGACATACTGGGGCAGATTGCTGGACACACTGGGGGTAATATGCTGGACACACTGGGGCAGATTGCTGGACAACATGGGGGTAATATACTGGACACACTGGGGCAGATTGCTGGACAACATGGGGGTAATATGCTGGACACACTGGGGCAGATTGCTGGACAACATGGGGGTAATATGCTGGACACACTGGGGGCAGGACTTGAGGCATGGGCAGAATGTAGATACGGGGCATGATTGGAGACACGGGGCAGGATTGGATCATGGGGCAGGACGGATACGATGGAGGCTGGTGGGGCAGGATGGGGAGATCATATGGGGTAGAATGGATACTCATGAGGGCAGGATACGACAACATATGGCTGGAGCCAGGAATGAGATAAACGGGGCCAGGGTGGGGAATATTATTACCATAGGGGATAATTAAGGGATATTGTTACTGCAGTGATGTATTTATTTTATTTTTTGAGTATACTGTTTTAAATGGGGGGGCGGTCCTGTTACTGTGCAGAGTGACACTATATCACCTTTTTTTCTTCATGTGGTGTAATGTAGAAGTTGTGAAAAATTAAGTAATGTGTTCTGCAAGCGGAGCTCGAGATAACTGTGTTATTTCCTGCAGAAACGAGTCCTGGCTGGAAGGAATGATGGCGGTCTGTGCTGGATGAAAGATGAAGGACTTCACCTAGAGACGTCACTGGTGAGTCAGTGTTACCTATACACTGACACTATACACTGTATACTATATAGAGGTCCTGTGTATAATGTCACCAGTGATCTCTGTATTACCTCTACACAGACACTGCATACTAAGTACAGATCTCCTGTGAATACTGGCACTTATGGTGATAGTATTGTGGTTTTTTTTTATTACTGATCAGTATTGTAGTATTCAGTCACTATGTGGTGGTAATATGTGGTCTGGAAATGGTGCGGTGGTATTTGTCCCTTGTATGTAGTATTATTCGGTCACTATGTGGCCTGGTCATGGTGTGGTGGTATTAAGTCACAGGTGTGGCATGTGGGGGTGACACCATTAGGCCCAGTTTAAGTTCTACAAAACAGGAAAACCATTTTTGGTAACCTTTGTGTGTATTGAGCTGGGGGGGGATGGGGGGGGGGGGCGCCAAACTCGGGATCAGCCCCGGGCGGCAAAAGCTCTAGCTACGCCTTTGGTCCTGAGCGTCGCAGAGCCGGAGAGACGCTGACTGCACCGGACCTGCGCTGGGAACGGGAGAGGTGAGGATTTTACTTTTTTTTTTTTTTCTTTATTTCTGACTGTCTGGGGCTGGGGCAATGCTGGAGACCATGGGGCAGAATGCTGGACACACTGGGGCAATACAGGAGACCATGGGGCAGATTGCTGGACACACTGGGGCAATACAGGAGACTATGGGGCAGATTGCTGGACACACTGGGGCAATACAGGAGACCATGGGGCAGATTGCTGGACACACTGGGGCAATACAGGAGACCATGGGGCAGATTGCTGGACACACTGGGGCAATACAGGAGACTATGGGGCAGATTGCTGGACACACTGGGGCAATACTGGAGACCATGGGGCAGAATGCTGGACACACTGGGGCAATACTGGAGACCATGGGGCAGAATGCTGGACACACTGGGGCAATACTGGAGACCATGGGGCAGAATGCTGGACACACTGGGGCAATACTGGAGACCATGGGGCAGAATGCTGGACACACTGGGGCAGTACAGGAGACTATGGGGCAGAATGCTGGACACTCTGAATACTGGAGACCATGGGGCAGATCTCAGGACACATTGAGGCAATGCTGGAGACCCTGGGGCAGACTTCTGGACATACTGGGGCAATACTGGAGACCATGGGGCAGATTGCTGGACACACCGGGGCAATACTGGAGACCATGGGGCAGAATGCTGGACACACTGGGGCAATACAGGAGACCATGGGGCAGATTGCTGGACACACTGGGGCAATACTGGAGACCATGGGGCAGAATGCTGGACACACTGGGGCAGTACAGGAGACTATGGGGCAGAATGCTGGACACACTGGGGCAATACTGGAGACCCTGGGGCAGATTGCTGGACACACTGGGGCAATACTGGAGACCCTGGGGCAGATTTCTGGACACATTGAGGCAATGCTGGAGACCCTGGGGCAGACTTCTGGACACACTGGGGCAATGCTGGACACTGGGGCAGATTGCTGGACACACTGGGGGTAATATACTGGACACACTGGGGCAATGCTGGACACTGGGGGTAATATGCTGGACACACTGGGGCAGACTGCTGGACACACTGGGGAAAGGCTGGACACTGGGGCAGATTGCTGGACACACTGAGGGCAGATTGCTGGACACACTGGGGGTAATATGCTGGACATACTGGGGCAGATTGCTGGACACACTGGGGGTAATATGCTGGACACACTGGGGCAGATTGCTGGACAACATGGGGGTAATATGCTGGACACACTGGGGCAGATTGCTGGACAACATGGGGGTAATATGCTGGACACACTGGGGCAGATTGCTGGACAACATGGGGGTAATATGCTGGACACACTGGGGGCAGGACTTGAGGCATGGGCAGAATGTAGATACGGGGCATGATTGGAGACACGGGGCAGGATTGGATCATGGGGCAGGACGGATACGATGGAGGCTGGTGGGGCAGGATGGGGAGATCATATGGGGTAGAATGGATACTCATGAGGGCAGGATACGACAACATATGGCTGGAGCCAGGAATGAGATAAACGGGGCCAGGGTGGGGAATATTATTACCATAGGGGATAATTAAGGGATATTGTTACTGCAGTGATGTATTTATTTTATTTTTTGAGTATACTGTTTTAAATGGGGGGCGGTCCTGTTACTGTGCAGAGTGACACTATATCACCTTTTTTTCTTCATGTGGTGTAATGTAGAAGTTGTGAAAAATTAAGTAATGTGTTCTGCAAGCGGAGCTCGAGATAACTGTGTTATTTCCTGCAGAAACGAGTCCTGGCTGGAAGGAATGAAGGCGGTCTGTGCTGGATGAAAGATGAAGGACTTCACCTAGAGACGTCACTGGTGAGTCAGTGTTACCTATACACTGACACTATACACTGTATACTATATAGAGGTCCTGTGTATAATGTCACCAGTGATCTCTGTATTACCTCTACACAGACACTGCATACTAAGTACAGATCTCCTGTGAATACTGGCACTTATGGTGATAGTATTGTGGTTTTTTTTTTATTACTGATCAGTATTGTAGTATTCAGTCACTATGTGGTGGTAATATGTGGTCTGGAAATGGTGCGGTGGTATTTGTCCCTTGTATGTAGTATTATTCGGTCACTATGTGGCCTGGTCATGGTGTGGTGGTATTAAGTCACAGGTGTGGCATGTGGGGGTGACACCATTAGGCCCAGTTTAAGTTCTACAAAACAGGAAAACCATTTTTGGTAACCTTTGTGTGTATTGAGCTGGGGGGGGGGATGGGGGTGGGGCGCCAAACTCGGGAACAGCCCCGGGCGGCAAAAGCTCTAGCTACGCCTCTGGTCCTGAGCGTCGCAGAGCCGGAGAGACGCTGACTGCACCGGACCTGCGCTGGGAACGGGAGAGGTGAGGATTTTACTTTTTTTTTTTTTCTTTATTTCTGACTGTCTGGGGCTGGGGCAATGCTGGAGACCATGGGGCAGAATGCTGGACACACTGGGGCAATACAGGAGACCATGGGGCAGATTGCTGGACACACTGGGGCAATACAGGAGACTATGGGGCAGATTGCTGGACACACTGGGGCAATACAGGAGACCATGGGGCAGATTGCTGGACACACTGGGGCAATACAGGAGACCATGGGGCAGATTGCTGGACACACTGGGGCAATACAGGAGACTATGGGGCAGATTGCTGGACACACTGGGGCAATACTGGAGACCATGGGGCAGAATGCTGGACACACTGGGGCAATACTGGAGACCATGGGGCAGAATGCTGGACACACTGGGGCAATACTGGAGACCATGGGGCAGAATGCTGGACACACTGGGGCAATACTGGAGACCATGGGGCAGAATGCTGGACACACTGGGGCAGTACAGGAGACTATGGGGCAGAATGCTGGACACTCTGAATACTGGAGACCATGGGGCAGATCTCAGGACACATTGAGGCAATGCTGGAGACCCTGGGGCAGACTTCTGGACATACTGGGGCAATACTGGAGACCATGGGGCAGATTGCTGGACACACCGGGGCAATACTGGAGACCATGGGGCAGAATGCTGGACACACTGGGGCAATACAGGAGACCATGGGGCAGATTGCTGGACACACTGGGGCAATACTGGAGACCATGGGGCAGAATGCTGGACACACTGGGGCAGTACAGGAGACTATGGGGCAGAATGCTGGACACACTGGGGCAATACTGGAGACCCTGGGGCAGATTGCTGGACACACTGGGGCAATACTGGAGACCCTGGGGCAGATTTCTGGACACATTGAGGCAATGCTGGAGACCCTGGGGCAGACTTCTGGACACACTGGGGCAATGCTGGACACTGGGGCAGATTGCTGGACACACTGGGGGTAATATACTGGACACACTGGGGCAATGTTGGACACTGGGGGTAATATGCTGGACACACTGGGGCAGACTGCTGGACACACTGGGGAAAGGCTGGACACTGGGGCAGATTGCTGGACACACTGAGGGCAGATTGCTGGACACACTGGGGGTAATATGCTGGACATACTGGGGCAGATTGCTGGACACACTGGGGGTAATATGCTGGACACACTGGGGCAGATTGCTGGACAACATGGGGGTAATATGCTGGACACACTGGGGCAGATTGCTGGACAACATGGGGGTAATATGCTGGACACACTGGGGCAGATTGCTGGACAACATGGGGGTAATATGCTGGACACACTGGGGGCAGGACTTGAGGCATGGGCAGAATGTAGATACGGGGCATGATTGGAGACACGGGGCAGGATTGGATCATGGGGCAGGATGGATACGATGGAGGCTGGTGGGGCAGGATGGGGAGATCATATGGGGTAGAATGGATACTCATGAGGGCAGGATACGACAACATATGGCTGGAGCCAGGAATGAGATAAACGGGGCCAGGGTGGGGAATATTATTACCATAGGGGATAATTAAGGGATATTGTTACTGCAGTGATGTATTTATTTTATTTTTTGAGTATACTGTTTTAAATGGGGGGGGCGGTCCTGTTACTGTGCAGAGTGACACTATATCACCTTTTTTTCTTCATGTGGTGTAATGTAGAAGTTGTGAAAAATTAAGTAATGTGTTCTGCAAGCGGAGCTCGAGATAACTGTGTTATTTCCTGCAGAAACGAGTCCTGGCTGGAAGGAATGATGGCGGTCTGTGCTGGATAAAAGATGAAGGACTTCACCTAGAGATGTCACTGGTGAGTCAGTGTTACCTATACACTGACACTATACACTGTATACTATATAGAGGTCCTGTGTATAATGTCACCAGTGATCTCTGTATTACCTCTACACAGACACTGCATACTAAGTACAGATCTCCTGTGAATACTGGCACTTATGGTGATAGTATTGTGGTTTTTTTTTTATTACTGATCAGTATTGTAGTATTCAGTCACTATGTGGTGGTAATATGTGGTCTGGAAATGGTGCGGTGGTATTTGTCCCTTGTATGTAGTATTATTCGGTCACTATGTGGCCTGGTCATGGTGTGGTGGTATTAAGTCACAGGTGTGGCATGTGGGGGTGACACCATTAGGCCCAGTTTAAGTTCTACAAAACAGGAAAACCATTTTTGGTAACCTTTGTGTGTATTGAGCTGGGGGGGGGGATGGGGGGGGGGGCGCCAAACTCGGGAACAGCCCCGGGTGGCAAAAGCTCTAGCTACGCCTCTGGGTCTGTGGGGTCATCATACTGTGTATAGGGGCTGTGGGGTCATCATACTGTGTGTAGGTGGCTGTGGGGACATCATACTGTGTTTCAAGGACCATAGGGGCATCAAACTGTGTGAGGGAGAAGTTGTTGGGTCATCATACTGTGTGTAGGGGCTGTGGGGTCATCATACTGTGTGTAGGGGCTGTGGGGACATTATACTGTGTGTAGGGGCTTTGGGGACATCATAAAATGTGTGCATTGGGGACTGTGGGGTCATCATTCTGTGTGTAGGGGCTGTGGGGTCATCATACCTTGTGCGCATTGGGGGCTGTGGGGTCATCATACTGTGTGTAGGGGCTGTGGGGTCATCATACTGTGTGTAGGAGCTGTGGGGTCATCATACTGTGTGTAGGCGATGTGGGGTCATCATACTCTGTGTAGGGGCTGTGGGGACATCATACTGTGTGTAGGGGATGTGGGGACATCATACTGTGTGTAGGGGATGTGGGGACATCATACTGTGTGTAGGGGATGTGGGGACATCATACTGTGTGTAGGGGATGTGGGGTCATCATACTGTGTGTAGGGGCTGTGGGGTCATCATACTGTGTTTAGGGGCTGTGGGATCATCATACCGTGAGTTGGGGGTGGTGGGGACATCATACTGTGTATAGGGGGCTGTGGAGACATACCATGCGTAGTGGTCTGTGGGGTCATCATGCTGTGTATAGGGGCTGTGGGACATCATACTGTTTAGGTGGCTGTGGGGACATCATACTGTGTTTCGGGGACCATAGGGGCATCAATTTGTGTGTGATGGAGAAGCTGTGGGGTCATCACACCATGCATAGGGGGCTGTTGGGTCATCATACTGTGTATATGGGCTGTGGGGTCATCATACTGTGTGTAGGGGCTGTGGGGTCATCATACAATGTGTACATTGGGAGCTGTGGTGTCATAATTCTGTGTGTAGGGGCTGTGGGGTCATCATACCTTGTGCGCATTGGGGGCTGTGGGGTCAGCATACTGTGTGTAGGGGCTGTGGGGTCATCATACTGTGTGTAGGGGATGTGGGGACATCATACTGTGTGTAGGGGCTGTGGGGACATCATACTGTGTGTAGGGGCTGTAGGGACATCATACTGTGTGTAGGGGATGTGGGGACATCATACTCTGTGTAGGGGCTGTGCGGTCATCATACTTTGTGTAGGGGCTGTGGGGTCTTCATACTGTGTGTAGGGGCATCATACTGTGTGTAGGGGCTGTGGGGACATCATACTGTGTGTAGGGGCTGTGGGGTCATCATACTGTGTGTAGGGGCTGTGGGGTCATCATACTGTGTGTGTAGGGGCTGTGGGGTTATCATACTGTGTGTAGGGGCTGTGGGGTCATCATACTGTGTGTAGGGGATGTGGGGACATCATACTGTGTGTAGGGGATGTGGGGACATACTGTGTGTGGGGGATGTGGGGACATCATACTGTGTGTGGGGGATGTGGGGACATCATACCGTGTAGGGACTGTGGGGTCATCATACTGTGTGTATTGGGGGCTGTGGGGATATCATACTGTGTGTAGGCGATGTGGGGACATCATACTGTTTGTAGGGGATGTGGGGACATCATACCATGTAGGGACTGTGGGGTCATCATACTACGTGTAGGGGCTGTGGGGACATCATACTGTGTGTAGGGGATGTGGGGGGGACATCATACTGTGTGTATTGGGGGCTGTGGGGATATACTGTGTGTAGGGGCTGTGGGGTCATCATACTGTGTGTAGGGGCTGTGGGGACATCATACTGTGTGTAGGGGATGTGGGGGGGACATCATACTGTGTGTATTGGGGGCTGTGGGGATATACTGTGTGTAGGGGCTGTGGGGTCATCATACTGTGTGTAGGGGATGTGGGGACATCATACTGTGTGTGGGGGATGTGGGGACATCATACCGTGTAGGGACTGTGGGGTCATCATACTGTGTGCATTGGGGGCACTATGAATGGCCATGAGTGAGGACACAATGAGGCTTCACTAGGAGAATACTGCTGCACTATGTGTCCCTCTTTTCTACCTTTCAGAGATATGAGGATGGTTTCTGCAGTTGTATCACTAACATGCCAGCACTGTAATGGTGACAACTATGGGCAGCAGCATAGGAGACCCCGAATCTGTGGCACTGGGTATATGTTTTGCTATCACTTATTTCTTATTAGACCTGAAGCCCAAATCTCCAAACCAACCCTAAAGGTGCCTTTACACTAAACGACTTACCAACGATCACGACCAGCGATACGGGCAGCACGGTGGCGCAGTGGTTAGCACTGAAGCCTTGCAGCGCTGGAGTCCTGGGTTCAAATCCCACCAAGGACAACATCTGCAAAGAGTTCTCTCCGTGTTTGCGTGGGTTTCCTCCGGGCACTCCGGTTTCCTCCCACATTCCAAAGACATACTGATAGGGAATTTAGATTGTGAGCCCCATTTGGGACAGCGATGATAATGTCTGTAAAGCGCTGCTGAATATGTTAGCGCTATATAAAAAATAAAAAAAAAGACAACAACCTGGCCGTTGGTAAGTCGTTGTGTGGTCGCTGGTCACACAGACAGCTCTCTCCAGCGACCAACGATCAGGGGAACGACTTCGGCATCGTTGAAACCGTCTTCAACGATGCCGAAGTCCCCGGGTAACCAGGGTAAACATCTGGTTACTAAGTGCAGGGCCACGCTTAGTAACCCGATATTTACCCTGGTTACCATTGTAAAAGTTTAAAAAAAAAACACTACATACTCACATTCTGATGTCTGTCACGTCCCCCGCCGGCGTCCACAGGGTTAAAACTGCTTTCGGCAAGAGCGCTGCTAATGCACGCGCTGCTGCCGAGAGCTTCCCTGCACTGACTGTGTCAGTGCCGGCCGTAAAGCAGAGCACAGCAGTGACGTCACCACTGTGCTCTGCTTTACGGCCGGCGATGACACAGTGGACGCCGGGGAACGTGACAGACATCGCAATGTGAGTATGTACTGGTTTTTGTTTTTTTTAACTTTTACAATGGTAACCAGGGTAAATATCGCGTTACTAAGCGCGGCCCTGCGCTTAGTAACCCGATATTTACCCTGGTTACAAGTGAACACATCGCTGGATCAGCGTCACGCACGCCGATCCAGCGATGACAGCGGGTGATCAACGACCAAAAAAAGGTCCTGATCATTCCCAGCGACCAACGATCTCCCAGCAGCGGCCTGATCATTGGTCGCTGTCACACAGAACGAAATCGTTAGCGGGATCGTTGCTACGTCACAAAAAGCGTGACGTTGCAACGATATCGTTAACGATATCGTTATGTGTGACGGTACCTTAAAGCAACAGATTGTATTGACTTCCATGGTATGTGCAAAACATAATCAGCAGGTGTAGTGTCCCTTTAAGTGCAGGGCTGATTGCAGGCAGCAGTGGATGGCATCCAGTACACAGCCCATAGAGGAGATGGACTGCAGTGATGGGAGGTGACCCGGTGACCGTCCTGGCCCGGAGCCCCTCTTGCGTCATGTGTCTGCGGTTTGGCGGGACAGTGTGACACCTCTTATCTCTCAGCTGTTTGCAGCGCTCGGACATTAATGAGAGACCGGTGCCCAACGCTGGCCCCCATTGGTCCTAAACCAGTAGGGAAAGAGGCCAAATACTCCAGGCCGCCGTTATGTAAAAGCACTGATGTAGCAAGGGTTAATGATTACAGGATAACATAATCTGTGTATATCATGAACCTGTGACCTGTGATTGGCTGCGCCGGACATCACCCCTCATATACAAAAAATAGCTAGCGCACTACACAAATAAACTAGATAAGTCAAGGGGGTGCAAAACTGATGGCTGATATACAAAGTCATAAGCACACAAGAAACAGAAGCCACCAAAAATGTCCGCACACCACCAGAGTAATATGTAAAAAATACAAAAGCTTTATTGGTAACATCATTTAAAAACATTTAAAACCATGTACAACACCCTCCGTACATACATAGTTATAATTGTGCCCACTGCGTGCCGCAAAAAATACCATACAATAATGGACCGTATGCACAGCCGTACATAAATCCTAAATACAATATCAAGATAATATTAAACAAGCTGTATAATATACCAGCATAGCATGCACAGTTTAAAATAATGAAAGCCTGATAGCAAAAGCCGCCCCATCATAATACATGGCCCCCCGCACACTGTCCCTATAAATCCAGGGAGTATAAAGTGGAATAATACCCTAGACAAGAGAGCAAGTGTCTCCAAAATGAATCAACATACCCAGTAAGGTCGTGAGCAACGGAAAATGCAGAGGCACAAAGGTATGCGCTTGAGAGGCACCAAGGAGCAAAGGCTCAGCTATGAGGCTAGGCTACCGCAGGGCAGTAATGACCGGAGGGAAAGCCCAACGCGTGTCGCTGTTCAAAGACAGCTTCGTCAGGGGAAGTGGCTGTACCATATCCAATGAGGCTTTTAAATACCTGATAATTGACTGACTTGCCTGATCCGATCTGTAGCTGGCCGGAAATGGAGACCGGAAGACCGGAAATGCTGCAAACAAGGGCAAAGAATAGGTACGTACTGAGTATAGAGTAGCACATGCGCCGGCAAGAAGGTCAGGCAGCACAGAAGGTATCGAGGAGCTGGATTGCAAATGAATGAATACCGCGCAAGCGCAGCTCCCGGGAGCAGAGATGGTGACAGTTCTGAACACACAACTGTCAGCATATGCGGAGCAAGCCGATAATGGGCGCAGGGAAGGACCTACATCGGAAATAAAGGGCTAACGGGAACAAGAAAACGCTGTTATGAAAGGTAATTCAGTACCACAATGGACATAGAGGTCAGCGCACATACAGTGACCTGGTAATAACCCAAAAAACAAGAACGAGCTCTGAGACGTGGGAACTCTGTTGACCACAATCCCTAATCCTCTCCAACCACACTAGAGGCAGCCGTGGATTGCGCCTAACGCTCCCTATGCAACTCGGCACGGCCTGAGAAACTAGCTAGCCTGAAGACAGAAAATAAGCCTACCTTGCCTCAGAGAAATACCCCAAAGGAAAAGGCAGCCCCCACATATAATGACTGTGAGTTAAGATGAAAAGACAAACGTAGAGATTAAATAGATTTAGCAAAGTGAGGCCCAACTTTCTGAACAGAGCGAGGATAGGAAACGTAACTTTGCGGTCAACACAAAACCCTACAAAAACCACGCAAAGGGGGCAAAAAGACCCTCCGTACCGAACTAATGGCACGGAGGTACACCCTCTGCGTCCCAGAGCTTCCAGCAAGCAGTAAAAAACAAATTGACAAGCTGGACAGAAAAAAAACAGCAAACAAATAGCAAAGAGGAACTTAGCTATGCAGAGCAGCAGGCCACAGGAACGATCCAGGAGGAAACAGGTCCAATACTAGAACATTGACTGGAGGCCAGGATCAAAGCACTAGGTGGAGTTAAATAGAGCAGCACCTAACGACTTCACCACATCACCTGAGGAAGGAAACTCAGAAGCCGCAGTACCACTTTCCTCCACCAACGGACGCTCACAGAGAGAACCGGCCGAAGTACCACTTGTGACCACAGGAGGGAGCTCTGCCACAGAATTCACAACAGTACCCCCCCCCTTGAGGAGGGGTCACCGAACCCTCACCAGAGCTCCCAGGACGACCAGGATGAGCCATATGAAAGGCACAAACAAGATCGGGAGCATGGACATCAGAGGCAAAGACCCAGGAATTATCTTCCTGAGCATAACCCTTCCACTTAACCAGATACTGAAGTTTCCGCCTTGAAACACGAGAATCCAAAATCTTCTCCACAATATACTCCAACTCCCCCTCCACCAAAACCGGGGCAGGAGAATCAACAGATGGAACCATAGGTGCCACGTATCTCCGCAACAATGACCTATGGAATACGTTATGTATGGAAAAAGAATCTGGAAGGGTCAGATGAAAAGACACAGGATTAAGAACCTCAGAAATCCTATACGGACCAATAAAACGAGGTTTAAACTTAGGAGAGGAAACCTTCATAGGAATATGACGAGAAGATAACCAAACCAAGTCCCCAACCCGAAGTCGGGGACCCACACAGCGTCTGCGATTAGCGAAACGTTGAGCCTTCTCCTGGGACAAGGTCAAATTGTCCACTACATGAGTCCAAATCTGCTGCAACCTGTCCACCACAGTATCCACACCAGGACAGTCCGAAGACTCAACCTGCCCTGAAGAGAAACGAGGATGGAACCCAGAGTTGCAGAAAAACGGTGAAACCAAGGTAGCCGAGCTGGCCCGATTATTAAGGGCGAACTCAGCCAAAGGCAAAAAGGACACCCAGTCATCCTGATCAGCAGAAACAAAGCATCTCAGATATGTTTCCAAGGTCTGATTGGTTCGTTCGGTCTGGCCATTAGTCTGAGGATGGAAAGCCGAGGAAAAAGACAAGTCAATGCCCATCCTACCACAAAAGGCTCGCCAAAACCTCGAAACAAACTGGGAACCTCTGTCAGAAACGATATTCTCTGGAATGCCATGTAAACGAACCACATGCTGGAAAAACAATGGCACCAAATCAGAGGAGGAAGGCAATTTAGACAAGGGTACCAAATGGACCATCTTAGAGAAGCGATCACAGACCACCCAAATGACTGACATCTTTTGAGAGACGGGAAGATCTGAAATAAAATCCATAGAGATATGTGTCCAAGGCCTCTTCGGGACCGGCAAGGGCAAAAGCAACCCACTGGCACGAGAACAGCAGGGCTTAGCCCAAGCACAAATCCCACAGGACTGCACAAAAGAACGCACATCCCGCGACAGAGATGGCCACCAAAAGGATCTAGCCACTAACTCTCTGGTACCAAAGATTCCAGGATGACCTTAAAAATAACTTTAAGGATGAACCTCAGAGATAACTTTATTCGTCCACCTATCAGGGACAAACAGTTTCTCCGCTGGGCAACGATCAGGTTTATTAGCCTGAAATTTTTGCAGCACCCGCCGCAAATCAGGGGAGATGGCAGACACAATTACTCCCTCTTTGAGGATACCCGCCGGCTCAGATACACCCGGAGAGTCGGGCACAAAACTCCTAGACAGAGCATCCGCCTTCACATTTTTAGAGCCCGGAAGGTATGAAATCACAAAGTCAAAACGGGCAAAAAACAACGACCAACGAGCTTGTCTAGGATTCAACCGCTTGGCGGACTCGAGATAAGTCAAGTTCTTATGATCAGTCAAGACCACCACGCGATGCTTAGCTCCTTCAAGCCAATGCCGCCACTCCTCGAATGCCCACTTCATGGCCAGCAACTCTCGATTGCCCACATCATAATTTCGCTCAGCAGGTGAAAACTTCCTGGAAAAGAAGGCGCATGGTTTCATCACCGAGCAATCAGAACTTCTCTGCGACAAAACAGCCCCTGCTCCAATCTCAGAAGCATCAACCTCGACCTGGAACGGAAGAGAAACATCTGGTTGACACAACACAGGGGCAGAAGAAAAACAACGCTTCAACTCTTGAAAAGCTTCCACAGCAGCAGAAGACCAATTGACCACATCAGCACCCTTCTTGGTCAAATCGGTCAATGGTTTAGCAATACTAGAAAAATTGCAGATGAAGCGACGATAAAAATTAGCAAAGCCCAGGAACTTTTGCAGACTTCTCAGAGATGTCGGCTGAGTCCAATCATGGATGGCTTGGACCTTAACAGGGTCCATCTCGATAGTAGAAGGGGAAAAGATGAACCCCAAAAATGAAACCTTCCGAACACCAAAGAGACACTTTGATCCCTTCACAAACAAAGAATTAGCACGCAGGACCTGAAACACCGTTCTGACCTGCTTCACATGAGACTCCCAATCATCCGAGAAGATCAAAATGTCATCCAAGTATACAATCAGGAATTTATCCAGGTACTCTCGGAAGATGTCATGCATAAAGGACTGAAACACTGATGGAGCATTGGCAAGTCCGAATGGCATAACCAGGTACTCAAAATGGCCCTCGGGCGTATTAAATGCAGTTTTCCATTCATCGCCTCACTTAATACGCACAAGATTATATGCACCACGAAGATCTATCTTGGTGAACCAACTAGCCCCCTTAATCCGAGCAAACAAATCAGATAACAATGGCAAGGGGTACTGAAATCTATACAAGGTCTCAGTGAACCATCCTTCTTGGCTACAAAAAAGAACCCTGCTCCTAATGGCGACGATGACGGGCGAATATGCCCCTTCTCCAAAGACTCCTTCACATAACTCCGCATAGCGGCGTGCTCAGGCACAGATAAATTAAACAGTCGACCTTTTGGGAATTTACTACCAGGAATCAAATCGATAGCACAATCACAATCCCTATGCGGAGGTAGGGTATCGGACTTGGGCTCATCAAATACATCCCGGTAATCAGACAAGAACTCAGGAACCTCAGAAGGGGTGGATGACGAAATAGTCAGAAATGGAACATCACCATGTACCCCCTGACAACCCCAGCTGGACACAGACATAGATTTCCAATCTAATACTGGATTATGGACTTGTAGCCATGGCAACCCCAACACGACCACATCATGCAAATTATGCAACACCAGAAAGTGAATAACTTCCTGATGTGCAGGAGCCATGCACATGGCCAGCTGGGTCCAGTACTGAGGCTTATTCTTGGCCAAAGGCGTGGCATCAATTCCTCTCAATGGAATAGGACACTGCAAGGGCTCCAAGAAAAACCCACAACGCCTACCATACTCCAAGTCCATCAAATTCAGAGCAGCGCCTGAGTCCACAAATGCGATGACAGAATACGATGACAAAGAGCAGATCAAGGTAACAGACAGAAGAAATTTTGACTGTACCGTACCAATGGTGGCAGACCTAGCGAACCGCTTAGTGCGCTTAGGACAATCGGAGATAGCATGAGTGGAATCACCACAGTAAAAACACAGCCCATTCAGACGTCTGTGTTCTTGCCGTTCAACTCTGGTCAAAGTCCTATCGCACTGCATAGGCTCAGGTTTAAGCTCAGGTAATACCGCCAAATGGTGCACAGATTTACGCTCGCGCAAGCTTCGACCGATCTGAATGGCCAAAGACATAGACTCATTCAGACCAGCAGGCATAGGAAATCCCACCATGACATCGTTAAGGGCTTCAGAGAGACCATTTCTGAATATAGCTGCGAGCGCTCCTTCATTCCACTGAGTGAGTACGGACCACTTTCTAAATTTCTGACAATAAATCTCTATTTCATCCTGACCCTGACACAGAGCCAGCAAATTTTTCTCTGCCTGATCCACTGAATTAGGTTCATCGTACAGCAATCCGAGAGCCAGGAAAAATGCATCGATATTACTTAATGCAGGATCTCCTGACGCAAGAGAAAATGCCCAGTCCTGAGGGTCGCCACGCAAAAAAGAAATAACGATCCTAACCTGTTGAACTGGGTCACCAGAGGAGCGAGGTTTCAAAGCCAGAAACAGTTTACAATTATTTTTGAAATTCAGAAATTTAGTTCTATCTCCAAAAAACAAATCAGGAATAGGAATTCTCGGTTCTAACATAGAATTCTGAACCACAAAGTCTTGAATACTTTGTACTCTTGCCGTGAGCTGATCCACACATGAAGACAGACCTTTAATGTCCATTGCTATACCTGTGTCCTGAACCACCCAAATGTCTAGGGGAAAAAAAAGGCAAAACACAGTGCAGAGAAAAAAAAAATGGTCTCAGAACTTCTTTTATCCCTCTATTGGGAATCATTAGTACTTTGGGCCTCCAGTACTGTTATGAAAGGTAATTCAGTACCACAATGGACATAGAGGTCAGAGCACATACAGTGATCTGACAATAACCCAAAATAATAGAACGAGCTCTGAGACGTGGGAACTCTGCAGACCGCAATCCCTAATCCTCTCCAACCACACTACAGGCAGCCGTGGATTGCGCCTAACGCTCCCTATGCAACTCGGCACGGCCTGAGAAACTAACTAGCCTGAAGATAGAAAATAAGCCTACCTTGCCTCAGAGAAATACCCCAAAGGAAAAGGCAGCCCCCACATATAATGACTGTGAGTTAAGATGAAAAGACAAACGTAGAGATGAAATAGATTTAGCAAAGTGAGGCCCAACTTTCTGAACAGAGCGGGGATAGGAAAGGTAACTTTGCGGTCAACACAAAACCCTACAAAAACCACGCAAAGGGGGCAAAAAGACCCTCCGTACCGAACTAACGGCACGGAGGTACACCCTCTGCGTCCCAGAGCTTCCAGCAAGCAGTAAAAAACAAATTGACAAGCTGGACAGAAAAAAACAGCAAACAAATAGCAAAGAGGAACTTAGCTATGCAGAGCAGCAGGCCACAGGAACGATCCAGGAGGAAACAGGTCCAATACTAGAACATTGACTGGAGGCCAGGATCAAAGCACTAGGTGGAGTTAAATAGAGCAGCACCTAACGACTTCACCACATCACCTGAGGAAAGAAACTCAGAAGCCGCAGTACCACTTTCCTCCACCAACGGAAGCTCACAGAGAGAACCAGCCGAAGTACCACTTGTGACCACAGGAGGGAGCTCTGCCACAGAATTCACAACAAAACGCCAAATGAGACTTGGTATGATAGTGAGATATGACCTAAGGGGAAGAATTGTAATATTGAGGCAGAGAAATACATACAAATATGCTACAACAAAATATAGTTACAAATAATACATACAGATAACATTGCTATACCATCAACCAATAAATGCATAAATAGCGGATAGACAAGAATACTTATGTGGATAAATGGGTATGCCATTAAACAATGTTACTGAAATAACTATATATATACATTTGGATCAAAAAATTAAACCGGGATTCAGTTCTTGGTATATAAGAATAGTAAAACAACACTATAAAAGCATAGAGTCCAACAATATAGTATCACAGAAAATTCATAGATCAATATGGGTGCACATCCATATCTGTATTTCCGCCGTATATTCAATAAAAGTCCATATGTACTCCAGACTCCATATGCAGAAAGGCTTCATCCAAATCAGAAAAGGAAAGATCCCATAAGATGCCTTGTTGATAGTCCATAATAACCCTTCTTCCAAAGTTAAAGATAATGATCAAGAGTCTCCATAACCTAGTTCACCAGCCAGTACGATTCTCCAGCTATACACAGATCACTGGGTTATATGCACCACCCAACGAAGTGTAAAGCTGTTATTCAAAGAGGGAAGGAAGATCATCCAAGAAAACCTGTAAAGAGGAGATCTTCATTAATCCCATAGGGTGTAACGGAGTGGAGCAGGTAAATCCAACGGGACTCTACCTGCAACAGTTTCTTGTGTAGTGAACCACCCCTACCAGAGGTCCTAAGGTGTTCCAAACCAATCACCCTCGTGTTGGCGTAACTCCCAGCATAATGAGTCAGGTAGTGGGCTGCCACCGTGGTTAGAGTCTTGCCCTTATCCCTATCAGCCGCCGCTGTATGTATTGGTTGATGGTATAGCAATGTTATCTGTATGTATTATTTGTAACTATATTTTGTTGTAGCATATTTGTATGTATTTCTCTGCCTCAATATTACAATTCTTCCCCTTAGGTCATATCTCACTATCATACCAAGTCTCATTTGGCGTTTTCTTGTTCCCGTAAGCCCTTTATTTCCGATGTAGGTCCTTCCCTGCGCCCATTATCGGCTTGCTCCGCATATGCTGACAGTTGTGTGTTCAGAACTGTCACCATCTCTGCTCCCGGGAGCTGCGCTTGCGCCGTATTCATTCATTTGCAATGCAGCTCCTCGATACCTTCTGTGCTGCCTGACCTTCTTGCCGGCGCATGCGCTACTCTATACTCAGTACGTACCTATTCTTTGCCCTTCTTTGCATCATTTCCGGTCTTCCGGTCTCCATTTCCGGCCAGCTACAGATCGGATCAGGCAAGTCAGTCAATTATCAGGTATTTAAAAGCCTCATTGGATATGGTACAGCCACTTCCCCTGACGAAGCTGTCTTTGAACAGCGACACGCGTTGGGCTTTCCCTCCGGTCATTACTGCCCTGCGGTAGCCTAGCCTCATAGCTGAGCCTTTGCTCCTTGGTGCCTCTCAAGCGCATACCTTTGTGCCTCTGCATTTTCCGTTGCTCACGACCTTACTGGGTATGTTGATTCATTTTGGAGACACTTGCTCTCTTGTCTAGGGTATTATTCCACTTTATACTCCCTGGATTTATAGGGACAGTGTGCGGGGGGCCATGTATTATGATGGGGCGGATTTTGCTATCAGGCTTTCATTATTTTGAACTGTGCATGCTATGCTGGTATATTATACAGCTTGTTTAATATTATCTTGATATTGTATTTAGGATTTATGTACGGCTGTGCATACGGTCCATTATTGTATGGTATTTTTTGCGGCACGCAGTGGGCACAATTATAACTATGTATGTACGGAGGGTGTTGTACATGGTTTTAAATGTTTTTAAATGATGTTACCAATAAAGCTTTTGTATTTTTTACATATTACTCTGGTGGTGTGCGGACATTTTTGGTGGCTTCTGTTTCTTGTGTGCTTAGGACATCACCCCTCACACATCGGGCACTAACCACCGAGGACGTCACAAAGAAGAGGAGGACGATTGATTCCCATATAACCAGTACACCTCCGTATAACCAGTACACCCCAGTATAACCAGTACACCTCCGTATAACCAGTACACCTCCGTATAACCAGTACACCTCCGTATAACCAGTACACCTCCGTATAACCAGTACACCCCAGTATAACCAGTACACCTCCGTATAACCAGTACACCTCCGTATAACCAGTACACCCCAGGATAACCAGTACACCTCCGTATAACCAGTACACCCCAGTATAACCAGTACACCTCCGTATAACCAGTACACCTCCGTATAACCAGTACACCTCCGTATAACCAGTACACCCCAGTATAACCAGTACACCTCCGTATAACCAGTACACCTCCGTATAACCAGTACACCCCAGTATAACCAGTACACCTCCGTATAACCAGTACACCCCAGTATAACCAGTACACCTCCGTATAACCAGTACACCTCCGTATAACCAGTACACCTCCGTATAACCAGTACACCTCCGTATAACCAGTACACCCCAGTATAACCAGTACACCTCCGTATAACCAGTACACCTCCGTATAACCAGTACACCCCAGTATAACCAGTACACCTCCGTATAACCAGTACACCTCCGTATAACCAGTACACCCCAGTATAACCAGTACACCTCCGTATAACCAGTACACCTCCGTATAACCAGTACACCTCCGTATAACCAGTACACCCCAGTATAACCAGTACACCTCCGTATAACCAGTACACCTCCGTATAACCAGTACACCCCAGTATAACCAGTACACCTCCGTATAACCAGTACACCTCCGTATAACCAGTACACCTCCGTATAACCAGTACACCCCAGTATAACCAGTACACCTCCGTATAACCAGTACACCTCCGTATAACCAGTACACCCCAGTATAACCAGTACACATCCCTATAACTAGTACACCCCAGTATAACCAGTACACCCCAGTATAACCAGTACACATCCCTATAACCAGTACACCCCAGGATAACCAGTACACCTCCCTATAACCAGTACACCCCAGGATAACCAGTACACCTCCCTATAACCAGTACACCCCAGTATAACCAGTACACCCCAGTATAACCAGTACACCCCAGTATAACCAGTACACCTCCCTATAACCAGTACACCCCAGGATAACCAGTACACCTCCCTATAACCAGTACACCTCCCTATAACCAGTACACCCCAGTACAACCAGTACACCTCCGTATAACCAGTACACCTCCATATAACCAGTACACCTCCCTATAACCAGTACACCCCAGGATAACCAGTACACCTCCCTATAACCAGTACACCTCCCTATAACCAGTACACCTCCCTATAACCAGTACACCTCCGTATAACCAGTACACCTCCGTATAACCAGTACACCTCCGTATAACCAGTACACCCCAGTATAACCAGTACACCTCCCTATAACCAGTACACCTCCCTATAACCAGTACACCTCCCTATAACCAGTACACCTCCGTATAACCAGTACACCTCCATATAACCAGTACACCTCCGTATAACCAGTACTGGTCACAGTGACCAGTAGAAGCGCCACTGCTGTCGTCCATTTCAGTCCTGCTCCCATCCTCCCGATGCCGTCTGTTCCTTTCCATTGTTCTTCCCAGTCTGACGGTATATGAGGTGACCCCACATCTGTGGCTGTGTCCTCGGTGCCGGTATATGAGGTGACCCCACATCTGTGGCTGTGTCCTCGGTGCCGGTATATGAGGTGACCCCACATCTGTGGTTGTGTCCTCGGTGCCGGAATATGAGGTGACCCCACATCTGTGGCTGTGTCCTCGGTGCCGGTCTATGAGGTGACCCCACATCTGTGGCTGTGTCCTCGGTGCCGGTATATGAGGTGACCCCACATCTGTGGCTGTGTCCTCGGTGCCGGTATATGAGGTGACCCCACATCTGTGGTTGTGTCCTCGGTGCCGGTATATGAGGTGACCCCACATCTGTGGTTGTGTCCTCGGTGCCGGTATATGAGGTGACCCCACATCTGTGGCTGTGTCCTTGGTGCCGGTATATGAGGTGACCCCACATCTGTGGTTGTGTCCTCTGTGCCGGTATATGAGGTGACCCCACATCTGTGGTTGTGTCCTCGGTGCCGGTATATGAGGTGACCCCACATCTGTGGTTGTGTCCTCGGTGCCGGTATATGAGGTGACCCCACATCTGTGGTTGTGTCCTCGGTGCCGGTATATGAGGTGACCCCACATCTGTGGTTGTGTCCTCGGTGCCGGTATATGAGGTGACCCCACATCTGTGGCTGTGTCCTCGGTGCCGGTATATGAGGTGACCCCACATCTGTGGTTGTATCCTCGGTGACGGTATATGAGGTGACCCCACATCTGTGGCTGTGTCCTCGGTGCCGGTATATGAGGTGGCCCCACATCTGTGGCTGTGTCCTCGGTGCCGGTATATGAGGTGACCCCACATCTGTGGCTGTGTCCTCGGTGCCGGTATATGAGGTGACCCCACATCTGTGGCTGTGTCCTCGGTGCCGGTATATGAGGTGACCCCACATCTGTGGCTGTGTCCTCGGTGCCGGTATATGAGGTGACCCCACATCTGTGGTTGTGTCCTCGGTGCCGGTATATGAGGTGACCCCACATCTGTGGTTGTGTCCTCGGTGCCGGTATATGAGGTGACCCCACATCTGTGGCTGTGTCCTCGGTGCCGGTATATGAGGTGACCCCACATCTGTGGCTGTGTCCTCGGTGCCGGTATATGAGGTGACCCCACATCTGTGGTTGTGTCCTCGGTGCCGGTATATGAGGTGACCCCACATCTGTGGTTGTGTCCTTAGTGCCGGTATATGAGGTGACCCCACATCTGTGGTTGTATCCTCAGTGCCGGTATATGAGGTGACCCCACATCTGTGGCTGTGTCCTCGGTGCCGGTATATGAGGTGACCCCACATCTGTGGTTGTGTCCTCGGTGCCGGTATATGAGGTGACCCCACATCTGTGGTTGAGTCCTCGGTGCCGGTATATGAGGTGACCCCACATCTGTGGTTGTGTCCTCGGTGCCGGTCTATGAGGTGACCCCACATCTGTGGTTGTGTCCTCGGTGCCTGTATATGAGGTGACCCCACATCTGTGGTTGTGTCCTCGGTGCCGGTATATGAGGTGACCCCACATCTGTGGTTGTAATAAAAGAGAGAAATGGCCGACAGCACTCACAGTCTGGAGCGCCCGTCCAGGTCCAGGGAACCCACCAGGACCACAGAAGATTCAAGCAATAGAAAGACAGCGCTCCATCCGGGTGTAAAGTCCAAACAAATGAGTTTTATTGAGCCATCAAACAGCAACGTTTCGACCCAGAGGGTCTTTGTCAAGCATAACATTCAGTGCACAGGTGCGGCTTTAAATAGTGTGTATGCCACACAGGGCACCAATCACCATCAAGCCGCCCCTTTAATACATTTAACATATAATAAAAAGTACAAAATAGACATCAGACATGTACATATTAAAAGTTTCCCTCCATCTGTAGCAGCAATCCGTGTGGCAGATCGATATAGCCCTGTAACATAGATATACAGAAGTAAATAAAGAGTCATAAGTAGTTAACTTCCGGTATCAGGATCCACCTTAAGTCGTTTACCCAATCCCCTGAGAACCACATGGCTACCCATAAACAAAAGAGAGCCAATAGGCTCCAAACTACCATATGCTCCATGTTAGCACCAATCATCAGCACCAGGAAATCACCCCGGACCAATCCGAGGGTTCCCAACAGGCCCAGAGCCTCCCATATCTCCTCGCACGTCACTGGCATGGAGTTACGCCCACCTTCCAAAGCCCCACGGCGCAACGGCGCAAGCGCATCCCCGCCTTGTAGGTAACAACACCCAACCAGAGCGTGTCACTGCCTGGGAGTCCCGGCAACCAACTGGAGCTCAGCCGCGCAACACCTAGGGGACGCATGCGCACCTCCGCCCGGACCGGCCCCCACACACGTCACCGTGTAAGGAACCGCCCCCCCGCCAGATCGCGTCATGCGTCCACCTCCAGCGGCGTCTGACGAGCTGAGAAGCGGTTGCCAAGGAGACAGACACCATGAACTACATGGCCGCTATTTAAGTCTCATCAGGGCAGCATCCAAAAAACACATATGCGCCCCACTCTCAGGACCAACTCCCCACTTCATATCACGCCAGGGGACCAACCGTACATATATCTCATGTGACCAATAAACCACATTAGGGGCAATAAGAAAGGCTGATAATTACTAGCATCCCTCATGGCACAAAAAATGGAACACAGTACTCCAGATACTTAATTAAGGGGAAAATATCCTACAACTACATAATAGCTTCAATATAGAAATGTACAGGGCTCTATACTTATCAGTCCAAATATCCATACGAGGCATCGCACAACTCCATATAGTAACTATATACATCTCAGAAAAATTATATATAATATGTATAATAGTCCACCCTAGAACAGTCGAAGAAACTAAAGGAGGGGGACCGGACGAAATCCCACATAGTACAGTTGACCGTCCCCACATCACTTCAAAAGGTCCCGTCCTCCTGATGGCCGACTGTAGCAGACATAATCTAGAACAGAAAAATATATCAGAACCAGAAACAAAACACCAACATTGTATCCAACCTCACCACCTCATTCAGATGCCGGAAACATTTAAAACAAAAAACCAATAACAATGTACCACAAACCTAGCGAACACATCTGTGGTTGTGTCCTCGGTGCCGGTATATGAGGTGACCCCACATCTGTGGTTGTGTCCTCGGTGCCGGTATATGAGGTGACCCCACATCTGTGGTTGTGTCCTCGGTGCCGGTATATGAGGTGACCCCACATCTGTGGTTGTGTCCTCGGTGCCGGTATATGAGGTGACCCCACATCTGTGGCTGTGTCCTCGGTGCCGGTATATGAGGTGACCCCACATCTGTGGCTGTGTCCTCGGTGCCGGTATATGAGGTGACCCCACATCTGTGGTTGTGTCCTCGGTGCCGGTATATGAGGTGACCCCACATCTGTGGTTGTGTCCTCGGTGCCGGTATATGAGGTGACCCCACATCTGTGGCTGTGTCCTCGGTGCCGGTATATGAGGTGACCCCACATCTGTGGTTGTGTCCTCGGTGCCGGTATATGAGGTGACCCCACATCTGTGGTTGTGTCCTCTGTGCCGGTATATGAGGTGACCCCACATCTGTGGTTGTGTCCTTGGTGCCGATATATGAGGTGACCCCACATCTGTGGCTGTGTCCTCGGTGCCGGTATATGAGGTGACCCCACATCTGTGGTTGTGTCCTTGGTGCCGATATATTAGGTGACCCCACATCTGTGGCTGTGTCCTCTGTGCCGGTATATGAGGTGACCCCACATCTGTGGCTGTGTCCTCGGTGCCGGTATATGAGGTGACCCCACATCTGTGGTTGTGTCCTTGGTGCCTGTATATGAGGTGACCCCACATCTGTGGTTGTGTCCTCGGTGCCGGTATATGAGGTGACCCCACATCTGTGGTTGTGTCCTCGGTGCCGGTATATGAGGTGACCCCACATCTGTGGTTGTGTCCTCGGTGCCGGTATATGAGGTGACCCCACATCTGTGGTTGTGTCCTTGGTGCCTGTATATGAGGTGACCCCACATCTGTGGTTGTGTCCTCGGTGCCGGTATATGAGGTGACCCCACATCTGTGGTTGTGTCCTCTGTGCCGGTATATGAGGTGACCCCACATCTGTGGTTGTGTCCTCGGTGCCGGTATATGAGGTGACCCCACATCTGTGGTTGTGTCCTCGGTGCCTGTATATGAGGTGACCCCACATCTGTGGTTGTGTCCTCGGTGCCGGTATATGAGGTGACCCCACATCTGTGGTTGTGTCCTCTGTGCCGGTATATGAGGTGACCCCACATCTGTGGTTGTGTCCTTGGTGCCGATATATGAGGTGACCCCACATCTGTGGTTGTGTCCTCGGTGCCGGTATATGAGGTGACCCCACATATGTGGTTGTGTCCTTGGTGCCGGTATATGAGGTGACCTCACATCTGTGGTTGTGTCCTCGGTGCCGGTATATGAGGTGACCTCACATCTGTGGTTGTGTCCTCGGTGCCGGTATATGAGGTGACCCCACATCTGTGGTTGTGTCCTCTGTGCCGGTATATGAGGTGACCCCACATCTGTGGTTGTGTCCTCGGTGCCGGTATATGAGGTGACCCCACATCTGTGGTTGTGTCCTCTGTGCCGGTATATGAGGTGACCCCACATCTGTGGTTGTGTCCTCGGTGCCGATATATGAGGTGACCCCACATCTGTGGTTGTGTCCTCTGTGCCGGTATATGAGGTGACCCCACATCTGTGGTTGTGTCCTTGGTGCCGATATATGAGGTGACCCCACATCTGTGGTTGTGTCCTCTGTGCCGGTATATGAGGTGACCCCACATCTGTGGTTGTGTCCTTGGTGCCGGTATATGAGGTGACCCCACATCTGTGGTTGTGTCCTCTGTGCCGGTATATGAGGTGACCCCACATCTGTGGTTGTGTCCTCGGTGCCGATATATGAGGTGACCCCACATCTGTGGTTGTGTCCTCTGTGCCGGTATATGAGGTGACCCCACATCTGTGGTTGTGTCCTCTGTGCCGGTATATGAGGTGACCCCACATCTGTGGTTGTGTCCTTGGTGCCGATATATGAGGTGACCCCACATCTGTGGTTGTGTCCTTGGTGCCGATATATGAGGTGACCCCACATCTGTGGTTGTGTCCTTGGTGCCGGTATATGAGGTGACCCCACATCTGTGGTTGTGTCCTCTGTGCCGGTATATGAGGTGACCCCACATCTGTGGTTGTGTCCTCTGTGCCGGTATATGAGGTGACCCCACATCTGTGGTTGTGTCCTTGGTGCCGATATATGAGGTGACCCCACATCTGTGGTTGTGTCCTCGGTGCCGGTATATGAGGTGACCCCACATATGTGGTTGTGTCCTTGGTGCCGGTATATGAGGTGACCTCACATCTGTGGTTGTGTCCTCGGTGCCGGTATATGAGGTGACCCCACATCTGTGGTTGTGTCCTCTGTGCCGGTATATGAGGTGACCCCACATCTGTGGTTGTGTCCTTGGTGCCGATATATGAGGTGACCCCACATCTGTGGTTGTGTCCTCGGTGCCGGTATATGAGGTGACCCCACATCTGTGGTTGTGTCCTCAGTGCCGGTATATGAGGTGACCCCACATCTGTGGTTGTGTCCTCGGTGCCGGTATATGAGGTGACCCCACATCTGTGGTTGTGTCCTCGGTGCCGGTATATGAGGTGACCCCACATCTGTGGTTGTGTCCTCGGTGCCGGTATATGAGGTGACCCCACATCTGTGGTTGTGTCCTCGGTGCCGGTATATGAGGTGACCCCACATCTGTGGTTGTGTCCTTGGTGCCGGTATATGAGGTGACCTCACATCTGTGGTTGTGTCCTCGGTGCCGGTATATGAGGTGACCTCACATCTGTGGTTGTGTCCTCGGTGCCGGTATATGAGGTGACCCCACATCTGTGGTTGTGTCCTCAGTGCCGGTATATGAGGTGACCCCACATCTGTGGTTGTGTCCTCAGTGCCGGTATATGAGGTGACCCCACATATGTGGTTGTGTCCTCTGTGCCGGTATATGAGGTGACCTCACATCTGTGGTTGTGTCCTCGGTGCCGGTATATGAGGTGACCTCACATCTGTGGTTGTGTCCTCGGTGCCGGTATATGAGGTGACCCCACATCTGTGGTTGTGTCCTCAGTGCCGGTATATGAGGTGACCCCACATCTGTGGTTGTGTCCTCAGTGCCGGTATATGAGGTGACCCCACATATGTGGTTGTGTCCTCTGTGCCGGTATATGAGGTGACCCCACATCTGTGGTTGTGTCCTCGGTGCTGGTGGGAATTTTCCTTCGTGCTCTCATCCATTACAGAACATTTTTCTGGAATGTTCTCCGATGTCAGAGCCGTCGCCAGCTCTTATGTCACCTCTGAATTTCATCATCTGGACCCAACAGTATAAGCAAACTGTACAGCGCTGCGGAATATGTCAGTGCCATATAAATAAAGATTATGTCACGCCGTAAGCGGCGTTAAAGGGGCAGGACGGCGTACTGGGACCCGCACCTGTCCCTACCACGTTAATGGGGCCCTGGCTTTCCCTTATCTCGGGGGTACCTATGATGGTTAGGAGGCCCGAGCCGCCAGCGTATCCCTGTCTCCTGTGCAGGCCCTATCAGTGGCCCCTCTCCCCCCCAGGGAGGAGGACTGCACCAGTGTATAAACACAACAATAAACAGGGTATACAGACAAGGTAACTAAAAGTCTCAAACTCACCAAATGCTCACACAACCACAGAGGAAACACAGAGAAGGGAAGAGAAGGAATAAACTAGGAAGGAAAACAGGTTTAACAAGCACCCAAAACATCAGACACCAATCTCTGTAATAAACCTCCAAGCTCCAAATATCACTCGCCTTCAACCTCCAAGCCAGGCAGCAGAACTGATCACTGACACTAGCTGTAGTCAAGGCTGGGTCTATATAGAGGAGGAGATTACAAAATCCACTTCAGCTGAGAGACCCAGCTCACAGGAACTTAGCAAATAAGGTTAACTCCTGCACTGCTGGCACAAAGCAGCCAGGTCAAAATACAGGAGAAGAGCTTCTGTTCACTGTGTGTGAACGAGGCCCAGAGCGCTGCGGTTCTCTGGAACCTCTCTGTTGCGGTAGCCCCGTGACAGATTATTATTATTATCATCTGAGGATCCGAACGCCAGGAGCGGCGGGCACTGTCCGCACATAGGGGGATCTACACCGGGCAACATGGAAGAAAGTGTCAGCTCTGTGCCCGAGAATCGTCTGCAGCTCACACACTCGAGCTTCACAGGCTCAGGTCAAGATCTCTGCTGTCAGTGAATAGAACACTGGTTTCCATTCAGAGGCAGCGATCCGGCACAGCTCGTCCTGCGCTCAGCCCAGAGGAGGATACAATGTATCAGTGCAGACAATGCTCTGTGAGCTCAACCCAGCAGCTGCTGCTCAGGCACTTTGCTACAATGTATCAGTCCGGAGTTCACAGATGTGTAGACTGATACATTGTATCTACAGCTCAGAGCAGGAGCGGGTGTATACAGATATGTACACATAAATACAGATATTACAGCTATATACAGGGTATATACAGATATATACAGATATATACAGCGTATACATAGATATATACAGATATATACCGGATAACTCTCTGAATGGAAACAAAAAAGTTTCTATAAACTGACAAGTGGAGATCAGGAAAATGGTGAAGAATGGAAAGACACAGGGCCCGATGTATCAGTGTTTTCTCCAGATTTCTTAAATGAAAACCTTGGAATGTCGCAAAATGTTTGCACAACTTGAAATTGCAAAATTTGGCAACTTTTGGCGTTTTTACAGAAGACCCAAAACGCTCCACCAAAGTGGTTGTATTTGGGGTTGGACGGGTCGAGGTGAAGACCGCCATGCAAATTCATCATATATGTCACTATGAATGACTCCGCAGAGAAAAGTAGGAGAAACCTCCTCAATAATGATGGAGAATACTTAGCGGCAACAATTACTGGTCTCTGATTTAAGGATATAAACAACTTTTTAAATTTATTTTGTATTTTACTTACACGCATTTATTTGGGCTAAAAAATCATTTTTGCCAAAGGCTTCCATTAAAAATGCTGCACAGTTTACCTGCTATGTCCTCTATTGCAGGACGAGTCGTCTAAGAATCCTTCAGTGAGCTCCTCCTCAGAGATGGCTTCTTCTGATCTCTTCTGCGCTGTTTCATGACAACAGACCACATCAAAGTTGAATCAGCTGTGAAATAGATAAAACCGTTTCAGACTCTTCCGACAGAACGAGCTCGCTAAGCGATTCTCCGTTAACTCATTCCGCAGCTAGCAATGTGCAGGGAAACAAAAAACTGAAACTTTTAGCAAAATGGTGGAAAATGTTTAATGAAACCCATCTGTAAAAAGTTTGAGTCCAAAATACGCACAAGAGTGTAAAAACATAGATCTTAGTATCCTTTCAGCGTAAGGATGGCGTTTCCATATTGGTGTTCGCTGTTTAGACCTTTCCTTTACAGATCAGTGCGACAAATCTGCAACAATGGACGAGGGGGGAAATACTTCTGCAAACCACTATTTTATCATAAAAAATGCTGGTAAAACCTCCCAGAGGCCCAGTGTGATGCAGCAGTGAGAGGGTTAACCGTCCATCCCTGTGAGGGGCGCGGAGGTCTTCGCCATGCCGTTTCCTCGCCGCCGTACACGAGGCGTCTCTGGAATGTTTACCATGGACGGTTCTGGTCTCGGCTTTATTTTCCCGCCCGCTCGCTGCCCCCCGAGTCGTGTTGTGATTGGGGGCGCGGACCGTTATTATGGCGAGCGGCGTGTTATTGCCATGTTATAGACGGGAGGTGGAATTTTCCACTGTGATGAGGACGGATCTGCAGAACCGCGGCCTGAGCCGACCGTCAATGCTCCGCGTTTCCCCAGTATTTGGCTCATTCGGGGGTCCCACTTGAATTCCCACCTCTAAAGGTGAAATATCAATAGAGTTGTCTTCATTTTCGACTTTTTGCAGATTTGGAGCCCATGAATCATCATCATACAGCAGCACAGAGGATGTAAGCGGAGTCCAGCTTAGTGCAGGCATTGTGGCGGGGTATATACTGTATATACTATATGTAGAAGCACTGCACATGCAGCGATGGACCAGTGATGTCCGCAGAGGTCCGAACATCAGTCAATCAGTCCTGAGAACGTTCATGATGGCCGACAACAGCAGGAGAATAAGCCGGATAATGGCCCTGACTTATGGCCGACCACAGGTCACCAGCCAGCGCTAGGGCTAGCCAGCAGGATTATGATTGCAGCTCTGGATGTGACTGGAGGCCAAGACACAGAGATTCACCTGGAAACTGTATTTCAGGAGAGGGGAGCGGGGATCCGGTGAGAAGTCCAAAAAGAAGCTGAACAGCAGCACAGAGTATTTAAGGAGAGGAATGAGAACAATGTGCTGATCCCGAGGGGAGGTCACAGACACGAGTCACACTACTAATAAAGCAGAATGGCAGCACAGAGTATTTCAGAAGAGGAGAGTGCTGATCACAAACTGCTAGTTACATATCGCAAAGTGAAGCGCAGCAGTACAGAGTATTTCAGGAGAGGAGAGTGCTGATCCTGAGCGATATCACAAACTGATAGTTACATAGTGGATGGCCAGTCCTCTCAGCAGCACAGAGTATTTCAGGAGAGGAGAGTGCTGATCATAAACTGCTAGTTACATATAGAAAGGTGCAGGGCAGCAGCACAGAGTATTTCAGGAGAGGAGAGTGCTGATCATAAACTGCTAGTTACATATAGAAAGGTGCAGGGCAGCAGCACAGAGTATTTCAGGAGAGGAGAGTGCTGATCATAAACTGCTAGTTACATATAGAAAGGTGCAGGGCAGCAGCACAAAGTATGTCAGCAAAGGAGAGTGCTGATCACCAACTGCTAATTACATATAGAAAGGTGCAGGGCAGCAGCACAGAGTATTTCAGAAGAGGAGAGTGCTGATCATAAACTGCTAGTTACATATAGAAAGGTGCAGGGCAGCAGCACAGAGTATTTCAGGAAAGGAGAGTGCTGATCACAAACTGCTAGTTACATATAGAAAGGTGCAGGGCAGCAGCACAGAGTATTTCAGAAGAGGAGAGTGCTGATCATAAACTGCTAGTTACATATAGAAAGGTGCAGGGCAGCAGCACAGAGTATTTCAGAAGAGGAGAGTGCTGATCATAAACTGCTAGTTACATATAGAAAGGTGCAGGGCAGCAGCACAGAGTATTTCAGGAAAGGAGAGTGCTGATCACAAACTGCTAGTTACATATAGAAAGGTGCAGGGCAGCAGCACAGAGTATTTCAGAAGAGGAGAGTGCTGATCACAAACTGCTAGTTACATATAGAAAGGTGCAGGGCAGCAGCATAGAGTATTTCAGAAGAGGAGAGTGCTGATCATAAACTGATAGTTACATAAAGAGAGGTGCAGGGCAGCAGCACAGAGTATTTCAGAAGAGGAGAGTGCTGATCATAAACTGCTAGTTACATATAGAAAGGTGCAGGGCAGCAGCACAGAGTATTTCAGAAGAGGAGAGTGCTGATCATAAACTGCTAGTTACATATAGAAAGGTGCAGGGCAGCAGCACAGAGTATTTCAGAAGAGGAGAGTGCTGATCACAGACTGATCGTTACATAGTGGAGGGTTAGTCCTCAGCAGCACAGAGTATTTCAGGGCTGCATGTTCTCTGGGGGCAGTGACCTGTTCTGTCCGTTACTCCAAGTGTTTCTGCTCTAAGTCCAGGGACTGGGCCTTCCCGCTGCTGGTGGTGGAGTCCGCGTCCTCCTGTAGCGGGGTCGGGGGGCGTCCGTTCAGGGTCACATCGATGAGTTCGTGCTCCTTTTTTTCGCCCTCTTTCCTCCTGCAGCAGACGCAGAAGTCTCGGGAGTTCTCCAGGAGGTTTATACTCAGGGTGATGATGAGGGCGAGCCACGCCATGCCGAACAGGATCCACACAGACACCAGGTTCCGGTACCAGTTCGGATACTTCATTTCAGGGTTCCGACCTGAGGAGCAAACAGGGAACCAATCAGTGTCATGGGGGGCTCACATTTGGGGTCCATTTAGAAAAATAATCATTGCTATTCCCAGGTGTACAAGTCCTGGGGGCAGAGGATCTCGTCGCTGCTCCCGAGACTCGGCATCACTGCTTCCATAACACATTGTTAGCAATGGTGCCATAGGGAATCACTAAAGTTTACTATACCCTGACTTCCCGTACACCGCACCCCTGTGATGTCCTTCCCACATTAGGACAGCGCCCCCACACTCCAGGGGTGGAGACAAGAATTACAGGTGAATTTCACTGCAGTAAATGAGGCTCAGCTGCAGTACCGCAGGCAGCCTGTACACAGGTGTGGCGCTGTTTTCACAGTAGTCAGGCTGAGGCTCTATTATTGAGGCATGTGAGTGAGACGCCCTTTGGTTCCAGAACTGCGGCTTATGGCACAATAATACCGGAGAACAACCCAACACATTGACCACTGCTACATCTGGATCGGGTCCTCCAGACTCACCGATGACATAGTCTCCAAAACCGATAGTGCTGAGGGTGATGAAGGCGTAGTAGAAGCCCTCCTCATATGTCCAGCCCTCCATCCCGCGGAAGAGGATTGGTGGCAGCAAGAAGAACAGAAGGAGACCGACCACCACCGCGCAAGAGCTGGAGAAGAACGTCACCGCTTTCTGAAAGAAGAAGGAAAGGGAATGAGAAATCAGAAGATCGCTCCAGGGGCGACGGGGGGTGAATCCCCCGAAAAGGGAAGTCTAATAAAAGCAGGTTCAAAATGTAAGGAGGTCATCAAAATACACAAGAACGGTGACTACAGGCTGCTCAATGCATGGAAGGGGGAACCCGAACAAGTGGAGGCTACAGGCAGACTGATCATTCAACACACATAGTTACCATCAGTATTATTCTCCAGAGCTGCACTCACTATTCTGCTGGTGCAGTCACTGTGTACATACATTACATTACTGATCCTGAGTTACCTCCTGTATTATACCCCAGAGCTGCACTCACTATTCTGCTGGTGCAGTCACTGTGTACATACATTACATTACTGATCCTGAGTTACATCCTGTATTATATTCCACAGCTGCACTCACTATTCTGCTGGAGCAGTCACTGTGTACATACATTACATTACTGTTCCTGAGTTACATCCTGTATCATACCCAGAGTTGCACTCACTATTCTGCTGGTGCAGTCACTGTGTACATGCATTACATTACTGATCCTGAGTTACATCCTGTATTATACTCCAGAGCTGCACTCACTATTCTGCTGGTGCACTCACTGTGTACATACATTACATTACTGATCCTGAGTTACCTCCTGTATTATACCCCAGAGCTGCACTCACTATTCTGCTGGTGCAGTCACTGTGTACATACATTACATTACTGATCCTGAGTTACCTCCTGTATTATACTCCAGAGCTGCACTCACTATTCTGCTGGAGCAGTCACTGTGTACATACATTACATTACTGTTCCTGAGTTACATCCTGTATCATACCCAGAGCTGCACTCACTATTCTGCTGGTGCAGCCACTGTGTACATACCTTACATTACTGATCCTGAGTTACATCCTGTATTATACCCCAGAGCTGCACTCACTATTCTGCTAGTGCAGTCACTGTGTACATACATTACATTACTGATCCTGAGTTACCTCCTGTATTATACCCCAGAGCTGCGCTCACTATTCTGCTGGTGCAGTCACTGTGTACATACATTACATTACTGATCCTGAGTTACCTCCTGTATTATACCCCAGAGCTGCGCTCACTATCCTGCTGGTGCAGTCACTGTGTACATACATTACATTACAGATCCTGAGTTACATCCTGTATTATACTCCAGAGCTGCACTCACTATTCTGCTGGTGCAGTCACTGTGTACATACATTACATTACTGATCCTGAGTTACCTCCTGTATTATTCTCCAGAGCTGCACTCACTATTCTGCTGGTGCAGTCACTGTGTACATACATTACATTACAGATCCTGAGTTACATCCTGTATTATACCCTAGAGCTGCGCTCACTATTCTGCTGGTGCAGTCACTGTGTACATACATTACATTACTGATCCTGAGTTACCTCCTGTATTATTCTCCAGAGCTGCACTCACTATTCTGCTGGTGCAGTCACTGTGTACATACATTACATTACTGATCCTGAGTTACATCCTGTATTATACTCCAGAGCTGCACTCAATATTCTGCTGGTGCAGTCACTGTGTACATACATTACATTACTGATCCTGAGTTACATCCTGTATTATACCCCAGAGCTGCACTCACTATCCTGCTGGTGCAGTCACTGTGTACATACATTACATTACTGACCGTGAGTTACCTCCTGTATTATACTCCAGAGCTGCACTCACTATTCTGCTGGTGCAGTCGTGGTGTACATACATTACATTACTGATCCTCAGTTATATCCTGTATTATACCCCAGAGCTGCACTCACTATTCTGCTGGTGGAATCACTGTGTACATACATTACATTACTGATCCTGAGTTACATCCTGTATTATACTCCAGAGCTGCACTCACTATTCTGCTGGTGGAATCACTGTGTATATACATTACATTACTGATCCTGAGTTACATCCTGTGTTATACTCCAGAGCTGCACTCACTATTCTGCTGGATAATGCAGAACACCACCTGTTGCTCCCCCTCTTATTACATGCTAGCACTAGAGGGCGCTCTCTGCTGACGCCCATGTTGTAGCACTAGTGACTCCCTTTGGTAAATGCTGCAGCTCTGGAATCCCCTCTATCTCCAGACAGGTGACATTGCCCCATTAGTAACCAGGGAGCAGCACATTGCTGTTCTCCTCTCACCTTTCGGCCCACTTTCCTCCCCAGCGCGTCTGCGGACCTCTGCACCAGGCTCAGCATCCGCTGCCCGATGCGGTTCAGGAGGATCAGGTTTAGTGGAATCCCGAACAGTGCAAAGAAGATGCAGAAGATGCGGCCGCCCACCGTGCTCGGGCTCAGGTTCCCGTAACCTGCAGGACAGAGGAGACGACAGTGGGGACATTATTTGCAGGATCCGCACCCTGGAGGAATTTTTTATTACTATTATTATTATTATACATTTTTATAGCGCCATTTATTCCATGGCGCTTTACATATGAATACGGAATCACAGAGAACTTCCATATTCTCCGTCCTCGTGTGCCACCAGACGTGACGCTTCATGTTACAAGTTCAGCTCTGCTGCATCTCTGCACAGGAGTGAGGGGCGTTCAGGGGCTGAGGACCCCTCTGCAGCACAGCGTGGGGCCGACACCCGGACCCCCCGACCAGCTGTTGTCAGGATCAGTCCATGTCAGATCAGCGCACGAAAGCTTCACGATAAATATATAAATATTGATATAAATTCATTTAAACAAATCTTTCTGCAGCGTTCCAATAGAGGCTTTATGTTCCTCGTCATGTTCACAATCTTTGCTGTCTGGGTTCAGTTCCGTTCTCTATATTCTCTCCGTGTTCCGTGAGTTTCCTCTGAATTCTCCCACACTCCAAAGACTCATAGAGAATGTAGATTGTGAGCCCCGATGGGGACAGTGATGACAATGTCTGTAAAGTGCTGTGGAATTAATGGCGCTATATAAGGGAACATATGAATGAAATACTTGTTTACATCCACAGGCTGAACACTCACAGCTGACCTAATACTTCTCACAGCTGAGGGTTTGTTACAATGTGTCCAGGAGCCATTCTCTGTCTTCTATTGGTAAATACAATGTATCAGTGCAGGTCACATGTATCAGTCTGATCTAGAGTTGATGCAACTGTAAAACCACCACTAATACTAATAAAACCTGCCGCATCGATGACAGGCAGAGAAATACTGCCATCTAGTGGACAATGTGATAACTGCAGCAATGCGGTGAATTCTGCTTTCAAAAATGGGAATGTGGAGAACGTAGTCTCCAAATACCACAGCAGATTTAGTCACCGCACCCCATAATATTTCCAGTCACATTGCCGTTGTAGTAGAGCCAGCGACTGTACATAATAACGATTCGTCCCTGTACCTGATAACCTAGCCATAGTGCTCCCATGGCAGAGTCAGCAATTGTGCCACCATAAAACCAGGTACAAAGAAATGTAACAGCCGCACTCAAAAAAGTCTCGTGCTCAAATTTATTTACAGTACACCACAGGGAAAAAAAGTGACGAGATAACGAGGTAACGTTTCGACCCTATTCCGGGTCTTTATCAAAAATCACTTGAGTAGTTGAGAAAAGGATAGAGAGGCTGCATCAGAAGCAAAGAAAACAGAAGTCCCAGCCGGGGCTATCGCTTCAATCAGGATGGCACCGACAACCACAGAATTTTTTGCTTTCTTGTCCGTTTTTTCAGTGAATATGAATAATAACGTCAAAACCTTTTCTCCACTCATGGTTAGTGGTTGGGTGAAGCATTTATTGTCAGACTACTGTGTTTTCTCTTTATAAATCATAAGGACAACCCAAAACATCCAAATGACCCTGATCTAACGTTCACATCCCCTGGTGATTTTGGCCGATAACATGCACAGAAGTTGACACCAATGGGTGTGAATGGCTACTAAAGGGAACATCCTCACCTGTGACCTGTTTGCTTGTAATCAGTGTGTGCATAAAAGAAGAGTGAGTTTCTGGGATCCAGACAGACTCTGGCATCTTTCATCCAGCCACTGACATTTCTGGATTGTGAGTCATGGGGAAAGCAAAAGAATTGTCAATAGATCTACGGGAAAAGGTAGTTGAACTGTACAAAACAGGAAAGGGATACAAAAAGATATCCAAGGAATTGATAATGCCAGTCAGCAGCGTTCAACCTGTGATTAACAAATGGAAAATCAGGGGCTCTCTTTATTATAGTTTCTTATTTTTCCTTTACTTTTGATTTATGAAAAAAAAAATTCAGGGAAGACCTTTCACAAAATGATTCATGACTAACTGGACACAGGATGTAATAGTGGCTGCAGAGCTGAAAATAACTTTTTTTTTTAACTTTTGCCATAGTTGAGATTTTGTAAGAAATTAGTTAATTTTTGCTAGGTCCAAGTGGGCGTTATCAGACAGTTTTCACTGGGGGCGTGTACTTCTTCTCTGTTAATGATGATGACCAATCGAAAGCAGGCAGCAACTCACAGGAGAAGACGCCCCCACCATAGGACACAGCCCTGGTCTCCTGGCCTCCCCTCCTGCATGAGTCCGCCACCAATCAGACCAACTGTGATCAGTCGGGGTCTCAAAAACAAGACGCCCATGATCTGTCGGAAATTCAAGTGTCAACTAAGTGGGAACAATTAATAACAAAGTTTAGTTACGGCTTAAACAATTTAACATTTAAAATAAATATTGAGCTAAAACTGCCACATATGGCTATACAGTGACCGCTACATGTGTACGTGCTCCCAATACAGGACATGACACACACAGGATCCAACAATAAGAACTCAAACTAAGATTTACAAAAACCTCAGAATTCTCACCGATAGTTGTTATAGCAGTCACAGAAAAGAAGAAGGATCCAGGAAAGCTCCAAGTCTCCAGGCTGGTGCCATTACCGAGAACGTTCGACCCCTGCTTATACGCCTGTATAATAAACTGAGATATATAGTAGGTTAGTTATATTCTTGTACATAGGGGCAGTATTATAGTAGTTATATTCTTGTATATAGGGGCAGTATTATAGTAGTTATATTCTTGTACATGGGGGCAGTATTATAGTAGTTATATTCTTGTACTTAGGAGCAGTATTATAGTAGTTATATTCTTGTACATATGGGCAGTATTATAGTAGTTATATTCCTGTACATAGGAGCAGTATTATAGTAGTTATATTCTTGTACATAGGGGCAGTATTATAGTAGTTTTATTCTTGTACATAGGAGCAGTATTATAGTAGTTATATTCTTGTACATAGGGGCAGTATTATAGTAGTTTTATTCTTGTACATAGGAGCAGTATTATAGTAGTTATATTCTTGTATATAGGAGCAGTATTATAGTAGTTATATTCTTGTATATAGTGGCAGTATTATAGTAGTTATATTCTTGTACATAGGGGGCAGTATTATAGTAGTTATATTCTTGTATATAGGAGCAGTATTATAGTAGTTATGTTCTTGTACATAGGGGCAGTATTATAATAGTTATATTCTTGTATATAGGAGCAGTATTATAGTAGTTATATTCTTGTATATAGGGGCAGTATTATAGTAGTTATATTCTTGTACATAGGGGTAGTATTATAGTAGTTATATTCTTGTACATAGGAGCAGTATTATAGTAGTTATATTCTTGTACATAGGGGGCAGTATTATAGTAGTTATATTCTTGTACATAGGGGCAGTATTATAGTAGTTATATTCTTGTACATAGGGGCAGTATTATAGTAGTTATATTCTTGTACATAGGGGCAGTATTATAGTAGTTATATTCTTGTACATAGGGGGCAGTATTATAGTAGTTATATTCTTGTACAAAGGAGCAGTATTATAGTAGTTATATTCTTGTACATAGGAGCAGTATTATAGTAGTTATATTCTTGTACATAGGAGCAGTATTATAGTAGTTATATTCCTGTACATAGGGGCAGTATTATACTAGTTATATTCTTGTACATAGGAGCAGTATTATAGTAGTTATATTCTTGTACATAGGGGCAGTATTATAGTAGTTATATTCTTGTACATAGGGGCAGTATTATAGTAGTTATATTCTTGTACATAGGGGACAGTATTATAGTAGTTATATTCTTGTACATAGGAGCAGTATTATAGTAGTTATATTCTTGTACATAAGAGCAGTATTATAGTAGTTATATTCTTGTACATAGGAGCAGTATTATAGTAGTTATATTCTTGTACATAGGGGACAGTATTATAGTAGTTATATTCTTGTACATAGGAGCAGTATTATAGTAGTTATATTCTTGTAAATAGGGGCAGTATTATAGTAGTTATATTCTTGTACATAGGAGCAGTATTATAGTAGTTATATTCTTGTACATAGGAGCAGTATTATAGTAGTTATATTCTTGTACATAGTAGCAGTATTATAGTAGTTATATTCTTGTACATAGGGGCAGTATTATAGTAGTTATAATCCTGTACATAGGGGCAGTATTATAGTAGTTATATTCTTGTACATAGGGGGCAGTATTATAGTAGTTATATTCTTGTACATAGGGGCAGTATTATAGTAGTTATATTCTTGTACATAGGAGCAGTATTATAGTAGTTATATTCTTGTACATAGGGGCAGTATTATAGTAGTTATATTCTTGTACATAGGGGCAGTATTATAGTAGTTATATTCTTGTACATAGGGGCAGTATTATAGTAGTTATATTCTTGTACATAGGGGCAGTATTATAGTAGTTATATTCTTGTACATAGTGGCAGTATTATAGTAGTTATATTCTTGCACATAGTGGCAGTATTATAGTAGTTATATTCTTGCACATTGTGGCAGTATTATAGTAGTTATATTCTTGCACATAGTGGCAGTATTAGCATTATTATGTAGTGCACATTTTTTCCCCAGTGACATTTTCTTTCCTTATATAAACAGCTTCCATTCTATTATTCCTATTTTCTCAGATTACCCTTTTATTATTTTCCTCCTCTGATTTTCCTGGTTACCGCAGCTTTATGATATGTGTATTTCATTAGATGATGAGCTTTTATTTACCGATGCCGAATGTTGTTATGAGATGTGTTGAGTCCGGACAGATCACAACATTTGCGCTGTAGGAAGTTTTCATGGCAGCGAGGGGTTAAGGGCTCTCTGGTCAGGAGATGTAATGTGTGAACGCGGAGCAGGAGTTTTTCGTTTGCTCATCAGGCCGCAGTTTCTTTATCGGGACGTTTCGTTCTCGTTTATTGGAGCCTTTATGGTTGATCGGTTTTATTTGTCTCATCTGTGGTTATTGCTGGGGTATTTTGGGTACGAGACAATGAAGATAAATGTCTTAATTGTCTGATGAGTCTGATTCTCTGATTGTGCAGTGAATGTCAGATTCAGTGGCTGAAAAAATGATATAACTTCTCAGAGCTGAATGTTTGCTACTATTGCATCCAATCTAGACAATCCGGAACAAGATAAATCTGCAAACAGATATCCTGCCCTGATACTTGTGAAATGTGTCCGTGTGGGGTGTATGGTGGGCAGAGCGCAAGGAATGGTCACTACTAGAGAAGCTGCCATTCTTCTCGGCAGCACTAGTCCTTCTAGTACAGGTTGATGTGCTGCCGAGAACGATGATTTTTTTTTTTGTGCTACATAAAAGATCTTTTCATCCAATGATCGGACGTTTTGTTCGGGTGATTGGCGGCCAAGATTATTGTGAAACCATCGTTATTATCACTCGATCGCGATAATATTCCAGTGTAGATGCGCAGTAAAGCTGGAATCTCACGACGTGCTGCCTACACTGGATTTTTCACGCAGTTGTACTCCGAAGCACAAAATCTGTCTCATTTTATTTTGCACAGTTGAAGATTAATGTGAGACATTGTAAGGGATTATCGTTTTGCTTAAAAAAAGATAAAAGAAAAGAAGCATCTTACATTTTTTGCAATATTCAACATTAGCCCCCATTCGCCATTTTAAGAATTTGATACAAAAATGGAAACAAGTAACACAATGATGAATCGGGGCCGGATTATAGGACAGAGTCCAGTATAAATGTGTACAAGGTTTGTACAACTAGTGAGGAAGAGGAGGAGGAGGAAGAGGAGAAGGAGGAGGACGGCACACGGTCCATACAGGGAGAACACCTGCAATGTTCCGTCCTCCATGTATGAGACTATCAGAATGTTTTCTTCAGCATTTTAAAGGGAAGAAACATCAGTAGTCGCAAGAAAGATAAAGTACTGTACTAAATGTAAGGACCCAAAAAGAACATCCGAAGTATCAAAATATCATCAGTAGGAGGCGCAAACACCGTCCATGTAAGAGACACAATAATTACAGGACTCTAATGTAAATAACATTGTATAAATGCTGAAAATGAGGTCTCAGCCGGACAGGTAGAGAGAGATGGACATTGTGTATAGGCAGCACTCATCACCTGCAGGGGAACCCTGCCCAGCCTCATCACACCCCGCAAAATCACAGCAAGACGCTGCAGAACTTCATAATACACCTCAGCTGCTGCAGAACTTCATAATACACCTCAGCTGCTGCAGAACCCCAGAATATACATCAGCTGCTGCAAAACTTCATAATACATCTCAGCTGCTGCAAAACTTCATAATACACCTCAGCTGCTGCAGAACTTCATAATACACCTCAGCTGCTGCAGAACTTCATAATACACCTCAGCTGCTGCAGAACTTCATAATACACCTCAGCTGCTGCAGAACCCCAGAATACACCTCAGCTGCTGCAGAACCTCATAATGCACCTTAGATGCTCCAGGACCCTATAATACACCTCAGCTGCTGCAGAACTTCATAATACACCTCAGTTGCTGCAGAACTTCAAAATACACCTCATCTGCTGCAGAACTTCATAATACACCTCATGTGCTGCAGAACCTCATTATACACCTCAGCAAAACCTCACTTCTCTTACAGTAAAGAATCCACAGTCTCACTGCTCTTACAGTAAAGAATCCATATTCTCACTGCTCATACAGTAAAGAATCCATAGTCTCACTGCTCTTACAGTAAAGAATCCATAACGTCACTGCTCTTACAGTAAAGAATCCATAGTCTCACTGCTCTTACAGTAAGCAATCCATAGTTTCTCTGCTCTTACAGTAAATAATCCATAACCTCACTGCTCATACAGTAAAGAATACATAGTATCATTGCTCTTACAGTAAAGAATCCATAGTCTCACTGCTCTTACAGTAAAGAATCCATAACCTCACTGCTCTTACAGTAAAGAATCCATAGCCTCACTGCTCTTTCAGTAAAGAATCCACAGTCTCACTGCTCTTACAGTAAAGAATCCATAACCTCACTGCTCTTACAGTAAAGAATCCATAGTCTCACTGTTCTTACAGTAAAGAATCCACAGTCTCACTGTTCTTACAGTAAAGAATCCATAGCCTCACTGCTCTTACAGTAAAGAATCCACAGGAGTCTCATTGCTCTTGCAGTAAAGAATCCATAGCCTCACTGCTCTTACAGTAAAGAATCCATAGCCTCACTTCTCTTACAGTAAAGAATCCATTGCCTCACTGCTCTTACAGTAAAGAATCCATAGCCTCACTGCTCTTACAGTAAAGAATCCATAGTCTCACTGCTCTTACAGTAAAGAATCCATAGTCTCACTGCTCTTACAGTAAAGAATCCATAGCCTCATTGCTCTTACAGGAAAGAATCTATAGTCTCACTGCTCATACAGTAAAGAATCCATAGTCTCACTGCTCTTACAGGAAAGAACCCATAGTCTCACTGCTCTTACAGTAAAGAATCCATAGTATCACTGCTCTTACAGTAAAGAAGCCATAGGCTCACCGCTCTTACAGTAAAGAATCCATAGTGTGACTGCTCTTACAGTAAAGCATCCACAGTCTCACTGCTCTTACAGTAAAAAATCCATAGTTTCACTGTTCTTACAGTAAAGAATCCATAGTCTCACTGCTCATACAGTAAATAATCCATAGTGTTTGCTCTTACAGTAAAGGATCCATAGTCTCACTGCTCTTATTGTAAAGAATCCATAGTCACACTGCTCTGACAATAAAAAATCAATAGTGTGATTGCTCTTACAGTAAAGAATCCATAGTCTCACTGCTCTTACAGTAAAGAATTCATAGTCTCACTGCTCATACAGTAAAGAATCCATAGTCTCACTGCTCTTACAGGAAAGAATTCATAGTCTCACTGCTCATACAGTAAAGAATCCATAGTCTAACTGCTCTTACAGTAAAGAATCCATAGTCTCATTGCTCTTACAGTAAGGAATCCATAGCCTCACTGCTCTTACAGTAAAAAATCCATAGTCCAATTGCTCATACAGTAAAGAATCCATAGTCTTACTGCTCTTACAGTAAAGAATCCATAGCCTCGCTGCTCTCACAGGAAAGAATTCATAGCCTCACTGCTCTTACAGTAAAGAAGCCATAGTCTCACTGCTCATTCAGTAAAGAATCCATAGTCTCAATGTTATTACAGTACAGAATCCATAGTCTCACTGCTTTTACAGTAAAGAATCCATAGTCTCACTGCTCTTACAGTAAAGAATCCATAGTCTCACTGCTCATACAGTAAAGAATCCATAGTCTCGCTGTGCTTACAGTAAAGAATCCATAGTTCCACTGCGCTTACAGTAAAGAATCCATAGTCTCGCTGCGCTTACAGTAAAGAATCCATAGTCTCACTGCTCTTACAGTAAAGAATCCATAGTCTCACTGATCTTACAGTAATAAATCCATAGTCTCACTGCTCGTACAGTAAAGAATCCATAGTCTCACTGCTCGTACAGTAAAGAATCCATAGTCTCACTGCTCTTACAGTAAAGAATCCATAGTCTCAATGTTATTACAGTACAGAATCCATATTCTCACTGCTCTTACAGTAAAGAATCCATAGTCTCACTGCTCTTACTGTAAAGAATCCACAGTCTCCCTGCTCTGACAATAAAAAATCAATAGTGTGATTGCTCCTACAGTAAATAAGCCATAGTCTCACTGCTCTTACAGTAAAGAATCCATAGCCTCACTGCTCTTCAGTAAAGAATCCATAGTCTCACTGCTCTTACAGTAAAGAATCCATAGCCTCACTGCTCTTACAGGAAAGAATCCATAGTCTCACTGCTCATACAGTAAAGAATCCATAGTCTCACTGCTCTTACAGGAAATAATCCATCGTCTCACTGCTCTTACAGTAAAGAATCCATAGTATCACTGCTCTTACAGTAAAGAATCCATAGTATCACTGCTCTTACAGTAAAGAAGCCATAGTCTCACTGATCTTTCAGTAAAAAATCCATAGTGTGATTGCTCTTATAGTAAAGGATCCATAGTCTCACTGCTCATACAGTAAAGAATCCAGAGTCTAACTGCTCTTACAGTAAAGAATCCATAGTATCACTGCTCTTACAGTAAATAATCCATAGTATCACTGCTCTTACAGTAAAGAAGCCATAGTCTCACTGCTCTTTCAGTAAAGAATCCATAGTGTGATTGCAGTTATAGTAAAGGATCCATAGTCTCACTGCTCTTACAGTAAAGAATCCATAGTCTCACTGCTCATACTGTAAAAAAATCCTTAGTCTCACTGCTCTGACAATAAAAAATCAATAGTCTGATTGCTCTTACTGTAAAGAATCCATAGTCTCACTGCTCTTACAGTAAAGAATCCATAGTCTCACTGCTCTTTCAGTAAAGAATCCGTAGTGTGATTGCTCTTATAGTAAAGGATCCATAGTCTCACTGCTCATACAGTAAAGAATCCAGAGTCTAACTGCTCTTACAGTAAAGAATCCATAGTATCACTGCTCTTACAGTAAAGAAGCCATAGTCTCACTGCTCTTTCAGTAAAGAATCCGTACTGTGATTGCTCTTATAGTAAAGAATCCACAGTCTCACTGCTCATACAGTAAAGAATCCATAGTCTCACTGCTCTTACTGTAAAGAATCCATAGTCTCACTGCTCTGGCAATAAAAAATCAATAGTGTGATTGCTCTTACAGTAAAGAATCCATAGTCTCGCTGCTCTTACAGTAAAGAATCCATAGCCTCACTGATCTTACAGTAAAGCGTTTTTTGCTGCCGAAGGTCTGCCACAACACGATGCAACCGTCGCAAGAGTGTGGCAAAGCGTCGCAATGCGTCGCTAATGTAAGTCAATGGAGAAAAAACGCATCCTGCAAGCAATTTTACAGGATGCGTTTTTTCTCCTAAACGACGCATTGCGACGTGCAGTGCACGATGCTAGTGTGAATGTAGCCTAACACTCCAAAAAGAAAAGTTGCAAAGCATTTGGTTGTTGCTGAGAAAATATCTCACTTCTTATATCCGATCAACTATCTTAGATTGTTTACACAATATTTAATTATTAATCTTTATGTTTGTTAATTGCTATCAAAAAATTGCTGGTACCCAGAAGTAATCCATGAAATGTCCAAAAAAACTGCATCCTAATCTAAAAATATAAAAAATGCTGACATTTTGATGTAAACAATCCTATGACCTTGATCTGAAGAACAATAAAATGCTCACTAGATGATGCGCACTGTATGCATCACAATACGCAGACCCGGTACATCGATAGTTATTCTAACACAAATGTCCTCCCAAAAGTGAATCATAAGACCACAGCTGTGTCTGTGCAACTCAAACCCACACGAAAATATGCAGATTTCAATGACCAATATATCAGCTCAGCGAGGCTCGTGCCCTCCAACGTTGCTGATTACATGAATTGGCCCAAAAACACAATAATAAAGCTGTAGAAACTAATCAACACATATTACCCGAATGCGTAGTGCTCCCTGCTTACAGCCACATGGCACGCTAATCCTTGCCAGACCCCATTTTTAATTATATGGATAATGTTTGTATTAATAAAGCTATTACTTTTTTAAACAAAAAAGAAACAACACTTCTTTGATTCAGCGCGCGGTTTAATAATTGCATAGTTGGTCGGTATGTTTATAGATTGAGTAGAGTGTTACCCATCCCAAGTGTGAGGTAATGGGTCTGGGTTATATGTTTACTCACTGCTATTAGTGTAAAGAATCCATAATCTCACTGCTCTTACAGTAAAGAATCCATAGTCTCACTGCTCTTACAGTAAAGAATACATAGTCTCACTGCTCTTACAGTAAAGAATCCATAATCTCACTGCTCTTACAGTAAAGAATCCATAATCTCACTGCTCTTACAGTAAAGAATCCATAGTCTCAATGTTATTACAGTACAGAATCCATAGTCTCGCTGCGTTTACAGTAAAGAATCAATAGTTTTACTGCTCTTACAGTAATGAATGAACTTTTGTGATTATGATTAGACCTTTCTTTCCTCTAGAGGTAGAGGATGCCTATTGTCACTGTCGGCAGCCTCGGTGTAAAGAGATTATTACAAAGATCTCTGTGCTATCACTTTATATATTTGTACATTGCAATAAATTTCCTTCAGTTTTCCCCAATCTGAAATCTCATCCTCTCCAGTCCCTTAATATCCTCGGTCGTTTTCTCTGCACTGGCTCGAGCTCAGCTCTGTCCTCCTGATACACATGGGCTAAGTACAATAGAAAGTGTATAAGTGTGACTGACCTCACTAGTGACTTGTATAGAGGCAAAACTTGATTCTTGTCATCAGCATCATGGCCTCTTCTCATGAATCCCATTATTTTATTTGCCTGACACTGATCACTAAAGTGGAGTTTGCCGTCCATCCATCCATCCAGTTACGCATTTTTCAGTGACAAATTTACCCAGTGTTTTACAATTTAGTTCAAAATTATACATTTTGTTTCCTCTGCATTACCTTACATTTATCTCCTTGATACTTAAAGTGCCGTTTCTCAGTCCAAGCCTCCAACTTACATTAATCCCTCTGTAATATTAAATTATCCTCCTCTGTGTTGATTTCCCTGCAGAGTTTAGTGTCATCTGCAAATGTTGTGATTCTATTCTGCATGTCTCCTACAGGGTCATGAATAAATATGTTAAAAAGAAGAGGGCCCAATACTGACCCCTGTGGAAGCCGATCAGATGAGTCTGACAGGACCGTTCGCTCATAAACCATACTGATGTTGGGTCATGAGGTTATTATTATGATGGCATCTCTTAGGAAACCCTCGAGGATTTTACCAACAGTCGAGGTTGAACTTACAGGCCAATAATTTCCAGGCTCAGATTTTGTCCAAAAAAAGAAGATAATGTCCAGCTTCACTGAATCCGTAAAAAAGAGTTTTCTTCATTCACAAACTTTAAGCATAGAGGATACAGACTTCAGCACGAACCATATGGGTAAGAATCTCAACGCGTTTCTGGAGACTAAGCTCCCTTAATCATGACATGATTATTTCTTCTTTCAGATTTTGTCCCCTTTTTCAATATTGGCTTCACATTTGCTCTGCACCCGCCCTGTGGTGCAGACCCTGTAACGGGGGAATCAGGGAATATTAGAAATATCAGTCTGTCTATCACTATACTTCATTCCTGCAGTAATCGGGGGTGGCCGCCATCAGAGCCCGGGGATTTGCCTACTTTAGTGATTTTGAAGGACAATTTTGCATATAAGCAAACCCCTTCTCCAGTCTTTCCCCCAGCACAGCGGCCTCCTCCCCATTCAGGTGCAGCCTGAAACCAACAGAGAAGTCGGCCCAGATCTCCAGAATCCCAGACACTTCCTTCACCAATTCCTCAGCCAGTCCTTCACTTGCCTAATCCCCCGCTGCGTCTCCATTGTGGCATGTGGTAGCTCAGAAAATACTGTCCTCAAGATCTTTGCCTTAAGCTCTTGGCCTAATTCCCGGAAATCATTTCTAAGGACCTTCCACCTACCTCTAATGACTTTGTCATTGTTGCCACCGCTGGAGAAGGATTGCATACATGAGACAAGATGTGCACTGGGCGCCATTGTCAGTAATGGAGCACAAGTTACTAATGGGGATAACACAAGACTCGCTACAATGTCTGTTTCACCTGTAATCCAAAATATTCCGCAGGAAAAAGCCTCTTAATCAACTTCTTTTCCTTTTTTATGTAACATTTTCGAGCAGAAGTGGAAATTGTGATTAAAGACAGGAAATGCTACAATTGTTTATTCCTGGCCGTTCCTGGCCAATAATAACTACATTCACAGGACAATACTGCAAACCACAAAACCTACGATAATACTGTCCAATCTGTCCCAGAGTATAACCACTATTCTCTGTATTATAACACCAATGTAGCCATTACTAAAAAGTAAGAGTGCTAGCTACACCCGAGATACAACAAATAAAAAAGGTGCAGCAAATGTCTCACAAAATAAATGACTTTATTAATGTAAAGAATCACATTGAATATCAAGCTGTAAAGTGAAAACAGCAGCAATGGAGGGCAACATCCACATAGTCGGACTGTATGATGGGTGATATAGCAATATGTCAATAGGTCAAGATTAAATCTCAGGGTCAAATAAAGTTAGAGAAAACTTCCATAGTGTGGAATGGTCCAGGAGTGATGCAACCATGTGACATAATAACATTGTATCAATGATTTGTATTGTTTATAAAGAAATAAACATTGTATCAGTCACTTCCCAGTGCACAGGACTCGTATTGTTACATTGTATAACACGTTTACATAATCAAATGAGAATTCCACAGGTCACACCTCAATCATTTACATCTCAGAGTAAATGATATAAGTTATGCTCCAGTCACATCCAGAGCTGTGCTCAATGCCACGGTCTCGATTCATCATTGTCTCCTTTTATCTTTGTAGGTTATTTAGTTTGTGCCTTTCTTTTGTAAACTTTTACTTGGTTTTGTCTGTTTTTTTTGTATTCGCCATTACGGGGTGCAGTATTTCTTTCTGCAAATGTTTCAGCCTAATTTATCATCGAAACGTTGCAATTTCTTTAAGCAGATTTGCTCCGGTACCTGCGGAGGACAATATCTGCCTGGTTTTATTTCTGCACAATTGAAGACTCGCATGCGGGATTTTAAAGAATTGTGTGAGTTCTTGCTGATAAATTAACAAAAGAAAGGTAAAGGACAAAAAAAAGAGCTCCCTTATTGTGTGCAAAATGCATCAACCCGTGCGTGCTATTTAGAAGAATTTGGCACCAAATACAGCAATGCAAGAAAAAAAAAGGAAACGTCATCCACAACCAGAGCTGAAATGATGAATGCAGGTTTGGTGGTGACTGGATTTTCAGTCTTTATATAAGGAACAGGACAAGATCAATAAAGCAAATAAGTGTCAAGATTACTGGACACTAAGTCACGGGTTGTGCATTTACACTGGTTCAGTTATTGTGTTAGGCCACGTTCACACGGTCAGTATATTACATCAGTATAATCAGTGTTACATTGTTGCGCTCTAAACATTAACGAAAAGAGTAAAAGAGTCACAGCAAGAACAGAAGCAAAATCGGGAGCAAAAAAAACATGTACATAATCTAATACAAGGGCTTCTCACTGAATTAGAATATCATCAAAAAGTGAGCACTTATAGTAGAAAACTGGAATTCCAGACATTTTCTAAGAGCATCTCTGAAAGAAATCAGAAATCTTTTTTTTTTCTAATTGCGAATAACAACATTAACCTGTAAAATGTTGTAAAAGTTAAGTTTTTTCTTTAAGGGAGCTTTTTCACTGATACTTCAAGAGCAGCATTCATAATTCAGCTTGATTCAAATGTGTCTATCCACCAGCACATAGTCATGTTCTCACTTAGCCGTTTACGGTACTTGTGTTCTCATAATGCACAGAATTTTGTTAGCCAAAAGCGGCAGAAATGGAAATGCAGCTCTGGATGTGACTAGAGTGGAGAAATGGTAAATAAAAAATTAGAAAATGAATAAGATTTAAATTAAGTGAATGTAACTTGTTAAACTGTTGTAGAACGTTGGGGTTCACGTTACTCTGTACGTTCTCGTTCTCTGTCACTCAGATCCTACAAATAAGGCTGCCGTCACACTATCCGTATTTGGTCAGTATTTTACATCAGTATTTGTAGCCAAAACCAGGAGTGGAACAATTAGAGGAAAAGTATAATAGAAACATATGCACCACTTCTGTATTATCACCCACTCCTGGTTTTGGCTACAAATACTGATGTAAAATACTGACCAAATACTGATAGTGTGACGGCAGCCTGACACTGAGATGGGAGAAGTAGCAGCTGCTGCTCACTGTCAGCAATGAGAAAATCTAAGGAGGGAATCCAAGAAAAGAGCAAAAAGTCAAATCTAAACAAACAGCAGCAGCAGCCCGAGAATCCACCGCAGAGATAGAGAGATCCATCTATGAGCAAATAACCCAGCAAGTCTCCAAACAGCAACTCCACATATCTAGTGTCCCCCGAGTTCACTTACTAATCTGTCTCACACCCAGTGCACCAGATCACCTGGAACCCAACACTTTCCTCAGGAAAAAGCCTCTTAATCAGCTTCTTTTCCTGTTTTATGCAAGGAAATGAGATGAGATGTGAAAATGTGATTAATGATGGGAAATGCTACAAAGGCTTATTCCTAGAAGTTTTCGGTGAAGGACTGTGTGAAAGTCGGAAATAACTACATTCACAGGACAACTATAAAACTGGAAACAAGAAAAACTACTATAATACTGCCCCTATGTACAAGAATATAACTACTATAATACTGCCCCCTATGTACAAGAATATAACTACTATAATACTGCTCCTATGTAGATGAATATAACTACTATAATACTGCCCCCTATGTACAAGAATATAACTACTATAATACTGCTCCTATGTACAAGAATATAACTACTATAATACTGCCCCTATGTACAAGAATATAACTACTATAATACTGCCTCTATGTACAAGAATATAACTACTATAATACTGCTCCTATGTACAATAATATAACTACTATAATACTGTCCCCCTATGTACAAGAATATAACTACTATAATACTGCCCCCTATGTACAAGAATATAACTACTATAATACTGCTCCTATGTACAAGACTATAACTACTATAATACTGCTCCTATGTACAAGAATATAACTACTATAATACTGCTCCTATATACAAGAATATAACTACTATAATACTGCCCCTATGTACAAGAATATAACTACTATAATACTGCTCTTATGTACAAGAATATAACTACTATAATACTGCTCTTATGTACAAGAATATAACTACTATAATACTGCCACTATGTACAAGAATATAACTACTATAATACTGCCCCTATGTACAAGAATATAACTACTATAATACTGCTCCTATGTAGATGAATATAACTACTATAATACTGCCCCCTATGTACAAGAATATAACTACTATAATACTGCTCCTATGTACAAGAATATAACTACTATAATACTGCCCCTATGTACAAGAATATAACTACTATAATACTGCCTCTATGTACAAGAATATAACTACTATAATACTGCTCCTATGTACAATAATATAACTACTATAATACTGTCCCCCTATGTACAAGAATATAACTACTATAATACTGCCCCCTATGTACAAGAATATAACTACTATAATACTGCTCCTATGTACAAGACTATAACTACTATAATACTGCTCCTATGTACAAGAATATAACTACTATAATACTGCTCCTATATACAAGAATATAACTACTATAATACTGCCCCTATGTACAAGAATATAACTACTATAATACTGCTCTTATGTACAAGAATATAACTACTATAATACTGCTCCTATGTACAAGAATATAACTACTATAATACTGCTTCTATGTACAGGAATATAACTACTATAATACTGCCCCCTATGTACAAGAATATAACTACTATAATACTGCTCCTATGTACAAGAATCTAACTACTATAATACTGCTCCTATGTACAAGAATATAACTACTATAATACTGTCCCCTATGTACAAGAATATAACTACTATAATACTGCCCCCATGTACAAGAATATAACTTGTTATGATCTGGTGGCCTAGGAGCAGCATAAGACGTACTCTGGAGAAGGTGGTACCTTTACTGACCGCAAACCCTCAACTAGCAGTGCAACTAGAAGTAGCCGTGGGATGTACCTAACACTCCCTAGACCTCTCGACACAGCCTAAGAACTAACTACCCCTAAAGACAGAAACGGGAAAACTATCTTGCCTCTGAGAAAATCCCCAAAGGATAGACAGCCACCCACAAATATTGACTGTGAGAGGAGAGAGAAATAACATACGCAGACATGAAATCAGGATTATGCATAGGAGGCCATACTAGCTAAAAAGAAAGAAAAGGACAGAGTACTATGCGGTCAGTATTAAAACACTAGAAAATATCCACCACAGAAAATACAAAACACCACATCTGACTAAAGACATGGAGGGTATATCTGCATCTCCAGAGACACAGCTAGGCTGCAAAAAATCCTACACAGACAAAGCTGGACAAATCAAAACAAGAAAATGCACAGACTATAAGGTCCACAGCAGGTGGACAGCAAAAACAAGGCCAGAACTTATCTTTGAAGAAATGAACAGCAGACCAGGAGAGACCAAGTATGGATGTGAATCCTCAAAAAACAATGGACAACTGGCACTGACTAAAGGATAAAGCAGGACTTAAATAGCCCAGCCCAAATTGCAAAAAATGGATACACCTCATAAATGCTGCGATCCAACTACCGCAGCACTACCACTCATTACCACCGGATGGAGCCCAAGAGCAGAATTCACAACAGTACCCCCCCCTTGAGGAGGGGTCACCAAACCCTCACCAGAGCCCCCAGGCCGATCAGGACGAGCCAAATGAAAGGCACGAACCAAATCGTCAGCATGAACATCGGAGGCAACAACCCAAGAATTATCCTCCTGGCCATAACCCTTCCATTTGACCAGATACTGAAGCTTCCGCCTCGAAAAACGAGAATCCAAAATCTTCTCAACCACATACTCCAACTCCCCATCAATCAACACCGGGGCAGGAGGATCAACAGAGGGAACAACGGGCACCACATATCTCCGCAGCAAAGATCTATGGAAAACATTATGGATGGAAAAAGAGGCTGGAAGGGCCAAACGAAAAGACACCGGATTGATAATCTCAGAAATCCTATAAGGACCAATAAACCGAGGCTTGAACTTAGGGGAAAAAACCTTCATAGGAACATGACGAGAGGAGAACCAGACCAAATCCCCAACCCGAAGCCGGGGACCAACACACCGACGACGGTTAGCAAAACGTTGAGCCTCCTCCTGAGACAACACCAAATTGTCCACCACATGAGCCCAAATCTGCTGCAACCTGTCAACCACAGAATCCACACCAGGACAATCAGAAGGCTCAACCTGCCCTGAAGAAAAACGAGGATGAAAACCAAAATTACAAAAAAAGGCGAAACCAAGGCAGCAGAACAAGCCCGATTATTAAGGGCAAACTCGGCCAATGGCAAGAACGCCACCCAATCATCCTGATCAGCAGACACAAAGCATCTCAAATAAGTTTCCAAAGTCTGATTAGTTCGCTCTGTCTGGCCATTTGTCTGAGGATGAAATGCGGAAGAAAAAGACAAATCAATGCCCAGCCTAGCACAAAAGGCCCGCCAAAATCTAGAAACAAACTGGGAACCTCTGTCGGACACAATATTCTCCGGAATGCCATGCAAATGAACCACATGCTGAAAAAACAACGGAACCAAATCAGAAGAGGAAGGCAACTTAGGCAAAGGTACCAGATGGACCATTTTAGAGAACCGGTCACAAACAACCCAGATAACAGACATCTTCTGGGAAACCGGAAGATCAGAAATAAAATCCATAGAAATATGCGTCTAAGGCCTCTCAGGGACCGGCAATGGCAGAAGCAACCCACTAGCACGGGAACAGCAAGGCTTAGCCCGCGCACAAATCCCACAGGACTGCACAAAAGACCGCACATCACGTGACAAAGAAGGCCACCAAAAGGACCTACCAACCAAATCTCTGGTACCAAAAATCCCAGGATGGCCAGCCAACACAGAACAATGAACCTCAGAAATCACTACTAATCCATTTATCAGGAACAAACAGTTTCCCCACAGGACAGCGGTCAGGTTTATTAGCCTGAAATTCCTGAAGAACCCGTCGTAAATCAGGGGAGATGGCAGAAAGAATCACCCCTTCCTTCAGAACACCGACCGGCTCAAGGACCCCTGGGGAATCAGGAAAAAATATCCTAAAGAGGGCATCCGCCTTAACATTCTTAGAACCCGGAAGATACGAGACCACAAAATCAAAACGGGAGAAAAACAGGGACCATCGAGCCTGTCTAGGATTCAGCCGCTTGGCAGACTCGAGGTAAATCAGATTCTTATGATCGGTCAGGACCACAATATGTGCTTGGCCCCCTCAAGCCAATGACGCCCCACAAATATTGACTGTGAAAGGAGAGGGAAATAACATACGCAGACATGAAATCAGGATTTAGCATAGGAGGCCATACTAGCTAAAAAGAAAGAAAAGGACAGAGTACTATGCGGTCAGTATTAAAACACTAGAAAATATCCACCGCAGAAAATACAAAACACCACATCTGACTAAAGACATGGGGGGTATATCTGCATCTCCAGAGACACAGCTTGGCTGCAAAAAATCCTACACAGACAAAGCTGGACAAAACAAAACAAGAAAATGCACTGAACTATAAGGTCCACAGCAGGTGGACAGCAAAAACAAAGCCAGAACTTATCTTTGAAGAAATGAACAGCAGACCAGGAGAGACCAAGTATGGATGTGAATCCTCCAAAAACAATGGACAACTGGCACTAACTAAAGGATAAAGCAGGACTAAATAGCCCAGCCCAAATTGCAAAAAATGGATACACCTGATAAATGCTGCGATCCAACTACCGCAGCACTACCACTCATAACCACCGGAGGGAGCCCAAGAGCAGAATTCACAACAATAACTACTATATTACTGCTCCTATGTACAAGAATATAACTACTATAATACTGCCCCTATGTACAAGAATATAACTACTATAATACTGCCCTTATGTACAAGAATATAACTACTATAATACTGCTCCTATGTACAAGAATATAACTACTATAATACTGCCCCCTATGTACAAGAATATAACTACTATAATACTGCCCCTATGTACGAGAATATAACTACTATAATACTGCCCCTATGTACAAGAATATAACTACTATAATACTGCTCCTATGTACAAGAATATAACTACTATAATACTGCCCCCTATGTACAAGAATAAAACTACTATAATACTGCCTCTATGTACAAGAATATAACTACTATAATACTGCCCCTATATACAAGAATATAACTACTATAATACTGCTCCTATGTACAAGAATATAACTACTATAATACTGCCCCTATATACAAGAATATAACTACTATAACACTGCCCCTATGTACAAGAATATAAGTTCTATAATACTGCTCCTATGTACAAGAATATAACTACTATAATACTGCCCCTATGTACAAGAATATAACTACTATAATACTGCCCCTATGTACAAGAATATAACTACTATAATACTTACCCTATGTACAAGAATATAACTACTAAAATACTGACACCTATGTACAAGAATATAACTACTATAATACTGCTCCTATATACAAGAATATAACTACTATAATACTGCCCCTATGTACAAGAATATAACTACTATAATACTGCCCCTATGTACAAGAATATAACTACTATAATACTTACCCTATGTACAAGAATATAACTACTAAAATACTGACACCTATGTACAAGAATATAACTACTATAATACTGCCCCTATGTACAAGAATATAACTACTATAATACTTACCCTATGTACAAGAATATAGCTACTAAAATACTGACACCTATGTACAAGAATATAACTACTATAATACTGCCCCTATATACAAGAATATAACTACTATAACACTGCCCCTATGTACAAGAATATAAGTTCTATAATACTGCTCCTATGTACAAGAATATAACTACTATAATACTGCCCCTATGTACAAGAATATAACTACTATAATACTGCCCCTATGTACAAGAATATAACTACTATAATACTTACCCTATGTACAAGAATATAACTACTAAAATACTGACACCTATGTACAAGAATATAACTACTATAATACTGCCCCTATGTACAAGAATATAACTACTATAATACTTACCCTATGTACAAGAATATAACTACTAAAATACTGACACCTATGTACAAGAATATAACTACTATAATACTGCTCCTATGTACAAGAATATAACTACTATAATACTGCCCCCTATGTACAAGAATAAAACTACTATAATACTGCTCCTATGTACAAGAATATAACTACTATAATACTGCCCCCTATGTACAAGAATAAAACTACTATAATACTGCCTCTATGTACAAGAATATAACTACTATAATACTGCCCCTATATACAAGAATATAACTACTATAATACTGCTCCTATGTACAAGAATATAACTACTATAATACTGCCCCTATATACAAGAATATAACTACTATAACACTGCCCCTATGTACAAGAATATAAGTTCTATAATACTGCTCCTATGTACAAGAATATAACTACTATAATACTGCCCCTATGTACAAGAATATAACTACTATAATACTGCCCCTATGTACAAGAATATAACTACTATAATACTTACCCTATGTACAAGAATATAACTACTAAAATACTGACACCTATGTACAAGAATATAACTACTATAATACTGCTCCTATATACAAGAATATAACTACTATAATACTGCCCCTATGTACAAGAATATAACTACTATAATACTGCCCCTATGTACAAGAATATAACTACTATAATACTTACCCTATGTACAAGAATATAACTACTAAAATACTGACACCTATGTACAAGAATATAACTACTATAATACTGCCCCTATGTACAAGAATATAACTACTATAATACTTACCCTATGTACAAGAATATAGCTACTAAAATACTGACACCTATGTACAAGAATATAACTACTATAATACTGCCCCTATATACAAGAATATAACTACTATAACACTGCCCCTATGTACAAGAATATAAGTTCTATAATACTGCTCCTATGTACAAGAATATAACTACTATAATACTGCCCCTATGTACAAGAATATAACTACTATAATACTGCCCCTATGTACAAGAATATAACTACTATAATACTTACCCTATGTACAAGAATATAACTACTAAAATACTGACACCTATGTACAAGAATATAACTACTATAATACTGCCCCTATGTACAAGAATATAACTACTATAATACTTACCCTATGTACAAGAATATAACTACTAAAATACTGACACCTATGTACAAGAATATAACTACTATAATACTGCTCCTATGTACAAGAATATAACTACTATAATACTGCTCCTATGTGCAAGAATATAACTACTATAATACTGCTCCTATGTACAAGAATATAACTACTATAATACTGCTCTTATGTACAAGAAAATAACTACTATAATACTGCCCCTATGTACAAGAATATAACTATTATAATACTGCTCCTATGTACAAGAATATAACTACTATAATACTGCTCCTATGTACAAGAATATAACTACTATAATACTGCTCCTATGTACAAGAATATAACTACTATAATACTGCTCTTATGTACAAGAATATAACTACTATAATACTGCCCCTATGTTCAAGAATATAACTATTATAATACTGCCCCTATGTACAAGAATATAACTACTATAATACTGTCCCCTATGTACAAGAATATAACTACTATAATACTGCTCTTATGTACAAGAATATAACTGCATTACTTTCTTTTTACGCCCCCTGCTATTATTTTCACTGTTCTCAGATCAGTTCCTATTTACAAAGGTCACACAGGAAGTTTTTTCTGCGTCTTGAAAGATGTTTGATTCCTCTTTGTACTTTGGGTATTTTTTTATGGTTTTATAGTTATAATTTGATTTCATTATCATGTTTTCAGGTCAGTGCCGCTGTGATATCATTTGAACTTAATTTGTGCTTCCAAACTCACAAGATATTATCCAGGACTTTGCTATTTAATCATTTTTTATATCATTGTATTAGAGCATTTTGTGTTTGACCTGCACCGTCTGTGCCGCGGTGGAGCAGTGCCGGAGCCCGCGCTATAGGATCACCGCTCGCTCCTACACTGAGGACGGTAGATTAGCTGAGAGTATAAAGCTCTTTATTTTTTTAAAAATTGAAGCAGTTGTCCACTACTTGGAAAACTCCTTCTCATACCCCGCGCTTGGCCCCTATAAAATAATAAAGCCTATACGCACCTCCTGTGCCGCTGCCGTTCCCGCGGTGTCTGCACTCCGTCTCCCTGGTCTCTTGTGTTGTTGAGGTGACACTTGACGCCGGCGCCCAATCATCACTGGCGTCATTGTCTCCGCCTCCTGTCAAATTGAGCAGGAAGAGGAAGTGACCGAGCAGCGGCGGCGGCCCGGACTTCCTCTTCATGTTCAATCTGAAGGCGAAGAGAGTGACGCCAGCGCTGATTGGGCACCACAACCGCTGCCGAGCCCCGGGACCGCGAGTGCTGACACTGTGGGAACACCGCCGGCACGGGAGGTGAGTATAAGCTTTATTATTTTATGGGGGCCAAACATTTTGATCAAGAAGGGGTTGTCCTAGTGGTGGACAACCCCTTTAATGTAATTCTGTTTTTGGGGAGAGGGTGGGTACAATAGCCCCTAAAGCTGAAATCTCCACATTTCATCTTAGCAGACCTGGAGTATCTGCAGCCCTCGGGCCACATCCGGCCCCCTGGCTGTTCCTGTCTGACCCCCTGACCAAGACAGCCAAAGGGCTGAAAGAGCCGCTCCAAGTCTTCCCCCGCCCGCCGTCCATCTGCTGCCGCCACCTGCTGTCACCGCTATCTGCATCCATAGGACGCAGACATCAATGAAGGAGGATGGGGCTACCGGCTCCATATTCCACCAATCAGTGTGTGCGACAGCAAACGCGATGACATCATTCGATTGTGCAGCTGTTGAGTCTGAGAGACAAGAGCAGAGCGACAAGGGAGCGGGAGCGAGTTGAGTATCTGTTGTTGTTTTCTTCATGTTTATGAGATATTTGTGTGTATATAGGAGGCTATGTGGGGCTCACAATGTGTATATATAGAGGCTACGTGGGGGCTCATACTTTATATGGAGGCTACATGAGGCTCATACTGTATATAGGAGGCTACATGGGGCTCATACTGTATATAGGAGGCTATGTGGGGGCTCATACTATATATGAGGCTATGTGGCGGCTCATACTGTATATAGGAAGCTATGTGGGGGCTCATACTACATATAAGAGGATATGCGGGGTCTCATACTATAAATAGAAGGCTATGTGGGGGCTCATACTATATATAAGAGGCTATGTGGGGGCTCATACTATATATGGAGGCTACATGGGGCTCATACTGTATATAGGAAGCTATGTGGGGGCTCATGTTATATATAAGAGGCTATGTGGGGGCTCACACTATATATAGGAGGCTATGTGGGGTCTCATACTATATATAAGAGGATATGTGGGGTCTCATACTATATGTAAGGGGCTATTTGGGGGTCATACTGTATATAAGAGGCTATGTGGGGTCTCATACTGTATATAGGAGGCTATGTGGGGCTCATACTATATATAAGAGGATATGTGGGGTCTCATACTATACATAGGAGGCTATGTGGGGGCTCATATTGTATATAGGAGGTTATGTGGGGCTCACAATGTATATATGGAGGCTACGTGGGGTCTCATACTATATATAAGAGGCCATGTGAGGGCTCATACTGTATATAGGAGGCTATGTGGGGCTCACACAGTATATATGACAATGTGGGTGCTCGCAATGTATATATGGAGGCTACGTGGGGCTCATACTGTATATAGGAAGCTATGTGGGGTCTCATATTCTATATAAGAGGCTATGTGGGGCTCACACTGTATACAGTACAGACCAAAAGTTTGGACACACCTCATTTAAAGATTTTTCTGTCTTTTCATGACTATGAAAATTGTACATTCACACTGAAGGCATCAAAACTATGAATTAACACATGTGGAATTATATACTTAACAAAAAAGTGTGAAACAACTGAAAATATGTCTTATATTCTAGGTTCTTCAAAGTAGCCTCCTTTTGCTTTCATGACTGCTTTGCACACTCTTGGCATTCTCTTGATGAGCTTCAAGAGGTAGTCACCGGGAATGGTCTTCCAACAATCTTGAAGGAGTTCCCATGATGCTTAGCACTTGTTGGCCCTTTTGCCTTCACTCTGCGGTCCAGCTCACCCCAAACCATCTCGATTGGGTTCAGGTCTGGTGACTGTGGAGGCCAGGTCATCTGGTGTAGCACCCCATCACTCTCCTTCTTGGTCAAATAGCCCTTACACAGCCTGGAGATGTGTTTGGGGCCATTGTCCTGTTGAAAAATTTATGATGGTCCAACTAAACGCAAACTGAATGGAATAGCATGCCACTGCAAGATGCTGTGGTAGCCATGCTGATTCAGTATGCCTTCAATTTTGAATAAATCCCCAACTGTGTCACCAGCAAAGCCCCCCCCACACATCACACCTCCTCCTCCATGCTTCACAGTGGGAACCAGGCATGTAGAGTCCATCCGTTCACCTTTTCTGCATCGCACAAAGACACGGTGGTTGGAACCAAAGATCTCAAATTTGGACTCATCAGACCAAAGCACAGATTTCCACTGGTCTAATGTCCATTCCTTGTGTTCTTTAGCCCAAACAAGTCTCTTCTGCTTGTTGCCTGTCCTTAGCAGTGGTTTCCTAGCAGCTATTTTACCATGAAGACCTGCTGCACAAAGTCTCCTCTTAACAGTTGTTGTAGAGTTGTGTCTGCTGCTAGAACTCTGTGTGGCATTGACCTGTTCTCTAATCTGAGCTGCTGTTAACCTGCGATTTCTGAGGCTGGTGACTCGGATAAACTTATCCTCAGAAGCAGAGGTGACTCTTGGTCTTCCTTTCCTGGGGCGGTCCTCATGTGAGCCAGTTTCTTTGTAGCGCTTGATGGTTTTTGCCACTGCACTTGGGGACACTTTCAGAGTTTTCCTAATTTTTCGGACTGACTGACCTTCATTTCTTAAAGTAATGATGGCCACTCGTTTTTCTTAGCTTAGCTGCTTTTTTCTTGCCATAATACAAATTCTAACAGTCTATACTGTAGGACCATCAGCTGTGTATCAACCAGACTTCTGCTCAACACAACTGATGGTCCCTACCCCATTTATGAGGCAAGAAATCCCACTTATTAAACCTGACAGGGCACACCTGTGAAGTGAAAACCATTCCCGGTGACTACCTCTTGAAGATCATCAAGAGAATGCTAAGAGTGTGCAAAGCAGTCATCAAAGCAAAAGGTGGATACTTTGAAGAACCTAGAATATAAGACATATTTTCAGTTGTTTCACACTTTTTTGTTAAGTATATAATTCCACATGTGTTAATTCATAGTTTTGATGCCTTCAGTGTGAATGTACAATTTTCATAGTCATGAAAATACAGAAAAATCTTTAAATGAGAAGGTGTGTCCAAAGTTTTGGTCTGTACTGTATATGACAATGTGGGTGCTAACAATGTATATATGGAGGCTATGTGGGGCTCATACTGTATATAGGGGGCTGTCTGTTGGCTCATCTAATATATAAAGCTGAATGTGTGTGTGTGTGTATATATATGTATGTATGTGTATATATATGTATGCATGTGTATATATATATATATATGTATGTATGTGTATATGTATGTATGTGTATATGTACAGTATGTATGTGTGTATGTCCGGGATTGGCATCTGCACCGTTGCAGCTACAGCCACAAAATTTTGCCCAGTCACACGTCAGGACCCCGAGAGCATCATAGGCTATGTTGTGAGGCAAAATTTTAACCCCACGCACCAAACAATTTTGCCCCTATCTACATAATGGGGAAAAAGTGAAAGGAAAAGTGTTGGAGGCAAATTGACAGCTGCCAGATGTGAACAAGGGGGACTTAAAGAGTGAGAGCGATGGCTCCAAAGAGTATATACCGTACAGTTGCTAAGGTGGGGCCCCGACATGGGATACTCACCACACACGGGGATATGAACACACACACAAAATGTGCCACACACTACCACGTGCTTGAACACATATACCACCCTCAGCACACATTTCACCACACATACACCAACCTCACCACATAAAAGTCGAAACACAAAAGTCACCGCTCAAAACTCGCCACGCGCAAAACTAGGCTCATGGATAACTCGCCACACGCAAAACTTGCCACATGCAAAACTCGGCTCATGCAAAACTCGCCACATGCAAAACTAGGCTCATGGAAAACTCACCACACGCAAAACTCGCCACATGCAAAACTCGGCTCATGCAAAACTCGCCACATGCAAAACTCGGCTCATGGAAAACTCGCCACATGCAAAACTCGGCTCATGGAAAACTCGCGACACGCGGAAAAATTGCAACATGCACAAAAGTTGCCTCACACAAAACTTGCACCTATTCAAAACGCACCACACATAATACCCGCCACGTGCAAAACTCGCCATGCGCAAAATTTGCTGCACACAACTTGCTACACTAACCTGTCACATGCAACTCAACACACAAAAAATTGCTACACGCATGTCGCCACACAAAACTCATTTCACAAAAGTCGCTACATGCTTGTTGCCACACGCAACTCAACACACACAACTTGACACATGAAACTCGCTCTAAAACACACACAAGTCTGGTATTATCCTTCAAAAATAAAAATCTGATTAATAAGCAGACAAACTACAAGAGCAACAAATGTACCATATAGGAAATACGGCAGCTGTCAGTCACATGACCTGTCTATTATGTGTATGTGTGAGCTAATATATACTGCCAGGGGGAGGGCTTCCTGTTGGCCGGGGATTTATCAGGCTGCCAATTTAGCTTACAAATACTGAGGTAAAAATACTGACCAAATAAGGTGTGAACGAGGTCTAATACAGGAGGAGATGACATACAGATATATACTATATACAGGAGGAGATGACACACAGATATATACTATATATAGGGGAGATGACACACAGGTATATACTATATACAGGAGGAGATGACATACAGGTATATACTATATACAGGAGGAGATGACATACAGGTATATACTATATACAGGAGGAGATGACACAGGTATATACTATATACAGGGGAGATAACATACAGGTATATACTATATACAGGAGGAGATGACATACAGTTATATACTATATACAGGAGAGATGACACACACACATATATACTATATACAGAATAGATGACACAGGTATATACTATATAAAGGAGGAGATGACACACAGATATATACTATATACAGGGGAGATGACACACAAATATATACTATATACAGGGGAGATGACACACAGGTATATACTATATACAGGAGCAGATGACACAGATATATACTATATACAGGAGGAGATGACACACAGGTATATACTATATACAGGAGAGATGACACACATATATACTATATACAGGGGAGATGACACACAGATATATATACTATATACAGGAGGAGATGACACACAGGTATATACTATATACAGGGGAGATGACACAAAGATACATACTATATGCAGGAGGAGATGACACACAGGTATCTCGGGTATCGGGTATTCTACAATATGTCGTGGCCTGTGCTATATACTATGTGGCTGCTATATACATACATATTCTAGAATACCCGATGCATTAGAATAGGGCCACCATCTAGTATACTATATACAGGAGAATATGACACACAGGTACATACTATATGCAGGAGGAGATGACTTACAGGTATATACTATATACAGAACGAGATGACTCACAGGTATATACTATATACAGGAGGAGATAACATACAGGTACATACTATATACAGGTTAGATGACATACAGGTACATACTATATACAGGAGGAGATGACTTACAGGTATATACTATATACAGGAGGAGATGACTTACAGGTATATACTATATACAGGGGGAGATGACTTACAGGTACATACTATATACAGGAGGAGATGACAGACAGGTACATACGATATACAGGGGAGATGACATACAGGTACATACTATATACAGGAGGAGATGACTTACAGGTATATACTATATACAGGGGAGATGACACACAGGTATATACTATATACAGGAGGAGATGACATACAGGTATATACTATATACAGGAGGAGATGACATGCAGGTACATACTATATACAGGAGGAGATGACACACAGGTATATACTATATACAGGAGGAGATGACACACAGGTATATACTATATACAGGAGCAGATGACACACAGGTATATACTATATACAGGAGGAGATGACATACAGGTATATACTATATACTATATACAGGTATATACAATACTAGATGGTGGCCCGATTCTAACGCATCGGGTATTCTAGAATATGCATGTCCACGTAGTATATTGTACAGCGACGTTGTATATTGCCCAGCTACGTAGTATATTGCCAAGCCACATAGTATATAGCAGAGCCACGTAGTATATTGCGCAGCCACATAGTATATTGCCCAGTCACGTAGTATATTGCTTAGCCACATAGTATATAGCAGAGCCACGTAGTATATTGCCCAGTGACGTAGTATATTGCCCAGTGACGTAGTATATTGCCCAGTGACGTAGTATACAGCACAGAGCCACGTACTATATTGCCCAGTGATGTAGTATATTGCCCAGTGACGTAGTATATTGCCCAGTGACGTAGTATATTGCCCAGCCACGTAGTATATTGCCCAGTCACGTAGTATATAGCAGAGCCACGTAGTATATTGCCCAGTGACATAGTATATTGCCCAGTGACGTAGTATATTGCCCAGTGACGTAGTATATTGCCCAGTGACGTAGTATATTGCCCAGTGACGTAGTATATTGCCCAGCCACGTAGTATATTGCCCAGTCACGTAGTATATAGCAGAGCCATGTAGTATATTGCCCAGTGACGTAGTATATTGCCCAGTGACGTAGTATATTGCCCAGTGACGTAGTATATTGCCCAGTGACGTAGTATATTGCCCAGCCACGTAGTATATTGCCCAGTCACGTAGTATATAGCAGAGCCACGTAGTATATTGCCCAGCCACGTAGTATATTGCCCAGTCACGTAGTATATTGCCCAGCCACGTAGTATATTGCCCAGTCACGTAGTATATAGCAGAGCCACGTAGTATATTGCCCAGCGACATAGTATATTGCCCAGTCACGTAGTATATTGCCAAGTCACGTAGTATATTGCCCAGTGACGTAGTATATTGCCAAGTCACGTAGTATATTGCCCAGTGACGTAGTATATTGCCCAGCCACGTAGTATATTGCCCAGCCACGTAGCATATTGCACAGTCACGTAGTATATTGCCCAGTCACGTAGTATATTGCCCAGCCACGGAGTATATTGTTCAGCCGCGTAGTATAATGTCCAGCCACATAGTATATTGCCCAGCACAGAGCCACGTAGTATAGAGACTTAAAAAACAAATAAACATATACTCACCTTCCGAAGGCCCGTTGGAAGTCCTGCTATACTCACCAACCGCTGCCTTTCTCGCTCCTCTCCACGATCCCGGGACCGCTCCATTGCAAGCGCCAGCTTCCGCTCCCAGGGACGGGACCTCACCGGAAGCTGCCGCTTGCAATGGAGCGGTCCCGGGAGCATCCAGAGGAGCGGGAAAGGCGGCGGAGGATGACTATAGCAGGTTTTTTTTTTGTTTTTTTTTAACATGACATATTTTTACTATTGATGCTGCATAGGCAGCATCAATAGTAAATAGTTGGGGACACACAGGGTTAATAGCAGCGGTAACGGAGTGCGTTACACCGCGGGCCGTTACCGCTGCCATTAACCCTGTGTGAGCGGTGAGTGGAGGGGATTACGAATCGGGCGCCGGGCAGTGAGTGCAGGGGAGTAGGGGAGGGACTAATCGGACTGTGCCTGTTGCTGATTGGTCGCGGCAGCCATGACAGGCAGCTGCCGAGACCAATCAGCGAATGAATAACCGTGACAGAAGGACAGACAGACAGACAGAAGTGACCCTTAGACAATTATGTATATAGATACAGGAGAAGATGACATTCATGTATATATATACTAGCTATTGAACCCGTTCTACGCCCGGGTGGCGAGCATTTATATTGGTATATGGTTTCCATCCTGTCATGTGCTGCTCCATCCTGCGTCCCCATCCTGTCAGGTGCTGCTCCATCCTGCGCCCCCATCCTGTCATGTGCTGCTCCCATCCTGCGCCTCCATTCTGTCATTTGCTGCTCCCATCCTGCGCCCATATTCTGTCATTTGCTGCTCCCATCCTGCGCCCCCGTTCTGTCATGTGCTGCTCCCATCCTGTGCCCCCATTCAGTCATGTGCTGCTCCCATCCTGCGCCCCCGTTCTGTCATGTGCTGCTTCCATCCTGCGCCCCCATCCTGTCATGTGCTGCTCCCATCCTGCGCCTCCATTCTGTCATTTGCTGCTCCCATCCTGCGCCCATATTCTGTCATTTGCTGCTCCCATCCTGTGCCCCTGTTCTGTCATGTGCTGCTCCCATCCTGTTCCCCCGTTCTGTCATGTGCTGCTCCCATCCTGCGCCCCCGTTCTGTCATGTGCTGCTTCCATCCTACACCCCCGATCTGTCATGTGCTGCTCCCATCCTGCGCCCCCGATCTGTCATGTGCTGCTCCCATCCTGCGCCCCCGTTCTGTCATTTGCTGCTCCCATCCTGCGCCCCCATTCTGTCATGTGCTGCTCCCATCCTGCGCCCCCGTTCTGTCATGTGCTGCTTCCATCCTGCACCCCCTGTCTGTCATGCCACAGCATAATCAGGGTGCAAATATGTGCACGGTGTCCCCCTGCTCCCGACCCCCTGCTCCCGGCAGTTTTTTTTCCTGACACTCTATAATGTAACGCTAGGAGCGTCGCGCCTGCGCAGTCTATAAAGGCGTTGGACAGAGTGACGTTCCCAGCGTTATATTATAGATACAGGAGGAGATGACATGCAAGTACATACTATATACAGGAGGAGATGACACACAGGTATATACTATATACAGGAGGGGATTACACACAGATATATACTATATACAGGAGGAGATGACTTACAGGTATATACTATATACAGGAGGAGATGACATACAGGTATATACTATATACAGGGGAGATGACATACACATATATACTATATACAGGAAGAGATGACATACAGGTATATACTTTATACAGGAGGAGAAGACATACAAGTATATATTATATACAGGAGGAGATGACACACAGGTATATACTATATACAGGAGCAGATGACACACAGGCATATACTATATACAGGAGGAGATGAAATACAGGTATATACTATATATAGGAGGAGATGACATACAGGTATTTACTATATACATGGGAGATGACACACACATATATACTATATACAGGGGAGATGACACAGGTATATACTATATACAGGAGCAGATGACAGGTATATACTATATACAAGAGGAGATGACACACAGGTATATACTATAAACAGGAGGAGATAACACACAGGTATATACTATATATAGGAGGAGATAACACACAGGTATATACTATATACAGGAGCAGATGACAGGTATATACTATATACAGGAGCAGATGACACACAGGCATATACTATATACAGGAGGAGATGAAATACAGGTATATACTATATATAGGAGGAGATGACATACAGGTATTTACTATATACATGGGAGATGACACACACATATATACTATATACAGGGGAGATGACACAGGTATATACTATATACAGGAGCAGATGACAGGTATATACTATATACAAGAGGAGATGACACACAGGTATATACTATAAACAGGAGGAGATAACACACAGGTATATACTATACACAGGAGGAGATGACACACAGGTATATACTATATACAGGAGAGATGACACACAGGTATATATTATATTCAGGAGGAGATGACATACAGGTGTATACTATATATTAGGGAGATGACAAACATGTATATACTGAGGTGAAAATGAGGGGTGTGAGGTGAAAATGAAAAGGTGTGAGTGCAAAATGAGAGGAGTGAGGGAAAATAGTGGAGTGATCGGAAAATGACAGATGTGAGGTCGAAATGACAAGTGTTATGGGGGAATGAGAGGAGTGAGGGAGAAAATGAGAGGAGTGACGGGGAAAATGAGAGGCGTGAGGGGAAAATGAGAGGAGTGAGGGAGAAAATGAAAGATGTGATTGGGAAAATGAGAGGCGTGATGGGAAAATAAGAGACGTGAAGTGCTATAACTAACCACAGATATTTACTATGCCCAGGCAACGCTGGGCTCTTCAGCTAGTGTGGTATATAGGGGGATGTTAACATGCTTCATTCTGCTCAATATTAAGTGATAAAATAATAATATAATTATGATTCTTATGTTAATATTAACGTTGAGCTGAAATAATTTCAGCCTATTGCTTTAGACTCCACAACAGTCACTGACAAGTTATGATTCCTTCACATCACAGACATCATTGCTGCTTATCGGGGGGCTGTCACTCCACAATGCTAATTAAACCACTTAAACAATTATGTGGGGGACTCGGCCCCTATAAATGTCCTGCTTGTGTTGCTTTTAGTGGTTAATTGTCACAGAAAATGATCTGTGAGGGGGCTTTGGTGCGCCTGTGGAGGGGCCAGGAGCTCAGTGCCCCCTCAGTTACATACTGAGCACTTTGTCATATCTTGGCAGACATTTCTGGGGTGAGCGGCTGCCTGATCTAGTGGGCGGCTCCGCACCTCCTCAGCGATACCACAGACTGAGCGCAATGTCAGAGATCACCGGCTCCTGTCTGCAGCACAGTACCGAGAGCTACAGACAGAAGCCAATGAGCGCACACTGACACTGCGTAAGAGACAAGCGCCTGGGCTCCTGCAGTGTCAGTGTGCGCTGTCATCAAATGACAAAGAGCTCCGTATGCAAATTGAGGGGAAGTAACTGTGGACAGAAAGACTTCACATTTGCATATCAGATATTTTTTTTTCTGTCAACTAAACAACTAAAATCTACATGACAGGCATCATGGGGGCTGAGCCCCCATACACCTATATAGGGGGCACATTAGCTTTGGTGGGGCAGCAGCCTCCATTTAAAGTATTCACATCAGATTAAAGTCAGTGAAGCCGTGGGACCAGATAGATAATGACAAGGATGATGTGGATATGTGGAGAGGAATCTGGAGGAGGAGGACAGAGGAGTCTGGAGGAGAACAGGGGAGTCTGGAGGACTGAGGAGTCTGGAGGAGAACTGAGGAGTCTGGAGGAGAACAGGGGAGTCTGGAGGAGAACAGAGGAGTCTGGAGGAGAACAGGGGAGTCTGGATGAGAACAGGGGAGTTTTGAGGACTGAGGAGTCTGGAGGAGAACTGAGGAGTCTGGAGGAGAACAGGGGAGTCTGGAGGAGAACTGAGGAGTCTGGAGAAGAACAGGGGAGTCTGGAGGAGAACAGGGGAGTCTGGAGGAGAACTGAGAAGTCTGGAGGAGAACAGGGGAGTCTGGAGAAGAACAGGAGAGTCTGGAGGAGAACAGGGGAGTCTGGAGGAGAACAGGAGAGTCTGGAGGAGAACAGGGGAGTCTGGAGGAGAACTGAGGAGTCTGGAGAAGAACTGGGGAGTCTGGAGGAGAACTGAGGAGTCTGGAGGAGAACAGGGGAACCTGGAGGAGAACTGAGGAGTCTGGAGGAGAACATGGGAGTCTGGAGGAGTACTGAGGAGTCTGGAGAAGAACTGGGGAGTCTGGAGGAGAACAGGGGAATCTGGAGGAGAACTGAGGAGTCTGGAGGAGAACAGGGGAGTCTGGAGGAGAACAGGGGAGTCTGGAGGAAGACAGAGGAGTCTGGAGGAGAACTGAGGAGTCTGGAGGAGGACAGAGGAGTCTGGAGGAGAACAGGGGAGTCTGGAGGAGAACAGGGGAGTCTGGAGGAGAACTGAGGAGTCTGGAGGAGAACTGAAGAGTCTGGAGGAGAACTGAGGAGTCTGGAGGAGGACAGAGGAGTCTGGAGGAGAACAGGGGAGTCTGGAGGAGAACTGAGGAGTCTGGAGGAGAACAAGGGAGTCTGGAGGAGAACTGAAGAGTCTGGAGGAGAACTGAGGAGTCTGGAGGAGAACCGGGGAGTCTGGAGGAGAACTGAGGAGTCTGGAGGAGAATTGAGGAGTCTGGAGGAGAACAGGGGAGTCTGGAGGAGAACAGGGGAGTCTGGAGAAGAACAGGAGAGTCTGGAGGAGAACAGGGGAGTCTGGAGGAGAACTGAGGAGTCTGGAGAAGAACAGGGGAGTCTGGAGGAGAACAGGGGAGTCTGGAGGAGAACTGAGAAGTCTGGAGGAGAACAGGGGAGTCTGGAGAAGAACAGGAGAGTCTGGAGGAGAACAGGGGAGTCTGGAGGAGAACAGGAGAGTCTGGAGGAGAACAGGGGAGTCTGGAGGAGAACTGAGGAGTCTGGAGAAGAACTGGGGAGTCTGGAGGAGAACTGAGGAGTCTGGAGGAGAACAGGGGAACCTGGAGGAGAACTGAGGAGTCTGAAGGAGAACATGGGAGTCTGGAGGAGAACTGAGGAGTCTGGAGGAGAACTGAGGAGTCTGGAGGAGAACTGAGGAGTCTGGAGGAGAACAGGGGAGTCTGGAGGAGAACAGGGGAGTCTGGAGGAGGACAGAGGAGTCTGGAGGAGAACTGAGGAGTCTGGAGGAGAACAGGGGAGTCTGGAGGAGAACTGAGGAGTCTGGAGGAGAACAGGGGAGTCTGGAGAAGAACAGGGGTGTCTGGAGGAGAACAGGGGAGTCTGGAGGACTGAGGAGTCTGGAGGAGAACAGGGGAGTCTGGAGGAGAACAGGGGAGTCTGGAGGAGAACTGAGGAGTCTGGAGAAGAACTGAGGAGTCTGGAGGAGAACAGGGGAGTCTGGAGGAGAACTAAGAAGTCTGGAGGAGAACAGGGGAGTCTGGAGGAGAACAGGGGAGTCTGGAGGAGGACAGAGGAGTCTGGAGGAGAACTGAGGAGTCTGGAGGAGAACAGGGGAGTCTGGAGGAGAACTGAGGAGTCTGGAGGAGAACAGGGGAGTCTGGAGAAGAACAGGGGTGTCTGGAGGAGAACAGGGGAGTCTGGAGGACTGAGGAGTCTGGAGGAGAACAGGGGAGTCTGGAGGAGAACAGGGGAGTCTGGAGGAGAACTGAGGTGTCTGGAGAAGAACTGAGGAGTCTGGAGGAGAACAGGGGAGTATGGAGGAGAACTAAGAAGTCTGGAGGAGAACAGGGGAGTCTGGAGAAGAACAGGAGAGTCTGGAGGAGAACAGGGGAGTCTGGAGGAGAATAGGAGAGTCTGGAGGAGAACAGGGGAGTCTGGAGGAGAACTGAGGAGTCTGGAGAAGAACTGAGGAGTCTGGAGGAGAACTGAGGAGTCTGGAGGAGAACTGAGGAGTCTGGAGGAGAACTGAGGAGTCTGGAGGAGAAGAGGGGAACCTGGAGGAGAACTGAGGAGTCTGGAGGAGAACATGGGAGTCTGGAGGAGAACAGGGGAGTCTGGAGGAGAACAGGAGAGTCTGGAGGAGAACAGGAGAGTCTGGAGGAGAACTGAGGAGTCTGGAGAAGAACTGAGGAGTCTGGAGGAGAACAGGGGAGTCTGGAGGAGAACAGGGGAGTCTGGAGGAGAACTAAGAAGTCTGGAGGAGAACAGGGGAGTCTGGAGAAGAACAGGAGAGTCTGGAGGAGAACAAGGGAGTCTGGAGGAGAACAAGAGAGTCTGGAGGAGAACAGGGGAGTCTGGAGGAGAACTGAGGAGTCTGGAGAAGAACTGAGGAGTCTGGAGGAGAACTGAGGAGTCTGGAGGAGAATTGGGGAACCTGGAGGAGAACTGAGGAGTCTGGAGGAGAACATGGGAGTCTGGAGGAGAACTGAGGAGTCTGGAGGAGAACAGGGGAGTCTGGAGGAGAACTGAGGAGTCTGGAGGAGGACAGAGGAGTCTGGAGGAGAACTGAGGAGTCTGGAGGAGAACAGGGGAGTCTGGAGGAGAACTGAGGAGTCTGGCGGAGAACAGGGGAGTCTGGAGGACTGAGGAGTCTGGAGGAGAACTGAGGAGTCTGGAGGAGAATAGGGGAGTCTGGAGGAGAACAGAGGAGTCTGGAGGAGAACAGGGGAGTCTGGATAAGAACAGGGGAGTCTGGAGGAGAACAGGGGAGTCTGGAGGACTGAGGAGTCTTGAGGAGAACAGGGGAGTCTGGAGAAGAACAGGAGAGTCTGGAGGAGAACAGGGGAGTCTGGAGGAGAACTGAGGAGTCTGGAGAAGAACAGGGGAGTCTGGAGGAGAACAGGGGAGTCTGGAGGAGAACTGAGAAGTCTGGAGGAGAACAGGGGAGTCTGGAGAAGAACAGGAGAGACTGGAGGAGAACAGGGGAGTCTGGAGGAGAACAGAAGAGTCTGGAGGAGAACAGGGGAGTCTGGAGGAGAACTGAGGAGTCTGGAGAAGAACTGAGGAGTCTGGAGGAGAACTGAGGAGTCTGGAGGAGAACAGGGGAACGTGGAGGAGAACTGAGAAATCTGGAGGAGAACATGGGAGTCTGGAGGAGAACTGAGGAGTCTGGAGGAGAACTGAGGAGTCTGGAGGAGAACAGGGGAGTCTGGAGGAGAACAGGGGAGTCTGGAGGAGGACAGAGGAGTCTGGAGGATAACTGAGGAGTCTGGAGGAGAACAGGGGAGTCTGGAGGAGAACTGAGGAGTCTGGAGGAGAACAGGGGAGTCTGGAGAAGAACAGGGGTGTCTGGAGAAGATCAGGGGAGTCTGGAGGACTGAGGAGTCTGGAGGAGAACAGGGGAGTCTGGAGGAGAACAGGGGAGTCTGGAGGAGAACTGAGGAGTCTGGAGAAGAACTGAGGAGTCTGGAGGAGAACAGGGGAGTCTGGAGGAGAACAGGGGAGTCTGGAGGAGAACTAAGAAGTCTGGAGGAGAACAGGGGAGTCTGGAGAAGAACAGGAGAGTCTGGAGGAGAACAGGGGAGTCTGGAGGAGAACAGGAGAGTCTGGAGGAGAACAGGGGAGTCTGGAGGAGAACTGAGGAGTCTGGAGAAGAACTGAGGAGTCTGGAGGAGAACTGAGGAGTCTGGAGGAGAACAGGGGAACCTGGAGGAGAACTGAGGAGTCTGGAGGAGAACATGGGAGTCTGGAGGAGAACAGGGGAGTCTGGAGGAGAACAGGAGAGTCTGGAGGAGAACAGGGAAGTCTGGAGGAGAACTGAGGAGTCTGGAGAAGAACTGAGGAGTCTGGAGGAGAACATGGGAGTCTGGAGGAGAATAGGGGAGTCTGGAGGAGAACAGGAGAGTCTGGAGGAGAACAGGGAAGTCTGGAGGAGAACTGAGGAGTCTGGAGAAGAACTGAGAAGTCTGGAGGAGAACAGGGGAGTCTGGAGAAGAACAGGAGAGTCTGGAGGAGAACAGGGGCGTCTGGAGGAGAACAAGAGAGTCTGGAGGAGAACAGGGCAGTCTGGAGGAGAACTGAGGAGTCTGGAGAAGAACTGAGGAGTCTGGAGGAGAACTGAGGAGTCTGGAGAAGAACAGGGGAACCTGGAGGAGAACTGAGGAGTCTGGAGGAGAACATGGGAGTCTGGAGGAGAACTGAGGAGTCTGGAGGAGAACAGGGGAGTCTGGAGGAGAACTGAGGAGTCTGGAGGAGAACAGGGGAGTCTGGAGGAGAACAGGGGAGTCTGGAGGAGGACAGAGGAGTCTGGAGGAGAACTGAGGAGTCTGGAGGAGAACAGGGGAGTCTGGAGGAGAACTGAGGAGTCTGGCGGAGAACAGGGGATTCTGGAGGAAAACTGAGGGGTCTGGAGGGGAACAGGGGAGTCTGGAGGAGAACTGAGGAGTCTGGAGGAGAACAGGGAAGTCTGGAGGAGAACTGAGGAGTCTGGATGAGAACAGGGGAGTCTGGAGGAGAACTGAGGAGTCTGGAAGAGAACTGAGGAGTCTGGAGGAGGACAGAGGAGTCTGGAGGAGAACAGGGGAGTCTGGAGGAGAACAGGGGAGTCTGGAGGAGAACTGAGGAGTCTGGAGGAGAACTGAAGAGTCTGGAGGAGAACTGAGGAGTCTGGAGGAGGACAGAGGAGTCTGGAGGAGAACAGGGGAGTCTGGAGGAGAACTGAGGAGTCTGGAGAAGAACTGAGGAGTCTGGAGGAGAACAGGGGAGTCTGGAGGAGAACAGGGGAGTCTGGAGGAGAACGAAGAAGTCTGGAGGAGAACAGGGGAGTCTGGAGAAGAACAGGAGAGTCTGGAGGAGAACAGGGGAGTCTGGAGGAGAACAGGGGAGTCTGGAGGAGAACTGAGGAGTCTGGAGAAGAACTGAGGAGTCTGGAGGAGAACTGAGGAGTCTGGAGGAGAACAGGGGAACCTGGAGGAGAACTGAGGAGTCTGGAGGAGAACATGGGAGTCTGGATGAGAACTGAGGAGTCTGGAGGAGAACAGGGGAGTCTGGAGGAGAATTGAGGAGTCTGGAGGAGAACAGGGGAGTCTGGAGGAGGACAGAGGAGTCTGGAGGAGAACTGAGGAGTCTGGCGGAGAACAGGGGATTCTGGAGGAAAACTGAGGGGTCTGGAGGGGAACAGGGGAGTCTGGAGGAGAACTGAGGAGTCTGGAGGAGAACAGGGAAGTCTGGAGGAGAACTGAGGAGTCTGGAGGAGAACAGGGGAGTCTGGAGGAGAACTGAGGAGTCTGGAAGAGAACTGAGGAGTCTGGAGGAGGACAGAGGAGTCTGGAGGAGAACAGGGGAGTCTGGAGGAGAACAGGGGAGTCTGGAGGAGAACAGGGGAGTCTGGAGGAGAACTGAGAAGTCTGGAGGAGAACTGAAGAGTCTGGAGGAGAACTGAGGAGTCTGGAGGAGAACAGGGGAACCTGGAGGAGAACTGAGGAGTCTGGAGGAGAACATGGGAGTCTGGAGGAGAACTGAGGAGTCTGGAGGAGAACAGGGGAGTCTGGAGGAGAACTGAGGAGTCTGGAGGAGAACAGGGGAGTCTGGAGGAGGACAGAGGAGTCTGGCGGAGAACTGAGGAGTCTGGAGGAGAACAGGGGAGTCTGGAGGAGAACTGAGGAGTCTGGCGGAGAACAGGGGATTCTGGAGGAAAACTGAGGGGTCTGGAGGGGAACAGGGGAGTCTGGAGGAGAACTGAGGAGTCTGGAGGAGAACAGGGAAGTCTGGAGGAGAACTGAGGAGTCTGGAGGAGAACAGGGGAGTCTGGAGAAGAACAGGGGTGTCTGGAGGAGAACAGGGGAGTCTGGAGGACTGAGGAGTCTGGAGGAGAACAGGGGAGTCTGGAGGAGAACAGGGGAGTCTGGAGGAGAGCTGAGGAGTCTGGAGAAGAACTGAGGAGTCTGGAGGAGAACAGGGGAGTCTGCAGGAGAACAGGGGAGTCTGGAGGAGAACTAAGAAGTCTGGAGGAGAACAGGGGAGTCTGGAGAAGAACAGGAGAGTCTGGAGGAGAACTGGGGAGTCTGGAGGAGAACAGGAGAGTCTGGAGGAGAACAGGGGAGTCTGGAGGAGAACTGAGGAGTCTGGAGAAGAACTGAGGAGTCTGGAGGAGAACTGAGGAGTCTGGAGGAGAACAGGGGAACCTGGAGGAGAACTGAGGAGTCTAGAGGAGAACATGGGAGTCTGGAGGAGAACAGGGGAGTCTGGAGGAGAACAGGAGAGTCTGGAGGAGAACAGGGAAGTCTGGAGGAGAACTGAGGAGTCTGGAGAAGAACTGAGGAGTCTGGAGGAGAACATGGGAGTCTGGAGGAGAACAGGGGAGTCTGGAGGAGAACAGGAGAGTCTGGAGGAGAACAGGGAAGTCTGGAGGAGAACGGAGGAGTCTGGAGAAGAACTGAGAAGTCTGGAGGAGAACAGGGGAGTCTGGAGAAGAACAGGAGAGTCTGGAGGAGAACAGGGGAGTCTGGAGGAGAACAAGAGAGTCTGGAGGAGAACAGGGCAGTCTGGAGGAGAACTGAGGAGACTGGAGAAGAACTGAGGAGTCTGGAGGAGAACTGAGGAGTCTGGAGGAGAACAGGGGAACCGGGAGGAGAACTGAGGAGTCTGGAGGAGAACATGGGAGTCTGGAGGAGAACTGAGGAGTCTGGAGGAGAACAGGGGAGTCTGGAGGAGAACTGAGGAGTCTGGAGGAGAACAGGGGAGTCTGGAGGAGAACAGGGGAGTCTGGAGGAGGACAGAGTAGTCTGGAGGAGAACTGAGGAGTCTGGAGGAGAACAGGGGAGTCTGGAGGAGAACTGAGGAGTCTGGCGGAGAAGAGGGGATTCTGGAGGAAAACTGAGGGGTCTGGAGGGGAACAGGGGAGTCTGGAGGAGAACTGAGGAGTCTGGAGGAGAACAGGGAAGTCTGGAGGAGAACTGAGGAGTCTGGAGGAGAACAGGGGAGTCTGGAGGAGAACTGAGGAGTCTGGAAGAGAACTGAGGAGTCTGGAGGAGGACAGAGGAGTCTGGAGGAGAACAGGGGAGTCTGGAGGAGAACAGGGGAGTCTGGAGGAGAACTGAGGAGTCTGGAGGAGAACTGAAGAGTCTGGAGGAGAACTGAGGAGTCTGGAGGAGGACAGAGGAGTCTGGAGGAGAACAGGGGAGTCTGGAGGAGAACTGAGGAGTCTGGAGAAGAACTGAGGAGTCTGGAGGAGAACAGGGGAGTCTGGAGGAGAACAGGGGAGTCTGGAGGAGAACGAAGAAGTCTGGAGGAGAACAGGGGAGTCTGGAGAAGAACAGGAGAGTCTGGAGGAGAACAGGGGAGTCTGGAGGAGAACAGGGGAGTCTGGAGGAGAACTGAGGAGTCTGGAGAAGAACTGAGGAGTCTGGAGGAGAACTGAGGAGTCTGGAGGAGAACAGGGGAACCTGGAGGAGAACTGAGGAGTCTGGAGGAGAACATGGGAGTCTGGAGGAGAACTGAGGAGTCTGGAGGAGAACAGGGGAGTCTGGAGGAGAACTGAGGAGTCTGGAGGAGAACAGGGGAGTCTGGAGGAGGACAGAGGAGTCTGGAGGAGAACTGAGGAGTCTGGAGGAGAACAGGGGAGTCTGGAGGAGAACTGAGGAGTCTGGCGGAGAACAGGGGATTCTGGAGGAAAACTGAGGGGTCTGGAGGGGAACAGGGGAGTCTGGAGGAGAACTGAGGAGTCTGGAGGAGGACAGAGGAGTCTGGAGGAGGACAGAGGAGTCTGGCGGAGAACTGAGGAGTCTGGAGGAGAACAGGGGAGTCTGGAGGAGGACAGAGGAGTCTGGCGGAGAACTGAGGAGTCTGGAGGAGAACAGGGGAGTCTGGAGGAGAACTGAGGAGTCTGGCGGAGAACAGGGGATTCTGGAGGAAAACTGAGGGGTCTGGAGGGGAACAGGGGAGTCTGGAGGAGAACTGAGGAGTCTGGAGGAGAACAGGGAAGTCTGGAGGAGAACTGAGGAGTCTGGAGGAGAACAGGGGAGTCTGGAGAAGAACAGGGGTGTCTGGAGGAGAACAGGGGAGTCTGGAGGACTGAGGAGTCTGGAGGAGAACAGGGGAGTCTGGAGGAGAACAGGGGAGTCTGGAGGAGAACTGAGGAGTCTGGAGAAGAACTGAGGAGTCTGGAGGAGAACAGGGGAGTCTGGAGGAGAACAGGGGAGTCTGGAGGAGAACAGGAGAGTCTGGAGGAGAACAGGGAAGTCTGGAGGAGAACGGAGGAGTCTGGAGAAGAACTGAGAAGTCTGGAGGAGAACAGGGGAGTCTGGAGAAGAACAGGAGAGTCTGGAGGAGAACAGGGGAGTCTGGAGGAGAACAAGAGAGTCTGGAGGAGAACAGGGCAGTCTGGAGGAGAACTGAGGAGACTGGAGAAGAACTGAGGAGTCTGGAGGAGAACTGAGGAGTCTGGAGGAGAACAGGGGAACCGGGAGGAGAACTGAGGAGTCTGGAGGAGAACATGGGAGTCTGGAGGAGAACTGAGGAGTCTGGAGGAGAACAGGGGAGTCTGGAGGAGAACTGAGGAGTCTGGAGGAGAACAGGGGAGTCTGGAGGAGAACAGGGGAGTCTGGAGGAGGACAGAGGAGTCTGGAGGAGAACTGAGGAGTCTGGAGGAGAACAGGGGAGTCTGGAGGAGAACTGAGGAGTCTGGCGGAGAAGAGGGGATTCTGGAGGAAAACTGAGGGGTCTGGAGGGGAACAGGGGAGTCTGGAGGAGAACTGAGGAGTCTGGAGGAGAACAGGGAAGTCTGGAGGAGAACTGAGGAGTCTGGAGGAGAACAGGGGAGTCTGGAGGAGAACTGAGGAGTCTGGAAGAGAACTGAGGAGTCTGGAGGAGGACAGAGGAGTCTGGAGGAGAACAGGGGAGTCTGGAGGAGAACAGGGGAGTCTGGAGGAGAACTGAGGAGTCTGGAGGAGAACTGAAGAGTCTGGAGGAGAACTGAGGAGTCTGGAGGAGGACAGAGGAGTCTGGAGGAGAACAGGGGAGTCTGGAGGAGAACTGAGGAGTCTGGCGGAGAAGAGGGGATTCTGGAGGAAAACTGAGGGGTCTGGAGGGGAACAGGGGAGTCTGGAGGAGAACTGAGGAGTCTGGAGGAGAACAGGGAAGTCTGGAGGAGAACTGAGGAGTCTGGAGGAGAACAGGGGAGTCTGGAGGAGAACTGAGGAGTCTGGAAGAGAACTGAGGAGTCTGGAGGAGGACAGAGGAGTCTGGAGGAGAACAGGGGAGTCTGGAGGAGAACAGGGGAGTCTGGAGGAGAACTGAGGAGTCTGGAGGAGAACTGAAGAGTCTGGAGGAGAACTGAGGAGTCTGGAGGAGGACAGAGGAGTCTGGAGGAGAACAGGGGAGTCTGGAGGAGAACTGAGGAGTCTGGAGAAGAACTGAGGAGTCTGGAGGAGAACAGGGGAGTCTGGAGGAGAACAGGGGAGTCTGGAGGAGAACGAAGAAGTCTGGAGGAGAACAGGGGAGTCTGGAGAAGAACAGGAGAGTCTGGAGGAGAACAGGGGAGTCTGGAGGAGAACAGGGGAGTCTGGAGGAGAACTGAGGAGTCTGGAGAAGAACTGAGGAGTCTGGAGGAGAACTGAGGAGTCTGGAGGAGAACAGGGGAACCTGGAGGAGAACTGAGGAGTCTGGAGGAGAACATGGGAGTCTGGAGGAGAACTGAGGAGTCTGGAGGAGAACAGGGGAGTCTGGAGGAGAACTGAGGAGTCTGGAGGAGAACAGGGGAGTCTGGAGGAGGACAGAGGAGTCTGGAGGAGAACTGAGGAGTCTGGAGGAGAACAGGGGAGTCTGGAGGAGAACTGAGGAGTCTGGCGGAGAACAGGGGATTCTGGAGGAAAACTGAGGGGTCTGGAGGGGAACAGGGGAGTCTGGAGGAGAACTGAGGAGTCTGGAGGAGGACAGAGGAGTCTGGAGGAGGACAGAGGAGTCTGGCGGAGAACTGAGGAGTCTGGAGGAGAACAGGGGAGTCTGGAGGAGGACAGAGGAGTCTGGCGGAGAACTGAGGAGTCTGGAGGAGAACAGGGGAGTCTGGAGGAGAACTGAGGAGTCTGGCGGAGAACAGGGGATTCTGGAGGAAAACTGAGGGGTCTGGAGGGGAACAGGGGAGTCTGGAGGAGAACTGAGGAGTCTGGAGGAGAACAGGGAAGTCTGGAGGAGAACTGAGGAGTCTGGAGGAGAACAGGGGAGTCTGGAGAAGAACAGGGGTGTCTGGAGGAGAACAGGGGAGTCTGGAGGACTGAGGAGTCTGGAGGAGAACAGGGGAGTCTGGAGGAGAACAGGGGAGTCTGGAGGAGAACTGAGGAGTCTGGAGAAGAACTGAGGAGTCTGGAGGAGAACAGGGGAGTCTGGAGGAGAACAGGGGAGTCTGGAGGAGAACAGGAGAGTCTGGAGGAGAACAGGGAAGTCTGGAGGAGAACGGAGGAGTCTGGAGAAGAACTGAGAAGTCTGGAGGAGAACAGGGGAGTCTGGAGAAGAACAGGAGAGTCTGGAGGAGAACAGGGGAGTCTGGAGGAGAACAAGAGAGTCTGGAGGAGAACAGGGCAGTCTGGAGGAGAACTGAGGAGACTGGAGAAGAACTGAGGAGTCTGGAGGAGAACTGAGGAGTCTGGAGGAGAACAGGGGAACCGGGAGGAGAACTGAGGAGTCTGGAGGAGAACATGGGAGTCTGGAGGAGAACTGAGGAGTCTGGAGGAGAACAGGGGAGTCTGGAGGAGAACTGAGGAGTCTGGAGGAGAACAGGGGAGTCTGGAGGAGAACAGGGGAGTCTGGAGGAGGACAGAGGAGTCTGGAGGAGAACTGAGGAGTCTGGAGGAGAACAGGGGAGTCTGGAGGAGAACTGAGGAGTCTGGCGGAGAAGAGGGGATTCTGGAGGAAAACTGAGGGGTCTGGAGGGGAACAGGGGAGTCTGGAGGAGAACTGAGGAGTCTGGAGGAGAACAGGGAAGTCTGGAGGAGAACTGAGGAGTCTGGAGGAGAACAGGGGAGTCTGGAGGAGAACTGAGGAGTCTGGAAGAGAACTGAGGAGTCTGGAGGAGGACAGAGGAGTCTGGAGGAGAACAGGGGAGTCTGGAGGAGAACAGGGGAGTCTGGAGGAGAACTGAGGAGTCTGGAGGAGAACTGAAGAGTCTGGAGGAGAACTGAGGAGTCTGGAGGAGGACAGAGGAGTCTGGAGGAGAACAGGGGAGTCTGGAGGAGAACTGAGGAGTCTGGAGAAGAACTGAGGAGTCTGGAGGAGAACAGGGGAGTCTGGAGGAGAACAGGGGAGTCTGGAGGAGAACGAAGAAGTCTGGAGGAGAACAGGGGAGTCTGGAGAAGAACAGGAGAGTCTGGAGGAGAACAGGGGAGTCTGGAGGAGAACAGGGGAGTCTGGAGGAGAACTGAGGAGTCTGGAGAAGAACTGAGGAGTCTGGAGGAGAACTGAGGAGTCTGGAGGAGAACAGGGGAACCTGGAGGAGAACTGAGGAGTCTGGAGGAGAACATGGGAGTCTGGAGGAGAACTGAGGAGTCTGGAGGAGAACAGGGGAGTCTGGAGGAGAACTGAGGAGTCTGGAGGAGAACAGGGGAGTCTGGAGGAGGACAGAGGAGTCTGGAGGAGAACTGAGGAGTCTGGAGGAGAACAGGGGAGTCTGGAGGAGAACTGAGGAGTCTGGCGGAGAACAGGGGATTCTGGAGGAAAACTGAGGGGTCTGGAGGGGAACAGGGGAGTCTGGAGGAGAACTGAGGAGTCTGGAGGAGAACAGGGAAGTCTGGAGGAGAACTGAGGAGTCTGGAGGAGAACAGGGGAGTCTGGAGGAGAACTGAGGAGTCTGGAAGAGAACTGAGGAGTCTGGAGGAGGACAGAGGAGTCTGGAGGAGAACAGGGGAGTCTGGAGGAGAACAGGGGAGTCTGGAGGAGAACTGAGGAGTCTGGAGGAGAACTGAAGAGTCTGGAGGAGAACTGAGGAGTCTGGAGGAGGACAGAGGAGTCTGGAGGAGAACAGGGAAGTCTGGAGGAGAACTGAGGAGTCTGGAGGAGAATAGGGGAGTCTGGAGGAGAACTGAAGAGTCTGGAGGAGAACTGAGGAGTCTGGAGGAGAACAGGGGAGTCTGGAGGAGAACTGAGGAGTCTGGAGGAGAACTGAGGAGTCTGGAGGAGAACAGGGGAGTCTGGAGGAGAACTGAGGAGTCTGGAGGAGAACTGAGGAATCTGGAGGAGAACTGAGGAGTCTGGAGGAGAACAGGGGAGTCTGGAGGAGAACTAAGGAGTCTGGAGAACAGGGGAGTCTGGAGGAGAACAGGGGAGTCTGGAGGAGAACTGAAGAGTCTGGAGGAGAACTGAGGAGTCTGGAGGAGAACAGGGGAGTCTGGAGGAGAACTGAGGAGTCTGGAGGAGAACTGAAGAGTCTGGAGGAGAACTGAGGAGTCTGTAGAAGGACAGAGGAGTCTGGAGGAGAACAGGGGAGTCTGGAGGAGAACTGAGGAGTCTGGAGGAGAACAGGGGAGTCTGGAGGAGAACTGAAGAGTCTGGAGGAGAACTGAGGAGTCTGGAGGACAGGGGAGTCTGGAGGAGAACTGAGGAGTCTGGAGGAGAACTGAGGAGTCTGGAGGAGAACAGGGGAGTCTGGAGGAGAACTGAGGGGTCTGGAGGAGAACTGAGGAGTCTGTAGGAGAACAGGGGAGTCTGGAGGAGAACTGAGGAGTCTGGAGGAGAACTGAGGAGTCTGGAGGAGAACTGAGGAGTCTGGAGGAGAACAGGGGAGTCTGGAGGAGAACTGAGGAGTCTGGAGGAGAACAGGGGAGTCTGGAGGAGAACAGGGGAGTCTGGAGGAGAACTGAAGAGTCTGGAGGAGAACTGAGGAGTCTGGAGGAGAACAGGGGAGTCTGGAGGAGAACTGAGGAGTCTGGAGGAGGACAGAGGAGTCTGAAGGAGAACAGGGGAGTCTGGAGGAGAACTGAGGAGTCTGGAGGAGAACAGGGGAGTCTGGAGGAGAACTGAAGAGTCTGGAGGAGAACTGAGGAGTCTGGAGGAGAACAGGGGAGTCTGGAGGAGAACTGAGGAGTCTGGAGGAGAACTGAGGAGTCTGGAGGAGAACAGGGGAGTCTGGAGGAGAACTGAGGAGTCTGGAGGAGAACTGAGGAGTCTGTAGGAGAACAGGGGAGTCTGGAGGAGAACTGAGGAGTCTAGAGGAGAACTGAGGAGTCTGGAGGAGAACTGAGGAGTCTGGAGGAGAACAGGGGAGTCTGGAGGAGAACTGAGGAGTCTGGAGGAGAACAGGGGAGTCTGGAGGAGAACAAGGGAGTCTGGAGGAGAACTGAAGAGTCTGGAGGAGAACTGAGGAGTCTGGAGGAGAACAGGGGAGTCTGGAGGAGAACTGAGGAGTCTGGAGGAGGACAGAGGAGTCTGGAGGAGAACAGAGGAGTCTGGAGGAGAACTGAGGAGTCTGGAGGAGAACAGGGGAGTCTGGAGGAGATCTGAAGATTCTGGAGGAGAACTGAGGAGTCTGGAGGAGAACAGGGGAGTCTGGAGGAGAACTGAGGAGTCTGGAGGAGAACTGAGGAGTCTGGAGGAGAACAGGGGAGTCTGGAGGAGAACTGAGGAGTCTGGAGGAGAACTGAGGAGTCTGTAGGAGAACAGGGGAGTCTGGAGGAGAACTGAGGAGTCTGGAGGAGAACTGAGGAGTCTGGAGGAGAACTGAGGAGTCTGGAGGAGAACAGGGGAGTCTGGAGGAGAACTGAGGAGTCTGGAGGAGAACAGGGGAGTCTGGAGGAGAACAGGGGAGTCTGGAGGAGAACTGACGAGTCTGGAGGAGAACTGAGGAGTCTGAAGGAGAACAGGGGAGTCTGGAGGAGAACTGAGGAGTCTGGAGGAGAACTGAGGAGTCTGGAGGAGAACAGGGGAGTCTGGAGGAGAACTGAGGAGTCTGGAGGAGAACTGAGGAGTCTGGAGGAGAACTGAGGAGTCTGGAGGAGAACAGGGGAGTCTGGAGGAGAACTGAGGAGTCTGGAGGAGAACTGAGGAGTCTGGAGGAGAACTGAGGAGTCTGGAGGAGAACAGGGGAGTCTGGAGGAGAACTGATGAGTCTGGAGGAGAATAGGGGAGTCTGGAGGAGAACTGAGGAGTCTGGAGGAGAACTGAGGAGTCTGGAGGAGAACAGGGGAGTCTGGAGGAGAACTGAGGAGTCTGGAGGAGAACAGGGGAGTCTGGAGGAGGACAGAGGAGTCTGGAGGAGAACTGAGGAGTCTGGAGGAGAACAGGGGAGTCTGGAGGAGAACTGAGGAGTCTGGAGGAGAACAGGGGATTCTGGAGGAAAACTGAGGAGTCTGGAGGAGAACTGAGGAGTCTGGAGGAGAACAGGGGAGTCTGGAGGAGAACTGAGGAATCTGGAGGAGAACAGGGGAGTCTGGAGGAGAACAGGGGAGTCTGGAGAAGAACTGAGGAGTCTGGAGGAGAACTGAGGAGTCTGGAGGAGGACAGAGGAGTCTGGAGGAGAACAGGGGAGTCTGGAGGAGAACTGAGGAGTCTGGAGGAGAACAGGGGAGTCTGGAGGAGAACTGAAGAGTCTGGAGGAGTACTGAGGAGTCTGGAGGAGAACAGGGGAGTCTGGAGGAGAACTGAGGAGTCTGGAGGAGAACAGGAGACTCTGGAGGAGAACTGATGAGTCTGGAGGAGAACTGAGGAGTCTGGAGGAGAACAGGGGAGTCTGGAGGAGAACAGGGGAGTCTGGAGGAGAACTGAGGAGTCTGGAGGAGAACAGACGAGTCTGGAGGAGAACAGGGGAATCTGGAGGAGAACAGGGGAATCTGGAGGAGAACAGGGGAGTCTGGAGGAGAACAGAGTAGTCTGGAGGAGAACAGGGGAGTCTGGAGGAGAACTGAGGAGTCTGGAGGAGAACTGAGGAGTCTGGAGGAGAACAGGGGAGTCTGGAGGAGAACAGGGGAGTCTGGAGGAGAACTGAGGAGTCTGGAGGAGAACTGAGGAGTCTGGATGAGAACTGAGGAGTCTGGAGGAGAACTGAGGAGTGTAGAGGAGAACTGAGGAGTCTGGAGGAGAACAGGGGAGTCTGGAGGAGAACAGAGGAGTCTGAAGGAGAACAGGGGAGTCTGGAGGAGAACAGGGGAGTTTGGAGGATAACTGAGGAGTCTGGAGGAGAACAGGGGAGTCTGGAGGAGGACAGAGGATTCTGGAGAACAGGGGAGTCTGGAGGAGAACAGAGGAGTCTGGAGGAGAACTGATGAGTCTGGAGGAGAACAGGGGAGTCTGGAGGAGAACTGAGGAGTCTGGAAGAGAACTGAGGAGTCTGGATGAGAACTGAGGAGTCTGGAGGAGAACAGGGGAGTCTGGAGGAGAACTGAGGAGTCTGGAGGAGAACAGGGGAGTCTGGAGGAGAACAGGGGAGTGTGGAAGAGAACAGGGGAGTCTGGAGGAGAACTGAGGAGTCTGGAGGAGAACTGAGGAGTCTGGAGGAGAACAGGGAGTCTGGAGGAGAACTGAGGAGTCTGGAGGAGAACTGAGGAGTCTAAAGGAGAACAGGAGAGTCTGGAGGAGAACAGAGTAGTCTGGAGGAGAACTGAGGAGTCTGGAGGAGAACTGAGGAGTCTGGACGAGAACAGAAGAGTCTGGAGGAGAACTGAGAAGTCTGGAGGAGATCTGAGGAGTCTAGAGGAGAACAGGTGAGTCTGGAGGAGAACTGAGGAGTCTAGAGGAGAACTGAGGAGTCTGGAGGAGAACAGACGAGTCTGGAGGAGAACAGGGGAGTCTGGAGGAGAACAGAGTAGTCTGGAGGAGAACTGATGAGTCTGGAGGAGAACAGGGGAGTCTGGAGGAGAACTGATGAGTCTGGAGGAGAACAGGGGAGTCTGGAGGAGAACATGGGAGTCTGGAGGAGAACAGAAGAGTCTGGAGGAAAACAGAGGAGTCTGGAGGAGAACAGGGGAGTCTGGAGGAGAACTGAGGAGTCTGGAGGAGAACAGGGGAGTCTGGAGGAGAACTGAGGAGTCTGGAGGAGAACAGGGGAGTCTGGAGGAGAACTGAGGAGTCTGGAGGAGAACAGGGGAGTCTGGAGGAGAACAGGGGAGTCTGGAGGAGAACTGAAGAGTCTGGAGGAGAACTGAGGAGTCTGGAGGAGAACAGGGGAGTCTGGAGGAGAACAAGGGAGTCTGGAGGAGAACTGAGGAGTCTGGAGGAGAACAGGGAGTCTGGAGGAGAACTGAGGAGTCTGGAGGAGAACTGAGGAGTCTAAAGGAGAACAGGAGAGCCTGGAGGAGAACAGAGTAGTCTGGAGGAGAACTGAGGAGTCTGGAGGAGAACTGAGGAGTCTGGACGAGAACAGAAGAGTCTGGAGGAGAACTGAGAAGTCTGGAGGAGATCTGAGGAGTCTAGAGGAGAACAGGGGAGTCTGGAGGAGAACTGAGGAGTCTAGAGGAGAACTGAGGAGTCTGGAGGAGAACTGAGGAGTCTGGAGGAGAACTGAGGAGTCTGGAGGAGAACAGACGAGTCTGGAGAACAGGGGAGTCTGGAGGAGAACAGAGTAGTCTGGAGGAGAACTGATGAGTCTGGAGGAGAACAGGGGAGTCTGGAGGAGAACACGGGAGTCTGGAGGAGAACAGAAGAGTCTGGAGGAAAACAGAGGAGTCTGGAGAAACCAGTTATGTTTGGAGAAGACAGAGGTCTGGAATAGACTCTCTCTTATCTCTGGAAACACAAGAACGCTCTGCCATTCAGAGTACTCACTTGTATGCGTAGCTGGAGTATTATAGCAGCGATATAAGGAGCATGTGCATCTTAAGATTGTGACTGACTCAAGAGTGAAGATGAAGGAAATTAGTGATGTAGAAATGGAAAGACCAATGATGACCAATGCTGGAGCTACAGGTGGTGGAGACAATGTGTACGATACATCTGGGAGTAAAGACTACTGGGGCTACAACCATGGAGGGGAAACAGTAGAAAGAATCTAAGTCCAAGGAGTAAGAAGACCTCGGGCAGAAGATGTGGTGGTGCAGAGCAGCAGTACGAGCGCCTTGTGTCTTCCAGGGAGAACGGTGTGTGTTTGTGGTGGAGCTGCAGCTGTCGTTACTATGTCTTATGATGACTTTCCTCTGATCTCACTGCATCTGTCACTTAACACAGATCATAGAAGTAAAGAGGACAAGCAGTGCACAGGAGCACCACCATCCATCCACCAGCAGTGGAGCTGTGTACATTCTGCAGGGCAAGAAATGATAGTTATAATGTCCATTGCTTAACCTCTGTATACAGCTGATGTCTGACCTCTGTATACAGCTGATTTCTGGCCTCTCTATACAGCTGATGTCTGACCTCTGTATACAGCTGATGTCTGACCTCTGAATACAGCTTATGTCTGACCTCTGTATACAGCTGATGTCTGACCTTTGTATGCAGCTTATGTCTGACCCCCGTATACAGCTGATGTCTGACCCGTGTATAAGCTGGTATTTGACTTCTGTATATAACTAAACGTGTATACAGATGACATGTGACCCCTGTATACAGCTGACATGTGACCCTTGTATACAGCTGACATGTGACCCCTGTATACAGCTGACATGTGACCCCCTTGTATACAGCTGACATGTGACCCCTGTATACAGCTGACATGCAACCCTTGTATACAGCTGACATGCGACCCTTGTATACAGCTGACATGTGACCCCTGTATACAGCTGACATGCGACCCTTGTATACAGCTGACATGCGACCCTTGTATACAGCTGACATGTGACCCCTGTATACAGCTGACATCTCCCCCCTGGCCGGGTCACACTTACTGCGCTGAACATCTCCAGGGTCCGGTCGTCCATACACGTGTGGTTCTTCAGCAGCTCCCACTTCTCCAGCTGGAAGTTGTGGGTCAGGTCCTTCTCAGCTTCACTCTCCAGGGCCCAGAAGATGGTGGCCCCCAGCAGCAGGTAACAGACGTAGACCACCAGCAGGAACAGGGTGACGGGCACCTGGCAGCGGCTCGGCTCATTGCGGCAAGACATGATTGTCCTAGGTCACTGCATGGGCAGAAACTCCATGGTCTCCGCCTAATAAAGAGACTGCTCCTAATACAGAGAAAGCTCCAAATTTAGAGAGACCTCTCCAATTATACACGGACCCTAATGAAGAGACTCGCTCTAATATACAGAGACTGACCGTAACATAGAGACTGACCCCAAGATACAGAAACTGCTCCTAATATATAGACTGACACTAATATACAGACACTAGTTCTAATATACAGGCACTAGTCCTAATATACAGGCACTAGTCCTAATATACAGGCACTAGTCCTAATATACAGACACTAGTCCTAATATACAGGCACTAGTCCTAATATACAGACACTAGTCCTAATATACAGGCACTAGTCCTAATATACAGACACTAGTCCTAATATACATACACTAGTCCTAATATACAGAATCTAGTCCTAATATAGAGACTAGTCTTAACATACAGACACTAGTCCTAATATACACACAGTAGTCCTAATATACAGGCACTAGTCCTAATATACAGAAACTAGTCCCAATATACAGACACTAGTACTAATATACAGACACTAGTTGTAATATACAGAAACTAGTCCCAATATACAGACACTAGTACTAATATACAGACACTAGTTGTAATATACAGAGACTAGTCCTAATATACAGAGACTAGTCCTAATATACAGAGACTAGTCCTAATATACATAGACTGGTCCTAATATACAGAAACTAGTCCTAATATACAGAGACTAGACCTAATATACAGAGACTAGTCCTAATATACAGAAACTAGTCCTAATATACATAGACTGGTCCTAATATACAGAAACTAGTCCTAATATACAGAGACTAGTCCTAATATACAGAGACTAGTCCTAATATACAGAGACTAGTCCTAATATACAGAAACTAGTCCTAATATACAGAGCTTGCTTCTAGTATAGACAGACTAATCCTAATTTTCAGACATTGTTCCTAATACAGAGAATGACCATAATATACAATGAACCAACATAGAGAATAAACTTTATAAACTGCTACTCATGTAGACATTGGTCCTAATATAGAGAGGCTTCTACTATAAATGAGTGCTCCTAATAGAGAGACTGCTCCTAATAGAGAGACTGCTCCTAATAGAAAGACTGCTCCTAATAGAGAGACTGCTCCTAATGGAGAGACTGCTCCTAATAGAGAGACTGCTCCTAATGGAGAGACTGCTCCTAATGGAGAGACTGCTCCTAATAGAGAGACTGCTCCTAATAGAGAGACTGCTCCTAATAGAAAGACTGCTCCTAATAGAGAGACTGCTCCTAATAGAGAGACTGCTCCTAATGGAGAGACTGCTCCTAATAGAGAGACTGCTCCTAATGGAGAGACTGCTCCTAATAGAGAGACTGCTCCTAATAGAGAGACTGCTCCTAATGGAGAGACTGCTCCTAATAGAGAGACTGCTCCTAATAGAGAGACTGCTCCTGGTATAGAGAGACTGCTCCTAATAGAGAGACTGCTCCTAATAGAAAGACTGCTCCTAATGGAGAGACTGCTCCTAATAGAGACTGCTCCTAATAGAGAGACTGCTCCTAATAGAGAGACTGCTCCTAATAGAGAGACTGCTCCTGGTATAGAGAGACTGCTCCTTGTATACAGAGACTGCTCCTAATGGAGAGACTGCTCCTAATAGAGAGACTGCTCCTAATAGAGAGACTGCTCCTGGTATAGAGAGACTGCTCCTAATAGAGAGACTGCTCCTAATAGAGAGACTGCTCCTAATAGAGACTGCTCCTAATAGAGAGACTGCTCCTAATAGAGAGACTGCTCCTAATAGAGAGACTGCTCCTGGTATAGAGAGACTGCTCCTAATAGAGAGACTGCTCCTAATAGAGAGACTGCTCCTAATAGAGAGACTGCTCCTAATAGAGACTACTCCTGGTATAGAGAGACTGCTCCTAATAGAGAGACTGCTCCTGGTATAGAGAGACTGCTCCTAATAGAGACTACTCCTGGTATAGAGAGACTGCTCCTAATAGAGAGACTGCTCCTGGTATAGAGAGACTGCTCCTAATAGAGACTGCTCCTGGTATAGAGAGACTGCTCCTAATAGAGACTACTCCTGGTATAGAGAGACTGCTCCTAATAGAGAGACTGCTCCTAATAGAGAGACTGCCCCTAACACACAGACTGACCAATCTACAGGTGACTGCTTCCAACATACAGCCTACAATAGAAGCTTCCCCGTATATACCGAACCCCCCCAATACACAGCCCGCCACCGGTACCGGAGCCTGCGCCGCATACACACCGAGCCGCGGCCGTTGCGTTTCTCCTGCGTCCTCCAGCTCCGAGTCCAGGGCTGAGGGTGGGGGATCAGGATCTCACAGAGGAAGGAAAAGGGAGGAGTCTGAGGGGAAAGTGCCCAGAACCGGTCCTAGTCCAGGACTGGCACCAGGAGCCCAGGGGTTAACATGGTTTCCGGCTTTCTGTAAATATTGAGACTCCGTTCTGCTACAATGTATCAGTGTGAGACTCCTCCGCCCTGAGTCTGATGGCAGCTCTCCAGGCGGTCAGATGATGGGTGTAGTAGTATCTGTGCAGAAGTAGCACTGTACTGGGGGTAGTAATAGATTTATAGACAGTGATGAGGTTTGTGTCCATCAGCAATGGTGGCCCCGTATAGAATGATGGGTGTAGTAGTATGACACAGAATGTGTTAAATGTGCAGAATGATAGGTGTTGTAGTATTATGTATAGAGGATGGCTGAGATAGTGTTGTAGTTATGAAGAATAAGGGGTAAAGTATTCCCTTTGTAGAAGACGATGGGTGCAGTAGTTACAAAATGGTAATGACACAATGATGGGCGCAGTAGTATCTGAACAGAAAGTGATGCCTGTAGTTATTTTCTTGTATAGCCATTAGTGATGTTGCTGTAGATGGGAGTTGTGGTTTCGGTGATATTTATCAGTAAAGTCAGGAATTCTTCTTTGTGTTGTACAACTTCATGACCCGGAGTTTTCGGCAAATCTCCGCTGATGAGTAATGGCCGATCTTTGTGGGATTGTGTAGGGTGAGTGTCCTCATATTGTGCAGTTATTCTCACGTTACCTCCTATTGCTGCATTGGATTCCTTCACGCCAAAAAGGAGTGTAAGCTCCTGTGGCCAGAAAACACCAATACCCCGCCAGGTATCCTACCCCATACATTACCTACCCCAGACACCCCCATATTGTGTCCCAGCACAGTGTTTTCCTCCCATTTTCCTCACATTGACTTTTTTCAGCAGCTGACATTTGGTGCTCACATCCACAGGGGCGGACATTGCATGGGGCAACCTGGGCATCCGAATAGGGGCCCAAGAGGTAATGGGGCCACAATCATCTCCTAATCAGGTGGAATTGTGTATTGTGATGAACCAAAGGAATGCAAAGGTTCCATGTTCTGTTTTTGCACAGGAGCTTCTTCTGTCTGTGTCTGCTCCTAATCTGCAATATTCATTAATATTTGTTATAATTGGTTTTCAAATCCTAAAATGTTGGAGTAGGAAGAGAGTCACTAAACCATCTCAGACAGATGTCTGTCCAGCCTCTGTGTGAAGGCTTCCATTGAAGGAGAACTCACCAGCCACCTCTCGTGGCCGCCTGTTCCACTCATTGATCTTCCTCACTGTCAAAAAGGTTTCTCTAATCTCTAATCTGTATCTTCTCCCTTTCAGTTTCCTCCCATTGCTTCTCGTGTTTTCATGTGCAAATGAGAATAATGATGATCCTTCTACACTGTGACAGCCCCTCAGATATTTGTAGACAGCTATTAAGTCTCCTCTCAGTCTTCTTTTTTTCAAGCTAAATATTCCCAGATCCTTTAACCGTTCCTCGTAGGACATACTTTGCAGTCCGCTCACACCCCTGGTAGCTCTTCTCTGAACTTGCTCCAGTTTTTTCAATGTCTTTTTTTAAATTTGATGCTCAGAACTGGACACAGTATTCCAGATGAGGCAGTCTGTGATGTAATAGTATTTCCAAGTATTTTTCACACGTGCTGTTGCTTAGTTCTATTCCTCCCATTCTGTAGATTAAAGTGTACATTTTTAAGGCAGGTGTAAAAGGTAAAGAAAACTCTTCAGTTGCTGTCTGGAAACCATCAACATAGCATAAAAGTTTTTGTTGACTGATCTAATTATTTTCATTATGTGTCTCTTTTTTGTTCTTAGAAGGTAAAATGGTGTCTTGATAAAAGTCTGATTAGCTCATTTACCAGCCGCGGTCCAGCTCATAAGATCAATTATAAGTCAGGGTCTGCACTGAGCACAAGACACTAATGTGTCCCCTTCGGAAAACATGCAGAAAAGTAAGACGCTTTAAAAAATACAAGTGCTTGTATTACCGTATATATCAGCGTCGGACTGGAGCACCTTGGGCCCACCAGAGAAAATCATTCTTGGGGCCCACTATGTAGCTACATAGAAATAGATACAAGACCACCAATTGTGTGGTAAAAAGCGCCAATATCAGGGTATAATATAAGGTAGTTCACGTCTTAATAATGTAGCAAGGGTTGTGGTAGCCCCCTCACAGAATATAATGTAGCCCCCTCATAAAATATAATGCGGTCCCCTCTCATAGAATATAATGCAGCACCCCACAAAATATAATACAACCCCTTCAGGTATGACACAGTCCCCACCATAGAATATAATGTAGCACCCCCATATGGTATAATGCAGCCCCCCTCATATAGTATAATGCCACCCACCACAGAATATAATGTAGTCCCCTGAGAGAATGCAGTTCCACCACAGAATATAATGCAGCCCCCCATAGAGTATACTGTAGCCCCCTCATATAGTATGATGTAGCCCCCCATAATATAATGTAGTCCCGAGAGAATAATGCAGCCCCACAACAGTATATAATGCAGCCCCCCATAGAGTATACTGTAACCCCTCATATAGTATGATGTAGCCCCCCATAATATAATGTAGTACCTTGAGTATAATGCAGTCCCCCCACAGAATATAATGTAGCCCCCAAGGGCTGTATTTAGAGTTTCTGCTGCCCTAGGCACTTTTAGTGCTGCCTCCCCCTTTGGTGAGTATGACACTATCGGCAGTGACTTTGGCAAGAATCGCTGATGTGAAAGTCGCCTTTTGCAGTAGATCGGGCAGTTTTTCTGCATCTGCCGCGTACCGGATCACTTACAGCACCACTGCGTTCAACCTCATTCATTCCCTATGGGATTTGCGGCACTTGCCGTGATCTGGCAAATGTGGTACCATACCTCCCAACTGTTGAAGAAGGGAAGGAGGTATAAAGTTTGCGGTGCGCGTAGTGCGTCGCGGCAAATTTTAGGCCACGCCTCTGACCACACCCATTTCACAACTAGTCACACCCATATCCACGTCCCAACCACAGCCATTTAGCACTGCTGATCACACTGTTTTATATACAATAATTATAAACAAAAAAAAATATGGCCACACATAATAGCCACACATAATGCTCAATACTGTATAATGGCCACACATGATGCTCAATACTGAATAATAGCCACACATCATGCTCCATAATGTACTGTATAATGGCCACACATAGTGCTCCATACTGTATAATGGCCACACATAGTGCTCTATACTGTATAACGGCCACACACAGTTCTCCATATTGTATAATGATCCCACATGATGCTCAATACTGTATAATGGCCACAAATGATGCTCCATACTGTATAATGACCGCACATGATGCTCCATACTGTATAACGGCCACACATGATACTCCATTCTGTATAATCACGGCACATGATGCTCCATACTGTGTAATGGCCACACATAGCGCTCCATACTGTATAATGGCCACACATAGTGCTCCATACTGTATAACGGCCACACATGATGCTCCATACTGTATAACGGCCACACATGATGCTCCATACTGTATAATGTCCATTGGCCACACATGATGCTCCATACTGTATAGCGGCCACACATGATGCTCAATACTTTATAATGGCCACACATGATGCTCAATACTGTATAATGGCCACACATGATGCTCAATACTGTATAATGACCCCACATGATGCTCCATACTGTATAGCGGCCACACATGATGCTCAATACTTTATAATGGCCACACATGATGCTCAATACTGTATAATGGCCACAAATGATGCTCCATTCTGTATAATGACCGCACATGATGCTCCATACTGTATAACGGCCACACATGATACTCCATTCTGTATAATCACGGCACATGATGCTCCATACTGTGTAATGGCCACACATAGCGCTCCATACTGTATAACGGCCACACATGATGCTCCATACTGTATAACGGCCACACATGATGCTCCATACTGTATAACGGCCACACATGATGCTCCATACTGTATAATGTCCATTGGCCACACATGATGCTCCATACTGTATAGCGGCCACACATGATGCTCAATACTTTATAATGGCCACACATGATGCTCAATACTGTATAATGGCCACACATGATGCTCAATACTGTATAACGGCCACACACAGTTCTCCATACTGTATAATGATCCCACATGATGCTCAATACTGTATAATGACCCCCCGTCCTGTATGCATGGCTCATATCCCCCTCCTGTATGCATGACTCATATCCCCCCCCCCCAGAATGCATGGCTCATATTCCCCCCCCCTGAATGCATGGCTCATATTCCCCCCTCTATGCTTGGCTCATATTCCCCCCCTGAATGCATGGCTCGTAATTCCCCCCCCCCCTGGATGCATGGATCTTATCCCCCCCTGTATGCATGGCTTATCTCTTCACCCCCCCCACTCCCATCTTGCATGGCGCGCCGGCTTATGTCCTCCTTCCCCCATGTGTGTGACAGCACCCCCTCCTTCCCCACAGACCCCCCATGTGTGTGACAGCACCCCCTCCTTCCCCACTGACCCCCACGTGACAGCACCCCCTCTTTCCCCAAAGACCCCCACATGACAGCACCCCCTCCCTCCCCACAGACCCCCACGTGACAGCACCCCCTCCGTCCCCACAGACCCCCACGTGACAGCACCCCCTCCTTCCCCAAAGACCCCCACGTGAGAGCACCCCCTCCTTCCCCACAGACCCCCATGTGACAGCACCCCCTCCCCCACATTCAAAAGTCACCCTGCTCTCTGTACAGCCCCCATGTAGGAACATCCGCTTATCTGTGCCCCCACAACCCTCAGATCAGCCCCATGGAGTACTCCTGTGTACAGAGCCCCCACCATTGCGCCGCTCCTCAGCCTCTCTCCACAGCACAGGAGGTCTCCTGCTGCTATCAGCGCTGCACTGGAGGACGCCCCGCCCCTGTCCCTCAGACTCACCTGTTCTAGCCCCATACATCGCGCGGCCGCGTCGACATGGCTCCAGGCTCTGTCCCGACTTCTGGCGCAGCACCTTCTTCCTGCTTGAGCGGTCATGTGATACCGCTAATTAAGGTCATGAATATGCGCATATTCATGACCTTAATGAGCGGTACCACGTGACCGCTCAAGCAGGAGGAGCTGAGCTGCAGACGCCGAGACCAGCCATCGCTGGAGCAGGGTGAGTATCGTCTTCAACGAGGGAGGGTGGGAGGGCCCTGGAGCAGTGGGGGCCCACACAGCAGGTGTCAGTGCCTGGGCCCACCGGAGAATCCTCCGGTTCTCCGGTGGGCCAGTCCGAGCCTGGTATATATTCATGTATAAGCTGAGTTTTTCATCACATTTGTTTGTGCTGAAAACGCCCCCCTCAGCTTATACACGAGTCATTGTCCCAGAAAGACGGCGGGGGAGCGTTGGAGCAGCGGCTACAGAGGTAGGAGCCGGCGGCTGCAGCTAAAGCCTGTGCCTGCTGCTAAAAAGAAATGAATATAAACTGCACTGGCAGACAGTCAATATTCATTTCTCTTATAGCGCACACATTACAGCCAAAGCCACCGGCTTCCAGCAGCTGGCGGGCTGGTATGTGTCCCCACTCATTAAGGTAATGAATATTCACCCCTCTCCACGTCCATATTCATGGAGAGAAGTGAATATTCATTACCTTAATGAGCGAGGACACATGATCGCTCAACCGCAGGAGCTGCTGGCACCGGAACGAGATGCAGCAAGCGCGCGCAGGGGAGGTAAGTAGGATTTTTAAATTTTTTTTTTAATAGGAGCCATGCATGCAAGGATCAGGGGTAAGGAGCCATGCATGCAAGGATGGGGACCGGGAGTCATGCATACAGGAATGGGGAGCCGTGCATACAAGGACAGGGATAGGGAGCCATGCATATAAGGACAGGAATGGGGAGCCATGCATACAGGAATGGGGAGCCATGCATACAGGAATGGGGAGCCATGCATACAAGGACAGGGACTGGGAGCCATGCATACAGGAATGGGGAGCCATGCATACAAGGACAGGGACTGGGAGCCATGCATACAGGAATGGGGAGCCATGCATACAGGAATGGGGAGCCATGCATACAAGGACAGGGATGGGGAGCCATGCATACAGGAATGGGGAGCCATGCATACAAGGACAGGGACTGGGAGCCATGCATACAAGGACAGGAATGGGGAGCCATGCATACAAGGACCGGGACTGGGAGCCATGCAAACAGGAATGGGGAGCCATGCATACAAGGACAGGGACTGGGAGCCATGCAAACAGGAATGGGGAGCCATGCATACAAGGACAGGAACTGGGAGCAATGCATACAGGAATGGGGAGCCATGCATACAAGGACAGGGATGGGGAGCCATGCACACAAGGACAGGGACTGGGAGCCATGCATACAGGGATGGGGAGCCATGCATACAAGGACAGGGACTGGGAGCCATGCATACAGGAATGGGGAGCCATGCATACAAGGACAGGGACTGGGAGCCATGCATACAAGGACAGGAATGGGGAGCCATGCATACAAGGACCGGGACTGGGAGCCATGCAAACAGGAATGGGGAGCCATGCATACAAGGACAGGGACTGGGAGCCATGCAAACAGGAATGGGGAGCCATGCATACAAGGACAGGAACTGGGAGCAATGCATACAGGAATGGGGAGCCATGCATACAAGGACAGGGATGGGGAGCCATGCACACAAGGACAGGGACTGGGAGCCATGCATACAGGAATGGGGAGCCATTCATACAGGAATGGGGAGCCATGCATACAGGGATAGGGAGCCATGCATACAAGGACAGGGATGGGGAGCCATGCATACAGGAATGGGGAGCCATGCATACAGGAATAGGGAGCCATGAATACAGGAATGGGGAGCCATGCATACAAGGACAGGGATGGAGAGCCATGCACACAAGGACAGGGACTGGGAGCCATGCATACAGGAATGGGGAGCCATGCATACAGGAATAGGGAGCCATGCATACAGGAATGGGGAGCCATGCATACAGGGATAGGGAGCCATGCATACAAGGACGGGGACTGGGAGCCATGCATGCAGGAATGGGGAGCCATGCATACAAGGACAGGGATGAGGGGACAATGCATACAAGGACAGGGATGGGGAGCCATGCATACAAGGACAGGGACTGGGAGCCATGCATGCAAGGACAGGGATGGGGAGCCATGCATACAAGCACAGGGATGAGGGGACAATGCATACCCGGCTTATACTCGAGTCAATACGTTTACCCAGTTTTTCGTGGCAAAATTTGGTGCCTCGGCTTATACTGGGGTCGGCTTATACGCGAGTATATATGGTGTGTTTTTATCAGTTATAAAAATGCAAAGTGAATGAATGTAATAGAATATATACAATATACTGTATGTTGTCTCTTACGTATTTTTTCTGTCTCTGCAGAAGGTTTCATTCTTGAATTGAGGTCTGGGTTCCGCAGTAGATTTGTGCTCGCTGATGGAGAAGTGGCAGCGTGGGATCTGCAAGATGTCGGTTTTCAGTTGAGCGATATTTAAGTTTTTGCAGCGGAAGTAAAACCACAAAGAGCTGACGTGTAACCCAAGGAGCCGTCTCCTCTCCTGTACTCACTGATATAGCCTCTTGTCCTACGTTCGTGTATATGGTTTTTTGAAGATTCCATCAAATTGTAACAACTACAGATGATTGAAACTTTTGAAGTTCAAATTTACCAGGTTCAAACAGTTTTTAGCTAAAATTCGATTTGCCACAGATCACATTACTGCAAAATCTCAAATTGCCCTGAAAAAACACGTAACCCCCTCAGGTTCCCTAAATCTGTATCCAACCCCCCTCAACACAACCACAGCCACAGTAATGTCAATGTGAACCGGAGAAACACACACAGTCCTGCTCATCGTTATTGGCAGCTCTTCATTTTGTTCATAGACTGTACAATATCATCAGAAATAAATGGAAATGCACCAGAGTTATATCCTCAGCATTTTAATTAGTGGTCCAAAGTAATACAATAAAACAATGCTTTTCAAGGATCCAAAGAGTAACGTTTCTCCTTGTGGAGAGTGACATGTTAAGCGTGCTGAGATGAGGAGACTTTTAAGCCGCAATGCTCCTCTGGGAAATATGCGAATTGTCTCTTCAGAGAGGAAGAGGATTAGAACTCTAGTCATGTGACAAGGCTCGTTAAAGGGTCGACATTGACTGTTAGGATTGCTACTTCCAATCGGTGGCACTAGAGTTCTAGTCCTCTTCCTCTCTGAAGATACAATTTGCATATTTCCCAGAGGAGCATTGCGGCTTAAAAGTCTCCTCATCTCGGCATGCTTAACATCTCACTCTCCGCACACAGAAACGTTAACCCTTGACACCTCTCACACAGCCAAACCAGATCTCACACTTTGCACTGACGAGGGGCAGTACCCCGAATCAGTGTCTGCAAATTGAGATTCTGGTTTAGCTTTTATCCTAAGTCATGTGACAAGGCTCGTTAAAGGGTCGACATTGACTTTTATGAGTGCTGCTTCCTATAGGTGGCACTAGAGTTCTAGTCCTCTTCCTCTCTGAAGATACAGTTTGCATTGTTTTTAAACTTACATGTTGCAATTTCAAAGAAAAAACAGGATAAAAAGCATGTGCAGCAATAAAGGCGCCGCTAATTAATACTTGGGTGCACACCCTTTGGCGTTGATAACAACCTCCAGACGTTTCTTGTACGCCCCTGTAAGTTTCTTGCACTACTCCGCTGGTATTTTCTCCCACTCGTCCTTTGCAGTTTGTTCAGTGAATTTTTGCAGGCTTTTTTTTTCCCAATAGCAGATTTCAGTTCACCCCAAAGATTTTCCCTGGGATTGAGATCAGGACTCGTGGTGGCCATTTTAACAGCCTATTTTTTTCTTTTTTAACCATTCCTGTGTACTTTTGGATGTGTGCTTGGGTCATTGTCTTTTTTGAAGAACCATGATCTTCAACCTAAACCAAGTTTTCTTACACTGGGTAGGACATTTCGCTCTAAAATCTCTTAACAATTCTCTGATTCCATAATTCCTGTGATACCTTCAAGGCCTACAGTATGAGACACAGCAAAACAACCCCACAACATTATGGATCCTCCACCATGCTTCACTGTTGGTAGGGTGTTCTTTTCCTTAGAAGCTTCATTGCGCCATCTTTAAGCAAACTGTTGCGTTGCATTGTCAAAAAGCTCCATTTTTGTTTCATCTGTCCACAGAACATTTTCCCAGAGGTATTGTGGCTTGTCAAGATACTCTATGGCAAAGATCACTTGTTACTTTTTATGTATTTTCTTCAGCAATGGTTTCTTCCTTGGCCTTTGCCCATAAAGCTCTGCTTGGTTTAGTGTGTGGCATATGGTACTTGTTGAAAACCATAACCCCAGATTATTCCCGGTTGGCCTTCAGGTCTTTGGATGTTTGATGTGGTGTTTTTTTGCACCATTCGCATCAACCTTTGAAGACATCTCTTGTCAATTTTCCTCTTTCTACCACGTCCAGGGAGGTTCTTGACAGTTCTATGCTTGGCAAATTTATGTCACATGGGCACCGACAATTAATCACAGGTGATTCTCATTTGTGCTTTACCACAGGAGTCGCAATGTGTTTCCACTAATGTAACGTAAAGGGTCCAATACCAGGGTCACAGGGAGAAATAGGTTTTTCTGTTTTCCCTTCCATTGTTTTTTGTTTTAAATTCTTGTTTATCATTTGCTCTTTTGTATTTATTACGAGTGCTCGATTCAAAAAACCTGTTTCACTTGATTCATTTTTTCAGGAGATGTTCCACATTCTGCAATGTGTACAAAGGCATCAGACTTTTTTTGACAATTCATACAAACTGAATCACAAATTTTTCAAATTCATTAAAGGGAACCTGTCACCCCCAAAATCGAAGGTGAGCTAAGGCCACCGGCATCAGGGGCTTATCTCCAGCATTCTGTAATCCATTCTGTAATGCTGTAGATAAGCCCCCGATGTATCATGAAAGATGAGAAAAAGAGGTTAGATTATACTCACCCAGGGGCGGTCCGATCCGATGGGCGTCGCGGTGCGGTCCGGGGCCTCCCATCTTCTTACGATGACGTCCTCTTCTTGTAATCTTGCACGCGGCTCCGGCACCCTCAACAGGGAGATAAAGGACACCTGCGCAGGACCCGTGGCGTGAAGACAAGAAGAGGACGTCATCATAAGAAGACGGGAGGCCCCGGACTGGACCGTGATGCCCATAGGACCAGAACCGAACCGGGTCCTCCCGTGGGTGAGTATAATATAACCTTTATTTCTCATCTTTCAGGATCCATCGGGGGCTTATCTACAGCATTACAGATTGCATTACAGAATACTGTACATAAGCCCCTGATGCCGGTGGGCTTAGCTCATCTTCGATTTTTGGGGGGTGACAGGTTCCCTTTAATGTCTCAAACTTGATTTCCATCTATTTGGTTTGCTCATTTCTAGTGGGCGCACACAGATTGGTGAATTTATATGCTAAACCTTCATTTTACCAGTTTATTTTATATGTCAGTAATGATGCTAAAAATTCACATATTCAGTTTTCCCATATATCTTAGCACGTGCAATGGGCAGCCGTATCCTTTGATTCGTATATGTTAATCACAGAATCTTGCAGCTGTTGACAATTGCTTCATTCTCTTAGGCTACTAGTCACCATACAGACATACATAACGTATTTTTCGAACCATAAGACGCACCTAGGTTTTAGAGGAGGAAATTAGGAAAAAAAATTGAAGCAAAATTATGGTCATTTCTGTACTGTACTATCCCCTATCCTGGTATATATGGTCCCCTAATCCCCATTCTGATACACATAGCTCCCACATCCCTATCCTGGTATGATTGGCCCCATCCTTTTTCTGGTGTAAATGGCCCAATCCTGTTCCTGGTATGATTTGTCCCATCCTATTTCTTTTATAATTGACCCCATTCCGATCCTGGTATGCATAGACCCATCAGGAAAGATTTAAAAAAAAAAACATTACACTCACCTACACTACACTAGGGGGAGCTCCTGTATACAGAGATACATGATAAGATTCTGTCTTCAGCCACCACTAGGGGGAGCTCCCTGTATACAGAGATACATGATAAGATCCTGTCTGCAGCCACCACTAGGGGAGCTCCCTGTATACAGAGATACATGATAAGATCCTGTCTGCAGTCACCACTAGGGGGAGCTCCCTGTATACAGAGATACATGATAAGATCCTGTCTGCAGTCACCACTAGGGGGAGCTCCTGTATACAGAGATACATGATAAGATTCTGTCTTCAGCCACCACTAGGGGGAGCTCCCTGTATACAGAGATACATGATAAGATCCTGTCTGCAGTCACCACTAGGGGGAGCTCCCTGTATACAGAGATACATGATAAGATTCTGTCTGCAGCCACCACTAGGGGGAGCTCCCTGTATACAGAGATACATGATAAGATCCTGTCTGCAGCCACCACTAGGGGGAGCTCCCTGTATACAGAGATACATGATAAGATTCTGTCTTCAGCCACCACTAGGGGGAGCTCCCTGTATACAGAGATACATGATAAGATCCTGTCTGCAGCCACCACTAGGGGGAGCTCCCTGTATACAGAGATACATGATAAGATCCTGTCTGCAGCCACCACTAGGGGGAGCTCCCTGTATACGGAGATACATGATAAGATTCTGTCTGCAGCCACCACTAGGGGGAGCTCCCTGTACACAGAGATACATGATAAGATCCTGTCTGCAGTCACCACTAGGGGGAGCTCCCTGTATACAGAGATACATGATAAGATTCTGTCTGCAGTCACCACTAGGGGGAGCTCCCTGTATACAGAGATACATAATAAGATCCTGTCTGCAGCCACCACTAGGGGGAGCTCCCTGTATACAGAGATACATGATAAGATCCTGTCTGCAGTCACCACTAGGGAGAGCTCCCTGTATACAGAGATACATGATAAGATCCTGTCTGCAGCCACCACTAGGGGGAGCTCCCTGTATACAGAGAAACATGATAAGATTCTGTCTGCAGTCACCACTAGGGGGAGCTCCCTGTATACAGAGATACATGATAAGATTCTGTCTGCAGTCACCACTAGGGGGAGCTCCCTGTATACAGAGATACATAATAGGATCCTGTCTGCAGCCACCACTAGGGGGAGCTCCCTGTATACAGAGATACATGATAAGATCCTGTCTGCAGTCACCACTAGGGGGAGGTCCCTGTATACAGAGATACATGATAAGATCCTGTCTGCAGTCACCACTAGGGAGAGCTCCCTGTATACAGAGATACATGATAAGATCCTGTCTGCAGCCACCACTAGGGGGAGCTCCCTGTACACAGAGATACATGATAAGATCCTGTCTGCAGTCACCACTAGGGAGAGCTCCCTGTACACAGAGATACATGATAAGATTCTGTCTGCAGCCACCACTAGGGGGAGCTCCCTGTACACAGAGATACATGATAAGATCCTGTCTGCAGTCACCACTAGGGAGAGCTCCCTGTATACAGAGATACATGATAAGATCCTGTCTGCAGCCACCACTAGGGGGAGCTCCCTGTATACAGAGATACATGATAAGATTCTGTCTGCAGTCACCACTAGGGGGAGCTCCCTGTATACAGAGATACATGATAAGATCCTGTCTGCAGGCACCACTAGGGGGAGCTCCCTGTATACAGAGATACATGATAAGATCCTGTCTGCAGTCACCACTAGGGGGAGCTCCCTGTATACAGAGATACATGATAAGATCCTGTCTGCAGCTATCACTAGGGGGAGCTCCCTGTATACAGAGATACATGATAAGATTCTGCCTGCATCCACCACTAGGGGGAGATCCCTGTATACAGAGATACATGATAAGATCCTGTCTGCTGTCACCACTAGGGGGAGCTCCCTGTATACAGAGATACATGATAAGATCCTGTCTACAGCCACCACTAGGGGGAGCTCCCTGTATACAGAGATACATGATAAGATCCTGTCTGCAGTCACCACTAGGGGGAGCTCCTGTATACAGAGATACATGATAAGATTCTGTCTGCAGCCACCACTAGGGGGAGCTCCCTGTATACAGAGATACATGATAAGATCCTATCTGCAGCCACCACTAGGGGGAGCTCCTGTATACAGAGATACATGATAAGATTCTGTCTTCAGCCACCACTAGGGGGAGCTACCTGTATATAGAGATACATGATAATATCCTGTCTGCAGCCACCACTAGGGGGAGCTCCCTGTATACAGAGATACATGATAAGATCCTGTCTGCAGCCACCCCTAGGGGGAGCTCCCTGTATACAGAGATACATGATAAGATTCTGTCTGCAGCCACCACTAGTGGGAGCTCCCTGTATGCAGAGATAAATGATAAGATCCTGTCTGCAGCCACCACTAGGAGGAGCTCCCTGTATATAGAGATACATGATAAGATCCTGTCTGCAGCCACCACTAGGGGGAGCTCCCTGTATACAGAGATACATGATAAGATCCTGTCTGCAGCCACCACTAGTGGGAGCTCCCTGTATACAGAGATACATGATAAGATCCTATCTGCAGCCACCACTAGGGGGAGCTCCTGTATACAGAGATACATGATAAGATCCTGTCTGCAGTCACCACTAGGGGGAGCTCCCTGTATACAGAGATACATGATAAGATCCTGTCTGCAGTCACCACTAGGGGGAGCTCCCTGTATACAGAGATACATGATAAGATCCTGACTCCAGCCACCACTAGGGGGAGCTCCCTGTATACAGAGATACATGATAAGATCCGGTCTGCAGTCACCACTAGGGGGAGCTCCCTGTATACAGAGATACATGATAAGATCCTGTCTGCAGTCACCACTAGGGGGAGCTCCCTGTATACAGAGATACATGATAAGATCCTGTCTGCAGTCACCACTAGGGGGAGCTCCCTGTATACAGAGATACATGATAAGATCCTGTCTGCAGTCACCACTAGGGGGAGCTCCCTGTATACAGAGATACATGATAAGATCCTGTCTGCAGTCACCACTAGGGGGAGCTCCCTGTATACAGAGATACATGATAAGATCCTGTCTGCAGTCACCACTAGGGGGAGCTCCCTGTATACAGAGATACATGATAAGATCCTGTCTGCAGTCACCACTAGGGGGAGCTCCCTGTATACAGAGATACATGATAAGATCCTGTCTGCAGTCACCACTAGGGGGAGCTCCCTGTATACAGAGATACATGATAAGATCCTGTCTGCAGTCACCACTAGGGGGAGCTCCCTGTATACAGAGATACATGATAAGATCCTGTCTGCAGCCACCACTAGGGGGAGCTCCCTGTATACAGAGATACATGATAACATCCTGTCTGCAGCCACCACTAGGGGGAGTAACCTGCATATTAGATATCCTAATAGACAGCTCTGGCAAAAATTAAGAGACCACTGCAAAATGTTCAGTTTGTCTGATTTTTCTCTTTATATGTATATTTTTGAGTAAAATGTAAATTGTTATTTTATTCTATAAACTACTGACGTCTCCGAATTTCCAAACAACAAATTTTGTATTTTTTTAATGAAAAGGAGAAGTGGTTAAAATAAAAAAAAAAACAGTGCTTTCAGACCTCAAATAATGCAAAGAAAACAAGTTCATAATCATTCAGAAACAACAATACTGATGTTTTACCTCCAGAAGAGTTCAGAAATCAATATTTTATGGAATAACCATGATTGTTAATCCCAGCTTTCCTGCGTCTTGGCAGCTTTCCTCCAGTCTCTCACGCGGCTCCTGGATGACCTTATGCCACTCGTGGTACAATAATGTCAGCCGTTCTTTGTCTGATGGCTTGTGACTATCCTGTGACTATCCATCGTCCTCCTGATTACATTCCAGAGGTTTTCAGTGGGGTTCAGGTCTGGAGATTGGGCGGCCATGACAGGGTTTTGATGTGGTGGGCTCTTAATTTTTGCCAGAGCTGTATACGTTCACAATAAATGATCTACTAGCTGAATAAATATGTATTATGTGAGTTACCCCTTGTGCGAACATATGGCAGCCACAATATTTTCATGCTATTTTCTGGCAATGAAGCTTTGATGTGTATGAGAAATACTATAACAATAAGGCCAGCACACCTGCCAGGATACATGTAATGTGCAGGTTTACATACAGTGGGGCAAATAAGTATTTAGTCAGTCAGCAATAGTGCAAGTTCCACCACTTAAAAAGATGAGAGGCGTCTGTAATTTACATCATAGGTAGACCTCAACTATGGGAGACAAACTGAGAAAAAAAAATTCAGAAAATCACATTGTCTGTTTTTTTATCATTTTATTTGCATATTATGGTGGAAAATAAGTATTTGGTCAGAAACAAACAATCAAGATTTCTGGCTCTCACAGACCTGTAACTTCTTCTTTAAGAGTCTCCTCTTTCCTCCACTCATTACCTGTAGTAATGGCACCTGTTTAAACTTGTTATCAGTATAAAAATACACCTGTGCACACCCTCAAACAGTCTGACTCCAAACTCCACTATGGTGAAGACCAAAGAGCTGTCAAAGGACACCAGAAACAAAATTGTAGCCCTGCACCAGGCTGGGAAGACTGAATCTGCAATAGCCAACCAGCTTGGAGTGAATAAATCAACAGTGGGAGCAATAATTAGAAAATGGAAGACATAAAAGACCACTGATAATCTCCCTCGATCTGGGGCTCCACGCAAAATCCCACCCCGTGGGGTCAGAATGATCACAAGAACGGTGAGCAAAAATCCCAGAACCACGCGGGGGGACCTAGTGAATGAACTGCAGAGAGCTGAGACCAATGTAACAAGGCCTACCATAAGTAACACACTACGCCACCATGGACTCAGATCCTGCAGTGCCAGACGTGTCCCACTGCTTAAGCCAGTACATGTCCGGGCCCGTCTGAAGTTTGCTAGAGAGCATTTGGATGATCCAGAGGAGTTTTGGGAGAATGTCCTATGGTCTGATGAAACCAAACTGGAACTGTTTGGTAGAAACACAACTTGTCGTGTTTGGAGGAAAAAGAATACTGAGTTGCATCCATCAAACACCATACCTACTGTAAAGCATGGTGGTGGAAACATCATGCTTTGGGGCTGTTTCTCTGCAAAGGGGCCAGGACGACTGATCCGGGTACATGAAAGAATGAATGGGGCCATGTATCGTGAGATTTTGAGTGCAAACCTCCTTCCATCAGCAAGGGCATTGAAGATGAAACGTGGCTGGGTCTTTCAACGTGACAATGATCCAAAGCACACCGCCAGGGCAACAAAGGAGTGGCTTCGTAAGAAGCATTTCAAGGTCCTGGAGTGGCCTAGCCAGTCTCCAGATCTCAACCCTATAGAAAACCTTTGGAGGGAGTTGAAAGTCCGTGTTGCCAAGCGAAAAGCCAAAAACATCACTGCTCTAGAGGAGATCTGCATGGAGGAATGGGCCAACATACCAACAACAGTGTGTGGCAACCTTGTGAAGACTTACAGAAAACGTTTGACCTCTGTCATTGCCAACAAAGGATATATTACAAAGTATTGAGATGAAATTTTGTTTCTGACCAAATACTTATTTTCCACCATAATATGCAAATAAAATGATAAAAAAACAGACAATGTGATTTTCTGGATTTTTTTTTCTCAGTTTGTCTCCCATAGTTGAGGTCTACCTATGATGTAAATTACAGACGCCTCTCATCTTTTTAAGTGGTGGAACTTGCACTATTGCTGACTGACTAAATACTTTTTTGCCCCACTGTATTTGCTCTGGCCACTATCAAACAAACATAAACTGAAATGAAAGCATTGGCCCCGAGTCAGCCTTGTCTTTGTATCTGGTTTTTGTGTGTTTTGTACCTTTCTTTGCTTGCACCCAATAAAGTAATAATTTCTTTGCGCCTTTTTTTGAAGTCTGTTTTTGTTCTTTTTTTTCTACCCACTTTGTGTCAGAGGTGTATCCAAGGAGGGAAGGCAGCCAGGACATGTGCCCCGAGTGCAGCCGACAGGGGGGCGCCAGCAGGCCGCCTGATGATGCGGCGGTCCAAGGAGGCTCCTAGTCGGCGGCATTCTGCCGCCCCCACAGCCTGAGATAATCCCGTTCTCTGAACCGGCTATCAAAGTGCTGCGTGTCATCGTCGTCGAATTCCAAAGTGTACAGCGACGCCGCGGCTATGCCGACGCTGTCGCTAGTACCCTTGGCTTGCCTGTTGTGAATCTGTGATCCCTTCAGCCCTGACGACCGCTGAGGCGCCGCTGACTGCCGCTGGCACTTCCGCATCAGTGAAGCGCCAGCTGCAGTGACGTCACTCTTCACAGACACAGCAGGGCAAGTGTAGCACAGGCTGCTGCGTTGCGGTGTTGCTGGACGGTGGTAAGTGTGCTCCAGCTCCAGACCGCGGGGACCGGCCGGGTAATGGAGCTGAAGACACCTACCCAACTTAGAATCAGATAATGTTTAATATTTAGTGGGCTGATTGGGGGGTCCATCGGCTATATGGAACCTGCAGCCAGGATAGGGAGGGGCCAGGGGTAACGGTCAGTAGTAAATTGTGTGTGTGTAAAGAGAGGTGAGAGGTGCTGTGTGTGTGTTGTGCGTGTGTGTATATAGGTGAGAGGTGCTGTGTGTGTGTGTGTGTGTGTTGTGTGTGCGTGCATGCGTAGCGCTGCGGGTGAATGTGCAGAGACGTAAATGGTTTTGTGTGTGTGTACGGGGAGGAGAGGTGAGGGCAATGATGGGGCTGACGGGGAGAGGGCAATATTTGGGATGAGGGGGAGGAGGAAATGATGGATGTGGTGGAATGGGCAATGTTGGAGGTGGCAATGATGGAGGTGGAATGGGCAATGATGGGGGTGGGGGGAAGGAAATGATGGAGGTGGTGGAATGGGCAATGATGGGGGTGGAGGGAGTGTTGTGAATTCTGTTATCGAACTCCCTCCTGTGGTCATGAATGGTACTTCGGCGAGTTCTGTACATGGACTCCCTATGGTGGCTGTGAGTGAAGCTGCTGCTTCTGAGGTTCCTTACACAGGTGACGTGGTTTATCCTTTGGCTGGCTGTTCTATTTAACTCCACTCAGATCGTTACTCCATGCCAGCTGTCAATGTTCTTGTACTGGTTCAGTTCGCTCTTGGATCTTTCTGGTGACCTGTCTACTCCAGCAGAAGCTAAGTCCCTGCTAGTTATTTATTTGTTCATTGTTTCCTTGTCCAGCTGGCTATCATGATCTTGCCCTGCTAGCTGGAAGCTCTGGGATGCAGAGTGGCACCTCCGCACCGTGAGTCGGTGCGGAGGTCTTTTTGCACACTCTGCGTGGTCTTTTTGTAGGGTTTTGTGCTGACCGCATGATACCTTTCCTATCCTCAGTCTGTTTAGTAAGTCTGGCCTCCCTTTGCTAAAAACCTGTTTCATTTCTGTGTTTGTGACTTCATCTTAACTCACAGTCAATATATGTGGGGGGCTGCCTTTTCCTTTGGGGAATTTCTCTGAGGCAAGGTAGGCTTTATTTTCTATCTTTAGGGCTAGTTAGCTCTTAGGCTGTGAAGAGGCGTCTAGGTCGTGTTAGGTACGCTCCACGGCTATTTCTAGTTGTGTGATAGGATTAGGGGTTGCGGTCAGCAGAGCTCCCACTTCCCAGAGCTTGTCCTGTGTGAGTTTAACCATCAGGTCGTTCCGGGTGCTCCTAACCACCAGGTCCATAACAGGGGAGGCAATGATGGAGGTGGAAATTGGAATGGGCAAAGATGGTGGTGGGGAGAGAATGCAATGATGGTGGGGGATGGTGGGGGAGGAGGAAATCATGGAGGTGGTGGAAAGGGCAATAATGAGGAGGAAGAAATGATGGAGATGTTAGAATGGACAAGGATAGTGGTGGTGGAAAGCACACTGATGAATTTGGAGTGGGAGAAAATGATGGAGGTGGTGGAATGGGCAAGTATGGTGATGGCGGCGGAAAGGACAATGATGATGGTGGTGGAAAAGGCAATGGTGGGGGAAGAGAAAATGATGGATATGGTGAAAAAGGCAAAGGACGAAATGATGGAGGTGGTGGAATGGGCAATGATGGGAGTGCTGGGGAAGGAGGAAATGATGGAGGTTGTGAAATGGGAAATTATGAGGTGGTGGGGGAGAAAGCAATAATAGTGGTGGTGGAGAATGCAAAGATCGAGGTGTTGAAGAGAGCAATGATGGGGTGGGGTAGAGGAAAATAGTGGGCATATATGAGGAAACAGTACTGGGGAATTAGGGGCATGTATGAGGAAACAGTACTGGGGAATGGGGGGCATATCTGAGGAAATAGTATGGGGCATGGGTGCAGACAGTATGAGGAGCGACGGGGGAATGTATGTGGACACAGTATGAGTAGCGATGTGAAAAATGTATGTGGACAGAGTACGGGGAGTGAGAATGACTCCAGAGGCGACGTCATCTATAAGGTACCTGGATGTAAATGTTATTTGTGATACTGACTAATTTTCATGTTTTTATTTATGTTAGGAGCATTAAAGGGGATGTCCAGGTTTGTAATGAGTCTGCAGTCATTCTTTGTGACTGCAGACTTCTGACTTCTCACAGTGCGCCCTGCACACTGTCAGGATTCTCTCGTGCTGGCGATTAACATACGTGCGGTCACGTGCTGACTAGATATGTGTGGTCTCAGTCAATGAAAATGAACTGAGAGAGTCTAGTTGTAATGTGGTCAGAAGTATACAAATCACATGCTTGTGCTGACATGACTGTCCACCGGCAAGGGAGAATCCTAAAAGTGTGCAGTGCATGCGTTGTGAGAATTCAGAAGCTGCGATGTCAGGATTCAGCTCTGCAGGTTCCAGTAGTCGTCACATGGACACTTCACTCATATGCAATTTTCATACTTTTGGTCCTGTGACAACGAGCTTCTCTTCTGCTTCTCTCAGTTTTTCACTGACTATTGAGAGCATTAGGGAGAGGAGCTCGTCGGTACATGACTGAGTGTGCAAATTGCATATGTCCTGGGGGGTGGGGGGGAGCGCCAAAATGTATTCTTGCCCCGGGTGCCAGAAACCCTAGATACGCCTCTGCTTGGGGTACGTGATCGGCCTTGGGGTTATGAAACCCAAAATAAACAAGATCAAGGCCATTCAGAACTGGCCTCAGCCTCTTACTACTAAATAGGTGAGAGCGTTCCTCAGCATCATTGGGTATTACCGACGGTTCATACCTAGTTTTGCCGGGAGATCGGTACCAATGACCGATCTCTTAAAGGAAAAGAAGTTGGTCATGGTTCGTGGAACCCCCTTGGGGTAAGCGTTCCAATCTATGAAGTTGGTGTTGTGCCGACAGCCTGTACTCACCAGCCGCAATTTCAAGAAAGACTTTATCATACAAACTGACACCTTGGAGGTAGGTCTAAGAGTGGTCCTGTCACAGGAGGTGAGCAGAGAAGAACATCCAGTCACCTACTTGAGTAGGAAACTCACCCCTGCCGAGAAAAATTAAAGTGTAGTGGAGATGTGGGGAGCATGGCCATTAAGTGGGCCTTGGAGTCCCTGCGCTATCATTTGCTTGGTCGACCGTTTCGTTTGGTGACAGATCATTCACCCTTGGTCTAGATGAGGAATGCCAAGAAGAAGAATGCTCGGGTCACCAGATGGTTCCTGTCGCTGCAAAACTTTAGTTTCACGGTGGAACATCGAGCGAAGAAGGTGCAAGTAAATGCAGATTCCATACGGAACCCGCTGGAGTGCATTGTGACTACAGCAAATCACCTGTGATTACAAGGCAGAGTAAAAGTGAGTGTGGTATTGGTCGAAGTAGTTGACCAAGTCAGATTTTAGGAAAATCCAACATGGGCTTTTTTTGGAGGGATTTTCAGGTTTGGTAGTGGGGCGAATCTCTCCCTCCACTCCAGGTTTTGGGAGTGGCTCTATGTCCACGATTCCCATTTATTCTTTCAGTGTTGTCTTGGGTGGGTCAGTTTTCTTTTGCAAGCTGCAGAGCAGGAGGTTCTGTGCACCCAGGCCTGTGTGAAGCCAGAGCCGGGGACTTCCAAGAGATGCGGCGGAGCAGTCACCCACGGCAACCGGTTGGTCACGGCCTTCTTGGAGAACCCAGCTGCGAACCGCAGGATATAATTTTCCTGTTTATGTATGTTTTCTGGAATAAATACATATTATGTTAAACTTTATGTGGTCCCTGCCTATCTGTTACACTGTGTAAACCCTGCTGCACTACAAGCCCCAGTGTATATGTGCATGTAATGTAGTGTGAGGGTATTAATACACTGCCAAGCTGTCTTCTCCGGTGTCCAGCGCTGTTCTGCTCCTCATCTCAGTGATGTCACCGCTCTGCAGATGCTCTCGATGATCTATGTGTGAGCTGAAGGTCTTGTCTAGTCGTCGCTTCCTCTCGGGGTATCTGAGTCTGCTGGCGTCGCCTCCTCGTGGGGTACCTAAGTCTCCCAACATCACCTCCTCTTGAGGTACCTGACTTGCCCAGCGTTGCCTCCTCTCGGGGTACCTGAGTTGCCTGCCGTTACATTCTCTTAGGGAGTCGCCCGGTGGCGCCTCCTCTCGGGGTTCCTGAGTTGCACGGCGTAGCCTCCAGTCGGGATACCTGAGTTGCCCCGCGTCACCTCCAGTCGGGGTACCTGAGTAGCCCAGCGTCGCCTCCTCTCGGAGTACCTGAGTCGTCCAGGGTCGCCTCCTCTCAGGGTACCTGAGTCACCCTGCGTTGCCTCCTCTTGGGGTACCTTAGTAGCCCGGCATCGCCTCCAGTCCGGGTACCCAGGTAGCCCGGCATCGCCTCCTCTCGGAGTACCTGAGTCGCTAGGCGTCGCTTCCTCTCGGAGTACCTGAGTAGCCAGGTGGCGCCTCCTGTTGGGGTACCTGAGTTGGACAGTATCGCCTCCTATCAGGGTACCTGAGTCACATGGCATCGCCTCCTCTCGTGGTACCTGAGTCCCCCCGAGGTTGCCTCCTCTTGGGGTACCTGAGTCATCTGGCGTCACCTCCTCTGGGGTACCTGAGTCACCGGCGTCGCTTCCTCTCGAGGACCTGAGTTGCCCGGTGTCGTCTCCTCTCGGGGTACCTGAGTCCCCCGGCATTGCCTCCTTTTGGGGTACCTGAGTCACACTGCGTCGCCTCCTCTCGTGGTACCTGAGTCCCCCGAGGTTGCCTCCTTTCGGGGTACCTGAGTCACATGGCATTGCCTCCTCTCGTGGTACCTGAGTCCCCCCAAGGTTGCCTCCTTTCGGGGTACCTGAGTCACCCTGCGTTGCCTCTTCTTGGGGTACCTGAGTCATCCGGCGTCACTTCCTCTGGGTTACCTGAGTCACTGGCATCGCTTCCACTCGAGTACCTGAGTTGCCCGGTGTTGTCTCCTCTCGGGGTACCTGAGTAGCCAGGTGTCGCCTCCTGTTGGGGTACCTGAGTCGCACAGTATCGCCTCCTCTCAGGGTAACTGAGTCACATGGCATCGCCTCCTCTCGTGGTACCTGAGTCCCCCGAGGTTGCCTCCTTTCGGGGTGCCTGAGTAGCCCGGCGTCACCTCCCCTCGGAGTACCTGAGTCCCCCGGCATTGCCTCCTTTTGGGGTACATGAGTCACCAAGCATTGCCTCCTCTCAGGGTACCTGAGTCACATGGCGTTGCCTCCTCTTGTGGTGCCTGAGTCGCCCAGCGTCACCTCCCCTTGGGGTACCTATGTCCCCTGCCATTGCCTCCTTTCGGGGTACCTGAGTTGCCCGGCGTCACCTCCTCTTGGGGTACCTGAGTCACCAGGCGTTGCCTCCTCTCAGGGTACCTGAGTCACTCGGCGTCGCCTCCTCTTGGGGTACCTGAGTCACCAGGCGTTGCCTCCTCTCAGGGTGCCTGAGTCGCCCGGCGTCACCTCCTCTTGGGGTACCTGAGTCACCAGGCGTTGCCTCCTCTCTGGGTACCTGAGTCACTCGGCGTCGCCTCCTCTTGGGGTACCTGAGTCACAAGGCGTTGCCTCCTCTCAGGGTGCCTGAGTCGCCCGGCGTCACCTCCTCTTGGGGTACCTGAGTCACCAGGCGTTGCCTCCTCTCTGGGTACCTGAGTCCCCTGGCGTCGCCTCCTCTTGGGGTACCTGAGTCCCCTGGCATCACCTCCTCTCTGGGTACCTGAGTCCTCTGGCATTGCCTCCTTTGGGGGTACCGGAGTCACCAGGCGTTGCCTCCTCTCAGGGTACTTGAGTCGCCCGGCGTCACCTCCTCTTGGGGTACCTGAGTCACCAGGCGTCACCTCCTCTCTGGGTACCTGAGTCCCCTGGTATTGCCTCCTTTCGGGGTACTGGAGTCACTTGGCATTGCCTCCTTTCAGGGTACCTGAGTCACCAGGCGTTGCCTCCTCTCTGGGTACCTGAGTCCCCTGGCGTCGCCTCCTCTCGGGGTACCTGAGTCCCCTGGCATCACCTCCTCTCTGGGTACCTGAGTCCCCTGGTATTGCCTCCTTTGGGGGTACCTGAGTCCCCTGGCGTCACCTCCTCTTGGGGTACCTGAGTCCCCTGTCGTCACCTCCTCTGGTACCTGAGTCACCAGGCGTCACCTCCTCTCTGGGTACCTGAGTCCCCCGGCATTGCCTCCTTTCGGGGTACCTGAATCCCTTGGCATTGCCTCCTTTCAGGGTACCTGAGTCCCCCGGCGTCGTCTCCTCTTGGGGTACCTGAGTCCCCGGCATTGCCTCTTTTCGGGGAACCTGAGTAGCCCGGCGTCACCCCCTCTTAGGGTCACCTTATTAATGGTGCGGGGGCGTTGGGTGCAGGAAGTATACTTGCAGTGAATGTGCGAGGAGACAAATATTGCGCTGCGGACATGATGGATTGGCAGGCGTGCAGGAATATTTGCCTCCCTCTTATCTGGCAGCAGATTGCTTTACCTTTCCATTTAGCTGGGGCTGCTCCTGTTTAACCCCTTCCCACCCGCCCCGCACAGGTGGCGCGAGGTTTATATGAGTTAATGGGTCTCTACAGACCTATAGAGAAGGAGCGAGACCCCCGCCTCATCCAATGGTGGTCTCTTCATAGTCGCCAAGATTGTATGGTGTCAGTTCTGCAGCTTTCTTAATGTTGCCGTTGTTCTTCACCTTTTTCACAATCTCTGCTTGTTGTCAGTGAATGGATCTGCTCTTCATTCCATGCGGAGGCTGCATGTCTATTACTTCTCACAGCTGAAGGTTTGTGACAATTGTATCCAGCATAGATCATCCTCTGTGGGCTCCTCTGTCCTCAGACATTGTTACAATGGCAGTGACAACCCTATGGCATGTGGTCCTGTGCACACAGCAGCGGGGGCGTTACAATGTGTCGGTGCAGACGAGCGAGATTTGTGCTGCTGTTGTTGGGATCACAGAGGATTGTGCAGACTGGATACATTGTAACAAACCTGCAGCTGTGAGTCCTTGAATATAATGAGCGACGGCTTCTCTCCTCTGACAGTAAAGTACGAGCATTTTTTGTGCATTTCTTTATCTAGAATATAAGAATTTATTTTTTAGGATTTTATCTAGAATCGGGGACTTTTATATCCTCAGCTGGAGCAGCGCACTCTAGACGACGGATCTACCCTGAAAAAAGTAATCTTATAATATCATTGTAGGATCCGAGGGTCCACAGATCCCTAATTAGCTTGTTTCTCCCCCAAACATCTCCAATATTGTCCGCACCTTCCTGAGCGCCCCATAGGCTCATATTATATAGTCATACATCTACGGGCACCTCGGGGGCATCATGGGTGGGCGTCACTGTGACCGCTTGTTGAGGGTTCATCTGATGACGGCATCCCTTTAAGAGATGATTGCCCAATATCTGGTCTATTAATGTCATTCAGGGCCCCAAACTTTAACCCCTTAGTCACCATCTACAGCCCAGGATCAGGCGGCAGAATATGCAGAGGGAACTTCTGCTCGTCCCATTGGTAATAGGTGATGTAGTCCATTGGGGGTGGGCACATGTTCATCCACCTACACAGCGACAAAGACTCCGCATCCACAGTGTATGCCGCTTCTGTATGGTGTGATGTCATCAAATATGGCGCAGTGATGATGTAATCAAATATGGTGCAGTGATGATGTCATCGAGTATGGCGCAGCGATGATGTCATCGAATATGGCGCAGCGATGATGTCATCGAATATGGCACAGCGATGATGTCATTGAGTATGGCACAGCGATGATGTCATCGATGACATCATCACTGCACCATACTCGATGACATCATCACTGCGCCATACTCGATGACATCATCGCTGTGCCATACTCGATGACATCATCGCTGTGCCATATTCGATGACATCATCGCTGCGCCATATTCGATGACATCATCGCTGCGCCATACTCGATGACATCATCGCTACGCCATATTTGATTACATCATCCTGCGCCATATTTGATGACATCATCACTGCACAATATTCAATGACATCATCACAGCGCCATATTTGATGACATCACTGCACCATACTCGATGACATCATCACTGTGCCATATTTGATTACATCATCACTGCGCCATATTCGATGACATCATCACTACACCATACTCGAATATGGCGCAGTGATGATGTAATCAAATATGGCACAGTGATGATGTCATCGAGTATGGTGCAGTGATGATGTCATCGAGTATGGTGCAGTGATGTCATCAAATATGGCGCTGTGATGATGTCATTGAATATTGTGCAGTGATGATGTCATCAAATATGGCGCAGGATGATGTCATCGAATATGGCGCAGTAATGATGTCATCGCTGGGCAGTCCTTTCCCTACGACCCACACCCCAGGCTGGTTCTGTACATGGAGATCTGGTCCCGAGCCTCCATATTTGTCCTCCGGAGACCCTAGATCTCGACTCTTTGCTGGACGCTCCGCTCCTCCGTCTTCTGCACCGCCGCCTCCTCCGCCATGACGTGAGTTTTCTGTATCCTCAGGTGGATTAACTTCTCCACCGTCCTCGCTGCCAGATTAAAGACCATGGCGAGCCACGCCAGGCCGAAGATGATCCACAGCGCCGCCAGGCTCCGGTAGATGGAGATGTAGTGCTTGTTGGGATCGGTCCCTGGGAACGGCGGGAAAACGGCATTAATAAATATATCCATCATCGCACAGATTATATCTACACATCGTGCATCAGAAATCATGTCCTGTGCTCCAGTCACAGCCAAAGCTGCATCCCTAGCTCTGATTAGTTGTGGTATAAATACTTATAATCATGTCTTATACTCCAGTCACATCCAAAGCTGCACAATTCTGATTTCTTTTTTTTCAATTTGTAGGTTACAGAACCATGTTGCGCCCCCTGCTGGCTCATTCTCTGTACAGACTATGGTGCATTGTGGGGGATATACCATTAGCTGCATTACTCACGATGCACAGCACCAAGGGGCACAAAGTATTATAATCCTGCACATCTTTCTCATGTCTCCCGATAGCTCGTTTCAATGTATCAGTGCAGGTGAGGCTCCTCAGTCACAGAGGATTGTGCAGCTGTGGACTGGATTGTAAGACATTGCGTATAAACAAGAATGTTCCCACTCACTGACAGCAAGTAGAAAACTAGAAAAAGGTGAGGAACAAGAACACCAGCTCCAATTCATCAAGGAGTCTTCACCGGAGTTTTGGCAAAAAAAAAAACTCCTTGAAATGTTTCAATATTCTTTTGCAAAAATATTATTACTTCTGTCGCTTTTACCACCTACAAAAAAAACAGGAGTAACAGCTCCAAATAACATAATGTCATTTTTTATTGCTACAAATATATAGAATAAATGCTTGTTTAAAATCAGATAAAAAGGAGAAAGTCAAACAGAGGTGGGAACTAGGGACGAGCGGGTACTAGGGACGAGCGGGAACTAGGGATGAGCGGGAACTAGGGATGAGCGGGAACTAGGGACGAGCGAGAACTAGAGACGAGCGGGTACTAGAGATGAGCGGGAACTAGAGACGAGCGGTAACTAGGGATAAGCAGAAACTAGAGACGAGCGGGAACTAGAGACGAGCAGTAACTAGGGATGAGCGGGAACTAGGGATAAGCGGGAACTAGAGACGAGGGGGAACTAGCGATGAGCGGGAACTAGAGACGAGCGGTAACTAGGAACAAGCGGAAACTAGAGACGAGCGGGAACTAGAGACGAGCAGTAACTAGGGATGAGCGGGAACTAGGGATAAGCGGGAACTAGAGACGAGGGGGAACTAGAGATGAGCGGGAACTAGAGACGAGCGGTAACTAGGGACAAGCGGAAACTAGAGACGAGCGGGAACTAGAGACGAGCAGTAACTAGGGATGAGCGGGAACTAGGGATAAGCGGGAACTAGAGATAAGGGGGAACTAGAGATGAGCGGGAACTAGAGACGAGCGGTAACTAGGGACAAGCGGAAACTAGAGACGAGCGGGAACTAGAGACGAGCAGTAACTAGGGATGAGCGGGAACTAGGGATAAGCGGGAACTAGAGATAAGGGGGAACTAGAGATGAGCGGGAACTAGAGACGAGCGGTAACTAGGGACAAGCGGAAACTAGAGATGAGCGGGAACTAGAGACGAGCAGTAACTAGGGATGAGCGGGAACTAGGGATAAGCGGGAACTAGAGACGAGAGGGAACTAGAGATGAGCGGGAATCAGAGACGGATGGGAATCAGGGAACGAGCGGGAACTAGGGACAAGCGGAAACTAGAGACGATCGGGAACTAGAGACGAGCAGTAACTAGGGATGAGCGGGAACTAGGGATGAGCGGGAACTAGGGATGAGCGGGAACTAGGGATAAGCGGGAACTAGAGATGAGAGGGAACTAGAGATGAGCGGGAATCAGGGACGGATGGGAATCAGGGACGAGCGGGAACTAGGGACAAGTGGGAACCAGGGACAAGAGGGAACTAGGGATAAGCGGGAACTAGAGACGAGCGGGAACTAGAGAAGAGAGGGAACTAGAGATGAGCGGGAATCACGGACGGATGGGAATCAGGAAGAGCGGGAACTAGGGACAAGCAGTAACTAGGGATGAGCGGGAACTAGGGATAAGCAGGAACTAGAGATGAGTGGGAACTAGAGAAGAGAGGGAACTAGAGATGAGCGGGAATCAGGGACGGATGGGGACGAGTGCGAACTAGGGACAAGCGGAAACTAGAAACGAGCGGGAACTAGAGATGAGCAGTAACTAGGGATGAACGGGAACTAGGGATAAGCGGGAACTAGAGACGAGAGGGAACTAGAGATGAGCGGGAATCAGGGACGGATGGGAATCAGGGACGAGCGGGAACTAGGGACAAGCGGGAACCAGGGACAAGAGGGAACTAGAGATGAGCGGGAACTAGAGACGAGCGGAAATTAGGGATGAGCGGGAAATAGGGATGAGCGGGAACCAGAGACTAGCAGGAACTAGAGACGAGCAGTAACTACAGACGAGCGGGAACTAGAGATGAGCGGTAACTAGGGTCAAGTGGGAACTAGAGACAAGTGGGAACTAGAGACGAGTGGGAACTAGAGATGAGCTAGAACTAGAGACAAGCGGGAACTAGAGACTAGCGGGAACTAGAGATGAGCAGGAACTAGAGATGAGCGGGAACTAGAGACGAGCGGGAACTAGAGACGAGCGGGAACTAGGGACAAGTGGGAACCAGGGACGAGAGGGAACTAGAGATGAGAGGGAATCAGGGATGGGCAGGAATCAGGAACGAGTGGGAACTAGGAACAAGCGGGAACTAGGGATGAGGGAGAACTAGAGACAAGTGGAAACTAGGGATGAGCGGGGACTAGGGACTAGCGGGAACTAGGGATGAGCAGGAACCAGGGGCGAGAGTGAACTAGAGATGAGCGGGAACTAGAGATGAGCGGGAACTAGGGACGAGTGGGAACCAGGGATGAGTGGGAACTAGGGAGGAGCAGAAACTAGGGACCAGCGGAGCCGTGGAAGTTCAGGTTCGTTGGGTTTAGTTCAAAGTTCGGTCAAGGTACCAGAACTGTACCTGAACCCCATAAAAATCAATGGTGAGCCAAACTCTGGAGCTGGAAAATCTCTCACTAGGTGTCCAGTAAGAACCCTGAACTTTATAGTTTAGACTCGCTCATCTCTAGTAGGAACCATACTAAGAAATCAGAAAGTCTGCCTTCAAAGTGAGATATCTGTATTTATGTCGGACACAGAGCCGTGATAAAACTCTACACAGGGGACAAATCATTTGTTCAATTTATGTAGTGAATCCTATAGCGATTTAATATCTCCTAATGATTCACCGTAAAAAAGAGGTGCAGGCGCAACACACAAACCTGCCCCTAAATGCACCACATCAATGCTAATATCACAGACGTCTCCAATGAAGTTACAAGTAAACTGGTATAAATGGTGGAAAATATCCTACAAAGTGAGGTCAATCTCACAACAGTCATTAGTTACAAGACTCTAACCATGTGCCAAAAGACAGCAGCCATGGGTTCTTCTAAGCAGCTGCCTCGCACTCTGAAAATGAAAATGGTGGAGGCCCACAAAGCAGGAGAAGGTTATAAGAAGATAGCACAGTGTTTTCAAGTTGTCCTTTCCTCAGTTCAAAATGTAATCAAGAAATGGCCATTACCAGGATCATTGGAGTGAGTTCAAGATAAGGTCTGGAAGACCAAGCAAAATTTCAGTGAGAGGTGCTCGTAGGATTGATGGAGAGGCAAATCAGAACCCCTGCTTTACTGCAAAAGACCTTCAGAAAGATTTTGCAGACTCTGGAGTTGTGGTACATTTGTTCTACTGGTCAGAGACACCTGCACAAATATGGCCTTCATGGAAGAATCAATAGAAGAAAACCTCTCCTGCATCCTCACCATAAAATTCTGCATCAGAAGTATGCAAAACAACATCTAAAAAAGTCTGATGTATTTTGGAAACAACTCCTGTGGACCGATGACGTAAAATAAATCCATGTGGCCACAATGTTCACAGATATGTGTGGAGAAAAAAGGGCACAGAATATCAGGAAAAGAACATCTTGACAACCATTAAGAAGGGGGTGGATCAATCATGTTTTGGGGTTGTGTTGCAGCCAATGGTACAGGGGATACTTCACGAGAAGAGGGAAGAATGGATTCAATGAAATTTCCACAAATTCTTGATGGAAACATAACACAATCTGTAAAAAGCTGAAGGTGAAAAGAGGAAGAGGATGGCTGCTACAAATGGATAATGATCCTCAAGACACGTCACAATCCGCAATAGACGACCTCAAAAGGAGCAAGATGAAGGTTTTACACTGGCCCTCACAGTCCCCTGATCTGAACATCATTGAAAATCTGTAGCTAGAGCTCAAAATAGCAGAGGAAGCAAGACAACCCAGGAATCTCACAGAACTGGAGGAATTGTCCAAGCAAGAATGGATGAAAATCCCTCACACAGGAAATGAAAGACTCTTCAAAAGGGGCGCTACTAGGTACTAACCTTGCAGGGTGCCCAGACAATTGCATTGGCCCATTTTGCTTTTTGTAATTTTTAATATGCAAAAGATTAAAATATATATATTTTTTACCTAAAGTACAAAGGAAATGTGTCATCTGTAACTTTAGCCCTATTAGAGATAGTTTCATCTTCAACTTGCTTAACTGTTCACAATAACAGTAATTTTGACCAGGGGTGCCCAAACTTTACATTCTACTGTATATATTTCATTGCGTGCAATTCTATATCTTTTTATAACTTATACAGTCTTGTAACCAACGGCTGTTGTGAGATAGAATATTTTGTAGGATATTTTCCACCATTTATACCAGTTTACTTGTTACTTCATTGGAGACGTCTGTGTTATTAGTGTTGCTGTGATGGATTCAGGCGCATGTTTTCGTGTTGCGCCTGCGCCTCTTTTTAAGGGTGAATCATTAGAAGTTATTAAATCACTATAGGATTCACTCCATAAATTGTACAAATTATTTTATTGAGTTGTATCACGGTGATATTTTCCGGCATGAATACAGATGTGTCACTTTGATCGTGGACTGTCTGATTTGTTGGAGACGCCCTGTCTGGTTTCTGCCTGTTTGATTCTTTTTTATATGTTTTATATATATGGGAACGCCAGCTGCCGGGAGCATCGCGAGCATCGGTAACACTGCGCGGGACACCAGAAGGTGAGAATATTGCGATTTTTTTAAATTATTTTTAACCTGGGTTGTGTTGTGTATGCGTTTTTGCAGCGGAAAACCGCTGCGAAGATGCATACACAATAGGTGCACATAGCCTCGACCGGTCCGTCAGAATAACGGGCCCAGTGCACCTGTTTTTTACAATCTGCACAGGATCTGTCATTTCAACATTTTGACGGATCCTGTTCAGATTGTAAAAATGGAAGTGTGAAAGAAGCCTTAGAGGCGTCTGCTTTCTTTAGAGGTGTCTGCTTTCTTTTAGAGGCATCTGCTTTCTTTTAGGGGCATCTGCTTTCTTTAGAGGTGTCTGCTTTCTTTAGGGGTGTCTGCTTTCTTTAGGGGCGATATCTGCTTTCTTTAATGGGTGTCTGCTGTCTTTTAGGGGCATCTGCTTTCTTTAGAGGTGTCTGCTTTCTTTTAGGGGTGTCTGCTTTATTTAGAGGTGTCTGCTTTCTTTTAGGGGCATCTGCTTTCTTTAGAGGTGTCTGCTTTAGTAACATAGTAACATAGTTAGTAAGGCCGAAAAAAGACATTTGTCCATCCAGTTCAGCCTATATTCCATCATAATAAATCCCCAGATCTACGTCCTTCTACAGAACCTAATAATTGTATGATACAATATTGTTCTGCTCCAGGAAGACATCCAGGCCTCTCTTGAACCCCTCGACTGAGTTCGCCATCACCACCTCCTCAGGCAAGCAATTCCAGATTCTCACTGCCCTAACAGTAAAGAATCCTCTTCTATGTTGGTGGAAAAACCTTCTCTCCTCCAGACGCAAAGAATGCCCCCTTGTGCCCGTCACCTTCCTTGGTATAAACAGATCCTCAGCGAGATATTTGTATTGTCCCCTTATATACTTATACATGGTTATTAGATCGCCCCTCAGTCGTCTTTTTTCTAGACTAAATAATCCTAATTTCGCTAATCTATCTGGGTATTGTAGTTCTCCCATCCCCTTTATTAATTTTGTTGCCCTCCTTTGTACTCTCTCTAGTTCCATTATATCCTTCCTGAGCACCGGTGCCCAAAACTGGACACAGTACTCCATGTGCGGTCTAACTAGGGATTTGTACAGAGGCAGTATAATGCTCTCATCATGTGTATCCAGACCTCTTTTAATGCACCCCATGATCCTGTTTGCCTTGGCAGCTGCTGCCTGGCACTGGCTGCTCCAGGTAAGTTTATCATTAACTAGGATCCCCAAGTCCTTCTCCCTGTCAGATTTACCCAGTGGTTTCCCGTTCAGTGTGTAATGGTGATATTGATTCCTTCTTCCCATGTGTATAACCTTACATTTATCATTGTTAAACCTCATCTGCCACCTTTCAGCCCAAGTTTCCAACTTATCCAGATCCATCTGTAGCAGAATACTATCTTCTCTTGTATTAACTGCTTTACATAGTTTTGTATCATCTGCAAATATCGATATTTTACTGTGTAAACCTTCTACCAGATCATTAATGAATATGTTGAAGAGAACAGGTCCCAATACTGACCCCTGCGGTACCCCACTGGTCACAGCGACCCAGTTAGAGACTATACCATTTATAACCACCCTCTGCTTTCTATCACTAAGCCAGTTACTAACCCATTTACACACATTTCCCCCAGACCAAGCATTCTCATTTTGTGTACCAACCTCTTGTGCGGCACGGTATCAAACGCTTTGGAAAAATCGAGATATACCACGTCCAATGACTCACCGTGGTCCAGTCTATAGCTTACCTCTTCATAAAAACTGATTAGATTGGTTTGACAGGAGCGATTTCTCATAAACCCATGCTGATATGGAGTTAAACAGTTATTCTCATTGAGATAATCCAGAATAACATCCCTCAGAAACCCTTCAAATATTTTACCAACAATAGAGGTTAGACTTACTGGCCTATAATTTCCAGGTTCACTTTTAGAGCCCTTTTTGAATATTGGCACCACATTTGCTATGCGCCAATCCTGCGGAACAGACCCTGTCGCTATAGAGTCACTAAAAATAAGAAATAATGGTTTATCTATTACATTACTTAGTTCTCTTAGTACTCGTGGGTGTATGCCATCCGGACCCGGAGATTTATCTATTTTAATCTTATTTAGCCGGTTTCGCACCTCTTCTTGGGTTAGCTTGGTGACCCTTAATATAGGGTTTTCATTGTTTCTTGGGATTTCACCTAGCATTTCATTTTCCACCGTGAATACCGTGGAGAAGAAGGTGTTTAATATGTTAGCTTTTTCCTCGTCATCTACAACCATTCTTTCCTCACTATTTTTTAAGGGGCCTACATTTTCAGTTTTTATTCTTTTACTATTGATATAGTTGAAGAACAGTTTGGGATTAGTTTTACTCTCCTTAGCAATGTGCTTCTCTGTTTCCTTTTTGGCAGCTTTAATTAGTTTTTTAGATAAAGTATTTTTCTCCCTATAGTTTTTTTAGAGCTTCAATGGTGCCATCCTGCTTTAGTAGTGCAAATGCTTTCTTTTTACTGTTAATTGCCTGTCTTACTTCTTTGTTTAGCCACATTGGGTTTTTCCTATTTCTAGTCTTTTTATTCCCACAAGGTATAAACCGCTTACACTGCCTATTTAGGATGTTCTTAAACATTTCCCATTTATTATCTGTATTCTCATTTCTGAGGATATTGTCCCAGTCTACCAGATTAAGGGCATCTCTAAGCTGGTCAAACTTTGCCTTCCTAAAGTTCAGTGTTTTTGTGACTCCCTGACAAGTCCCCCTAGTGAAAGACAGGTGAAACTGCACAATATTGTGGTCGCTATTTCCTAAATGCCCAACCACCTGCAGATTTGTTATTCTGTCAGGTCTATTAGATAGTATTAGGTCTAAAAGTGCTGCTCCTCTGGTTGGATTCTGCACCAATTGTGAAAGATAATTTTTCTTGGTTATTAGCAGAAACCTGTTGCCTTTATGGGTTTCACAGGTTTCTGTTTCCCAGTTAATATCCGGGTAGTTAAAGTCCCCCATAACCAGGACCTCATTATGGGTTGCAGCTTCATCTATCTGCTTTAGAAGTAGACTTTCCATGCTTTCTGTTATATTTGGGGGTTTGTAACAGACCCCAATGAGAATTTTGTTACCATTTTTCCCTCCATGAATTTCAACCCATATGGACTCGACATCCTCATTCCCTTCGCTAATATCCTCCCTTAAAGTGGACTTTAGACAAGACTTTACATAGAGACTGCTTTCTTTTAGGGGTATCAAATCAGAGAGAACACGGAAGCTTCTAGCCAATAAAAACATTAAAGTTTATTAATAATACACATAAAAAAACTAAACAAGTCCAATAGTACTCAATGGCGATACAGTGACAGAATCTACTGGCTGCATAAGGTAAATACAACATAAAAAACCTATAATAATCAAATGATCCCAAGACCATAAATAGGTAGGCAAGGAATGAATCTTACATGTGCAAAAAATGATGTGACAAATTTCTACATGCCCAAAATACAGAGACAGGCTTTAACAGGTGAATTACCATATATATATATAGTTGATATAAATCATGCATGTATCACAATAAACAAAGTTTGAAGATATATGAGTGTAGAAACTCCACTTTGGATCGTTAGTATCGCTACAAATCTAGCTTTAGGTAGTTGTCTCTGCCATGTATTTTCTACCACTCCTGTTTTGTGTAGCATATTTGTGATTGCTAACTTTAGGCATTTTTGTGCATATATTTGTAGGCAGCATATTTTAGCCCATATATCTTCAAACTTTGTTTATTGTGATACATGCATGATTTATATCAACTATATATATGGTAATTCACCTGTTAAAGCCTGTCTCTGTATTTTGGGCGTGTAGAACTTTGTCACATCATTTTTTGCACATGTAAGATCCATTCCTTGCCTACCTATTTATGGTCTTGGGATCATTTGATTATTATAGGTTTTTTATGTTGTATTTACCTTATGCAGCCAGTAGATTCTGTCACTGTATCGCCATTGAGTACTATTGGACTTGTTTAGTTTTTTTATGTGTATTATTAATAAACTTTAATGTTTTTATTGGCTAGAAGCTTCCGTGTTCTCTCTGATTTGATACTATGTAATATTTGGAAGTGCCCTTATTTAGGCCGCTGTTTTGGGTATTTCTTTTAGGGGTGTCTGCTTTATTTAGAGGTGTCTGCTTTCTTTTAGGGGTGTCTGCTTTCTTTAGATGTGTCTGCTTTCTTTTAGGGGCATCTGCTTTCTTTAGGGGCATCTGCTTTCTTTTAGGGGCATCTGCTTTCTTTAGAGGTGTCTGCTTTCTTTTAGGGGTGTCTGCTTTATTTAGAGGTGTCTGCTTTCTTTTAGGTGTATCTGCTTTCTTTAGATGTGTCTGCTTTCTTTTAGGGGCATCTGCTTTCTTTTAGGTGTGTCTGCTTTCTTTAGGTGTGTCTGCTTTCTTTTAGGGACATCTGCTTTCTTTTAGAGGTGTCTTCTTTCTTTTAGGTGTGTCTGCTTTCTTTTAGTGGCATCTGCTTTCTTTAGGTGTGTCTGCTTTCTTTTAGGTGTGTCTGCTTTCTTTTAGGGGCATCTGCTTTCTTTTAGGTGTGTCTGCTTTCTTTAGTTGTGTCTGCTTTCTTTTAGGGGCATCTGCTTTCTTTTAGGTGTGTCTACTTTCTTTTAGGGGCATCTGCTTTCTTTTAGAGGTGTCTTCTTTCTTTTAGGTGTGTCTGCTTTCTTTTAAGGGCATCTGCTTTCCTTTAGGGTTGTCTGCTTTCTTTTAGGGGCATCTGCTTTCTTTAGGTGTGTGCTTTCTCTTAGGGGCATCTGCTTTCTTTTAGAGGTGTCTTCTTTCTTTTAGGTGTGTCTGCTTTCTTTTAGGGGCATCTGCTTTCTTTTAGGGTTGTCTGCTTTCTGTAGTTGTGTCTGCTTTCTTTTAGGGGCATCTGCTTTCTTTTAGGTGTGTCTGCTTTCTTTTAGAGATATCTGCTTTCTTTTAGGGGCATCTGCTTTCTTTTAGGGTTGTCTGCTTTCTTTAGGTGTGTCTGCTTTCTTTTAGGGGCATCTGCTTTCTTTTAGAGGTGTCTTCCTTCTTTTAGAGGTGTCTGCTTTTTTTCAGGGCCGTTTGTTTTCTTTTAGGGGCATCTGCTTTCTTTTAGGTGTGTCTGCTTTCTTTTAGGGGCATCTGCTTTCTTTTAGGTGTGTCTGCTTTCTTTTACAGGTGTCTGCTTTCTTTTAGGTGTTTCTGCTTTCTTTTAGAGGTGTCTGCTTTCTTTAGGTGTGTCTGCTTTCTTTTAGGGTTGTCTGCTTTCTTTAGTTGTGTCTGCTTTCTTTTAGGGGCATCTGCTTTCTTTTAGGTGTGTCTGCTTTCTTTAAGAGATATCTGCTTTCTTTTAGGGGCATCTGCTTTCTTTAGGTGTGTCTGCTTTCTTTTAGGGGCATCTGCTTTCTTTAGGTGTGTCTGCTTTCTTTTAGGGGCATCTGCTTTCTTTTAGGTGTGTCTGCTTTCTTTTAGGTGTTTCTGCTTTCTTTTAGAGGTGTCTGCTTTCTTTAGGTGTGTCTGCTTTCTTTTAGGGTTGTCTGCTTTCTTTAGTTGTGTCTGCTTTCTTTTAGGGGCATCTGCTTTCTTTTAGGTGTGTCTGCTTTCTTTTAGGGGCATCTGCTTTCTTTTAGGGTTGTCTGCTTTCTTTAGTTGTGTCTGCTTTCTTTTAGGGGCATCTGCTTTCTTTTAGGGGCATCTGCTTTCTTTTAGGGGCATCTGCTTTCTTTTAGGGTTGTCTGCTTTCTTTAGTTGTGTCTGCTTTCTTTTAGGGGCATCTGCTTTCTTTTAGGGGCATCTGCTTTCTTTTAGGGTTGTCTGCTTTCTTTAGTTGTGTCTGCTTTCTTTTAGGGGCATCTGCTTTCTTTTAGGGGCATCTGCTTTCTTTTAGGGGCATCTGCTTTCTTTTAGGGTTGTCTGCTTTCTTTAGGTGTGTCTGCTTTCTTTTAGGTGTGTCTTCCTTCTTTTAGAGGTGTCTGCTTTCTTTTAGGGCCGTTTGTTTTCTTTTAGGGGCATCTGCTTTCTTTTAGGGGCGTCTGCTTTCTTTTAGGGGCATCTGCTTTCTTTTAGAGGTGTCTTCCTTCTTTTAGAGGTGTCTGCTTTCTTTTAGGGGCATCTGCTTTTTTTAGGTGTGTCTGTTTTCTTTTAGGGGCATCTGCTTTCTTTTGTGGGCGTCTGCTTTCCTTGATGAAGGGTTACTGTATCCGTCCTGCTTTATTCTATTCGCTTTTTTACATTGCCCATAACGAATATCCAGCAGCAGATTTTTCTTTATGGAGATCAGAAGTGTTTTTCTTTGCGGTATATCACCCCATGTAACTACGGTATAGGTAATGTATACGGTACTATCAATAATGGAGCCCAGAAACTTTTCACATAACTATAAATCAAATACGGAATCATTGAAGAAGAGCGATCCACAAACGATCTAAAGCCGTGAATGAATTCTATACGTTTCTTTATTACTTGTATCAAATATCACCAAAAGCTAAAGACAAGCGTAGCGTTCTGGAATGATGATCATGGAAAAGAAGAGTAAGGCGTCCTCTGAGAAGAAGCCCTGACCCATCTTTGGGAGCAGATAACCAATATAAGAGCCTGTGCTATTTTCGGGGAGGCGCGGTACTGGCCTTTCGTGTAGTTGTCAGTGAATCCGCCCTGGGAACGTTCCGATATTTACCCAACACGTAATCTCCGAATCCGATGGTGCTGAGAGTGATGAAGGCGAAGTAGAAGCCCTCGCCGTAGCTCCAGCCCTCCACGTAGCTGAAGATCATGGGGGGGAAGACGAGGAAGAGCAGCGAGCCGGTGGTGAGGAACAGGCCGACGATCATCACCTTCATCACCTGCGGGGCAGAAACATGTGGTCACTATGGCCCCCGGTGGGCTGTGATTGTGGGGTGCGCACACGATCCCCATAGAGCGCTGTACACACGGGCAGTTACCCCCGAGCCGTCCGGATCCTGCGAGCACCTGCCCAGGGCGATGATATGGCCGTTCAAGCCTTTACCAATCTGGTTGAGAAACGCCACATTAAGGGGGATCCCGAAGAGCGCGTAGAAGACGCAGAACACCTGACCGGCCACCGTGCTGGGGTACAAGTTACCGTAACCTGGAGGGAAACAGGACCAGGTATTTAGTGGGTTAATGAGAAGAACTTTCCTCTCCTTTATTAATAGATCTATTCACTTAGTCTCTTATTGTCGCAATTTATCCTAATTACCATAATGCATCGAAATAGCAAACGCTCTCTGGAAACCACCAACAAGCAGGTTGTCTACTGACAGGTCTAATTATTGCTAAATTCGTTCCTATTATGACTTCTTGGTTATTTATGGGTTAATTAACTAATCAGGACCAAGGCTTATTGAAGATCCATGAGTGTCTGCCTGCTGATGGTTTCCACTGAGTAATATCATCCCCAAACACCGCCGGCAAGTCCTATAGATCCCTGAGTCAAACAGAAGGTTAAAAAATTTACAATTTACACGGTGTGACCACGTTTACGGATACGGGGGGCAGACACTGGACTTTCCCTGTACTTCTGGCTATATTGGTTGTTATTCAGCTGTCCTGAAGAGGAGAATACCCACTTTGGAACTTTTATCTAGGTTTGGAGACATGTTGCCCCCCACAGTGACCCCCGTTGCACATTTTGGGTAAACGGAGCTTAGGACTACCTGTCTCTGTACATTTATTGTGTTCCTGCCCTTTAAGTGACTACCGGCGGAGGAACCTCCAGTAACCGGCGGATTTACCTATTGTAGTGATGACAGTTCCAGCAAAGAAGAAGGAGTTGCTGAAGTCCCAGTTGCTCGGGTTGGTGGCGTTCCCTTTGGGGTTCAGACCCTTGTCCCAGGCTTCCATGATGATCTGTAAATGGGAAGAGAGAAGTCACAGCTGGAGAGCCGTCCCTTTAAATAATGCAGGAATCAACTAGATCTGGATGAGCAACTGGATCACAGTGGGCTTCATAGCAAGGGTGAACAACCTGTGTACAGAAGGCTGCGCGGCCCCCTGAACAGGACCACCACCTCAACATTACATGTTGGAGGGTATGTTTGTAGATTAGATTGTCAGTTCTGATGACCCTACGTCCATATACATAATATGGTGGGCTGTACATGGGGGGGCTCCATATCCCACCATGGCCACATTACCCTCATCTGCTGCCATTGCTCCCAGTGCTGCTCTCAGCAGGTCGTGTCCTCCATCATTCCACTAGTACCATCATTTTTGGACTCTCCACTTTCTCATCATTTCAGACTTTGGTGGTCTCACGGTGCGCTCATTAGATACATTGTGGCTCAGAACTTAATATCTGTTATCTCTGTTGGTCTTAAGTGATGAAGGGGTTAATATTGCTAAATATCTAATATCCCTGGAGGGCTACAGATTCCTGCATGGTTCAGTGGGGCGAGGGGTCCACCATGGTGGTCTTGCGCAGCTCAGTGGGTCTATGTGATCATCCTGCTTTATCTAGATAGTTCCAGACTTCTAGTAGTCGGAGGTTAGTTTTCCTTCTGGGAAACATCCCTTATAGGTAATAAGTGCAATCGCTCAGTTAACATTTACTTAGGACGCATGTCATACTCATAACAATGTGTCCCCAAATCCCTCCAGGTCGCCCTGTGAGCAGCTCTCGATTTCAGGGTTTTGTGCTCGGTCACATCGTGTTTATTCCGGTCTGAAATCTTATTTGTCTTTGATGTTTACAGGTTCGTTGCCACCTAAATCCCTGCTGGCAGCCGTCCGGCCCTGCTGGCACCCATTATTAATGTTATCTCAATGACCTTTGTGAAGATCCTGCAGGGAAATATCAAAGAGGCTGAGACGCTGCGAGCACGAGGAAGGTTCAATCAATCAGATTCTGTTTTATTATAAAATATGACAAGACTGCAACAAAGTATCACAGATATCAGAATATAGCGACCTGACGAGGGGGAAGAGACAGTGACAAGAGGAGGGTCAGCAGAAGAAGAAATGTATATGATAATTCAGAGACACGAGAAGCAACATGAGAATGTCCAGATGACAATGTTCTACATGAAATTGTCCAAGGTGGTGTCACGATATTGTATGAAATATAATATGATTATGTAGCTGCGGGCTAAATTCCCCCCCTCCCTTCTCTCTCTGGCTCCCTTTGTTTCTGAATGTGTGTGTAGAAGAGCTTTTATGGCTTCTTGCTGCATTCCTGACTTTCAGCTCCCAAATCCCTCATGCCCCTCCTAAAGGAATTTTTACGATCGGTATAGATGCATAGACAGTTGTACCAGCTGAAACTGGTATAGAAGTTCTTTTAAAACATGAGGCTCTTTGTCTTAATCTTGTAAGATTCTGGGCCAACGATTTGGGCTAGAAAAATAATGAGTACATATTGCTAAAGTCCATCGGCGCATCTATCCATCACCGTAAACGCGGGCTTCTAGTTCCAACAGGGACAGAGTATGGATTTCTCTGGAACTATGCATCGCATCAAGCCCAAATTTGGTCTCATTAGAACGCCAATGTTAAAATAAGGCGAATGCTGGGTGTGTTATGATTCTGACATGTTCTGGACCGAAAATACACAAACTATAAGAATTGTTGGAGAAAACTAGAAGGCTGAAGATAGAGGAGGGTCTGAGTAGACCAGCCCTGTTGGTGATGTCACGGGCTGCGGTTTATAAGTTTCTGCCAGGCCCCCAGCAGTGAGTTTTACCTGAGAAGCCCTGACTGCTAGTCCTGATGAACTGGGACATATGGGAACTCCCCCCCCCACTAGCCTGGCTGCCTGCAATGTCCTGAACACATGTAAGTGTTAATTTCTCATTTAACCCCAGTTATTTTTATAATTACCTTGTACATATTTTCAATTGTCTCATATTGTAACATCTTTATATAACTTTTTATAAACACTGCCTTAAACCTTTGATGGAGTATAATATTTAATACTAGATTCGTTCTCCTGTTTTAAAACGTACCCTAAGTCTTCTGAAGGGAATTACGCTACTGTTTTGGGTTAGCTTCGGACCTGTTTAATCGAAGCTGGTGGCAGCATACCTTTGTACTGGGTAGTTGGGAGTCATTGTAGCGACTGCGGCATTGATAATTATTGTTCCTGCCTGAGTGGGAGTATTTATATCGCGTCGCTGCAGCGTGCCCAATAGCCAGTACATAGCAGGCAGCCTTTCTGGCGACTAATTACCCTAGGTGCAGTACCTAATCTGTCCTGAGGGTAAGAGGGGCGCCAGAGAGTTGCAAGTTTCAAGTGGAACTGTAAGCGGGATATACATAAATCCCTGCAGTTCGTGGCATATTGAAGAGCAGTGGGATACCTAAAATAAGCCCCTGCTGTAAACAAAGAGGTCAATAGCCTTGTGTGTGTTTTTTCATCACATTGTGGAGTGGAGGGATAACTATGATAAGCCCCCCTGCACATGTGATAGCCATCTGTTGGCCTAAAGTCACCCCGACCCGTGACGTGGGGGTGACTGTCACGGTGGGATTCGTGACAGGTGGGGACATCCAGGAGACATTCAGGATTCAAATGTTCATGTGAGAATATTCTGTGTGAGAATCATTTGTGTGGGAAATTCATAAGTAAAATATGTACGAGAATGTTCTGTGTGAAAATGTGCAGGTAAGAATGTATGGATGAGAACCTTCTGTCTAAGAATGTCCAGGTGAGAATGTATGGATGAGAACGTTCTGCCTGAAAATATCCAGGTGAGAATGTATGGATGAGAATGTTCTGTATGGGAATGTTCAGGTGAGAATGTATGGAAGAAGATGTTCTGTATGATGAGAATGTCCAGGGGAGAATGTATGGATGAGAATGTTCTGTATGGGAATGTTCAGGTGAGAATGTATGGAAGAAAATGTTCTGTATGAGAATGTCCAGGTGAGAATGTATGGATGAGAATACTTTGTATGAGAATGTCCAGGTGAGAATTTATGGATGAGAATGTTCTGTGTGAGAATGTTCAGGTGAGAATGTATGGATGAGAATGTTCTGTATGGGACTGTTCAGGTGAGAATGTATGGAAGAAAATGTTCTGTATGAGAATGTTCAGGTGAGAATGTATGGATGAAAATGTTCTATATGAGAATCTTCAGGTGAGAATGAATGGAAGAAAATGTTTTGAATGAGAATGTCCAGGTGAGAATGTATGGATGAGAATGTTCAGGTGGGAATGTATGGATGAGAATGTTCTGCGTGAGAATGTCCAGGTGAGAATATATGGATGAAAATTTTCTGTACGAGAATGTTCTGTGTGAAAATGTGCAGGTAAGAATGTATGGATGAGAACCTTCTGCCTGAAAATATCCAGGTGAGAATGTATGGATGAGAATGTTCTGTGTGAAAATGTCCAGGTGAGAATGTATGGATGAGAGCATTCTGTATGAGAATGTACAGGTGAGAATTTATGGATGAGAACATTCTGTATGAGAATGTACAGGTGAGAATGTATGGATGAAAACATTCTGTCTGAGAATGTCCAGGTGAGAATGTATTGATGAGAATGTTCTGTGTGAAAATGTCCAGGTGAGAATGTATGGATAAGAACGTTCTGTGTCAGAATGTCAAAGTGAGAATCTATGGATGATAATATTCTGTATGGGAATGTCCAGGTGAGCATGTATGGATGAGAATGTTCTACGTGAGAATGTCCAGGTGAGAATGTATGGATGAGAATGTTCAGGTGAGAATTTATGGATGAAAATATTCTGTATGGGAATGTTCAGGTGAGCATGTATGGATGAGAATATTCTATGTGAGAATGTTCAGGTGAGAATGTATGGATGAGAATGTTCTGCATGAGAATGTCCAGGTGAAAATTTATGGATGACAATGTTCTGTATGGGAATGTTCAGGTGAGAATGTATGGAAGAAAATGTTCTGTATGAGAATGTCCAGGTGAGAATGCATGGATGAGAATGTTCAGGTGGGAATGTATGGATGAGAATGTTCTGCGTGAGAATGTCCAGGTGAGAATATATGGATGAAAATATTCTGTATGAGAATGTTCAGGTGAGAATGTATGGATGAGAATGTTCTGCGTGAGAATGTCCAGGTGAGAATGTATGGGTGAGAATGTTCAGGTGAGAATTTATGGATGAAAATATTCTGTATGAGAATGTTCAGGTGAGAATGTTTGGATGAGAATGTTCTGCATGAGAATGTCCAGGTGAAAATTTATGGATGAAAATATTCTGCATGAGAATGTTCTGGTGAGAATGTATGGAAGAGAATGTTCTGTATGGGAATGTTCAGGTGAGAATGTATGGAAGAAGATGTTCTGTATGAGAATGTCCAGGGGAGAATGTATGGATGAGAATGTTCTGTATGGGAATGTTCAGGTGAGAATGTATGGAAGAAAATGTTCTGTATGAGAATGTCCAGGTGAGAATGTATGGATGAGAATACTTTGTATGAGAATGTCCAGGTGAGAATTTATGGATGAGAATGTTCTGTATGAGAATGTTCAGGTGAGAATGTATGGATGAAAATGTTCTATATGAGAATCTTCAGGTGAGAATGAATGGAAGAAAATGTTTTGAATGAGAATGTCCAGGTGAGAATGTATGGATGAGAATGTTCAGGTGGGAATGTATGGATGAGAATGTTCTGCGTGAGAATGTCCAGGTGAGAATATATGGATGAAAATTTTCTGTATGAGAATGTTCAGGTGAGAATGTATGGATGAGAATGTTCTGTATGAGAATGTCCAGGTGAGAATGTATGGATGAGCATGTTCTGTGTGAGAATGTCCAGATGAGAATGTATGGAAGAAAATGTTCTGTATGAGAATGTCCAGGTGAGAATGTATGGATGAGAATGTTCTGTGTGAGAATATCCAGTTGATAATGTATGGATGAGAATGTTCTGTGTGACAAATGTCCAGGTGAGAATGTATGGATGAGAATGTTCTGTGTGAGAATGTTCAGGTTAGACTGTATGGATAAGAATGTTTTGTGCGAGAATGTCCAGGTGAGACAGTATGGATAAGAATGTTTTGTGTGAGAATGTCCAGGTGAGAATGTATGGATGAGAATGTTTTGTATGAGAATGTCCAGGTGAGAATGTATGGATGAGAATGTTCTGTGTGAGAATCTCCAGGTGAGAATGTATGGATGAGAATGTTCTGTGTGACAATGTCTAGGTGAGACTGTACTGTATGGATGAGAATGTTTTGTATGAGAATGTCCAGATGAGAATGTATGGATGAAAACATTCTGTCTGAGAATGTCCAGGTGAGAATGTATGGATGAGAATGTTCTGTGTGAGAATCTCCAGGTGAGAATGTATGGATGAGAATGTTCTGTGTGACAATGTCTAGGTGAGACTGTACTGTATGGATGAGAATGTTTTGTATGAGAATGTCCAGATGAGAATCTATGGATGAAAATATTCTGTATGGGAATGTCCAGGTGAGAATGTATGGATGAGAATGTTCTGTGTGAGAATATCCAGGTGAGAATGTATGGATGAGAATGTTCAGGTGAGAATGTATGGATGAGAATGTTCTGCATGAGAATGTCGAGGTGAAAATTTATGGATGAAAATATTCTGTATGAGAATGTTCAGGTGAGAATGTATGGATGAGAATTTTCTGTATGAGAATGTTCAGGTGAGAATGTATGGAAGAAAATGTTCCGTATGAAAATGTTCAGGTGAGAATGTATGGATGAAAATGTTCAGTATGAGAATGTTCAGGTGAGAATGTATGGAAGAAAATGTTTTGTATGAGAATGTCCAGGTGAGAATGTATGGATGAGTATGTTCTGTATGAGAATGTCCAGGTGAGAATGCATGGATGAGAATATTCTGTGTGAGAATGTCCAGGTGAGAATGTATGGATGAGAATGTAGTGTGTGAGAATGTCCAGGTGAGACTGTATGGATGAGAATGTTTTGTATGAGTGTCCAGATGAGAATGTTTTGTATGGGAATGTCCAGGTGAGGGTGAGAATGTATGGATGAGAATATTTTGTATGAGAATGTGCAGGTGAGAATGTATGGATGAGAATGTTCTGTGTGAGAATGTCCAGGTGCGAATGTATGGATGAAAATATTCTGGATGAGAATGTTCTGTGTGAGAATGTATGGATGAGAATGTTCTGTGTGACAAATGTCCAGGTGAGAATGTATGGATAAGAATGTTCTGTGTGAGAATGTCCAGGTTAGACTATGGATAAGAATGTTTTGTGTGAGAATGTCAAGGTGAGAATGTATGGATGAGAATGTTCAGGTGAGAATGTATGGATGAGAATGTTCTGCATGAGAATGTCGAGGTGAAAATTTATGGATGAAAATATTCTGTATGAGAATGTTCAGGTGAGAATGTATGGATGAGAATTTTCTGTATGAGAATGTTCAGGTGAGAATGTATGGAAGAAAATGTTCTGTATGAAAATGTTCAGGTGAGAATGTATGGATGAAAATGTTCTGTATGAGAATGTTCAGGTGAGAATGTATGGATGAGAATGTCCAGGTGAGAATGTATGGATGAGTATGTTCTGTGTGAGAATGTCCAGGTGAGAATGTATGGAAGAAAATGTTCTGTATGAGAATGTCCAGGTGAGAATGTATGGATGAGAATGTTCTGTGTGAGAATATCCAGTTGAGAATGTATGGATTATAATGTCCTGTGTGAGAATGTCTAGGTGAGAATGTATGGATGAGAATGTATGGATGAGAATGCTCTGTGTGAGAATGTCCAGGTGAGATTGTATGGATGAGAATGTTCTGTGTGAGAATGTCCAGGTGAGAATGTATGGATGAAAATATTCTGGATGAGAATGTTCTGTGTGAGAATGTATGGATGAGAATGTTCTGTGTGACAAATGTCCAGGTGAGAATGTATGGATAAGAATGTTCTGTGTGAGAATGTCCAGGTTAGACTATGGATAAGAATGTTTTGTGTGAGAATGTCCAGGTGAGAATGTATGGATGAGAATGCTCTGTGTGAGAATGTCCAGGTGAGAATGTATGGATGAGAATATTCTGTATGAGAATGTCCAGGTGAGAATGTATGGATGAGAATATTATGTGTGAGAATGTCCAGGTGAGACTGTATGGATGAGAATGTTCTGTGTGAGAATGTCCAGGTGAGAATGTATGGATGATAATGTCCAGGTGAGAATGTATGGATGAGAATGTTCTGTGTGAGAATGTCCAGATGAGAATGTATGGATGAGAATGTTCTGTGTGAGAATATCCAGTTGAGAATGTATGGATTATAATGTTCTGTGTGAGAATGTCTAGGTGAGAATGTATGGATGAGAATGTTCTGTGAGAATGTTAAGGTGAGAATGTATGGATGAGAATGTATGGATGAGAATGCTCTGTGTGAGAATATCCAGTTGAGAATGTATGGATTATAATGTTCTGTGTGAGAATGTCCAGGTGAGAATGTATGGATGAGAATATTCTGTATGAGAATGTCCAGGTGAGAATGCATGGATGAGAATATTCTGTGTGAGAATGTCCAGGTGAGAATGTATGGATGAGAATGTTGTGTGTGAGAATGTCCAGGTGAGACTGTATGGATGAGAATGTTTTGTATGAGTGTCCAGATGAGAATGTTTTGTATGGGAATGTCCAGGTGAGGGTGAGAATGTATGGATGAGAATATTTTGTATGAGAATGTGCAGGTGAGAATGTATGGATGAGAATGTTGTGTGAGAATGTCCAGGTGCGAATGTATGGATGAAAATATTCTGGATGAGAATGTTCTGTGTGAGAATGTCCAGGTGCGAATGTATGGATGAAAATATTCTGGATGAGAATGTTCTGTGTGAGAATGTATGGATGAGAATGTTCTGTGTGACAAATGTCCAGGTGAGAATGTATGGATAAGAATGTTCTGTGTGAGAATGTCCAGGTTAGACTATGGATAAGAATGTTTTGTGTGAGAATGTCAAGGTGAGAATGTATGGATGAGAATGTTCTGTGTGAGAATGTCCAGGTGAGAATGTATGGATGAGAATGTTCTGTGTGAGAATATCCAGGTGAGAATGTATGGATGATAATATTCTGTATAAAAATGTTTAGGTGAGAATGTATGGATGAGAATGTTCTGTATGAGAATGTTAAGGTGAGAATGTATGGATGAGAATGTTCTGTATGAGAATGTTAAGGTGAGAATGTATGGATGAGAATGTTCTGTATGAGAATGTCCAGCTGAGAATGTATGGATGAGAATGTTCTGTGTGAGAATGTCCAGGTGAGACTGTATGGATGAGAATATTCTGTGTGAGAATGTCCAGGTGAGACTGTATGGATGAGAATGTTCTGTGTGAGAATGTCCAGTAGAGAATGTATGGATGAGAACATTATGGATGAGAATGTCCAGGTGAGAATGTATGGATGAAAATATTCTGTATGAGAATGTCCACGTGAGAATGTTCTGTGTGAGAATGTCCAGGTGAGAATGTATGGATGAGAATGTTGTGTATGAGAATGTCTAGGTGAGAATGTATGGATGAGAATAATCTGTGTAAGAATGTTCGAGTAACAATTTTCTGTGTGATAATGTCTATGTAAAAGGATCTGACAAAGAATACTTACATTTGAGTGAGAATATGTGAGATTGTTTGCGTCCGAAAGTTCTGTGTGAGAACATCTAAGTGAGAGTGTACGTGTGAGGATGACTGGGTTAGTGTCCAGGTGAGAATATTCGGTGTGATAATCTTCAGCCTGTGAATGTTTTGCAGAGAAAAGAGTTTTGACAAAAATATAATATATGAAAGTATCATATATGGTGGTGACAATCATGCTATGGGAGGCCTTTCTTCTCAAAAGCATGCAGCTGGTAAGAGTTGATGGGAAGATCGATGGAGCTAAACACGGGGCAATCCTGGAGGAAAATCTAGTAGAGGCTGCAAGACTTGAGACTGGGGAGTAGGTTCACCTTCCAGCCAGACGACTCCTGCCAGAGCTACAATGGAGGGTTTATATCAGAGCATATTCATGTGTGTGAACGGCCTCAGTCACAGTCCAGACCTAAATCACATTGAAAATCTGTGACAAGATGTGAAAATTGCTGATCACAGAGGTCTCAATCCAATAACACTGAACAAGAGGGAGTGTGCAAAGAAGGGGCAAAATGTTACCTCTAGATGTACCAAGCTGGAGAGACAGACCCCAAAAGACTTGCAGCAGGAATTGCAGCAAAAATATTGACTCATGGTCATGGGGGCTGAATACACATGCACCTCACAATTTTGAGGATATTTTGAAACGCATGTATCATTTTCTTTACACGTCACAAATACTTGCTACTTAGTGTTTGCATATCATGTGAAATCCCAATAAAATACATTTACGTTTGTGGGTGTAACATGGAAAAATGTGGAAAAGCCCACAGGGTGTGAATACTATTTCAAGTCACTGTAGTTGGTAATTGCCTTCTGTGACCTTTTATATGAACTTGATTCATGAGGGGGGGGGGGGGGGAATCTAATAAATATTTAATATAACGGAGTGCATAACTATTGGCACCCCTTACTATGACTCGCCCAGATCATCAACTGGTTTTAAAAGTCAAAACAAATCTTGGAAGAAAACCTGCTGGAGTCTGCGAGAGAACAGACACTTGGAAGATTTTGCTTCCAGCAGGACAATGTCCTCCAATGAAAACCAAAGCTGCACAGACTTAATCCACCAATGGTTAATTTCCTGAAGCAGCTAAATCCTTGTCTGGTCCTCAAACCAACCAAGAATTTATGGCTGGAATTGAAGAGATTGTTCTCCCCGCAACCTGAACCGAGAATGGAAAGTACTGCTGTGCCCAGACGTATAATGCTGATAAAGGCCATCTACAAAGAAAGATGGACTGAGCAGTCGGTCACAGAACATTCACAGACTAGGCTGGTGCTATAGTCATCATACCTGTACGAATTGTTCAATGGCTCCAGCATCTAGGCAGGTGAAGTTCTGGAGGAACCCCAACTTGGCAAGCTGGAATTTGTCTCTGGAGTTGGCCTCGGCCGGTTTCTCCAGCAGCTGGAACATCATAGCTCCCATAAACAGGTACATGAAATATCCCAAAGACAAGGCGACCGCCAGCATGGTCTGCCGGCTGCACCAAAAGAGCTGGGCCATGGCTGCAGACTATTCACAACCACCAGTAGAGTAGATCATAAACTAGAGAACCATCCTTCAAGGGATTTCCTCAGAAATGAAGACTATTCCTCATCTGAGCATGAAGAAGAGTCCTAGAGATCATCCGCTACCTCCTCATCCCAGGGTTCCTCTGTACGAGTTGCTGAGAAACCCAAAAAGCTCCTTCGAGATGTTCTCAAAGGTCTCGCCACAAAACATTAGGACCATGTCTAGTGTTGGCTAACCCCGAAGATGTACCAGATGCAGGCCGGTGTCCTCTTCTGCTTGCCTAGATTCACAAGAGTTCTGCTGATAATGGGGAGAATCATCTGCCCAAGGAGATAACAGACCTCCTACAGCACCACTCAGCTGATCGCCAGGAAGGAACCTAGTTAATTTTTAGCTACTAAAAGTCATGGCCTATCTCATCGTAGGTAAGGGTTGTCACTGGGAGTAAGTAATGCACATGCAATAGATAAAGGGGAGCATTCACCCTCAGGACGGCATTTTGGTTTCTCAAGAGAAATATTACTGTGCGACTGTAAGACATGTCTGTTTGTCTAGAATTAATGAGTAGAGCTGGCAATAAAGACAAAAAAAACTTGTGTGCAATAAATATATTTCTTAACAGCACTCCATGTGGTCAGGAGGGGAATTGCAAACATATATTCATTGTTTTTAACACAACCAATTATAATTCAAAGATTTTCAGTGACAAATCTAAACAAATATTTAGAATTGAGAGTCCTCAGTGGTTGATACTTTTTAATGGCTATCTAAAAAGATGGGAACAAATTGCAGCTTTCAAGACTTCTCAGGTCCCTTCATCAGGCACAGTCTTTTCAGTTAGCCATTAAAAGGTATCAACCACTGGAGACTCTCAAATCTAAATATTTTTCTATCTCCTGGCTAACACGGTACCAAGATATATATCTTTCCTAACTCTAAACTAAACATCCATGATCAAAATGTCATTATTTTTGTTTTGTCCAGGATTTGTCACTGGAGAATGCAAATATATAAGTTCTGCACACAGGTATAAAAGTTGGTGAAATCCATAGCTTGAAGGAAGCAATTCGTATTATATTAATGTTGAAGGCAAAGGACAGGTCTAGGAGGAGCACAGAGTAATGTAGAAGGCAGAGGACAGGTCTAGGAGGAGCACAGAGTAATGTAGAAGGTAGTGGACAGATCTAGGAGGAGGAGCACAGAGTAATGTAGAAGGCAGAGGACAGGTCTAGGAGGAGGAGCACATAGTAATGTAGAAGGTAGTGGACAGATCTAGGAGGAGGAGTACAGAGTAATGTAGAAGGTAGAGGACAAGTCAAGGAGCACAGAGTAATGTAGAAGGTAGTGGACAGATCTAGGAGGAGGAGCACAGAGTAATGTAGAAGGTAGAGGACAGGTCTAGAGGAGGAACACAGAGTAATGTAGAAGGTAGAGGACAGGTCTAGGAGGAGGAACACAGAGTAATGTAGAAGGTAGAGGACAGATCTAGGAGGAGGAGCACAGAGTAATGTAGAAGGCAGAGGACAGGTCTAGGAGGAGGAGCACATAGTAATGTAGAAGGTAGTGGACAGATCTAGGAGGAGGAGTACAGAGTAATGTAGAAGGTAGTGGACAGATCTAGGAGGAGGAGCACAGAGTAATGTAGAAGGCAGAGGACAGGTCTAGGAGGAGGAGCACATAGTAATGTAGAAGGTAGTGGACAGATCTAGGAGGAGGAGTACAGAGTAATGTAGAAGGTAGAGGACAAGTCAAGGAGCACAGAGTAATGTAGAAGGTAGTGGACAGATCTAGGAGGAGGAGCACAGAGTAATGTAGAAGGTAGAGGACAGGTCTAGAGGAGGAACACAGAGTAATGTAGAAGGTAGAGGACAGGTCTAGGAGGAGGAACACAGAGTAATGTAGAAGGTAGAGGACAGATCTAGGAGGAGGAGCACAGAGTAATGTAGAAGGCAGAGGACAGATCTAGGAGGAGGAGGAGGAGCACAGAGTAATGTAGAAGGCAGAGGACAGATCTAGGAGGAGGAGGAGCACAGAGTAATGTAGAAGGCAGAGGACAGATCTAGGAGGAGGAGCACAGAGTAATGTAGAAGGCAGAGGACAGGGCTAGGAGGAGGAGCACAGGGTAATGTAGAAGGCAGAGGACAGGTCTGGGAGGAGCACAGAGTAATGTAGAAGGTAGAGGACAGGTCTGGGAGGAGCACAGAGTAATGTAGATGGTAGAGGTCAGGTCTAGGAGGAGGAGCACAGAGTAATGTAGGAGGCAGAGGACAGGTCCAGGAGGAGCATAGAGTAATGTAGAAGGCAGAGGACAGGACTAGGAGGAGGAGCACAGAGTAATGTAGGAGTCAGAGGACAGGTCTAGGAGGAGGAGCATAGAGTAATGTAGAAGGCAAAGGACAAGTCCAGGAGGAGGAGCACAGAGTAATGTAGGAGTCAGAGGACAGGTCTAGGAAGAGGAGCACAGAGTAATGTAGAAGGCAGAGGACAGGTCTAGGAGGAGCACAGAGTAATGTAGAAGACAGAGGACAGGGCTAGGAGGAGCACAGGGTAATGTAGAAGGCAGTGGACAGGTCTGGGAGGAGCACAGAGTAATGTAGAAAGTAGAGGACAGGTCTGGGAGGAGCACAGAGTAATGTAGATGGTAGAGGACAGGTGTAGGAGGAGGAGCACAGAGTAATGTAGAAGGCAGAGGACAGGTCCAGGAGGAGGAGCATAGAGTAATGTAGAAGGCAGAGGACAGGTCTAGAAGGAGCACAGAGTAATGTAGATGGTAGAGGACAGGTCCAGGAGGAGGAGCACAGGGTGATGTAGAAGGCAGAGGACAGGTCCAGGAGGAGTACAGAGTAATGTAGGAGGCAGAAGACAGGACTAGGAGGAGGAGCACAGAGTAATGTAGAAGGCAGATGACAGGACTAGGAGGAGGAGCACAGAGTAATGTAGAAGGCAGAGGACAGGTCTAGGAGGAGGAGCACAGAGTAATGTAGAAGGCAGAGGACAGGACTAGGAGGAGGAGCATAGAGTAATGTAGAAGGCAGAGGACAGGACTAGGAGGAGGAGCACAGAGTAATGTAGAAGGCAGAGGACAGGTTTAGGAGGAGCACAGAGTAATGTAGAATATAGAGGATAGGACTGGGAGGAGCACAGAGTAATGTAGATGGTAGAGGACAGGTCTAGGAGGAGCACAGAGTAATGTAGATGGTAGAGGACAGGTCTAGGAGGAGGACACAGAGTAATGTAGAAGGCAGAGGACAGGTCTAGGAGGAGCACAGAGTAATGTAGAAAGTAGAGGACAGGTCCAGGAGGAGGAGCACAGAGTAATGTAGAAGGCAGAGGACAGGTCCAGGAGGAGGAGAACAGAGTAATGTAGGAGGCAGAGGACAGGTCTAAGAGGAGGAACACAGAGTAATGTAGAAAACAGTGGACAGGTCTAGGAGGAGCACAGAGTAATGTAGAACACAGAGGATAGGACTAGGAGGAGGAGAAAAGTAATGTAGAACATGGAGGATAGGACTAGGAGGAGGAGCACAGAGTAATGTAGAAGGTAGAGGACAAGTCTAGGAGGAGCACAGAGTAATGTAGATGGTAGAGGACAGGTCTAGGAGGAGGAGTACAGAGTAATGTAGATGGTAGAGGACAGGTCTAGGAGGAGGAGTACAGAGTAATGTAGATGGTAGAGGACAGGTCTAGGAGGAGCAGAGTAATGTAGAACACAGAGGACAGGTCTAGGAGGAGGAGCACACAGTAATGTAGAAGGTAGAGGACAAGTCCAGGAGGAAGAGCACAGAGTAATGTAGAAGGAAGAGGATAGGTCTAGGAGGAGCACAGTGTAATGTAGAAGGCAGAGGATAGGACTAGGAGGAGGAGCACGGAGTAATGTAGAAGGCAGAGGATAGGACTAGGAGGAGGAGCACGGAGTAATGTAGATGGTAGAGGACAGGTCTAGGAGGAGCACAGAGTAATGTAGATGGTAGAGGACAGGTCTAGGAGGAGCACAGAGTAATGTAGATGGTAGAGGACAGGTCTAGGAGGAGGAGCACGGAGTAATGTAGATGGTAGAGGACAGGTCTAGGAGGAGGAGTACAGAGTAATGTAGATGGTAGAGGACAGGTCTAGGAGGAGCACAGAGTAATGTAGAAAGTAGAGGACAGGTCCAGGAGGAGGAGCACAGAGTAATGTAGAAGGCAGAGGACAGGTCCAGGAGGAGGAGAACAGAGTAATGTAGGAGGCAGAGGACAGGTCTAAGAGGAGGAACACAGAGTAATGTAGAAAACAGTGGACAGGTCTAGGAGGAGCACAGAGTAATGTAGAACACAGAGGACAGATCTAGGAGGAGGAGCAGAGTAATGTAGAACATGGAGGATAGGACTAGGAGGAGGAGCACAGAGTAATGTAGAAGGTAGAGGACAAGTCTAGGAGGAGCACAGAGTAATGTAGATGGTAGAGGACAGGTCTAGGAGGAGGAGTACAGAGTAATGTAGATGGTAGAGGACAGGTCTAGGAGGAGGAGTACAGAGTAATGTAGATGGTAGAGGACAGGTCTAGGAGGAGCAGAGTAATGTAGAACACAGAGGACAGGTCTAGGAGGAGGAGCACACAGTAATGTAGAAGGTAGAGGACAGGTCCAGGAAAAAGAGCACAGAGTAATGTAGAAGGAAGAGGATAGGTCTAGGAGGAGCACAGTGTAATGTAGAAGGCAGAGGATAGGACTAGGAGGAGGAGCACGGAGTAATGTAGAAGGCAGAGGATAGGACTAGGAGGAGGAGCACGGAGTAATGTAGATGGTAGAGGACAGGTCTAGGAGGAGCACAGAGTAATGTAGATGGTAGAGGACAGGTCTAGGAGGAGGAGCACGGAGTAATGTAGATGGTAGAGGACAGGTCTAGGAGGAGGAGTACAGAGTAATGTAGATGGTAGAGGACAGGTCTAGGAGGAGGAGCAGAGTAATGTAGAACACAGAGGACAGGTCTAGGAGGAGCACAGAGTAATGTAGATGGTAGAGGACAGGTCTAGGAGGAGCACAGAGTAATGTAGATGGTAGAGGACAGGTCTAGGAGGAGCACAGAGTAATGTAGATGGTAGAGGACAGGTCTAGGAGGAGGAGCACGGAGTAATGTAGATGGTAGAGGACAGGTCTAGGAGGAGGAGCACAGAGTAATGTAGATAGCAGAGGACAGATCTAGGAGGAGGAGGAGCACAGAGTAATGTAGAAGGTAGAGGACAGGTCTAGGAAGAGGAGCACAGAGTAATGTAGAAGGCAGACAACAGGTCTAGGAGGAGCACAGTGTAATGTAAAAATAAAGGACAGGTCTAGGAGGAAGAGCACAGAGTAATGTAGAAGGTAGAGGACAGGTCTAGGAGGAGCACAGATAATGTAAAAATAAAGGACAGGTCTAGGAGGAAGAGCACAGAGTAATGTAGAAGGTAGAGGACAGGTCTAGGAGGAGCACAGATAATGTAAAAATAAAGGACAGGTCTAGGAGGAGAAGCCATCTGCTGTGGCAGATAGCATATCATTATTTACTTTGGTTGTGGAGGTTTCAGTAGAGTTTAGTGGGTTGGAAGCCGGATCGTGGCCAACATAAACGTGAGTTGGATGAGAGATGGGATTGTAGCTGCCATGGAGGACGGCTCTGATGGTTGCATATATAAAGTAAGAAGAGATGATGCCAGAGTTTGGTGATACTTGGAAGGAATAAGGTTATATAAGAGCACATGTGTGCACATATATCTGTATATGATACATTAATGGAGGATGCAATTAAGTAAATGCAGCCGGAGATAATCTGCAATCACGAGGAGACGTAAACAGATTTTTTCTAGTTAAAAGAAAAAAAATCAATGTGTTCTCCAGATAAAGCCGATTAGATCTCGCGCTCCGCTTCCTGCTCTGCGGGTGAAGTGATGATAAACTGGTGGAGGCCACACGACTCACAGCGAAAGCAGAAGATTCCATAAAGTTTATTACAATCTACAGTAAAAAAAGTACAAAGTAAAGAAAGTACAAGGAGACAAAATATGGCGAAAATGGCAATAAGCCCGGCGACAGGCGGGACAGCACCGATTATCTGGAGTGATGGCCGATGAGATGAACGGCCAGATATCGGGATTATGGGGGCCATCTAGCTACGCTCTGACCCCCTGACCCCCGCGCGCGCTCTTAGCTAATGCCGATACTTATTGACAGAACTTGACATCAGGATCTAAATCCTCGGGGGCATTCTGAGTCTCCAAGTGAACAGTCGCTTTTCTTAAAGTTTGGCAGTAATAAGATGGACGAATCTTGTGATTTCGGGAGGGATCGGCTTCAGGATCTTCTGACCCTCGCAGTTTTTTTCTACTTTCAAGTAAAAGCCGATCTGCCGCGCTCCGGACGGTTTCCTATAACTCATAATACCGTCATTCCCAGAACTGGTTTCCTTAAGAATAAACCTGGTTTAGTGCAGGAGACGGGTTTACAGTGATTTTCAGATTACACCATTGATGCAATGTAATTGTGATCAGATCCTGTGCGGCCCGATCCTCCGCTGGCACCGCCTGGTCCTCCGCCGACACCACCGATCCTCCGCCGACACCACCGATCCTCCGACGACACCACCGATCCTCCAATGACACCACCAATCCTGCGCCGACATCGCCCGATCCTCCGCCGGCACCACCGATCCTCCGCCGACACCACCGATCCTCCGCCGGCACCACTGATTCTTCGCCGGCACCACTGATTCTTCGCCGACATCGCCCGATCCTCGCAGGCACCACCCGATCCTCCGCCGACACCACCGATCACTCCTCATCTCACCCCCGGCCCTGCACTGGATCTCTGCTGGGAGGTGACAACTCGCTGATGAATCTGTCGTATGGTGGAGCACAGGTGATGGGAAGTCACTGGTGGCTAGAGCCTATGGATGACAGTGACACAAGGGTTAATGGCGGCATAAACCACAAACATCTCACACCTAGCACGCCAGGCGTCCGCGGATGGTAAAGGAATCCTATTATACCGCCACAGCACTGTGCCCACGTCACAGCTCCATGCTGCTTTATACAACTTGTCAAGTGAATAAAACGTATATGATAAAATGTAGTAGCAGAATTGTGAATGCAGCTCTGGAAGTGACTGATGTGTAATATCTAATGTAGCAGCAGAATTGTGAATGCAGCTCTGGAAGTGACTGATGTGTACGATCTAATGTAACAGCAGGATTGTGAATGCAGCTCTGGAAGTGACTGATGTGTAATATCTAATGTAACAGCAGGATTGTGAATGCAGCTCTGGAAGTGACTGATGTGTACGATCTAATGTAACAGCAGGATTGTGAATGCAGCTCTAGAAGTGACTGATGTGTACGATCTAATGTAACAGCAGGATTGTGAATGCAGCTCTGGAAGTGACTGATGTGTACGATCTAATGTAACAGCAGGATTGTGAATGCAGCTCTGGAAGTGACTGATGTGTATGATCTAATGTAACAGCAGGATTGTGAATGCAGCTCTGGAAGTGACTGATGTGTAATATCTAATGTAACAGCAGGATTGCGAATGCAGCTCTGGAAGTGACTGATGTGTACGATCTAATGTAACAGCAGGATTGTGAATGCAGCTCTAGAAGTGACTGATGTGTATGATCTAATGTAACAGCAGGATTGTGAATGCAGCTCTGGAAGTGACTGATGTGTACGATCTAATGTAACAGCAGGATTGTGAATGCAGCTCTGGAAGTGACTGATGTGTAATATCTAATGTAACAGCAGGATTGTGAATGCAGCTCTGGAAGTGACTGATGTGTAATATCTAATGTAACAGCAGGATTGTGAATGCAGCTCTGGAAGTGACTGATGTGTACGATCTAATGTGACAGAAGGATTGTGAATGCAGCTCTGGAAGTGACTGATGTGTATGATCTAAAGTAACAGCAGAATTGTGAATGCAGCTCTGGAAGTGACTGATGTGTAATATCTAATGTAACAGCAGGATTGTGAATGCAGCTCTGGAAGTGACTGATGTGTACGATCTAATGTAACAGCAAGATTGTGAATGCAGCTCTGGAAGTGACAGATGTGTACGATCTAATGTAACAGCAGAATTGTGAATGCAGCTCTGGAAGTGACTGATGTGCCATATCTAATGTAACAGCAGAATTGTGAATGCAGCTCTGGAAGTGACTGATGTGCCATATCTAATGTAACAGCAGAATTGTGAATGCAGCTCTGGAAGTGACTGATGTGCCATATCTAATGTAACAGTGACAGATGTGTACGATTTAATGTGACTGCAGATTTGTGAATGCAGCTCTGGAAGTGATTTGACACAATACAACTGCAGGATTATAATACAACTATGGAGATGATTTGAGTATAAAAAAAACATACAGTAACAGAACGGTTATGAATGCAGCTCTGGATGTGACTGTAGTATAGCACAAAGTAACCATGTGATTGTAGCTGCAGCTCTGGATGTGACTGGCATCTGAGACCTAATGTAATGGCCGGATTGTGTGATGTGTTTTCCTATGAGCAGTGGAAAAACACTTTGCATGGGTCAGCGGGATGAGCGGAGCCTTCAGAATAATCAGCGGCACAATGATAAATGCGCGGTATTAAGGAGGGGAACGAGTCAGTGTGATCAGAGTAATGAGCCGGAGAGCGCAGGTGGCGGCTTTACCACCGGCCGCTGTCATCTCCTCCGCTGGACATAATGTGTCAGCCACACTGTGACCACAAGCGTTCAGCACAACCAAGCCACCAGGGGGCACTGCTCTAAAATAGTTTATGTGTACTAAGCTTTCAGGCCACCAGGGGGCGCTGCTTCAATGTAATGCTTCACATACAGACATAGGGTACAGGGATGTGCATGATGAAGAATCATGGCCGTATTGTACAGTAACCTGGCGATTCCTGACGGTGGAGTTCGCCCCGGTCACATGACCGCGCAGCGGTATTATTATGACGGATAAGGGGGGCCTGAGTGCCCCCCATACTTACCTGCCCCTCTCTGTGTTTACATGATAAGCTGTGACATAATCCGATGCCCGGACACCATATGCTGCCCGCGGCCATGGAAAGATCGGAGGAGGAGAGCCTGGTAAGTGTTTACTGCAGATGACGAATCTTCCACGAAAATAAGGCGGCTCCTCGTGAGCGCAATATCGGCAGCAGCGGTTTAGAGAACGCTCAGTCCTCCCAAATACAGATCTACCCAACCATGGCACAACCTGCGAGTCTAGGGCGAGGCCAGTAATGGCGCCATGTCATGACTTACTGGTATGCAAATGAGCCCTCTGGTATATACCTAATTTACATAAATCTCCCAGGAAGCATTGCCTGTGAGACACCACACGAGTTGATCCCCCCACCGTCCCCCCGCTGATGGACCTGCTCTGTCACTGGTCCTAAACCCGTCACCTCCATACACCTGATCAGGGCACGTAGGGGCGAGGGCGACCTCAATATCGCCATCACCTGTTCTGTTCAGCAGGTTCTGCCGCGCTCTGACAAAGGCTAAAATATCAGCATCCACCTGGCTGTCGCCTGTGAGAGGGATGGGAGCGTCTGCGCCTCGGGAAGCTCTGGAATGACACGCAATGGAAGAAGGGTTCATTTACACATGGAAAATGTTACACTTACATGTATCTTCTATGGTAATCTCACATTGCAACATGTGAGAGAGCCAGAGCCAAAGCACTACACAGAATAAATAGTTACTTTATGGCAGCTGAAATTCTATTATTCTGACGATTGGTGACTGTATTAATCTGTATGTAGTGAGCTCCCTCTAGTGGTGGCTGTATAAATCTGTAAGTAGTGAGCTCCCTCTAGTGGTGGCTGTATAAATCTGTATGTAGTGAGCTCCCCCTAGTGGTGGCTGTATAAATCTGTATGTAGTGAGCTCCCTCTAGTGGTGGCTGTATAAATCTGTATGTAGTGAGCTCCCTCTAGTGGTGGCTGTATAAATCTGTATGCAGTGAGCTCCTCCTAGTGGTGACTATATAAATCTGTATGTAGTGAGCTCCCCCTAGTGGTGGCTGTATAAATCTGTATGTAGTGAGCTCCCCCTAGTGGTGGCTGTATAAATCTGTATGCAGTGAGCTCCTCCTAGTGGTGACTATATAAATCTGTATGTAGTGAGCTCCTCCTAGTGGTGACTATATAAATCTGTATGTAGTGAGCTCCTCCTAGTGGTGACTATATAAATCTGTATGTAGTGAGCTCCCTCTAGTGGTGACTATATAAATCTGTATGTAGTGAGCTCCTCCTAGTGGTGACTGTATAAATCTGTATGTAGTGAGCTCCTCCTAGTGGTGACTATATAAATCTGTATGTAGTGAGCTCCCCTGTTGTGAATTCCGCTCTTGGGCTCCCTCCGGTGGTTGTAAGTGGCACTTTTGTGAGTTCTGCTCTTGGGCTCCCTCTTGTGGTTTCTAGTGGTATGGCTGCTCCTTGGAGTTAGCTGTATTCAGCTGCCTCCACTTATCTCTTCTGCTCGGCTATTTAGGCCTGGCTGTTCCTTCAGCCAGTGCCACTTGTATATGGTTCCTGGTTGGATTCACATCTCTTTGGATTTCCCTGTTATCCTGACCAGTTCAGCAAAGCTAAGTTTTTGCCTGCGCTTTTCTGTTCACAGATTGTGGACTTATCCGTTCAATGCTTTCTATTTTTGTCCAGCGTTATCAGTATGAATTAATTCTGTCTTGCTGGAAGCTCTGGGAAGCAGATTTACTCTCCACACCTTTAGTCAGGTGTGGAGATTTTTATTTGTAAACTCTGCGTGGATTTTTGTAGTGTTTTATACTGACCGCACAGTATTCCATCCTGTCCTATCTATCAAGCTAGACTGGCCTCCTGTTCTCATCCTGGTTTCATTCTGTGTATGTCTTTTCCCTCTCCACTCACAGTCATTATTTTTGGGGGGCTAATCTATCCTTTGGGGATTTTCTCTGAGGCAAGATAGTTTTCCTGCTTCTGTCTTTAGGGGTAGTTAGCTCTTAGGCTGTGACGAGATGCCTAGGGAGAGTTAGGAGCATTCCACGGCTACTTCTAGTGTGGTGTTGAGCTTAGGGACTGCGGTCAGTACAGTTACCACTTCCCTCAGAGCTCGTTCCATGTTGCTCCTAGACCACCGAATCATAACACTCCCCCTAGTGGTGGCTGTATAAATCTGTATGTAGTGAGCTCCCTCTAGTGGTGGCTGTATAAATCTGTATGTAGTGAGCTCCCCCTAGTGGTGGCTGTATAAATCTGTATGTAGTGAGCTCCCCCTAGTGGTGGCTGTATAAATCTGTATGTAGTGAGCTCCCTCTAGTAATGTCTGTATAAATCTGTATATAGTGAGCTCCCTCTAGTGGTGACTATATAAATCTGTATGCAGTGAGCTCCTCCTAGTGGTGACTATATAAATCTGTACATAGTGAGCTCCCCCTAGTGGTGGCTGTATAAATCTGTATGCAGTGAGCTCCCCCTAGTGGAGGATGCATAAATCTATATGTAGTGAGCTTTCCCTAGTAATGTCTGTATAAATCTGTATGTAGTGAGCTCCCTCTAGTGGTGGCTGTATAAATCTGTATGCAGTGAGCTCCCTCTAGTGGTGGCTGTATAAATCTGTATGCAGTAACATAGTAACATAGTAACATAGTTAGTAAGGCCGAAAAAAGACATTTGTCCATCCAGTTCAGCCTATATTCCATCATAATAAATCCCCAGATCTACGTCCTTCTACAGAACCTAATAATTGTATGATACAATATTGTTCTGCTCCAGGAAGACATCCAGGCCTCTCTTGAACCCCTCGACTGAGTTCGCCATCACCACCTCCTCAGGCAAGCAATTCCAGATTCTCACTGCCCTAACAGTAAAGAATCCTCTTCTATGTTGGTGGAAAAACCTTCTCTCCTCCAGACGCAAAGAATGCCCCCTTGTGCCCGTCACCTTCCTTGGTATAAACAGATCCTCAGCGAGATATTTGTATTGTCCCCTTATATACTTATACATGGTTATTAGATCGCCCCTCAGTCGTCTTTTTTCTAGACTAAATAATCCTAATTTCGCTAATCTATCTGGGTATTGTAGTTCTCCCATCCCCTTTATTAATTTTGTTGCCCTCCTTTGTACTCTCTCTAGTTCCATTATATCCTTCCTGAGCACCGGTGCCCAAAACTGGACACAGTACTCCATGTGCGGTCTAACTAGGGATTTGTACAGAGGCAGTATAATGCTCTCATCATGTGTATCCAGACCTCTTTTAATGCACCCCATGATCCTGTTTGCCTTGGCAGCTGCTGCCTGGCACTGGCTGCTCCAGGTAAGTTTATCATTAACTAGGATCCCCAAGTCCTTCTCCCTGTCAGATTTACCCAGTGGTTTCCCATTCAGTGTGTAATGGTGACATTGATTCCTTCTTCCCATGTGTATAACCTTACATTTATCATTGTTAAACCTCATCTGCCACCTTTCAGCCCAAGTTTCCAACTTATCCAGATCCATCTGTAGCAGAATACTATCTTCTCTTGTATTAACTGCTTTACATAGTTTTGTATCATCTGCAAATATCGATATTTTACTGTGTAAACCTTCTACCAGATCATTAATGAATATGTTGAAGAGAACAGGTCCCAATACTGACCCCTGCGGTACCCCACTGGTCACAGCGACCCAGTTAGAGACTATACCATTTATAACCACCCTCTGCTTTCTATCACTAAGCCAGTTACTAACCCATTTACACACATTTTCCCCCAGACCAAGCATTCTCATTTTCTGTACCAACCTCTTGTGCGGCACGGTATCAAACGCTTTGGAAAAATCGAGATATACCACGTCCAATGACTCACCGTGGTCCAGTCTATAGCTTACCTCTTCATAAAAACTGATTAGATTGGTTTGACAGGAGCGATTTCTCATAAACCCATGCTGATATGGAGTTAAACAGTTCTCATTGAGATAATCCAGTGATTATCTCCCTCTAGTGGTGGCTGTATAAATCTGAATGTAGTGAGCTCCCTCTAGTGGTGACTATAAATCTGTATGCAGTGAGCTCCCCCTAGTGGAGGATGCATAAATCTATATGTAGTGAGCTTTCCCTAGTAATGTCTGTATAAATCTGTATGTAGTGAGCTCCCTCTAGTGGTGGCTGTATAAATCTGTATGCAGTGAGCTCCCTCTAGTGGCGGCTGTATAAATCTGTATGTAGTGAGCTCCCTCTAGTGGTGACTATAAATCTGTATGTAGTGAGCTCCCTCTAGTGGTGACTGTATAAATCTGTATGTAGTGAGCTCCACCTAGTGGTGGCTGTATAAATCTGTATGTAGTGAGCTCCCTCTAGTAATGTCTGTATAAATCTGTATATAGTGAGCTCCCTCTAGTGGTGACTATATAAATCTGTATGCAGTGAGCTCCTCCTAGTGGTGGCTGTATAAATCTGAATGTAGTGAGCTCCCTCTAGTGGTGACTATATAAATCTGTATGCAGTGAGCTCCTCCTAGTGGTGACTATATAAATCTGTACATAGTGAGCTCCCCCTAGTGGTGGCTGTATAAATCTGTATGCAGTGAGCTCCCAATAGTGGAGGATGCATAAATCTATATGTAGTGAGCTTTCCCTAGTAATGTCTGTATAAATCTGTATGTAGTGAGCTCCCTCTAGTGGTGGCTGTATAAATCTGTATGCAGTGAGCTCCCTCTAGTGGCGGCTGTATAAATCTGAATGTAGTGAGCTCCCTCTAGTGGTGACTATAAATCTGTATGTAGTGAGCTCCCTCTAGTGGTGACTGTATAAATCTGTATGTAGTGAGCTCCACCTAGTGGTGGCTGTATAAATCTGTATGTAGTGAGCTCCACCTAGTGGTGGCTGTATAAATCTGTATGTAGTGAGCTCCACCTAGTGGTGGCTGTATAAATCCATAAACCTGCACAGTGACAGAGCCGCAGTGCAGTCTGTTGTTACCTGTGACTGGATGTTGGCCTCTGTAATCCTCTCTGGTGGCTGCTGTCGGCTGGATCTGCGTTATCTGGGAAACTACAGAACAGAATTCAGAGGAGTCGGAGAAGTGTTAAAATCAATGTCTAACCCATGGAAATAATAAGGTGTCACTCTTCACTAGGGCTTCCCCCTAATATACCCAGTGATCATCAATAGACTTCAGTTCAGCAGGACCTGCATTACTGCTGTAATCCACAAGGTGGCAGGGGAGATCCATTCTGGTGTATGGCTGGTTACAGGGCCGGAGGGTTTTCTGTTCTGGAAATGATCATTATTCTTCATTGTTGTATCTCATCTGTCTGCAGATCTAGGATGGGGCAGAGCTGTGGGTCTGGGGATCTTTTACTATATATTTTTACTTAGTTCTGACATTTTATTTTCCAGCAGCTCCAGCTCGTTTAGATCTTACATCAGTGCACTGCAGTGCTCCTCTGCCAAGCTGCTAAATACAAATGTCTGCAAACTTCACCAGGCAGAACTGAGAATGCAGCTCTGGATGTGACTGAAATAAATTATAAAAGCAGCTCTGGATGTGGCTGGAGAATAAGAATTATTATTGCAGTTCTAATTGTGAGGAATATACGACATGATGCAACACAGGATCAGCAATGTAACGGGGTTTACCAAGCTGGGGTACCTCTTTCAGTACCACCCCGTGTTTCAGGAGGTCCACTCTGCTTTGGCTGGAGTCTGAATGAAGGACGCTGGCTGGAATTCCTTGGTTACATGGACGCATATAAAAGATCACTGCTTCTCCACGTATTTCCAGTCTGACAACACTTTACTCACAGGACACAGAATATATCACACAGATACAGAGGGCAGGCCAATAGAAAAGCGGCAGGCCAGACATACATTACAATAGCTGCAGTTGGCCGGAGCCTGCCGATATTTACTGTGGGAATTACAAAGGTGGGGGAGGACAAAAGGGGAATATCGTGTCCCCTCTGCCCAGGGGCGCAGCCTGTGGGCTGATGCATTAGGGACATGCTTCCCACATGGAACCTATTATACATACATATAACTGACAAGGTGTGCTATAAAAAATTGACTTATAATCCCTTGTCTACATTTAGAACACAGTTGCAATTGATCATAGATCGGGCAGCAGAGATGGAGGTGATCACAAAAGAATTGGCTACCGCTTTGGTGGTTAACGAACCTACCATCCCCACCCTCTACCTGGTGCCCAAAGTTCATAAGAACAGCACTGTACCACCCGGACGTCCTATTATCTCTGGACGGGGGAACTTCTTGGAGCATGTCGGTCGATGGATTGATTCTATCTTGCAACCTTGCGTGGAGAGTCTTCCATCATTCATTAAAGATACAGGTGCTTTCCTCAAATTAATTGATGGTATTGAGCTTGACCCTGGGTCCGTCATGGTGGTTGCTGATGTTGAATCACTCTATACCAGCATCAGGCACCATGACGGCCTCAGGGCGACCAAATATTTTCTCAATATGTCCAATTTTTCTATTTCTTTTCAAAATTTTGTTTTGGAGTTACTTGAATTTGCTTTGACTCATAATATTTTTTCCGTTCAAGGGGTGCTTCTTCCTACAGCTCCAAGGAACGGCTATGGGGGCGGCCTTTGCGCCGTCCTATGCCAACTTGTTCCTTGGACTGTGGGAGAGGGACCTCTCCCTGTCAGATCCTGCCTCGTCTGTTGACCGTGTCCTTCTTTGGACGGGGTACATAGACGATGTTTTCATGATCTGGCAGGGTTTTACATTTTCTTTACAGGAGTTTATGAGTTCCCTTAACGACAATTCAATCAATATACGCATTACTTACCATCATGATAGTCACAGTGTCGAATTTCTGGATGTCTTAATTAAGCGTGATAACGCTAATTTATTACAAACTGACATTTATAGGAAATCCACTTCCACCAATTCCCTTCTGCACGCCTCCTCTGCCCATCCAAGACATGTTGTTCAATCCGTACCCACCGGACAGTTCCTCCGCCTTCGGAGGATCTGTTCTGACACCAAGGACTTTGAAAGGCAAGCTGACGATTTCAAAAAGAGATTTTTCCAAAGGGGGTACAGCCATCGTATGGTCAAAAAGGCATATAATCGGGCTAGGTATTCCTCCCGCCATGATTTGATGTATAAATCTAACGCTAAATTATCTGATGGGAAGATTAGATTTGTTACAGATTATCACAATCAATTCCCAGCTGTTCGAGCAGTCCTTACCAAATCATGGCCTATCCTACGTATGGATCCTATCCTGTCTAAATATTTACCAAGTAGACCTGCTATTACTACAAGAAGGTCCAGAAATTTACGTGATCTTTTGGTACATAGCCACTATGCTGGTAATACTAAAACTACTTTTTTGGACCAATATCCACGTAAATTAGGTTGTACCCCGTGCGGACATTGCGTGGCCTGCCCTAATGTGGAGAAATGCAATTCCTTTTTCAGCTCTGAGAGATCTAGGAATTTTGATATCAGGAAATCCATTAATTGCACGTCACGCAACGTCATCTATTTTGCCACATGTCCCTGCGGGCTAATATATATTGGATTGACTACTCGCCCCTTCAAGATCCGGATTAGGGAACATGTTCTGGGGATAACAGCTGCAGTTGGGATCTCGGACCCCTCTGGATTAAAAACCATTCCCTGGCATTTTTTCCTTCATCATAATTGTGATGCTACTCTTTTAAAGATTAGGGGTATCGATACAATAGAAACCAATATCCGCGGTGGTAAAATATCGCAACGTCTTGCTCAGCTCGAGTCCCGCTGGATATGGAGGCTGGGTACTCTACATCCTAAAGGACTTAATGAACAAATTAGTTTTGTCCCATTTTTGTGATACCGTCCTGCTGCATTGTCGGTCTTTTCCATCTGTGCTGTAACAATATGTGTGCTTTTATTTTTATTTTTGTGTATTGTCATGTTTTTAACTTGTTGTTATTTTTCCACTCTTAGTCTGTGGTCCCGCCTTCCCATTTCGTTGCTTGACTCATCATCCGATTCATCCGTTGGAACATTTATCTGAAAATTATTCGATGTCTACATCATCCACTACTGTTCTCAAATATATAATACATGTAACTGCTTTATTCAGCATTGGTTTTGTTATTGTTTATACTGTTCCTTATAGTTTCTCTATATACAATATATGTAATTGTTTCATCTAGTATAGGTATCGGTTCCGTGGTGTGTCTATGGTATATTGACGTATGTGCCACACTTAATGTTTTCTTGAGTCAGGTTTGGCTCACTTACTTTTTTGCTGGGCTGTGTGTGTGCGCATGCTCGCTCTGCCCGCCTCGTTCCTCGGCTTTCTGTGTCTCCATAGTGACGCGGTCCCTGCCGTGCTACCCGCACTGCAGCTCCGCCTCCCTTTGACGTGGACGCCGACGTGCGAGGTTCGGGACTTGAGTGCGCATGCGCCGCCTTGATTACAGCCCGCTCCGCTTATTTCTTATTTCGTCAATACCGTTCATATTAGTCCTTAGGATATCTATTCTATTATTAAGAATTAGTATCATTATATTACGTTTTTATATCCTTCCGGTACTAACACACCGCATCACTTCCGGTTTTGGGTGATTGGTCGAGTTCCCCTTTTTAAACTACACACTTTGTAGCATTACCACGCCCCCTGACGAAGGCTCCGCCGAAACGCGCGTCGGGGTGATGTGGTGATCACTGACTCTCTCCTGCACCCCTTCATAGCCACTCCTGGTGACCGCTCTTTGGTCCAATTTAGGTATGCGTTATTAGGCTACTACTACTCTGCCTGCACCTTTATTTTAGGTATTGTTTGTGGCTGTTATCCATCTTTTCATCATACCATTTGTTGGGGTAATTGAGATAATGTCAATATTGGATTACGTGTATAGAGCATGACTGCTATGTAAAATATATATCATCATTTCAGTTAATATATGTCATGTTCTATATAAATAATATGCATGATTCCTAGCCGCTGATCACTCATCCCATCCATCTTTGTTTACATGCACTTTGGTCTCATCTACCATTCCACTCTTGTTTTTAATAAATAAAAAATATTATGTATTCTAATAAAGTTATATTTTTTATCTAATTGCTGGCCCTTTGATCATCCTTTGTTCTTTTGGGTTTTTGTTTGATAATTGATGATTGGCCATCTACTCGTCCCATTGGTAGTGACAATATGACATATTATTACCTTCTCACTTTCTGATTTACATTATGTCACTCAGATTTTTGTTGGTTATTGCTTATACATATAACTGCGCAACATATTCTGGGTGCTGAGTGGTTCCGTAACACGTAACAAGTAAGTACCAGTGAAGATCAGATGTACAGCTCTGGATGTGAATGTAGTTAATGATTTAAAAATGCAGCTCTGGGTGTGACTGTAGTTCATGATTTATGAATGCAGCTCTGGATGTGACTGTAGTTAATATAAGATTGAATATAAGATTGATGAATGCAGCTCTGGAGGTGACTGGAATATAAGATTGATGAATGCAGCTCTGGAGGTGACTGGAATATAAGATTGATGAATGCAGCTCTGGAGGTGACTGGAATATAAGATTGATGAATGCAGCTCTGGAGGTGACTGGAATATAAGATTGATGAATGCAGCTCTGGAGGTGAGGAGTACATGACATGATGTAACCGAGTGCAGCTCTGCATCCAGCAGCACAGGGGTCAGGCCCAGGAGTCTATTACTGAGGCCGATACAGAGGTCTGCGCACAGCAGATCGGCCGCAGACGGATTATACGGATGAGGCCGCGGCGCGGAGCGAGCAGTAACACGTCCCTGGCTCCGCTGAGGGCCCCACATCTGCTCATCCGCTGCAGTGAGGCTGGAGGTGGAGGCCGCTCTGTGAGAAGCAGCAGATTAGTGAGGCCTGATCCATGTGGGAAGCGCAGGATGCAGCGCGCCAGATCTTGTCCCTGGGCAGGACGAATAAATGACGTCTACGATTCTGTATATACCGGGGAGGATGAATGAAGTGTGAAGATGTTCTGCAGAGTTTACTGTTTTAGGCAACTGCTTATAGAATCCTAGAGTCCTACAATTTTAGAGATGGAAGGGACCTCCAGGGTCATCCTGTCCAACCCTCTGCTCAAGGCAGGAGTCACTAAACCATCTCAGGCAGATGTCTGTCCAGCCTCTGAAGACTTCCATGGAAGGAGAACTCACCACCTCTCGTGGCCGCCTGTTCCTCTCATTGATCACCCTCACTGTCAAAATTTTTTCTAATCTCTAATCTGTATCTTCTCCCTTTCAGTTTCCTCCCATTGCTTCTGGTCTTTCCTTGTGCAAATGAGAATAATGATGATCCTTCTACACTGTGACAGCCCTGCAGATATTTGTAGACAGCTATAAAGTCTCCTCTCAGTCTTCTTTTTTTGCAGCTAAACATTCCCAGATCCTGTAACCGTGCTTCATAGGACATGTTATGCAGACCGATCTCACCATCCTGGTCGCTCTTCTCTGAACTTGCTCCAGTTGATGTCTTATTTAAAATGTGCCCAAAACTGGACACAGTATTCCAGATGAGGTCTGACCAAAGAGGAGTAGAGGGGGATAATGACTTCACGTGATCTAGACTGTATGCTTCTCTTATACATCCTACAACTGTGTTTGCTGTTTTTTTGCTGCTGCATCACACTGTTGACTCCTGTGCTTTCTGTGATCTATTAGTATATCCAAGTCTTTTTCACACGTGCTGTAGCTTAGGTCTATTTGTCCCATTCTGTAGATGAAATTTTAGTTTTTCTTGCATTTCTCCCTATTAAATACCATTCTACTAGTCGCTGCCCATTGTTCAAGCTTATCTGGATTTCTTTCTCTGTCTTGTCTGGTATTAGCTATTTATCTTAGCTTTGCATCTGCAAAATTGATTCAATTACCTTCAGTTCCCTTATCTAGATCATTTATAAAAATGTCGAACAACACTGTGGCCGGGACACAGCCTTGTGGTCCCCACTTGAAATGCTGTGGCCAGGACAGAGCCTTGTGGTCCCCACTTGTAACACTGGGGCCCGGACAGATCCTTGTGGTCCTCACTTGTAACACTGGGGCCAGGACAGAGCCTTGTGGTACCCAATTGGAACACTGGGGCCAGGGCAGAGCCTTGTGGTCCCCACTTGGAACACTGGGGCCAGGACAGAGCCTTGTGGTACCCACTTGTAACACTGAGGCCAGAGCAGAGCCTTGTGGTCCCCACTTGTAACACTGGGGCCAGGACAGAGCCTAGTGGTACCCACTTGGTACACTGGGGCCAGGACAGAGCCTTGTGGTCCCCACTTGTAACACTGGGGCCAGGACAGAGCCTTGTGGTCCCCACCTGTAACACTGGGGCCAGGACAGAGCCTTGTGGTCCCCACCTGTAACACTGGGGCCAGGACAGAGCCTTGTGGTCCCCACTTGTAACACTGGGGCCAGGACAGAGCCTAGTGGTACCCACTTGGAACACTGGGGCCAGGACAGAGCCTTGTGGTCCCCACTTGTAACACTGGGACCAGGACAGAGCCTTGTGGTCCTCACTTGTAACACTGGGGCCAGGACAGAGCCTTGTGGTCCCCACCTGTAACACTGGGGCCAGGACAGAGCCTTATGGTCCCCACTTGTAACACTGGGGTCAAGACAGAGCTTTGTGGTCCCCACTTGTAACACTGGGGCCAGGACAGAGCCTTATGGTCCCCACTTGTAACACTGGGGCCAGGACAGAGCCTTGTGGTCCCCACTTCTAACACTGGGGCCAGGACAGTGCCTTGTGGTCCCCACTTCTAACACTGGGGCCAGGACGGAGCCTTATGGTCCCCACTTGTAATGCTGTGGCTAGGACAGAGCCTTGTGGTCCCCACTTGTAACACTGGGGCCAGGACAGAGCCTTGTGGTCCCCACTTCTAACACTGGGGCCAGGACAGAGCCTTGTGGTCCCCACTTCTAACACTGGGGCCAGGACGGAGCCTTATGGTCCCCACTTGTAATGCTGTGGCTAGGACAGAGCCTTGTGGTCCCCACTTGTAACACTGGGGCCAGGACAGAGCCTTGTGGTCCCCACTTGTAAAACTGGGGCCAGGACAGAGCCTTGTGGTCCCCACTTGTAACACTGGGGCCAGGACAGAGCCTTGTGGTCCACACTTGTAACACTGGGGCCATGACAGAGCCTTGTGGTCCATACTTGTAACACTGGGGCCAGGACAGAGCCTTATGCTCCCCACTTGTAACACTGGGGCCAGGACAGAACCTTATGGTCCCCACTTGGAACACTGGGGCCAGGACAAAGCCTTGTGGTCCACACTTGTAACACTGGGGCCAGGACAGAGCCTTATGCTCCCCACTTGTAACACTGGGGCCAGGACAGAGCCTTGTGGTCCCCACCTGTAACACTGGGGCCAGGACAGAGCCTTGTGGTCCACACTTGTAACACTGGGGCCAGGACAGAGCCTTATGCTCCCCACTTGTAACACTGGGGCCAGGACTGAGCCTTGTGGTCCCCACCTGTAACACTGGGGCCAGGACATAGCCTTATGGTCCCCACTTGTAACACTGGGGCCAGGGCAGAGCCTTATGGTCCCCACTTGTAACACTGGGGCCAGGACAGAGCCTTGTAGTCACCACTTGTAACACTGGGGCCAGGACAGAGCCTTATGGTCCCCACTTGTAACACTGGGGCCAGGGCAGAGCCTTATGGTCTCCACTTGTAACACTCCTCCAAATGGATGAGCAACCAATAATTATCACTCTTTGAGTATGGTCACTGAACCGTACTGAATCCATGTAACCGTAGCTTTAACCGTATTTTTATTGCCCTTCATTCTTAGCTGATTTTTATGTTTTTTTCATTTTCATTATTTGTTGTGATTTGCTGGTTCCAGCTTACTGACAAGTATGTGGTTCTTCCTGGCACTAGTTGGATACATCATAAACATCTTGAATAACAACTTGAACGCCTGCAGAAAAAAGCAGCGTGGATCTATATTATGATAATTTTTGGAATTGCTATTTTCTTTTTCTTACTCACTGGATGCTTGATCATGCTTTGGTATTTCTGTCTGAATTTGTATACAAATCCCTTCATTCCCCATAGGGATCGATGTGCAGTTGCGCACCTCGCCGACGCTATTCTTGCTGCATCTCCGTGGCTTCTGCGCATGTCTGTGAGCCTTGCCAACAGCCACGCTCCCGGGCATGCGTGACTTTGACTTGACCGCCAGGAGACTTTGGTGTGATGTAGGCAAATCGTGCAGGCGCGGCCCCAGATCCCATTGGATGGCCGTGGATCACGTGGTACTCACATGACCATTGCCGTGGACACATAAAGGTCCTATCAGATACCATAAATACTAATTCCCCTTGAGAAAGCTAAGTGAAATACACGCAAAACGCGCGTCGGGGAATTTTCTGCTCCTCTTTGGTAACAATCCTGGTTTTTCTGACCTGTGTGTAAGATGGCCTCTCAGTATTATTGTCTCACTTTCATTGATGACGTGGATATACTTTTATCATTGTGACATCAATGTTCACGGATTCATGATTTGCCCGTAGCCTAAGCTTACATAACTTTTCTATATATAAATCTGTTTCTACAATGTATTTAAATATGACTGTCATTTTCATATTCATAAAACATACAGTACTTTTTAACCATTTAAACTCCAACCATCCTCCTTTTCTAATAATCCTACAGTATAATGTGAAATCTAGTGAGAATATTAAAATAGAGAAATACCTTCACATGAATTCACTTAACACAATAAGAACAAAAACGGTGACTGACGTCCTGCAAGATACACGGGGCTGTACCTGAGCGGCCGCTGCGAGAGCGATGGCGGAGAACCACGCACATCCGACTCTGGGCGATCCTGCAAGAGAAAGGAAACGGGACTTACTGTAGGAAATCACTGAGAATGCCTCCTATCCATCACCAGAGATCAGAGGTGACATCACTGAGAATGCCTCCTATCCATCACCAGAGATCAGCGGTGACATCACTGAGAATGCCTCCTATCCATCACCAGAGATCAGAGGTGACATCACTGAGAATGCCTCCTATCCATCACCAGAGATCAGAGGTGACATCACTGAGAATGCCTCCTATCCATCACCAGAGATCAGAGGTGACATCACTGAGAATGCCTCCTATCCATCACCAGAGATCAGAGGTGACATCACTGAGAATGTCTCCTATCCATCACCAGAGATCAGAGGTGACATCACTGAGAATGTCTCCTATCCATCACCAGAGATCAGAGGTGACATCACTGAGAATGTCTCCTATCCATCACCAGAGATCAGCGGTGACATCACTGAGAATGCCTCCTATCCATCACCAGAGATCAGCGGTGACATCACTGAGAATGCCTCCTATCCATCACCAGAGATCAGCGGTGACATCACTGAGAATGCCTCCTATCCATCACCAGAGATCAGAGGTGACATCACTGAGAATGTCTCCTATCCATCACCAGAGATCAGCGGTGACATCACTGAGAATGCCTCCTATCCATCACCAGAGATCAGAGGTGACATCACTGAGAATGTCTCCTATCCATCACCAGAGATCAGCGGTGACCTCACTGAGAATGCCTCCTATCCATCACCAGAGATCAGCGGTGACCTCACTGAGAATGCCTCCTATCCATCACTAGAGATCAGCGGTGACATCACTGAGAATGCCTCCTATCCATCACCAGAGATCAGAGGTGACATCACTGAGAATGCCTCCTATCCATCACCAGAGATCAGAGGTGACATCACTGAGAATGTCTCCTATCCATCACCAGAGATCAGCGGTGACATCACTGAGAATGCCTCCTATCCATCACCAGAGATCAGCGGTGACATCACTGAGAATGTCTCCTATCCATCACCAGAGATCAGCGGTGACATCACTGAGAATGCCTCCTATCCATCACCAGAGATCAGCGATGACATCACTGAGAATGCCTCCTATCCATCACCAGAGATCAGCGGTGACATCACTGAGAATGTCTCCTATCCATCACTGGAGATCAGCGGTGACATCACTGAGAATGTCTCCTATCCATCACTGGAGATCAGCGGTGACATCACTGAGAATGCCTCCTATCCATCACCAGAGATCAGCGGTGACATCACTGAGAATGTCTCCTATCCATCACCAGAGATCAGAGGTGACATCACTGAGAATGCCTCCTATCCATCACTAGAGATCAGCGGTGACATCAATGAGAATGCCTCCTATCCATCACCAGAGATCAGAGGTGACATCACTGAGAATGCCTCCTATCTATCACCAGAGATCAGCGGTGACATCACTGAGAATGTCTCCTATCCATCACCAGAGATCAGAGGTGACATCACTGAGAATGCCTCCTATCCATTCTCCGAGTTCAGCGGTGACATCACTGAGAATGCCTCCTATCCATCACCAGAGATCCGAGGTGACATCACTGAGAATGCCTCCTATCTATCACCAGAGATCAGCGGTGACATCACTGAGAATGCCTCCTATCCATCACCAGAGATCAGCGGTGACATCACTGAGAATGCCTCCTATCCATCACCAGAGATCAGAGGTGACATCACGGAGAATGCCTCCTATCCATCACCAGAGATCAGAGGTGACATCACTGAGAATGCCTCCTATCCATCACCAGAGATCAGAGGTGACATCACTGAGAATGCCTCCTATCCATCACCAGAGATCAGAGGTGACATCACTGAGAATGCCTCCTATCCATCACCAGAGATCAGCGGTGACATCACTGAGAATGCCTCCTATCCATCACCAGAGATCAGAGGTGACATCACTGAGAATGCCTCCTATCCATCACCAGAGATCAGCGGTGACATCACTGAGAATGCCTCCTATCCATCACCAGAGATCAGAGGTGACATCACTGAGAATGCCTCCTATCCATCACCAGAGATCAGTGGTGACCTCACTGAGAATGCCTCCTATCCATCACCAGAGATCAGAGGTGACATCACTGAGAATGCCTCCTATCCATCACCAGAGATCAGAGGTGACATCACTGAGAATGCCTCCTATACATCACCAGAGATCAGCGGTGACATCACTGAGAATGCCTCCTGTCCATCACCAGAGGTGACATCACTGAGAATGCCTCCTATCCATCACCAGAGATCAGAGGTGACATCACTGAGAATGCCTCCTATCCATCACCAGAGATCAGAGGTGACATCACTGAGAATGCCTCCTATCCATCACCAGAGATCAGAGGTGACATCACTGAGAATGCCTCCTATCCATCACCAGAGATCAGAGGTGACATCACTGAGAATGCCTCCTATCCATCACCAGAGATCAGCGGTGACATCACTGAGAATGCCTCCTATCCATCACCAGAGATCAGAGGTGACATCACTGAGAATGCCTCCTATCCATCACCAGAGATCAGTGGTGACCTCACTGAGAATGCCTCCTATCCATCACCAGAGATCAGAGGTGACATCACTGAGAATGCCTCCTATCCATCACCAGAGATCAGAGGTGACATCACTGAGAATGCCTCCTATACATCACCAGAGATCAGCGGTGACATCACTGAGAATGCCTCCTGTCCATCACCAGAGGTGACATCACTGAGAATGCCTCCTATCCATCACCAGAGATCAGCGGTGACATCACTGAGAATGCCTCCTATCCATCACCAGAGATCAGCGGTGACATCACTGAGAATGTCTCCTATCCATCACTAGAGATCAGCGGTGACATCACTGAGAATGTCTCCTATCCATCACCAGAGATCAGGGGTGACATCACTGAGAATGCCTCCTATCCATCACCAGAGATCAGCGGTGACATCACTGAGAATGCCTCCTATCCATCACCAGAGATCAGCGGTGACATCACTGAGAATGCTTCCTATCCATCACCAGAGATGAGCGGTGACATCACTGAGAATGTCTCCTATCCATCACTAGAGATCAGCGGTGACATCACTGAGAATGGTGATGGATAGGAGGCAGAGATCAGCGGTGACATCACTGAGAATGCCTCCTATCCATCACTAGAGATCAGAGGTGACATCACTGAGAATGCCTCCTATCCATCACTAGAGATCAGCGGTGACATCACTGAGAATGTCTCCTATCCATCACTAGAGATCAGCGGTGACATCACTGAGAATGCCTCCTATCCATCACCAGAGATCAGCGGTGACATCACTGAGAATGCCTCCTATCCATCACCAGAGATCAGCGGTGACATTACTGAGAATGCCTCCTATCCATCACCAGAGATCAGCGGTGACATCACTGAGAATGCCGTGTATCCCCCTGATGGTGCAGGTGAGGTTGTACCTGTAGATCTGCGGTCTCCTGACACCACCAATCCTCGAATTCTTTCTGCAGTCGGACTTTCGCCTTCTCCAGTAGAAGCTGCAGATGTTCGATCTCCGTCTTGAGACTTTTCAGCTGATGGAAGAGCGTCTTATACCTGGATATCATGGAGACATTTAGTATCACAGCTCTGTCAGATCACTGAGCTGTATACAGTGATGATGGGGGTTGTAGTGCTGGGGCAGCAGGCGTATTATGTTTTCCTTGTTCTTATTGGAATGTGCACATTGTAGATTCAGACTGAAGGTAGGAAAACCACGAAGGAAAGAAGAAGTAAATAAACAGGTGCAAAACAACCCAGAGGATATGTTCCTCCTCAGATTACCCCTGGTGCCGGCTTTACACCCCTCCTTTTCTCTACGCAGCTTCATCAGGTGGTCAGCTGGAGGCTTCCAGCAGTCTTGATGGATTTCCCAGTGGTCTGAGCTCTTGTCGCTGCTTTGCCTTCACTCTGTGTTGATCTCATCCCAAACCATCTCCATTGGGTTGAGGTTGGTGATTGTGGCGGGTGGTCCTCTGACGCAGCCTCCACCACCCTTTTTGCTTGGTCACACCATCCTTACATCTCTTGGAGGTTCTGGGTCACCATGCCGTTGTTACACAAATGATGGTCCCACTAATTGCAGACGTGATGGGGCTGGGTTGCTGCAGAACAGTGTGGAGAAGTGCTGGATAATGTGCCAAAAATGTGGACTAAATGACCACCAGTAAAGATTCTCCCACCATCATAGCTTCCTCCCATGCTTCACGGTGGGCACCACTCACGGAGAAACCATCCACACACACCTTCTGCGTCTTACAAAGACATGGTGTTTTGTACCAAAATCAGATCTCCACTGATCTCATGTCTGGTCCTTATGTTCCTCAGTCCATACAAGTCTCTTCTTGTCTGCGGTCCTCAGTAGTTCCATTACTAAGTCCTGCTGATGTCTGTGCACCATTTATGAGGGTTGTAACCCGAGGTGATATCAGTTTCTGATTCCTGAGGCTGGTGACTCTAGTGAACTTATCCTCTGCAGCAGAGGTCATTCTTGGTCTTCCTTTTCAGTTTCACCATAGCGATTATCATGACTGCATATCTTCAAGGTTTCAGCAATTTTCCAGATGACTGACCGTCAGGTCTTACAGACTGGATGGAATTTGGCTTATCTTATTTCAGTGCTTCTTGCCATATTCCAGGTTAGATCAGTTGTGCAATAGCCATGTACAGAGCAGCACCGACACTGCAAAGCACCCCTGATGGTCTCAGACATTTCTGGCCGGTGACAAGGCGACCTGCTCATTAGAAGCCATTGCAGGTGAGTACTGATGAAGCTGCATAGAGAAGATGAGGGGTGTAAAGCCGTCATGGTAGTAACAGGGGGGGTACCAGGAGGAATCTGAGGAGTAACGCGTACTCTGGTTTATGTCACTCGTCTTTCTTTGCTCTTGGTTTTCCTATCTGTTCATTCTTTCTGTGATTTTGCCGCCTTCAGTCTGAATCTACAATGTGCACATTCTAATAAGGAAAACCAGTGCACAATCAGGTGGTCCGAGGATGTGAGCGGTACTGTACATAGAGTAGTTGGCTGTGCATGCTACCCCCATCCCCAGCTCCCATAGGTCCTATATCACTCCCCACTTATTCCGCAGCCAGTGTCTTGTTTTGGCCCCCGTCTCCCCTCTTGCCCTACACCGGCGTACCGCTTCTTTTCTGCTTCCATCTGATCCCGGAGCTCTTCTTCTGCTGGATCCATCTTATCTGCTTCATCGTAGCTGCTGGAAACACCTAGGGGACGTTTAGGAGATGAGAAACGTTTGGCGCGAGAATTTCCATCTTGGCAGAAGGACATAATCTAGTAAGAGTGCGGTGACTGCAGAGGGCAGCCAGAATAAGAGAGCGGCCATGCGAGGGCAGGGGAATGGGCCGTGCGAGAGAGGTGTGGGCCGTGCGAGAGAGGTGTGGGCCGTGCGAGAGAGGTGTGGGCCGTGCGAGAGAGGTGTGGGCCGTGCGAGAGAGGTGTGGGCCGTGCGAGAGAGGTGTGGGCCGTGCGAGAGAGGTGTGGGCCGTGCGAGAGAGGTGTGGGCCGTGCGAGACAGGTGTGGGCCGTGCGAGACAGGTGTGGGCCGTGCGAGACAGGTGTGGGCCGTGCGAGAGAGGTGTGGGCCGTGCGAGAGAGGTGTGGGCCGTGCGAGAGCAGCAGCACATAATGCAGCGGGGTCCTCCCTTGGGTAGAAGGGTCGGACAATATAGAGAACATACACTGTAGACCGACCCTTATACTATGGGGGGCATCGCTCTTTCCACAGACAATGGAATCCAACTTGCTACTTGTGTGTCCTATTATATGGGGGCTCTGTGACTGTGGGGGGAATCTATGGAGACAATGTGACTGACTGCTGTGTGGACACTGTGGCCGTTTCCTTAGGGATCACTGAGCCTTTTCCAGGGGTGGGCACTGTGGCCATTCTTTTGAGGGCACTGTGGCTGCTCTATTAGGGGGCATTATGGCCATTCTATTAGGGGGGGCACTGTGACTGGTCTACTAAGGGGCATTATGGCCATTCTATTAGGGGGCATTATGGCCATTCTATTAGGGGGCACTGTGACTGGTCTACTAGGGGGCATTATGGTCATTCTATTAGGGGGCACTCTGGCCATTCTATTAGGGGGCGTTATGGCCATTCTATTAGGGGGCACTGAGGCTGGTCTATTAGGGGACATTGTGGCCATTCTATTAGGGGGCACTGTGGCTCGTCTATTAGGGGGCTCTGTCCATCGCTATAGATTTTAGGTCAATATTACAGCTGCAGCGGTGGAAACTGTAAACCTCCTCACAACCTACAATGTGATTATTGCGCCTCCTGCAGGTGGAGGAAGGTACTGATTCTCCTGGCTGGCATATGTTGTCTTATCGACAAAGTTCCCTGGGAATAAAAGTATATACATTAACTCTCCTTAAGAAGAAAAACATACCCTGTCTCCCTAGTTGTATGGGTTGGATATTGTCTTTAGGGTATCTGTCTATAGGGGGCACTAGCGAGGCAGTTTCTTCCTTCAGGATGAGCGATAATTTACATGCTGCAGAATAGGCGGCTGCTCATGGCGCGCGCGGTGTCTTGGTTGGCGGCGCTTACCTTGTGCCGCCTGCTGCATCCTCCGCTGCTCCACGGCCGCCTTCAGATGATCTGTCGGGGAGACACAGGTAAGAGATCAGTTTCGGCTGTCAGTGAGACGCCCCCCGGTCTCCACTCACAAGCTGACATGTGGCATTTAGACATTTCTTAGTTCTATGTAATGCTGGAAAGAGGCTGACAACCAGCAGAGCAGACGCACCGGTGCCCCGGGTTGTCATCCACTGCATCATCTAAGTATATAGTGACCACCTCAGAGCAGCGATCACAGTGATTGTCCCCCACTTGTTACAGGAGCCAACACAACAATGTAATGAATAAAAATGCCAGCTTAGTCCCATTCACTCCAATGGAGCGGGGCTGCAGTGCCAGGCACAGCCATGTACACGGGTGGCGCTGTCTTTGCTTGAACTTCTACAACCCTATATATTCCTCTACTATAAAGAGAGATTACAAGGTGGGGCCCGAATGGACATATCCATAAGCCACTGGCAATAATGTGACGGGACAGGAAAGGGCAAAACCCCAGGTGTCAGCTGCAGGTGACGAGGCTTCTGGACAGCAGTGATTGGGTCTTCATCCGAATTAATATTCAGAAAAGTAGAAACGAGAAGCAGCGGCTGCGAGATGAGAGAATACAGGTCTGTAACACCGCAAGAAAGGACCCGGAGAATATAAGTAGAGACTTCTAAGACCTCGGCCTGAAAGTGAAGGGACTGGAAGCGCAGGAGAACAGGATCTACAGGTGAACAACTGGCTACGTCGAGGGTGCCGTGAGCAACGTTTTGGGATTCTTGACCATGGAGTGAATTATCCGTATGATGGACTCCTTGCTAGAGATGGGTTGCATCTTACAAAAAATGGGAAAACAGATTTTGGTAGACGCCTTGCTACACTCATCAGGAGAGCTTTAAACTAGAGCAATATGGGATGGGAAATATATACGGCCAGGAAGACATATGCAGCTAATGAATTCTTTTGAGAACCTGTTATTAGAAGTGGAAACAAAGAACAAAAAAAAAAAATTCTGAATGAAAATAGAGGAGCAAGAGAAGGTGACTACAAACTAAAATGTGTCCATACAAATGCACAGAGCATGGGAAACAAACAAGGAGAATTGCAGCTGCTAACAGGAAGAGATATATGATGTCATAGGCATCACTGAAACTTGGTGGGATGATACACGTGATTGGAATACAAAGCTTGAAGGCTATAACTTATTTATTAGAAACAGGATTAACAAGAAGGGAGGAGGTGTCGCATTGTATATTACGAAAAAGTATATATCCACAGAGATCCAAGCTTCAGAGAATGGTAGCTCTGCAGAAACTGTTTGGGTAAGAAGAACAGAACGGACAATATTGTAGGTGTTTACTATAGGCCACCTGCACAGACTGAAGAAATGGATAACCTCTTTTTACAGCAGATGTCTTTGATATCTTTTGTCCATGATAGTGGGATATTTTAACTATTGAGATATTTGTTGGGAATCTCTTTCAGGCAAAAGTACTGGGTCCAGAAAATTCTTATCTTCGCTTGCTGACAACTTTATTTTTCATAAGTTAGAACAGAGAACAAGAGGATCTGCAATCTTGACATAGAAGCAAAAAATAGAAAAAAATACCAGCTCACCTACAGCAGCATACGCCTTGTTGATGCACGGAACTTGTGTGGTCACACGTGTAATGATGATGAGGAGAAAAAACAGTTGTTCCAGCTTGTGTAAATCCAAAAAATTATTAGAAAAGTTTTAAAACCATGGTAACACCAGATTGACATGGTGAGGAATGCAGTAAGGCGTTTCAAACGCTCAAGGCATTCTTTCCCAAACTAGTTAAAAAGGAAAAAACAAATGTATATCAAATGGAAAGAGGCGGGCATATCTAAAGAAAAATATAATGCTGTCTGCAGGGAATGCAGGGCACGAGTTAGAAGAGCTAAAGCCAGTAATGAAGTGAGGCTTGCAAGAGACTAAATGCAGCAAGAAAAGAATGTGGGGGGTATGTCAAAAACAAAAGAAAAGTCAAAGATGCTATAAGATTTTTACAGGATGAATAGGGTGAAGTGGTCAAAAATGATGTGGAGAAGGCCGAACTCTTACATTCCTATTTTGCATCTATGTTCTCTCAGAAAGCAAATGTAACATCAACTGATCTTCACGGTGTCATCGAAGGAAGAAAAGAATCCACACTATCCATAAACAGAGAGATGGTGAGGGGACACGTAGCTAATTTACATGTGTTTACATCTCCTGGTCCAGATGAATTACATCCTAGGGAACCCACAGAGTTAGCAGAGGAAATTGCTGAACCACTAGCCAGAATCTTTGAAAAATCCTGGAGAACAGAAGTCCCAGAAGACTGAAGAAGGGCAAATGTTGTACCTATCTTCAAAAAAGGAAAAAAGATTGAGCCAGGAAATTACAGGCCAGTGAGCCTTACTTCTATACCAGCAAAGATCTTTCAACAAATTATTAAACAGCATGTATGTAAGTACTTGGATAAGAATACAGTATTTAACCAGATCCAGCATGGGTTTGTAGCAAACAAGTCATGCCAGACTAATTTCCTTCTATGATGGAATCATTGACTGGGTGGATCAGGGAAATGCGGTAGATATAGTGTATCTCGACTTCAGCAAAGCATTTGATAAAGTATCTCATACTATCCTTAATGAAAAAATGACCAAGTATGGGATTGAAAAGGCTACGGTTAGGTGGATTCATAACTGGCTCAGTGATAGTACTCAAAGAGCGGTAATAAATGTTTGCAAATCCAATTGGAAGAGTGTTTCAAGTGGGGTACCACAAGGCTCTGTCCTGGCACCAATGTTGTTCAACATTTTTTATAAATGATCAAGATAAGGGAACTGAAGGTATATTGATCAAATTTGCAGACAATGCAAAGCTAGGAGGGATAGCAAACACTAGAGAAGACAGGGAAAGGATTCAGAAGGATCTAGATAAGCTTGAACAATGGGCAGCGACTAATAGAAAGGTATTTACCAGGGAGAAAAGCAAGATTCTACATCTGGGCAAGAAAAACGCAAATTACATCTACAGAATAGGAGGAATAGAACTAAGCAACAGCACGTGTGAAAAAGACTTGGGTATACTAATACATCACAGACCGCACATGAGTCAACAGTGTGATGCAGCAGCAAAAAAGGCAAACACAGCTTTAGGATGTATTAAGAGAAGCATACAGTCTAGATCACGTGAAGTAATTATCCTCCTCTACTCCTCCTTGGTCAGACCTCATCTGGAATACTGTGTCCAGTTCTGGGCACCACATATTGAAAAACTGGATCAAGTTCAGAGAAGAGCTACGAGCACGGTGAGCGAACTACAAAGTATGTCATACGAGGAAGGTTTAAAGGATCTGGGAATGTTTAGCTTGCAAAAACGAAGGCTAAGAGGAGATTTAATAGCTGTCTATAAATATCTGAAGGGCTGTTACAGTGTAGCGGGATCATCATTATTCTCATTTGCACACGGAAACACGAGAAGCAATGGGATGAAACTGAAAGGGAGAAGATACAGATTATGTAGTGGAAAAAACTTTTTGACAGTGAAGGTGATCAATGAGTGGAACAGGCGGCCACGAGAGGCGGTGAGTTCTCCTCCAATGGAAGTCTTCACACAGAGGCTGGACAGACATCTGTCTGAGATGGTTTAGTGAATCCTGCATTGAGCCGGGGGTTGGACCCGATGACCCCGGAGGTCCCTTCCAACTCTAACATTCTATGAATTATACAGATGCAATAGTGTGGAGACAGCGCGGAGCAATGATGGGGGTGGTAGTGACGTGGTATTCATACAGGATCTGGACAAGAGATGGAGAATCACACACCCAGAGCACGACAGGAACAGGAATCTGCTCATCCAGATCTGCTGATACACAGATTAACCCAAAGTAAGTGATATTAATAGAGGCGCTGCTGGGGGCAAGGTCCCTTCATACACACAGTATCAGCTTTATACGCACAGTATCAGCTTTATACGCACAGTATCAGCTTTATACGCACAGTATCGGCTTTATACACACAGTATCGGCTTTATACACACAGTATCAGCTTTATACGCACAGTATCGGCTTTATACGCACAGTATCGGTTCTATACACAAAGTATCGGCTTTATACGCACAGTATCAGCTTTATACGCACAGTATCGGCTTTATACGCACAGTATCGGCTTTATACGCACAGTATCAGCTTTATACGCACAGTATCAGCTTTATACGCACAGTATCGGTTCTATACGCACAGTATCGGTTCTATACACACAGTATCAGCTTTATACGCACAGTATCGGCTTTATACGCACAGTATCGGCTTTATACGCACAGTATCGGCGTTATACGCACAGTATCGGCGTTATACGCACAGTATCGGCGTTATACGCACAGTATCGGTTCTATACACACAGTATCGGCTTTATACGCACAGTATCGGCTTTATACGCACAGTATCGGCTTTATACGCACAGTATCGGCTTTATACGCACAGTATCGGCGTTATACGCACAGTATCGGCGTTATACGCACAGTATCGGCTTTATACGCACAGTATCGGCTTTATACGCACAGTATCGGCTTTATACGCACAGTATCGGCTTTATACACACAGTATCGGCGTTATACGCACAGTATCGGCTTTATACGCACAGTATCGGCTTTATACGCACAGTATCAGCTTTATACGCACAGTATCGGCTTTATACGCACAGTATCAGCATTATACGCACAGTATCGGCTTTATACACACAGTATTGGCGTTATACGCACAGTATCGGTTCTATACACACAGTATCAGCTTTATACGCACAGTATCGGCTTTATACGCACAGTATCAGCTTTATACGCACAGTATCGGCTTTATACGCACAGTATCGGCTTTATACGCACAGTATCGGTTCTATACGCACAGTATCAGCTTTATACGCACAGTATCGGCTTTATACGCACAGTATCGGCTTTATACGCACAGTATCGGCTTTATACGCACAGTATCGGTTCTATACGCACAGTATCGGCTTTATACGCACAGTATCGGCTTTATACGCACAATATCAGCTTTATACGCACAGTATCAGCTTTATACGCACAGTATCGGCTTTATACGCACAGTATCGGGTTTATACGCACAGTATCGGCTTTATACGCACAGTATCGGCGTTATACGCACAGTATCGGCGTTATACGCACAGTATCGGCGTTATACGCACAGTATCGGCTTTATACGCACAGTATCGGCGTTATACGCACAGTATCGGCTTTATACGCAAAGTATCGGCTTTATACGCACAGTATCGGTTCTATACGCACAGTATCGGCGTTATACGCACAGTATCGGCTTTATACGCAAAGTATCGGCTTTATACGCACAGTATCGGCTTTATACGCACAGTATCGGTTCTATACACACAGTATCGGCTTTATACGCACAGTATCGGCTTTATACGCACAGTATCGGCTTTATACGCACAGTATCAGCTTTATACGCACAGTATCGGCGTTATACGCACAGTATCTGCTTTATACGCACAGTATCGGCGTTATACGCACAGTATCGGTTCTATACACACAGTATCAGCTTTATACGCACAGTATCGGCTTTATACGCACAGTATCAGCTTTATACGCACAGTATCAGCTTTATACGCACAGTATCGGTTCTATACGCACAGTATCAGCTTTATACGCACAGTATCGGCTTTATACGCACAGTATCGGCTTTATACGCACAGTATCGGCTTTATACGCACAGTATCGGCTTTATACGCACAGTATCTGCTTTATACGCACAGTATCGGCGTTATACGCACAGTATCGGTTCTATACGCACAGTATCGGCTTTATACGCACAGTATCGGCTTTATACGCACAGTATCAGCTTTATACGCACAGTATCGGCGTTATACGCACAGTATCGGCTTTATACGCACAGTATCGGCTTTATACGCACAGTATCGGCTTTATACGCACAGTATCGGTTCTATACGCACAGTATCAGCTTTATACGCACAGTATCGGCTTTATACGCACAGTATCGGCGTTATACGCACAGTATCGGCGTTATACGCACAGTATCGGCGTTATACGCACAGTATCGGCTTTATACGCATAGTATCGGCGTTATACGCACAGTATCGGCTTTATACGCACAGTATCGGCTTTATACGCACAGTATCAGCTTTATACGCACAGTATCGGCTTTATACGCACAGTATCGGCTTTATACGCACAGTATCGGTTCTATACGCACAGTATCAGCTTTATACGCACAGTATCGGCTTTATACGCACAGTATCGGCTTTATACGCACAGTATCAGCGTTATACGCACAGTATCGGTTCTATACGCACAGTATCGGCGTTATACGCACAGTATCGGCTTTATACGCACAGTATCGGCGTTATACGCACAGTATCGGCGTTATACGCACAGTATCGGCTTTATACGCACAGTATCGGCGTTATACGCACAGTATCGGCTTTATACGCACAGTATCGGCTTTATACGCACAGTATCGGCTTTATACGCACAGTATCGGCTTTATACGCACAATATCGGCTTTATACGCACAGTATCGGCTTTATACGCACAGTATCGGCTTTATACGCACAGTATCGGTTCTATACGCACAGTATCGGCTTTATACGCACAGTATCGGCTTTATACGCACAGTATCGGCGTTATACGCACAGTATCGGCGTTATACGCACAGTATCGGCGTTATACGCACAGTATCGGCTTTATACGCACAGTATCGGCTTTATACGCACAGTATCGGCGTTATACGCACAGTATCGGCTTTATACGCACAGTATCGGCTTTATACGCACAGTATCGGCTTTATACGCACAGTATCGGCTTTATACGCACAGTATCGGCGTTATACGCACAGTATCGGCGTTATACGCACAGTATCGGCTTTATACGCACAGTATCGGCTTTATACGCACAGTATCGGCTTTATACGCACAGTATCGGCTTTATACGCACAGTATCGGCTTTATACGCACAGTATCGGCTTTATACGCACAGTATCGGCTTTATACGCACAGTATCGGCGTTATACGCACAGTATCGGCTTTATACGCACAGTATGAGTTTTATGCTGCCGTCACACTATCAGTATTTGGTCAGTATTTTACATCAGTATTTGTAGCCAAAACCAGGATTGGGTGATAAATGCAGAAGTGGTGACGAGTTTCTATTAGACTCTGATTGTTCCTCTCCTGGTTTTGGCTTATAAATACGGATGTGAAATACTGACCAAATACTGAATGTGGCCTTATACACATAGTATCAGGTTTTGCACTCTGACCGCCTCTCCCCCTTCTCACTTTTTGCCGTCCTCCTAAATTATTCGCTTTTCTACTTTTAGTAACTTTCGCACTGTAATTTTATAGTAAGATAATATTTTTCCATGATTCTCTGCAGCCGCAGCGCTGAGCGGATGATTGATGGGAGTGTTTGATGAGTGAACCACGGCCAAGTACTGAGTGTGCCAGCAGGTCCTCCTTACACCCGCCGGCCCCGGCGCGCGGCTTCCACAGTCCTCACTTATCATTTGGATCACATCCAAGGCAAAAAATTACTCTACATCTTTAGATGTCCATTATTAATACAATTATACAAACACAAGTGCCCTGGTCAGCTGTAGGCATTAGGACATCTCCCTATAATCCCATCTGTCCTCCTCCTCCAGACCTATCTGTGCTCCTCCTCCAGACTCCTGTCCTTCTCGTCCCTCCAGACTCCTCTGTCCTTCTCCTCTCTCCAGACCCCCTGTCCTCATTGCTCCAGACCTCTATGTGGGTATGTGCACACGTATTCTGGAGGACTGCGGATTTTTCAGCAGCGGATTTTGAAAAACCGCAGTTCAAAACCGCTGTGGTTTTTACTGCGGATTTATCGCGGTTTCTACTGCGGATTCTGCTGCGGTTTTACACCTGCAGTTTTCTATTGGAGCAGGTATAAAACCGCTGCGGAATCCGCAGAAAGAATTGACATGCTGTGGATTGTAAACCGCAGCGTTTCCACGCATTTTTTTCCGCAGCATGTGCACTGCGGATTTCGTTTCCCATAGGTTTCATTATACTGTAAACTCATGGGAAACCGCTGCGGACCCTTAGTTGCGGAAACACTGCGGATCCGCAGCAAAATCCGCAGCGTGTGCACATACCCTGTCTCTCCTCCCTCCACATCCCTCCTACAGACTCTTCTGTCTTCCTCCAAATCCCTCTAACCCTCCTCCAATCTCTCCTCTCCCCTCCAGACCTTGCTATCCCTCCTCTAGACCCCTGTAATTCTCCATCCCCTCTGTCCTTTTCCACCTGTCCTTCTCCCTCCAAAGCCCTCTGTCCTCCATCCTGCAGATTCTTTATCACTCAGGGGTCTGGAGGGAGAAGAAGAGGAGTCTGGAGGGAGAGGGAGAGAGGAGTCTGGAGGGAGAAGGAGAGAGGGTTCTGGTGCGAGCAGACCCCTCTTTCCTTCTCCCTCCAGACCCCTCTCTCCTCCTCCAGACCCTTCTCCTCCTCCAGACCCCTCTCTCCTCCCCCTCCCTCCTGATCCCTCTCTCCTACTCCCCCCTGACCCCTCTCCTCCTCCCACCAGACACCTCTCTCCTCCTCCTCCCTCCAGACCCCTCTCCTCCTCCTTCCAGACCCCTCTCTCCTCCTCCTCTCTCCAGACCCTTCTCTCCTCCTGCCTCCTCTCTCCTCCTCCCTCCAGACCCCTCTCTCCTCCTTCTCCCTCCTACATATTATCCTGGTGGCAGATTTTTTTCCTAAAGAACAAAAGTATTGGCAATGGGAAATCCGACATAGCAGATCCATGTCACGATTCACACCGTGACTGTCACCCCTACGTCACGGATCGGGGTGACCTTAGGCCAACAGACGGCTATCACATGTGCAGGGGGGCTTATCTTAGTTATCCCTCCACTGCTACAATGTGATGAAAACACACACAAGGCTATTGACCTTTTAGTTTACAGCAGGGGCTTATTTTAGTTATCCCACTGCTCTGCAATATAACACGAACTGCAGGAATTTATGTATATCCCGCTTTATAGTTCCACTTGAAAACTTGCAGCTCTCTGGCGCCCCCCTTACCCTCAGGTCAGATTAGGTACTGCACCTAGGGTAATCAGTCGCCAGAAAAGCTTCCTGCTATGTACTGGCTATTGGGCATGCTGCAGCGAGGCGATAAAACTACTCCCACTCAGGCAGGAACAATAATTATCAACGCCGCAGACGCTACAACGACTCCCAAAAGCACAGTACAAGGTATGCTGCCACCAGCTTTGATTAAACGGGTCCGAAGCTAACCCAAAACAGTAGCGTAATTCCCTTCAGAAGAGTTAGGGTACGTTTTAGAGCAGGAGAAAAAATCTAGTATTTTAGATATTTTTCTCGTAAAATTTAAGGCAGTGTTTATAAAAAAGGTATATAAAGATGTTACAAAATGAGACAATTGGAAATATGTACAAAGATAATTATAACATAAGGGTATTAAATGAGAAAAGGTAAAACTCACATGTTTTCAGGTCATTTCAGGCAAAACCATGCTGGCAGGCAGAACCCCAAATGTCCCAGTGCATCAGGAGGTCTGGATAGGAACAGCTCCTCAGGTAAGACTCTAGGCTGGGCTAAGTGCAGAGACTTAAAAACTACAGCCTCGTGACATCACTAAAGGGGTTGAGTTAACATCCCCCTCCTCTTTCCTCAGCTGTACAGTTTTCTCCAACAATTCTTATAATTCTTGTATTTTCGTTCCCAAACATGTCAGAATCATAACACACCCAGCATTCCTCTTATTTTAAAATTGGCTTTCTAATGAGACCTAGTTGTGACACACAGTTCCGGAGAAATCCATACTTTTTACCTGTTTCAATTAGAAGCTCGTGCTTACAGTGGCTGACAGATACGCCGATGGAGATTCGCAACATGGACTTATTATTTTCCTAGCCCAAATCGGTGGCTCAGCATCTCACTATAACAGGACAAAGAACCGCATGTCTTGAGAGGGATATCAGACCAGTTCTAGCTGGAACAACTGTCCACTGCAGCTATAGCGGTCGTAAAAATTCTTCTGGGAGGGGCATGAGGGGTTTGGGATCTACACATACACATCTCCGCAAACAGAAACACACAGAGGAGGGGGCAGGGTTTAGCCCACAGTATGGTGCTAAAAGGCAAAGCTACAAAATCATATTACATTTTGTACATTATCGTGACAAGCCTTATCTCCCAAAGCACTTTCTGTGGACCGGCCATTACTGCAGGGAAACACTCGGCCGTGGACCGGCCATTACTGCAGGGAAACACTCGGCCACGGACCGACCATTACTGCAGGGAAACAATCGACTGGAAATGTTCAGCATTAAAACTAACGATCTGATATAAAAACACCACAAGCTCGTAAAATGCTTGCATCCTGGCCAGGACTTTTCCTGGACTCACTGCAGGAATGCGGAGCGGCCACCGACACTTCCAATCTTCACATGATCACAGGAGCACCGGCCATGAATCTAGAAGCATGGCTCCTTAGTCAGAACACACCGATGTAGCAGAGCCATTACATCGCTGTAACATTACCTGGTGCTACCTGTGATTAACGGCCACAGGGGTTGAACACACCATGTATCCGGCTCTGAAATACTACTACTGCCCTGACAACATACGAGCAGAGTCCAGAAATGGCCACGAGTACCGTCACTGCGTCCAAAACGCCAGATCTACAATACAAGCACAGTGGACGGGTTTATAGAAATGCTGTGCCCATTGTGCTTCTACGTAAACTCCCCACGGTGCCGGTGTACGAGCCGAGCATTATAATATCTGTAGCGGAGACGCTCGTCTCTTGTGCATATTCTCCCCAATACACGGTCATTACATGCGGTAAATCCACAGCGTTCAAAAAGACAAGTGCGTAATGTAGAAAAATGCGCTGCGTCCACAATGCTCCTACCGGGGGGCACGGACCCTTATAGGGGATCTCTGCTGCTCGTAAATGAGGAGTCCACAATGGAAAACCACAAATACATGGAACATGGAATAACAAACATCCGACTTACATACGACCCCTAATAGCTCAGCGATGAGCTCTCCGGACGCTCCACTTTTTCCCATATAACGTGTACGGACATCAAAGAGCGTCACAAGGCCGCACTGTCATCACAACATTATGGTGTGCAATAAGCTCCTGCATGGAGGCGGCCATAAATCCGGACCCATAGTGAGGGGCCGGAGATACAAAAACAAAAAGAAGAGGATCATACAGAGAGGTATTACTATAGCTAACACAAAACAAAAACCTAAAGCTCCCCCTAGTGGTGGCTGCAGGCAGGATGTAATCATGTATCTCTGTATACAGGGAGCTCCCCCTAGTGGTGACTGCAGACAGGATCTTATCATGTATCTCTGTATACAGGGAGCTCCCCCTAGTGGTGACTGCAGACAGGATCTTATCATGTATCTCTGTATACAGGGAGCTCCCCCTAGTGGTGGCTGCAGACAGGATCTTATCATGTATCTCTGTATACAGGGAGCTCCCCCTAGTGGTAACTGCAGACAGGATCTTATCATGTATCTCTGTATACAGGGAGCTCCCCCTAGTGGTGGCTGCAGACAGGATCTTATCATGTATCTCTGTATACAGGGAGCTCCCCCTAGTGGTGGCTGCAGGCAGGATCTTATCATGTATCTCTGTATACAGGGAGCTCCCCCTAGTGGTGGCTGCAGGCAGGATCTTATCATGTATCTCTGTATACAGGGAGCTCCCCCTAGTGGAGGCTGCAGGCAGGATCTTATCATGTATCTCTGTATACAGGGAGCTCCCCCTAGTGGTGGCTGCAGACAGGATCTTATGTATTTCTATATACAGGGAGCTCCCCCTAGTGGTGGCTGCAGACAGGATCTTATCATGTATCTCTATATTCAGGGAGCTCCCCCTAGTGGTGGCTGCAGACAGGATCTTATCATGTATCTCTGTATACAGGGAGCTCCCCCTAGTGGTGGCTGCAGACAGGATCTTATCATGTATCTCTGTATACAGGTGGCTGCAAGTGGTGGCTGCAGACAGAATCTTATCATGTATCTCTGTATATAGGGAGCTCCCCCTAGTGGTGGCTGCAGACAGAATATTATCATGTATCTCTGTATACAGGGAGCTCCCCCTAGTGGAGGCTGCAGGCAGGATCTTATCATGTATCTCTGTATACAGGGAGCTCCCCCTAGTGGTGGCTGCAGACAGGATCTTATGTATTTCTATATACAGGGAGCTCCCCCTAGTGGTGGCTGCAGACAGGATCTTATCATGTATCGCTATATACAGGGAGCTCCCCCTAGTGGTGGCTGCAGACAGGATCTTATCATGTATCTCTATATTCAGGGAGCTCCCCCTAGTGGTGGCTGCAGACAGGATCTTATCATGTATCTCTGTATACAGGGAGCTCCCCCTAGTGGTGGCTGCAGACAGGATCTTATCATGTATCTCTGTATACAGGTGGCTGCAAGTGGTGGCTGCAGACAGAATATTATCATGTATCTCTGTATACAGGGAGCTCCCCCTAGTGGTGGCTGCAGACAGGATCTTATCATGTATCTCTGTATACAGGTGGCTGCAAGTGGTGGCTGCAGACAGAATATTATCATGTATCTCTGTATACAGGGAGCTCCCCCTAGTGGTGGCTGCAGACAGAATCTTATGTATCTCTGTATACAGGGAGCTCCTCCTAGTGGTGGCTGCAGACAGGATCTTATCATGTATCTCTGTATACAGGGTGCTCCCCCTAGTGGTGGCTGCAGACAGAATATTATCATGTATCTCTGTATACAGGGTGCTCCCCCTAGTGGTGGCTGCAGACAGAATATTATCATGTATCTCTGTATACAGGGAGCTCCTCCTAGTGGTGGCTGCAGACAGGATCTTATCATGCATCTCTGTATACAGGGAGCTCCCCCTAGTGGTGGCTGCAGACAGGATCTTATCATGTATCTCTGTATACAGGGAGCTCCCCCTAGTGGTGGCTGCAGACAGGATCTTATGTATCTCTGTATACAGGGAGCTCCTCCTAGTGGTGGCTGCAGACAGAATATTATCATGTATCTCTGTATACAGGGAGCTCCCCCTAGTGGTGGCTGCAGACAGGATCTTATCATGTATCTCTGTATACAGGGAGCTCCCCCTAGTGGTGGCTGCAGACAGAATCTTACGTATCTCTGTATACAGGGAGCTCCCCGTAGTGGTGGCTGCAGACAGGATCTTATCATGTATCTCTGTATACAGGGCGCTCTCCCTAGTGGTGACTGCAGACAGGATCTTATCATGTATCTCTGTATACAGGGAGCTCCCCCTAGTGGTGACTGCAGACAGGATCTTATCATGTATCTCTGTATACAGGGCGCTCCCCCTAGTGGTAGTTGAAGACACGATCTTATCATGCATCTCTGATTTACCCTATATAAATCTAAAATAGATGCTAACACGGATAATGGTCAGAATAATAAAGTTGACGGTGCTCTCAATATGCATGCCTATGGTGTTACATAGGAATGAAGGTGACATCTTTGGTGTTACATAGGACTGCTGGTTACATCTCCATTCTCTGTACGTTATCTGTGTTGGAGGGGTCTGGGGGCCGGGCGAGACACGGCTGTTGTGAATTCTGTGGCAGAGCTCCCTCCTGTGGTCACAAGTGGTACTTCGGCTGGTTCTCTCTGTGAGCTTCCGTTGGTGGAGGAAAGTGGTACTGCGGCCTCTGAGTTTCCTTCCTCAGGTGATGTGGTGAAGTCGTTAGGTGCTGCTCTATTTAACTCCACCTAGTGCTTTGATCCTGGCCTCCAGTCAATGTTCTAGTATTGGACCTGTTTCCTCCTGGATCGTTCCTGTGGCCTGCTGCTCTGCATAGCTAAGTTCCTCTTTGCTATTTGTTTGCTGTTTTTTCCTGTCCAGCTTGTCAATTTGTTTTTTTCTGCTTGCTGGAAGCTCTGGGACGCAGAGGGTGTACCTCCGTGCCGTTAGTTCGGTACGGAGGGTCTTTTTGCCCCCTTTGCGTGGTTTTTGTAGGGTTTTGTGTTGACCGCAAAGTTACCTTTCCTATCCTCGCTCTGTTCAGAAAGTTGGGCCTCACTTTGCTAAATCTATTTCATCTCTACGTTTGTCTTTTCATCTTAACTGACAGTCATTATATGTGGGGGCTGCCTTTTCCTTTGGGGTATTTCTCTGAGTCAAGGTAGGCTTATTTTCTATCTTCAGGCTAGCTAGTTTCTCAGGCCGTGCCGAGTTGCATAGGGAGCGTTAGGCGCAATCCACGGCTGCCTTTAGTGTGGTTGGAGAGGATTAGGGATTGCGGTCAACAGAGTTCCCACGTCTCAGAGCTCGTTCTTGTTTTTTGGGTTATTGCCAGGTCACTGTATGTGCGCTGACCTCTATGTCCATTGTGGTACTGAATTACCTTTCATAACAACGGCGCATCGCTGCCTCCTGACGGATGGTTCTCATCAATACATAGCTATTCCAGGAATGGATTCTCTATGATGAATCGGTTACAATTTCCATTCGTGATTATGATGTGTCTGGCGGGACGAGCGGACGTTGGCCTCCTGATGCGGGCACCGCGTCCAAGTAACTCTGCATGAGATAAATGATTCCAGGTCCCTGGGGAATGAAATCTGCGAGGCGCTATTTCCTAGCGGAACTTCTAGGAGCTCTGGCCTGTAGATGAGCAAGGTACGGACGAGCCTCGGCTGCTGCAGAACCTCGCTGTATCATGTCGTAGTCATGGCTGCCTTTCAGGTCTGTCATGTCTGAGGTTATTGTGGGGTCTTTTTGTCTTTGTACTCCTGGACTGTTCCTAAATAACACCTGATCATCACCTGCTTGTGTGCGGCTTTCTGGCTCTTGTAGTTCGCCACTCTTCATCATTTTCTCCTTTTTTTTGTCTTGTTTTTATGAAAGATTTTTTTTGGTTTGAATAAAATGTAATACTTTATAAATCTGTATGAAGATGCAATTGCTTCCATTTTGGGGGATATCTGACTCATTTGGAGGGGCGTAGACTGGTTGTTTCTGGGTACTTACAATTAAAAAGGAGATCAACGGAGAAGAGCTGCTTAAAGGGATGGTCCAAGATTAGGAAAACATGGCCGCCTTCTGAAACAGCACCATTACGACCACAGGTTGTGCGCGGTATAGCGGCTCCATTCACGTCACCAGCCGCGGTCACGGTAGGAATTACGGCTGAATTATGACTTCAACATTTGGCTTCATAGAAGTGCAGTGATGTGAGACCCGGGGGCAGCAGCAGTGGTGGTGGGCAATAGGGAGAACGAGGCCCTGCCCTCAGCCTAACGTTTAGATACCATGTTCTCTACGTAACCCAGCATCTAAGGGGTTAAGCAGGTGTGATCCGAGCGAGGACGCCGGCAGTATACCACAGTCGGTACTGGCACTATATGGCGGAGCCTGGGCCAGAGCCTCGGCACTAGAGACCTGACGTACCAGGCGGGTGGTGCGAATCTCAGCCTCCATGTGTCGCGGCACTGGTGCCTATGCCTCCTATTCATGCCGCGGCTCCGCATGCGCTCATGCGTGTCATTCCCTGTTATATTCTGTTTTTTTCCGCCTCTCTGCAGCTATTTCGGGCGCAGAACACAGTTATTCCAAAACAAACACATCTGAAATCTATTTTCGACCTCTGATTGCCAAATTAGAGAGCCAAGGAATTAATGGCAGCGGGTGGAAGAATTTCCAGCCATCTTGGAATGAGGAGGCCAGAATTCACGGCGTTGGCCCTTTAAAGCCGCTCTGCGTTATTATAGAGACGCACCAGTGGGTCAGGAGATTGGTCGTCCCCCCGGACTGAGGGCAAGAGGGGCCGCGCACTCACTGCTCATACCAGAGGGTGAGAGGACGGACAGCGGAGCACAGAGAAAGACAAGGCCCCAACTCCTGCGCTCCCACCACACACAGCGCCCCCCGCCAAAACCCAGACCGGGGTCCTGCACCACTGCAGGGGCGGCACAGGTACGAAACAGTCACAACAGGGAAAACGGGCCGGACAGTATCAGGTCTCATACTCCAGTCACACCCAAAGCTTCACTCCTATCCTGGAAAGAAACCACAGCTTTATGGCAATCACCTGCCTTACCCGCAAAGGATTCTGGCAGAATCCAGCTCTGAAGCTGAAAAACGGAGTGCAGCTCTGGAGTATAATACAGGATGTAACTCAGGATCAGTAATGTAATGTATGTACACAGTGACTGCACCAGCAGAATAGTGAGTGCAGCTCTGAAGTATAATACAGAGTAACTCAGGATCAGTAATGTAATGTATGTACACAGTGACTGCACCAGCAGAATAGTGAGTGCAGCTCTGAAGTATAATACAGAGTAACTCAGGATCAGTAATGTAATGTATGTACACAGTGACTGCACCAGCAGAATAGTGAGTGCAGCTCTGGAGTATAATACAGGATGTAACTCAGGATCAGTAATGTAATGTATGTACACAGTGACTGCACCAGCAGAATAGTGAGTGCAGCTCTGATGTATAATACAGAGTAACTCAGGATCAGTAATGTAATGTATGTACACAGTGACTGCACCAGCAGAATAGTGAGTGCAGCTCTGAAGTATAATACAGAGTAACTCAGGATCAGTAATGTAATGTATGTACACAGTGACTGCACCAGCAGAATAGTGAGTGCAGCTCTGAAGTATAATACAGAGTAACTCAGGATCAGTAATGTAATGTATGTACACAGTGACTGCACCAGCAGAATAGTGAGTGCAGCTCTGGAGTATAATACAGGATGTAACTCAGGGTCAGTAATGTAATGTATGTACACAGTGACTGCACCAGCAGAATAGTGAGTGCAGCTCTGGGGTATAATACAGGATGTAACTCAGGATCAGTAATGTAATGTATGTACACAGTGACTGCACCAGCAGAATAGTGAGAGCAGCTCTGGGGTATAATACAGGATGTAACTCAGGATCAGTAATGTAATGTATGTACACAGTGACTGCTCCAGCAGAATAGTGAGTGCAGCTCTGGGGTATAATACAGGACGTAACTCAGGATAAGTAATGTAATGTATGTACACAGTGACTGCACCAGCAGAATAGTGAGAGCAGCTCTGGAGTATAATACAGGATGTAACACAGGATCAGTAATGTAAAGTATGTACACAGTGACTGCACCAGCAGAATAGTGAGTGCAGCTCTGGAGTATAATACAGGATGTAACTCAGGATCAGTAATGTAATGTATGTACACAGTGACTGCACCAGCAGAATAGTGAGTGCAGCTCTGAAGTATAATACAGAGTAACTCAGGATCAGTAATGTAATGTATGTACACAGTGACTGCACCAGCAGAATAGTGAGTGCAGCTCTGGAGTATAATACAGGATGTAACTCAGGGTCAGTAATGTAATGTATGTACACAGTGACTGCACCAGCAGAATAGTGAGTGCAGCTCTGGGGTATAATACAGGAGGTAACTCAGGATCAGTAATATAATGTATGTACACAGTGACTGCACCAGCAGAATAGTGAGTGCAGCTCTGGAGTATAATACAGGATGTAACTCAGGATCAGTAATGTAATGTATGTACACAGTGACTGCACCAGCAGAATAGTGAGTGCAGCTCTGAAGTATAATACAGAGTAACTCAGGATCAGTAATGTAATGTATGTACACAGTGACTGCACCAGCAGAATAGTGAGTGCAGCTCTGGAGTATAATACAGGATGTAACTCAGGGTCAGTAATGTAATGTATGTACACAGTGACTGCACCAGCAGAATAGTGAGTGCAGCTCTGGGGTATAATACAGGAGGTAACTCAGGATCAGTAATATAATGTATGTACACAGTGACTGCACCAGCAGAATAGTGAGTGCAGCTCTGGGGTATAATACAAGATGTAACTCAGGATCAGTAATGTAATGTATGTACACAGTGACTGCACCAGCAGAATAGTGAGTGCAGCTCTGGGGTATAATACAGGATGTAACTCAGGATCAGTAATGTAATGTATGTACACAGTGACTGCACCAGCAGAATAGTGAGAGCAGCTCTGGGGTATAATACAGGATGTAACTCAGGATCAGTAATGTAATGTATGTACACAGTGACTGCTCCAGCAGAATAGTGAGTGCAGCTCTGGGGTATAATACAGGACGTAACTCAGGATAAGTAATGTAATGTATGTACACAGTGACTGCACCAGCAGAATAGTGAGAGCAGCTCTGGAGTATAATACAGGATGTAACACAGGATCAGTAATGTAAAGTATGTACACAGTGACTGCACCAGCAGAATAGTGAGTGCAGCTCTGGAGTATAATACAGGATGTAACTCAGGATCAGTAATGTAATGTATGTACACAGTGACTGCTCCAGCAGAATAGTGAGTGCAGCTCTGGGGTATAATACAGGAGGTAACTCAGGATCAGTAATGTAATGTATGTACACAGTGATTGCACCAGCAGAATAGTGAGTGCAGCTCTGCGGTATAATACAGGATGTAACTCAGGATCAGTAATGTAATGTATGTACACAGTGACTGCACCAGCAGAATAGTGAGTGCAGCTCTGGGGTATAATACAGGATGTAACTCAGGATCAGTAATGTATGTACACAGTGACTGCACCAGCAGAATAGTGAGTGCAGCTCTGGGGTATAATACAGGATGTAACTCAGGATCAGTAATGTAATGTATGTACACAGTGACTGCACCAGCTGAATAGTGAGTGCAGCTCTGGGGTATAATACAGGATGTAACTCAGGATCAGTAATGTAATGTATGTACACAGTGACTGCACCAGCTGAATAGTGAGTGCAGCTCTGGAGGATAATACAGGATGTAACTCAGGATCAGTAATGTAACTAATCGGAAGTGTATTTTCAGCTACATATACAGTATGGACCAAAAGTTTGGACACACCTTCTCATTTAAAGATTTTTCTGTATTTTCATGACTGAAAATTGTACATTCACACTGAAGGCATCAAAACTATGAATTAACACATGTGGAATTATATACTTAACAAAAAAGCGTGAAACAACTGAAAATAGGTCTTATATTCTAGGTTCTTCAAAGTAGCCACCTTTTGCTTTGATGACTGCTTTGCACACTCTTGGCATTCTCTTGATGAGAAATCTAGGGAGACATGAGGCTAATATCAGGACTTCAAAAAATCTGCTTAGTTGCGAGTACAACAACCCCCATCATGGAACGCGGCTCCTCTGCATCCCACCATCATAGTCCTCCGTAAGAGAGCAGATGATGGCGGCGGGACTGGTAGAAGGAGGCATGGAGGGCGAGGGTCCCCTGTAGGGGGCGGACGGTGCCCCCTATCTGCTACAGCACTACAGGGTCAATATGGAAACGCCGACTTGTTAAAGGGAATTTTCTATTATAATATAAGGTTCCTTTTGCTGCCAATGAGTTCTGTCATTGTCATCGCCTCCTTATACTTCTCTGTATCAGTCTTAGTTTGCTACAATGTATCACTCGGATCCATACTCTATCGCACAGGAACGTCCAGACTGGATACATCAGACATACTCAGCTGCTGGAATATATATATTAGAATATGTATCTATAACAAGCAGAGGTCCTGATAAAAAAATAAGGAATTAAAAAACAAAAGGGGGCGAGGAGTAAAATGCAGCAGATCTGCGACACTTTATGGGTTTTAGCCACTTTTCAGTCTCTCCAGAGTTTTCACGAGTCTCAAAGATGGAGCCACCAAAAAGAAGTGTCAGAAGATGCTCCGGGGAGAAGATCTGGGGTCAGGTTCTAAGATTAGGGCACAAAATATTGGTGTAAGGAGGAGTAAAAAGACCGATCTCATCTTCCCCCTGATAGTTATTCCCGAGGTGTAGGAGAAAATACTTTAGAAAGTTTCAGAAGTTTTTCTCATACGATGTGTGATTTATTATAAATCCATAAATGGGGGTGAAATCCTGAAGTTTTACATTGCAAAAAAATCAATCATCCTCGATTGGGACATTTGATGTAACTGAGAAGTAATGTGAAACCAGTGAAAATATTCAGTAATGTTCGTGGGCGGCTTGTGCACTGACACATCACAGAATCCAACCAATGTGTGCGCTTGTTTCATCCTTCTAAAGGGGAAATGTCTGAGAATCCCCTGTACCCCTATAATAACCCCCCAGAGATATGGAGACATGCGCCTGGACCCAGGATGGAAGCAGCTACCCGGAGTGGAGCTTACAGGGATTGTCCCATGAAGATTACTCTATTTATGGGGTCCTATCACAGGGGCCACAACAATCCCTAGAGGGGAGAAGCCCTAAGTTGGTGGAGAGCGCGGGCCGTGATGGGGGGCACTGCATACTCAGCTCTGCTGTTACAAGCTGCCAGTCTACATTCTCTATGGGTCCACAAGCGCAGTTCAGTGCTTCCAAGGTGCCAGTCTGCATTCTCGGCTCCGCTGTTCCAAAGTGTCTGTATACTCTGCTCCGCTGTTCCAAGCTGCCAGTCTGCATACTCTGCTCTTCGGTAACAAGAAGCTGCTGTTCCAAGGTGCCAGCCATCATATTTATCTCTGCTGTTCCAAGGTGCTAGCCATCATATTTATCTCTGCTGTTCCAAGGTGCTAGCCATCATATTTAGCTCTGCTGTTCCAAGGTGCCAGCCATCATATTTATCTCTGCTGTTCCAAGGTGCTAGCCATCATATTTAGCTCTGCTGTTCCAAGGTGCCAGCCATCATATTTATCTCTGCTGTTCCAAGGTGCCAGCCATCATATTTATCTCTGCTGTTCCAAGGTGCTAGCCATCATATTTAGCTCTGCTGTTCCAAGGTGCCAGCCATCATATTTAGCTCTGCTGTTCCAAGGTGCCAGCCATCATATTTAGCTCTGCTGTTACAAGGTGCCAGTCATCATATTTAGCACTGCTGTTACAAGGTGCCAGCCATCATATTTAGCTCTGCTGTTCCAAGGTGCCAGCCATCATATTTAGCACTGCTGTTCCAAGGTGTCAGCCATCATATTTAGCACTGCTGTTACAAGGTGCCAGCCATCATATTTAGCTCTGCTGTTCCAAGGTGTCAGCCATCATATTTAGCACTGCTGTTCCAAGGTGTCAGCCATCATATTTAGCTCTGCTGTTCCAAGGTGTCAGCCATCATATTTAGCACTGCTGTTCCAAGGTGTCAGCCATCATATTTAGCTCTGCTGTTCCAAGGTGCTAGCCATCATATTTAGCTCTGCTGTTCCAAGGTGTCAGCCATCATATTTAGCACTGCTGTTACAAGGTGTCAGCCATCATATTTAGCACTGCTGTTCCAAGGTGTCAGCCATCATATTTATCTCTGCTGTTCCAAGGTGCTAGCCATCATATTTAGCTCTGCTGTTCCAAGGTGTCAGCCATCATATTTAGCACTGCTGTTACAAGGTGTCAGCCATCATATTTAGCACTGCTGTTCCAAGGTGTCAGCCATCATATTTAGCACTGCTGTTACAAGGTGCCAGCCATCATATTTAGCTCTGCTGTTCCAAGGTGTCAGCCATCATATTTAGCACTGCTGTTCCAAGGTGTCAGCCATCATATTTAGCACTGCTGTTACAAGGTGCCAGCCATCATATTTAGCTCTGCTGTTCCAAGGTGTCAGCCATCATATTTAGCACTACTGTTCCAAGGTGTCAGCCATCATATTTAGCACTGCTGTTCCAAGGTGTCAGCCATCATATTTAGCACTGCTGTTCCAAGGTGTCAGCCATCATATTTAGCACTGCTGTTCCAAGGTGCCAGCCATCATATTTAGCACTGCTGTTACAAGGTGTCAGCCATCATATTTAGCTCTGCTGTTCCAAGGTGTCAGCCATCATATTTAGCACTGCTGTTCCAAGGTGTCAGCCATCATATTTAGCACTGCTGTTACAAGGTGTCAGCCATCATATTTAGCACTGCTGTTACAAGGTGTCAGCCATCATATTTAGCTCTGCTGTTCCAAGGTGTCAGCCATCATATTTAGCACTGCTGTTCCAAGGTGCCAGCCATCATATTTAACACTGCTCTTCCAAGAAGCCAGTCCACACACTTAGCTCCGCTGTCCTACGGTGCCAGTCTGAATCCTCAGCTCTGCTGTTCTGTTTTTTATCTTTTCCATTAAGACCTGCATTACTGGATTTGCTTTCAATACTCCACTAACAAAGTTTTCATTATATCCAACCTTCAGGAGGTTCAGGATGAACACTACCACTTCACAAAAAACACTGCGCCCAAAGTGCATATACTGACCGCCTAAGCGTCCACTGAGAAATGACGGCAGGGCTTCTTGGTTGTGGGGGTCTTCCCGGGGTGGGACGTCCTGCTTGGTAACCTCCGGACCACCCTGGATCCCTCCCAGGCTCAGTGATGTGACGTTTGGTGCTGCTGTGCACACAGAGAAAACATCATATATTTCTTTCCTAATGTTTCTCAATACCAGAGCTCTCGTATTTTTCTCTGAAATCATCAGACCAAAAAGAGCAGGAATCCTCCCAAGAGAAACAGCGCAGACACGTCACTGAGAAGAGCCACCGCCTGCGCCTCACAGAACACCGGAACGCGCGGTGATGGCTGCACAAGGTTTATCGCCTGCGTCCACACTGCTGACGAGGGCCGAAGAGAAAAAAAGAGCGAACGCCAAACAAATAATTATCATCACAGAAAATAACGGGAAGCCGGACATTGCTGAGAAGCGTGCGCCATAACTGGAGGAGCAGCGGTGCAGCACGCAGATATCTAATATTAATCCTATACAAATTACAGCAAAGGGAGTATGGTCCAGATAAGGCGGAGAGAAGATGTATAACCAACCGCAGAGATTCTGTACATAGATGAGGAGGACACCAGGAATACAAACCAGGACAGAGAATAAAGCACTGCACCATCCAGACTGTCCGCTACATATCAAGAGAAAGCTACTGGCTCCTGTTATCTGTATTCAGAGATACACAAGAATGTCTGCAGTCACCACTAGGGGGAGCTCCCTGTATACAGAGATACATGATAAGATCCTGTCTGCAGCCACCACTAGGGGGAGCTCCCTGTATACAGAGATACATGATAAGATCCTGTCTGCAGCCACCACTAGGGGGAGCTCCCTGTATACAGAGATACATGATAAGATCCTGTCTGCAGCCACCACTAGGGGGAGCTCCCTGTATACAGAGATACATGATAAGATCCTGTCTGCAGTCACCACTAGGGGGAGCTCCCTGTATACAGAGATACATGATAAGATCCTGTCTGCAGCCACCACTAGGGGGAGCTCCCTGTATACAGAGATACATGATAAGATCCTGTCTGCAGCCACCACTAGGGGGAGCTCCCTGTATACAGAGATACATAATAAGATCATGTCTGCAGTCACCACTAGGGGGAGCTCCCTGTATACAGAGATACATGATAAGATCCTGTCTGCAGCCACCACTAGGGGGAGATCCCTGTATACAGAGATACATGATAAGATCCTGTCTGCAGCCACAACAAGGGGGAGCTCCCTGTATACAGAGATACATAAGATCCTGTCTTCAGCCACCACTAGGGGGAGCTCCCTGTATACAGAGATACATGATAAGATCCTGTCTGCAGTCACCACTAGGGGGAGCTCCCTGTATACAGAGATACATGATAAGATCCTGTCTGCAGTCACCTCTAGGGGGAGCTCCCTGTATACAGAGATACATGATAAGATCCTGTCTGCAGTCACCACTAGGGGGAGCTCCCTGTATACAGAGATACATAAGATCCTGTCTGCAGTCACCACTAGGGGGAGCTCCCTGTATACAGAGATACATGATAAGATCCTGTCTGCAGTCACCACTAGGGGGAGATCCCTGTATACAGAGATACATGATAAGATCCTGTCTGCAGCCACCACTAGGGGGAGCTCCCTGTATACAGAGATACATGATAAGATCCTGTCTGCAGTCACCACTAGGGGGAGCTCCCTGTATACAGAGATACATAAGATCCTGTCTGCAGTCACCACTAGGGGGAGCTCCCTGTATACAGAGATACGTTATAAGATCCTGTCTGCAGTCACCAATAGGGGGAGCTCCCTGTATACAGAGATACATAAGATCCTGTCTTCAGCCACCACTAGGGGGAGCTCCCTGTATACAGAGATACATGATAAGATCCTGTCTGCAGTCACCACTAGGGGGAGCTCCCTGTATACAGAGATACATGATAAGATCCTGTCTGCAGTCACCTCTAGGGGGAGCTCCCTGTATACAGAGATACATGATAAGATCCTGTCTGCAGTCACCACTAGGGGGAGCTCCCTGTATACAGAGATACATAAGATCCTGTCTGCAGTCACCACTAGGGGGAGCTCCCTGTATACAGAGATACGTTATAAGATCCTGTCTGCAGTCACCACTAGGGGGAGCTCCCTGTATACAGAGATACGTTATAAGATCCTGTCTGCAGTCACCACTAGGGGGAGCTCCCTGTAAACAGAGATACATGATAAGATTCTGTCTGCAGCCACCACTAGGGGGAGCTCCCTGTATACAGAGATACATGATAAGATCCTGTCTGCAGCCACCACTAGGGGGAGCTCCCTGTATACAGAGATTCATGATAAGATTCTGTCTGCAGTCACCACTAGGGGGAGCACCCTGTATACAGAGATACATGATAAGATTCTGTCTGCAGCCACCACTAGGGGGAGCTCCCTGTATACAGAGATACATGATAAGATTCTGTCTGCAGCCACCACTAGGGGGAGCTCCCTGTATACAGAGATACATGATAAGATTCTGTCTGCAGTCACCACTAGGGGGAGCTCCCTGTATACAGATATACATGATAAGATTCTGTCTGCAGCCACCACTAGGGGGAGCTCCCTGTATACAGAGATACATGATAAGATTCTGTCTGCAGCCACCACTAGGGGGAGCTCCCTGTATACAGAGATACATGATAAGATTCTGTCTGCAGCCACCACTAGGTGGAGCTCCCTGTATACAGAGATACATGATAAGATTCTGTCTGCAGCCACCACTAGGGGGAGCTCCCTGTATACAGAGATACATGATAAGATCCTGTCTGCAGCCACCACTAGGAGGAGCTCTCTGTGTACAGATACATGATCATATCCTGTCTGCAGTCACCACTAGGGGGAGCTCCCTGTATACAGAGATACATGATAAGATCCTGTCTGCAGCCACCACTAGGGGGAGCTCCCTGTATACAGAGATACATGATAAGATCCTGTCTGCAGCCACCACTAGGGGGAGCTCCCTGTATACAGAGATTCATGATAAGATTCTGTCTACAGTCACCACTAGGGGGAGCACCCTGTATACAGAGATACATGATAAGATTCTGTCTGCAGCCACCACTAGGGGGAGCTCCCTGTATACAGAGATACATGATAAGATCCTGTCTGCAGCCACCACTAGGAGGAGCTCTCTGTGTACAGATACATGATCATATCCTGTCTGCAGTCACCACTAGGGGGAGCTCCCTGTATACAGAGATACATGATAAGATCCTGTCTGCAGCCACCACTAGGGGGAGCTCCCTGTATACAGAGATACATGATAAGATCCTGTCTGCAGCCACCACTAGGAGGAGCTCTCTGTGTACAGATACATGATCATATCCTGTCTGCAGTCACCACTAGGGGGAGCTCCCTGTATACAGAGATACATGATAAGATCCTGTCTGCAGCCACCACTAGGGGGAGCTCCCTGTATACAGAGATACATGATAAGATCCTGTCTGCAGCCACCACTAGGGGGAGCTCCCTGTATACAGAGATACATGATAAGATCCTGTCTGCAGCCACCACTAGGGGGAGCACCCTGTATACAGAGATACATGATAAGATTCTGTCTGCAGCCACCACTAGGGGGAGCTCCCTGTATACAGAGATACATGATAAGATTCTGTCTGCAGCCACCACTAGGGGGAGCTCCCTGTATACAGAGATTCATGATAAGATTCTGTCTACAGTCACCACTAGGGGGAGCACCCTGTATACAGAGATACATGATAAGATCCTGTCTGCAGTCACCACTAGGGGGAGCACCCTGTATACAGAGATACATGATAAGATTCTGTCTGCAGCCACCACTAGGGGGAGCTCCCTGTATACAGAGATACATGATAAGATTCTGTCTGCAGCCACCACTAGGGGGAGCTCCCTGTATACAGAGATACATGATAAGATTCTGTCTGCAGTCACCACTAGGGGGAGCTCCCTGTATACAGAGATACATGATAAGATTCTGTCTGCAGCCACCACTAGGGGGAGCTCCCTGTATACAGAGATACATGATAAGATCCTGTCTGCAGCCACCACTAGGGGGAGCTCCCTGTATACAGAGATACATGATAAGATTCTGTCTGCAGCCACCACTAGGGGGAGCTCCCTGTATACAGAGATACATGATAAGATTCTGTCTGCAGCCACCACTAGGGGGAGCTCCCTGTATACAGAGATACATGATAAGATTCTGTCTGCAGCCACCACTAGGGGGAGCTCCCTGTATATAGAGATACATGATAAGATTCTGTCTGCAATCACCAGTAGGAGGAGCTCCCTGTATACAGAGATACATGATAAGATCCTGTCTGCAGCCACCACTAGGGGGAGCACCCTGTATACAGAGATACATGATAAGATCCTGTCTGCAGCCACCACTAGGGGGAGCTCCCTGTATACAGAGATACATGATAAGATCCTGTCTGCAGTCACCACTAGGGGGAGCTCCCTGTATACAGAGATACATGATAAGATCCTGTCTGCAGCCACCACTAGGAGGAGCTCTCTGTGTACAGATACATGATTATATCCTGTCTGCAGTCACCACTAGGGGGAGCTCCCTGTATACAGAGATACATGATAAGATCCTGTCTGCAGCCACCACTAGGGGGAGCTCCCTGTATACAGAGATACATGATAAGATCCTGTCTGCAGCCACCACTAGAGGGAGCTCCCTGTATACAGAGATACATGATAAGATCCTGTCTGCAGCCACCACTAGGGGGAGCTCCCTGTATACAGAGATACATGATAAGATCCTGTCTGCAGCCACCACTAGGGGGAGCTCTCCGTGTACAGATATAAGGTACTATGCTGTCTACAGCCACCACTAGGGGGAGCTCCCTGTATATGTTTTGATCAGTGAGATCCGGCACAGTCAGGACATTGTAGCAGAATATAAAGCCCCTGGGTTTTGCTGGGAGTCACCGACTTATTGGGAAACAGATCTTTAATGTGGAGGAATGATTTACAGATAAGGAGGGAAATATTAATTAAAGCTGCCGTAATGTTATCAGCGATAATGATGGACGTCCTACGAGGTACGTAGCGGGATAGAAGAGTCCGGAGAAGGATGTGGAGAGGGGTGGCAGAAGAGTCTGGAGGAGGAGGAGATGGAAGAGCGGGACAGTTAAGCCTGGGGACAGAACAATGTTGCTATCATACATAAGTGATACATGAAGTTGATGAGCGCCCCTCCAGCCCCTCAGGGCAGCGCTGCCCAGTATCCCCCCCGACATCTGCACCCACTTTACTTACTCACTGTCTACAAATGATGATGCTGCTCAGAGATCAGGGAATGACCTTACACAAACCCCACATGTCAGAGCGTGCTGAAGCCCCCATGAGAGGATGCAGGGGTGGTCCCTCACTCCATATAATGAGGGCACACCGGGGAGCACCATCCCCTGGATCAGAGCATAGACAAGGCAGATCTGACTGCCTGGACTCTAGGACAGCTGGGTGATCTCCTCTACTGGGCTGGACTGGTGGTCACATCAGGGGTCACCCAGCTTTCCCAGGATCACAGGTAACACGAGGGCAAGTCCTGTGCAGACACCATCCTGCACCGCCAGATACATGTTATCTGCTCCACACACTAAACATCTGCAGAACTGAAGGATTCCAACCAGCTGCCAGCCGAATTGTGGATGCAGCTCCGGCTGTGACTACTGCAGAAGAAGACGACAGTGACCTCTGCCCTAGAAATGAATACAGTTTAAGAATTGTGACTGCAGCTCTGGATGTGACTGGAGTATAAGAATTGTGACTGTAGCTCTGGATGTTACTGGAGCACAAGAATTGTGACTGCAGCTCTGGATGTGACTGGAGTATAAGAATTGTGACTGCAGCTCTGGATGTGACTGGAGTATAACAATTGTGACTGCAGCTCTGGATGTGACTAGAATATATGGCATGACATAGCTCAGATTTAGGACAGGTGCAGATGGCCGTCAATTCTCTTAAGCCGGTGTCACATTTGCGGTTGTGTCCGCAGCGTTTCTGGCGCATACATCCGCATGCGTCTTGATTTCATATCTTTTACATTGTAGACGCAGGTGCATTCGCGGTGTGCTGCAGGGTGCGGGTAATGCACCATGTTAGAATTTTTATAGCGGCAAATTTCCGCCGCCATACGCATCCAGACACTTGCAGAAGGCGTGTGTCAAATAAACGCATTACAGTCTACGGGAACGCATTCGTTCGCTTACGTTTGCACAAGGGTCTATATACAGAAATCCCATGAGACACGGAGATTGGGGGAAATTGTCCTTGAAACATTTTTTCCTATGAAACGCATGCGCATAAAAACCGCGAACGCATGCAAAAACGAGCGCAATCGTTGCGTTTTTTTATCCATCATGCGTAAGTTGATGCAAATAAAAAAATGCAGCGTTATAATGCGATTGCGAATGAGACGCTGCAAACTCAACCGCAAATGTGAACTTAGTCTTATCTAAGAGAATCCGATTGATTATGCAAATGACACACTGATCAGCATCACCATAGATGAGAAGAGGGAGAACTACATTCCTCCGTCTTCTTCATTGTGTTATTTCATGGTTATCAGCCGCACTCAGATGTCATTCGATTGCAGCTGAAGGTTTCCACGCACTCAGTGATTTCCCCGGCCGAATGTGATCTGATAATCTGATCCAACTCAAGTGAGCAGCAGTTTTTGTTCTTTGAATAATCTTGGCCGGAGGAAGAAATGGACGTGTGCGCAGCCCCATAGAATAACAGGTGCGAGTGCGATCTGATGCTTTGTCTGACCCCATTGAGACAGAATATCCGGTGGTTTGAGTGATCCCCGATGCTGAGCGATCCCCGGTACTGAGCGATCCCCGATGCTGAGCGATCCCCGATGTTGAGCGATCCCCCATGCTGAGCGATCCCCGATATTGAGCGATCCCCGATGTGGAGCGATCCCCTATGCTGAGCGATCCCCGATATTGAGCGATCCCCGATGTTGAATGATCTCCGCTGAGCGATCCCCGATGCTGAGCGATCGCCGATGTTGAATGATCCCCGATGTTGAGTGATCCCCGATGTTGAGTGATCCCTGATACTGACCGATCCCCGATATTGAGCGATCCCCGATGTTGAATGATCCCCGATGTTGAGCGATCCCCAATGTTGAACGATCCCGATGTATGTAGAGCGATCCCCGATACTGAGCGAACACCGATGCTGAGCGATCCCCGATGTTGAATGATCCCCGATGTTGAGCGATCCCCGATGTTGAGCGATGCACGATGTTGAGAGATCCCCGATGTTGAGAGATCCCCGATGTTGAATGATCCCCGATGTTGAGCGATCCCCGATGTTGAATGATCCCCAATGTTGAATGATCCCCGATGTTGAGCGATGCCCGATGTTGAGTGTAATGGGGTCTAACAAGCTGGGGTACCTCTTTCAGTACCACCTTGTGTTTCAGGAGGTCCACTCTGCTTTTGCTGGATTCTGAATGAAGGACGCTGGCTGGAATTCCTTGGTTACGTGAGAGCATATAAAAGCTGACTGCTACCCCACGTATTTCCAGTCTAAAAGAACACACTTTACTCACCGCACACAGAATATATAACACAGATACACAGGGCAAGCCAATAGAAAAAACAGGCCAGACATACATTACAATAGCCGCAGGGGGCCGGAGCCTGCTGATATTTACTGGGGGAATTACAAAGGTGGGGGAGGACAGAAGGGGGATATCTTGTCCTCTCTGTCCAGGGGCGCAGCCTGTGGACTGATGCATTTCACAAGTTCTTGGGAACTACCAGCTGTCGTTTTATAGTGGGGCTAGTCCCTGTGTGGTGCTGCTCTGTGATCCGGTAGAGGAGTCCCTGCTTCCATATCAAATGTTCCCCTTCCAGTACCCCTCTCACCTCCTGTGCCTTCCCACGATATCCCTCCAATGAAGGATCCTCAAGTAACTCCCTCTTAAATTCATCTGGGGTGGCCCAAGAAATGTGTCTGGCTATAGGAATACGTGTAGGGCTGTGATGTCTTACCTGGGCCTCCTCTGAGTGTGATTCCGCCTCCGCAGCTCGAGCTGGTCTCCGGGTGGTCATAGGATATGTCTCAGCCAGAGGGGCAACCGAGAAGGCAGACAACATGGGCCCCAAGTCATTTCCCAGCAAAACGTCTGAGCAAATCCTCCATCAAGCCGACCTCAACAAGGCCATCCCCAACTCCACAGTTCAGGTGAATCCTGGCAGTGGGCAGTCGATGTATGGCTCCCCCTGCTACACGGACTGCCACTGTCCGGTCCGTCTTCTCTTGGTCCCGGACGAGATGAGGCTTCACAAGGGTCAAAGTTGCTCCGGAATCTCTTAGTCCCTGCATGCGTTTCCCATTAACCCACACAACCTGTCGATGCTGTTGTCGATTATCTGCCCGGGCTGCCTGCACGGGGTCTACTTCATGCAGCACTTCCTCCATGTCTTCCACCCCTTGGTTAGTTGTAGCCCCCAATGCCGGGTCAGCTTCGCCTTGGTAGCAGTGTACAGCGGCCCGGCGGAAGGTAGCTGTTCCCGCCTTTGGCCACTGGGTATGCTGAGTCCAGTTGGGACATTGTCTTTGCAGGTGGCCCAGCTGACGGCAGTTGTGGCATCGCGCCCCAGGGGAACTGTGGTAGGCCGGGTTTCTAGCTGGTCCCCCTACAATCTTCGGTGGTTTGGGGCCTTCCAGGTCCATGGGCGGACCCCTAGTGACCATCTTTGATCCGGACAACTGAGGCCTCCTGGCGTCATGATGTTCATCGGCCAGACGAGCGGATTCCTCAAGAGTCATTGGCCGCCTGTCCCGAAGCCATTCCTGTGTCTCGGGGTTTAGTCCATTAAAGAATCGTTCTAACAAGGAGAGCTGGAGGATGTCCTCCTTAGTGGTTGCTTGGCTCCCTTGTACCCACTGTAGCAGTGACCGCCGTAATTTACAGGCCCATTCAGCGTGGGTATCGGTTACTCGTTTTATAAGTCCGCGGAACTTTTGGCGGTATGCCTCTGGTGTCAGCGCATACCGGGCCAAGATCACTTCTTTGATCCGCTCATAGTCCATACAGTCCTCATCAGGTACCGTGCGATAGGCGTCCGCTGCCCGGCCTGTCAACTTGCTGGCCGGAATCTGAACCCGTTCCTCCAGCTTCACTTGATGAAGGGCACACTGCCTCTCAAAGTCCTGCAGAAAGCCATCAATGTGTTCCTCTGCCTCCCCCAACTGTCGGAAGGCATTATACTGGATCTTTTTGTGGCTTACTGTTGAAGGTACCTGGGCGGAGGCCAGAGCTCCCCCTGCTCGCTGACTCTCCTCTCTCCGCTCTGCCATCTCCATCTTGGCCAGCTCCACTTTGGTCCGCTCTGCCATCTCCATCTTGGCTAGCTCTATCCTGGTCCGCTCGGCCATCTCTTCCTTCAGATCAGTACGCACATCAGCCATCACCTCTCGTATGATCTCTACTGCATGGTTTGGGCCATAGAATGCCAGTCTGTTCTTTACCTCCCTCTGGAATTCAGTCTCCTCCACGTTCACATTGGGGGGCGCTGCACTGTCGTGTTCCATGATGGCTGCTATCAAATCCGCTTTTGTTTTGTTGCTGGCGATTAACCCTCGGGCTTCCACCAGATCTTTTAATGTAGTCCTCTTTAACTTCTGGTAGTTGTCTTCCATTCATTCCTTTCCTCCTGTAGAAGGGGTATCAGATCCCGCTGTCTGCCTCCAGTGTAACGGGATCTAACAAGCTGGGGTACCTCTTTCAGTACCACCCCGTGTTTCAGGAGGTCCACTCTGCTTTTGCTGGATTCTGAATGAAGGACGCTGACTGGAATTCCTTGGTTACGTGAGAGCATATAAAAGCTGACTGCTACCCCACGTATTTCCAGTCTAGAAGAACACACTTTATTTACAGCACACAGAATATATAACACAGATACACAGGGCAGGCCAATAGAAAAAACAGGCCAGACATACATTACAATAGCCGCAGGGGGCCAGAGCCTGCTGATATTTACTGGGGGAATTACAAAGGTGGGGGAGGACAGAAAGGGGATATCTTGTCTTCTCTGTCCAGGGGCGCAGCCTGTGGACTGATGCATTTCACATGGAACCTATTATACATAATATATACTGCATAACATATTCTTGGTGCTGGTGGGTTCTGTAACATTGAGCGATCCCCGATGTTGAGCGATCCCCGATGTTGAATGATCCCCGATGCTGAGCGATCCCCGATACTGAGCGATCCCCGATGTTGAGCGATCCCCGATGTTGAATGATCTCCGATGTTAAGCGATCCCCGATGTTGAATGATATCTAATGCTGAGTGGTCCCTAATGCGGAGCCAGTAAGCAGAGGGATAGTCCAGGAGGATCGGATAGAGATGCTGGAAACGCACTGTACTAAGGAAACAAAGGATAAGAAGTGCGGTGCCCGATACCAAGTGTCACAATCTGATGAACACGGACTGTCCAGTAAACGTCTGCTTGTTACAATGAACAGCATGTTCCCTGAAGATGGAGGCCTGGAGACAGTGGTGGCCCGGAGACAGCGGATACCTGGAGACAGCGGAGGCCCAGAGGCAACAGAGGCCCAGAGACAGTGGAGGCCCGGCTGTCCGATGATTTACACACACTCATCAAGACTTGTGCTCCACATTACACTGCGGACTCCTGGTGCACTAGTTGTCAGGTTGTCGGTGGATGAGCGGCGCCCGCTGATGTCCTCTGTCTACATTCACATGATGACGTCTCCTGTTTCCCATTAGCAGACGCTCGCAGCCTCAGACATGGAGCTGACACTGATTATCCCACGTGGCTCCTTGTGGTTTGTCCTTATGCGGCATGTTAATGGATAAACTCGCCGGGTTCTCGTCACTCAGGGGAGACGTCCCCGGCTCATTATAACATGTAATACTCACATCGCAGGTCTGCCCCAGTGTAAAACGGTGGAACCTGAGGAATGTGCAACAATGGCCGGACTGCGGCTGATGCCGATGTATGCGGCTCATGGCAGAGATCACAGCGGCTCATGATGAAGGACACGGCTGCTCCTGATGGAGGACATGGCGGCTCATGACGGAGGACACTGTGGTTCATGACGAAGGACACGGTGGCTCCTGACGGAGGACACTGCGGATCATGAAGGAGGTCAAGGCGGCTCATGATGGAGGACACGGCGGCGGTCACGGAGGCTCCTGACGGAGGACACTGCGGATCATGAAGGAGGACACTGCGGCTCCTGACGGAGGACACGGCGGCTCCTGACGGAGGACACGGCGGCTCACGACGGAGGACACGGCGGCTCACGACGGAGGACACGGCGGCTCACGACGGAGGACACGGCGGCTCACGACGGAGGACACGGCGGCGGCTCCTGACTGAGAACAAGGCGGCTCCTGAAGGAGGTCACGGCGGCTCATGATAGAGGTCGCGGCGTCTCATGAAGGAGGACACGACGGCTGCAGAAGGAGGTCATGGCGGCTCATGATGGAGGACACGGAGGCTCCTGACGGAGGACACGGCGGCTCCTGACGGAGGACACGGCGGCTCATGACGGAGGACACGGCGGCTCATGACGGAGGACACTGCGGCTCTTGACGGAGGTTGCGGCGGCTCATGAAGGAGGACACTGCGACTCCTGACGGAGGACACGGCGGCTCATGGCGGAGGTCACGGCGGCTCCTGCTGGAGGTCATGAATGCTGAATATCACACACAACCTGTGGACAGGAGTGGCGCTGGTACAGAAGGTGTCGTGCTCCTCTGATTTCGCGGCCCACCCTGCTGTGATGAGATTGCACTCCCGTGTGCCCGGCTGCGGACCATCCATCCCATGAATGGCAGAAAAACCGTCTGGACTGAATTTACACTGAATAAATCAGCAAAAATGTTAACGAGGAGAAGAATGTGCTGCACATAATCCCGCTCCAACTGTCCTGCTGATTTTCCCAGAATAGATACAGAATTCTCTGCTCGTGTGTAAAGACGTCTGACGGCGCTGACACAAACCGCGGTCACAGCGGACGCCGTGAATCACCCGATCAGATTATGGAGATATGCCCTGAGATGAGGCGGACGCTCGCGGGGGTCATGCATAACACGGGGTCCTGTACAGGAAGAAAGGAGATCACATGTCCGTTAAATCTCTCCCAATAGGAGATCCTGCGCTGTCCTTAAAGGAGACCTGTCATTTTAGGCCACTGCTGAATCCACAGAGGGGGCTGACGGACTCCTCACACAAGGCTGGGGGCGACGATCGCTCTCTGATGAGTTGCTCTATCGGGAGGTCTTACATCTTCACTGCTCAGAATTTTACTGATTTTATGCAAAATCTTAGGCGATCACTTGAGAAACAAGAATGGGTTGTCCTGCACTGGTCAGTAGGGGGCGCTGCTCATATGGAGGCCTGCAGGCACTTGCTAGATCGTGTGATCTGTCCCATTAATTCAGATAAGAAGCTGCTCATCCCAAACATGCAAGTGAACGATACTGAATAAACCCATTAAAACCTGTACAGACGGGGTCCTTGACCGCTGCAAAAGAATAAGCACCAAAAACCTGCACAGACGAGGTCCGGGACCGCTGCAAAGAATAAGCACCAAAAACTGCACAGACGGGGTCTGGGACCGCTGCAGAGAATAAGCACCAAAAACCTACACAGACGGGGTCCGGGACCGCTGCAAAATTATAAGCACCAAAAACCTGCACAGACAGGGTCCGGGACCATTGCAAAAGAATAAGCACCAAAAACCTGTACAGACGGGGTCCAGGACCGCTGCAAAAGAATAAGCACCAAACACCTGCACAGATGGGGTCCGGGACCGCTGCAAAAGAATAAGCACCAAAAACCTGCACAGACGGGGTCCGGGACCACTACAAAGAATAAGCACCAAAAACCTGCACAGACGGGGTCCCGGACCGCTGCAAAGAATAAGCACCAAAAACTGCACAGACGGGGTCTGGGACCGCTGCAGAGAATAAGCACCAAAAACCTACACAGACGGGGTCCGGGACCGCTGCAAAATTATAAGCACCAAAAACCTGCACAGACAGGGTCCGGGACCATTGCAAAAGAATAAGCACCAAAAACCTGTACAGACGGGGTCCAGGACCGCTGCAAAAGAATAAGCACCAAAAACCTGCACAGACGAGGTCCGGGACCGCTGCAAAGAATAAGCACCAAAAACTGCACAGACGGGGTCTGGGACCGCTGCAGAGAATAAGCACCAAAAACCTACACAGACGGGGTCCGGGACCGCTGCAAAATTATAAGCACCAAAAACCTGCACAGACAGGGTCCGGGACCATTGCAAAAGAATAAGCACCAAAAACCTGTACAGACGGGGTCCAGGACCGCTGCAAAAGAATAAGCACCAAACACCTGCACAGATGGGGTCCGGGACCGCTGCAAAAGAATAAGCACCAAAAACCTGCACAGACGGGGTCCAGGACCACTACAAAGAATAAGCACCAAAAACCTGCACAGACGGGGTCCCGGACCGCTGCAAAGAATAAGCACCAAAAACCTGCACAGACGAGGTCCGGGACCGCTGCAAAGAATAAGCACCAAAAACTGCACAGACGGGGTCTGGGACCGCTGCAGAGAATAAGCACCAAAAACCTACACAGACGGGGTCCGGGACCGCTGCAAAATTATAAGCACCAAAAACCTGCACAGACAGGGTCCGGGACCATTGCAAAAGAATAAGCACCAAAAACCTGTACAGACGGGGTCCAGGACCGCTGCAAAAGAATAAGCACCAAACACCTGCACAGATGGGGTCCGGGACCGCTGCAAAAGAATAAGCACCAAAAACCTGCACAGACGGGGTCCGGGACCGCTGCAAATGAATAAGCACCAAAAACCTACACAGACGGGGTCCGGGACCGCTGTAATGGAATAAGCACCAAAAACCTACACAGACGGGGTCTGGGACCACTGCAGCAAAAGAATAAGCACCAAAAACCTGTACAGACGGGGTCCGGGACCGCTGCAAAAGAATTAGCACCAAAAACCTGCACAGACGGGGTCCGGGACCGCTGCAGCAAAAGAATAAGCACCGAAAACCCGTGCAAAAATTCCAATGCCTGTGTTATTTGCCTCTTCTAGTGGGGACTACAGGCAGCCATAATATTATCACACAAATCTACATGCAAAGAGGAGATCAGGAGATCTGGGCAGGAACACTGAGCTCCAATCACTAGAAAAGCAGAGAGAAATTAATCAGCTGAGAGTTTATAGTCTATAAGGAAAAATGGTGTTCAGGAAAAAATATTCACCCCATGGCTCCAATCCACGTGATAAACAAATAAATAAGAAGCCACTGCCAGACCACTCTGTCCCCTCTCTAATCAGGCTTCTCTGCCCTCCTCCTCCTCCACACTCCCCAGTCCCTCCTCCTCCACCACACTCCCCAGTCCCTCCTCCTCCTCCACACTCCCTTGTCCTCCACACTCCCCTGTCCCTCCACCCTCCCCTGTCCCTCCTCTTGCTCAATCACGCTCACTGTGCCTCCTCTTGCTCAAGCACGCTTCCGTTCCTCCTCTTGCACCACCACGCTCCCCTGTCCCTCCTCTTGCACCTCCACTCCCGTCACTCCTCTTGCTCCACCACATTCCCTTGTCCCTCCTCCACGCTCCGCTGTCCCTCCCCTTGCTCCACCAAGCTCCCCATCCCTCCTCTTGCTTCACCACGCTCCTGTCCCTCCTCTTGCCCCATCACCCTTCCCTGTCCCTCCACTTGCCCCACCACACTCCCCTGTCCCTCCTCTTGCTCCACCATGCTCCCTTGTCCCTCCTCCTGCTCCTCCATGCTCCTGTCCCTCCTCCACGCTCCCCTGTCCCTCCTCCTCCACGCTCCGCTGCCCCTCCTCCTGCTCTTCCACGCTCCGCTGTCCCTCCTCCTGCTCTTCCACGCTCCCCTGTCCCTCCTCCTGCTCCTCCACGCTCCCCTGCTCCTCCTCCATGCTCCCCTGTCCCTCCTCCTCCACGCTCCGCTGTCCCTCCTCCTGCTCCTCCACGCTCCCCAGTCCCTACTCCTGTTCCTCCACGCTCCCCTGCTCCTCCTCCACGCTCCGCTGTCCCTCCTCCTGCTCCTCCACGCTCCACTGTCCCTCCTCCTGCTCCTCCACGCTCCCCTGTCCCTCCTCCTGCTCCTCCACACTACCCTGTCCCTCCTCTTGCTCCGTCACGCTCCCCGTCCCTCCTCTTGCTCCACCATGCTCCCCTGTCCCTCCTCTTGCTCCACCACGCTCCCCTGTCCCTCCTCTAGCTCCACCACACTCCCCGGTCCCTCCTCTTGCTCCACCACACTCCCGCCCTGCCTCTTGCTCCACCACACTCCCCTCTCCCTCCTCTTGCTCCACCACACTCCCGCCCTGCCTCTTGCTCCACCACACTCCCCTCTCACTCCTCTTGACCACCACACTCCCCTGCCCCTCCTCTTGCTCCACCACACTCCCCTCTCTGTCCCTCCTCTTGCTCCACCACACTCCCCTCTCTGTCCCTCCTCTTGCTCCACCACACTCCCGTCTGTCCCTCCTCTTGCTCCACCACACCCCCATCCCTCCTTTTGCTTTACCACGCTCCGTCCCTCCTCTTGCTTCACCACGCTCCCCGTCCCTCCTCTTGCTCCACCACGCTCCCCTGTCCCTCCTCCTCCACGCTCCGCTGCCCCTCCTCCTGCTCTTCCACGCTCCCCTGTCCCTCCTCCTGCTCCTCTACGCTCCCCTGCTCCTCCTCCATGCTCCCCTGTCCCTCCTCCACGCTCCGCTGTCCCTCCTCCTGCTCCTCCACGCTCCCCAGTCCCTACTCCTGTTCCTCCACGCTCCCCTGCTCCTCCTCCACGCTCCGCTGTCCCTCCTCCTGCTCCTCCACGCTCCACTGTCCCTCCTCCTGCTCCTCCACGCTCCCCTGTCCCTCCTCCTGCTCCTCCACACTACCCTGTCCCTCCTCTTGCTCCGTCACGCTCCCCGTCCCTCCTCTTGCTCCACCATGCTCCCCTGTCCCTCCTCTTGCTCCACCACGCTCCCCTGTCCCTCCTCTAGCTCCACCACACTCCCCGGTCCCTCCTCTTGCTCCACCACACTCCCGCCCTGCCTCTTGCTCCACCACACTCCCCTCTCCCTCCTCTTGCTCCACCACACTCCCGCCCTGCCTCTTGCTCCACCACACTCCCCTCTCCCTCCTCTTGCTCCACCACACTCCCCTGCCCCTCCTCTTGCTCCACCACACTCCCCTCTCTGTCCCTCTTCTTGCTCCACCACACTCCCGTCTGTCCCTCCTCTTGCTCCACCACACCCCCATCCCTCCTCTTGCTTTACCACGCTCCGTCCCTCCTCTTGCTTCACCACGCTCCCCGTCCCTTCTCTTGCTCCACCACGCTCCCCTGTCCCTCCTCTTGCACCTCCACTCCCGTCACTCCTCTTGCTCCACCACATTCCCTTGTCCCTCCTCCACGCTCCGCTGTCCCTCCCCTTGCTCCACCAAGCTCCCCATCCCTCCTCTTGCTTCACCACGCTCCTGTCCCTCCTCTTGCCCCATCACCCTTCCCTGTCCCTCCACTTGCCCCACCACACTCCCCTGTCCCTCCTCTTGCTCCACCATGCTCCCTTGTCCCTCCTCCTGCTCCTCCATGCTCCTGTCCCTCCTCCACGCTCCCCTGTCCCTCCTCCTCCACGCTCCGCTGCCCCTCCTCCTGCTCTTCCACGCTCCGCTGTCCCTCCTCCTGCTCTTCCACGCTCCCCTGTCCCTCCTCCTGCTCCTCCACGCTCCCCTGCTCCTCCTCCATGCTCCCCTGTCCCTCCTCCTCCACGCTCCGCTGTCCCTCCTCCTGCTCCTCCACGCTCCCCAGTCCCTACTCCTGTTCCTCCACGCTCCCCTGCTCCTCCTCCACGCTCCGCTGTCCCTCCTCCATGCTCCCCTGTCCCTCCTCCTCCACACTCCCCTGCCCCTCCTCTTGCTCCACCACACTCCCCTCTCTGTCCCTCCTCTTGCTCCACCACACCCCCATCCCTCCTCTTGCTTTACCACGCTCCGTCCCTCTTCTTGCTTCACCACGCTCCCCGTCCCTCCTCTTGCTCCACCACGCTCCCCTGTCCCTCCTCTTGCTCCACCACGCTTCCCATCCCTCCTCTTCCTCCACCATGCTCCCCTGTCCCTCCTCTTGCTCCACCACACTCCCCTGTCCCTCCTCTTGCTCCACCATGCTCCCTTGTCCCTCCTCCTGCTCCTCCATGCTCCTGTCCCTCCTCCACGCTCACCTGTCCCTCCTCCTCCACGCTCCGCTGCCCCTCCTCCTGCTCTTCCACGCTCCGCTGTCCCTCCTCCTGCTCTTCCACGCTCCCCTGTCCCTCCTCCTGCTCCTCCACGCTCCCCTGCTCCTCCTCCATGCTCCCCTGTCCCTCCTCCTCCACGCTCCGCTGTCCCTCCTCCTGCTCCTCCACGCTCCCCAGTCCCTACTCCTGTTCCTCCACGCTCCCCTGCTCCTCCTCCACGCTCCGCTGTCCCTCCTCCTGCTCCTCCACGCTCCACTGTCCCTCCTCCTGCTCCTCCACGCTCCCCTGTCCCTCCTCCTGCTCCTCCACACTACCCTGTCCCTCCTCTTGCTCAGTCACGCTCCCCGTCCCTCCTCTTGCTCCACCACGCTCCCCTGTCCCTCCTCTTGCTCCACCACGCTCCCCTGTCCCTCCTCTAGCTCCACCACACTCCTCGGTCCCTCCTCTTGCTCCACCACACTCCCGCCCTGCCTCTTGCTCCACCACACTCCCCTCTCCCTCCTCTTGCTCCACCACACTCCCGCCCTGCCTCTTGCTCCACCACACTCCCCTCTCCCTCCTCTTGCTCCACCACACTCCCCTGCCCCTCCTCTTGCTCCACCACACTCCCCTCTCTGTCCCTCCTCTTGCTCCACCACACTCCCGTCTGTCCCTCCTCTTGCTCCACCACACCCCCATCCCTCCTCTTGCTTTACCACGCTCCGTCCCTCCTCTTGCTTCACCACGCTCCCCGTCCCTTCTCTTGCTCCACCACGCTCCCCTGTCCCTCCTCTTGCACCTCCACTCCCGTCACTCCTCTTGCTCCACCACATTCCCTTGTCCCTCCTCCACGCTCCGCTGTCCCTCCCCTTGCTCCACCAAGCTCCCCATCCCTCCTCTTGCTTCACCACGCTCCTGTCCCTCCTCTTGCCCCATCACCCTTCCCTGTCCCTCCACTTGCCCCACCACACTCCCCTGTCCCTCCTCTTGCTCCACCATGCTCCCTTGTCCCTCCTCCTGCTCCTCCATGCTCCTGTCCCTCCTCCACGCTCCCCTGTCCCTCCTCCTCCACGCTCCGCTGCCCCTCCTCCTGCTCTTCCACGCTCCGCTGTCCCTCCTCCTGCTCTTTCACGCTCCCCTGTCCCTCCTCCTGCTCCTCCACGCTCCCCTGCTCCTCCTCCATGCTCCCCTGTCCCTCCTCCTCCACGCTCCGCTGTCCCTCCTCCTGCTCCTCCACGCTCCCCAGTCCCTACTCCTGTTCCTCCACGCTCCCCTGCTCCTCCTCCACGCTCCGCTGTCCCTCCTCCTGCTCCTCCACGCTCCACTGTCCCTCCTCCTGCTCCTCCACGCTCCCCTGTCCCTCCTCCTGCTCCTCCACACTACCCTGTCCCTCCTCTTGCTTTACCACGCTCCGTCCCTCCTCTTGCTTCACCACGCTCCCCGTCCCTCCTCTTGCTCCACCACGCTCCCCTGTCCCTCCTCTAGCTCCACCACACTCCCCGGTCCCTCCTCTTGCTCCACCACACTCCCGCCCTGCCTCTTGCTCCACCACACTCCCCTCTCCCTCCTCTTGCTCCACCATACTCCCGCCCTGCCTCTTGCTCCACCACACTCCCCTCTCCCTCCTCTTGCTCCACCACACTCCCCTGCCCCTCCTCTTGCTCCACCACACTCCCCTCTCTGTCCCTCCTCTTGCTCCACCACACTCCCGTCTGTCCCTCCTCTTGCTCCACCACACCCCCATCCCTCCTCTTGCTTTACCACGCTCCGTCCCTCCTCTTGCTTCACCACGCTCCCCGTCCCTCCTCTTGCTCCACCACGCTCCCCTGTCCCTCCTCTAGCTCCACCACACTCCCCAGTCCCTCCTCTTGCTCCACCACACTCCCGCCCTGCCTCTTGCTCCACCACACTCCCCTCTCCCTCCTCTTGCTCCACCACACTCCCGCCCTGCCTCTTGCTCCACCACACTCCCCTCTCCCTCCTCTTGCTCCACCACACTCCCCTGCCCCTCCTCTTGCTCCACCACACTCCCCTCTCTGTCCCTCCTCTTGCTCCACCACACTCCCGTCTGTCCCTCCTCTTGCTCCACCACACCCCCATCCCTCCTCTTGCTTTACCACGCTCCGTCCCTCCTCTTGCTTCACCACGCTCCCCGTCCCTCCTCTTGCTCCACCACGCTCCCGTGTCCCTCCTCTTGCTCCACCACGCTTCCCATCCCTCCTCTTCCTCCACCATGCTCCCCTGTCCCTCCTCTTGCTCCACTACACTCCCCTGTCCCTCCTCTTGCTCCACCACGCTCCCTATCCCTCCTCTTCCTCCACCATGCTCCCCTGTCCCTCCTCTTGCTCCACCACACTCCCCTGTCCCTCCTCTTGCTCCACCACGCTCCCCATCCCTCCTCTTGCTCCACCACGCTCCCCTGTCCCTCCTCTTGCTCCACCATGCTCCCTTGTCCCTCCTCCTGCTCCTCCATGCTCCTGTCCCTCCTCCACGCTCCCCTGTCCCTCCTCCTCCACGCTCCGCTGCCCCTCCTCCTGCTCTTCCACGCTCCACTGTCCCTCCTCCTGCTCCTCCACGCTCCCCTGTCCCTCCTCCTGCTCCTCCACGCTCTCCTGTCCCTCCTCTTGCTCCACCACGCTCCCCTGTCCCTCCTCTTGCTCCACCACGCTCCCCGTCCCTCCTCTTGCTCCACCACGCTCCCCATCCCTCCACTTGCTTTACCACGCTCCCCTGTCCCTCCTCTTGCTCCATCCCCCTCTTGTCCCTCCTCTTGCCCCACCACACTCCCCTGTCCCTCCTCTTGCTCCACCACGCTCCCTTGACCCTCCTCCTGCTCCTCCACGCTCCCCTGTCCCTCTTCCTGCTCTTCCACGCTCCCCTGTCCCTCCACGCTCCTGTCCCTCCTCCACGCTCCCTTGTCCCTCCTCCTCCACACTCCGCTGCCCCTCCTCCTGCTCCTCCACGCTTCGCTGTCCCTCCTCCTGCTCCTCCACGCTCCCCTGTCCCTCCTCCTACTCCTCCGTGCTCCCCTGTCCCTCCTCCTGCTCCTGCACGCTCCCCTGTCTTCTCCTGCTCCTCCACGCTCCCCTGTCCCTCCTCCTGCTCCTCCACGCTCCCCTGTCCCTCCTCCTGCTCCTCCACGCTCCCCTGTCCTTCCTCCTGCTCCTCCACGCTCCCCTGTCCCTCCTCCTGCTCCTCCACGCTCCCCTGTCCCTCCTCCTGCTCCTCCACGCTCCCCTGTCCCTCCTCTTGCTCCACCACGCTCCCCGTCCCTCCTCTTGCTCCACCACACTCCCCATCCCTCCTCTTGCTCCACCACGCTAACCCTGTCCCTCCTCTTGCTCCACCACACTCCCCATCCCTCCTCTTGCTCTACCACGCTCCCGTCCCTCCTCTTTCTCCATCACCCTCCCCTGTCCCTCCTCTTGCCCCACCACACTCCCCTGTCCCTCCTCTTGCTCCACCACGCTCCCTTGTCCCTCCTCCTGCTCCTCCACGCTCCCCTGTCCCTCCTCCTCCACACTCCCCAGTCCCTACTCCTGTTCCTCCACGCTCCCCTGCTCCTCCTCCAGGCTCCCCTGTCCCTCCTCCTCCACGCTCCGCTGTCCCTCCTCCTGCTCCTCCACGCTCCGCTGTCCCTCCTCCTGCTCCTCCACGCTACCCTGTCCCTCCTCCTGCTCCTCCACACTCCCGTCGCTCCTCTTGCTCCATCACGCTCCCCGTCCCTCCTGTTGCTCCACCACGCTCCCCTGTCCCTCCTCTTGCTCCACCACGCTCCCCTGTCCCTCCTCTAGCTCCACCACACACTCCCCGGTCCCTCCTCTTGCTCCACCACGCTCCCCTGTTCCTCCTCTTGCTCCACCACACTCCCGCCCTGCCTCTTGCTCCACCACACTCCCCTCTCCCTCCTCTTGCTTCACCACACTCCCCTGCCCCTCCTCTTGCTCCACCACACTCCCCTCTCTGTCCCTCCTCTTGCTCCACCACACTCCCGTCTGTCCCTCCTCTTGCTCCACCACACTCCCGTCTGTCCCTCATCTTGCTCCACCACACCCCATCCCTCCTCTTGCTTTACCACGCTCCGTCCCTCCTCTTGCTTCACCACGCTCCCCGTCCCTCCTCTTGCTCCACCACGCTCCCCTGTCCCTCCTCTTGCTCCACCACGCTCCCCTGTCTCTCCTCTTGCTCCACCACGCTTCCCATCCCTCCTCTTCCTCCACCATGCTCCCCTGTCCCTCCTCTTGCTCCACCACACTCCCCTGTCCCTCCTCTTGCTCCACCACGCTCCCCATCCCTCCTCTTCCTCCACCATGCTCCCCTGTCCCTCCTCTTGCTCCACCACACTCCCCTGTCCCTCCTCTTGCTCCACCACGCTCCCCATCCCTCCTCTTGCTTTACCACGCTCCCCTGTCCCTCCCCTTGCTCCATCACGCTCCCCGGTCCCTCCTCTTGCTCCACCACGCTCCCCTGTCCCTCCTCCACCACGCCCCCCAGTTCCTCCTCCTCCACGCTCACCTGTCCCTCCTCCTGCTCCACAATGCTCCCCTGTCCCTTCTCTTGCTCCACCACGCTCCCCTGTCCCTCCTCTTGCTTCACCACAATCCCCTGTCCCTCCTCTTGCTCCACCACACTCCCCTGTCCCTCCTCTTGCTCCACCACACTCTTGTCCCTCCTCTTGCTCCACCACACTCCTGTCCCTCCTCTTGCTCCACCACACTCCTGTCCCTCCTCTTGCTCCACCACACTCCCCTGTCCCTCCCCTTGCTCTACCACGCTCCTCATCCCTCCTCTTGCTTTACCACTCTCCCCTGTCCCTCCTCCTGCTCCTCCACACTCCCATCCCGCCTCCTCCTTCACACACCCCTGTCCTCCTCTGCCACATTGCCTTCCCCCTCTTCCACATTCCCCTGTCCCCCCACCTCCACACATCCGTCTCCCCTCCTCCATTCATTTGTTGCTCCTCTTCCTGCAGAATCCTGTCGCTCCTCCTCCACACTCCCCTGTTGCAGCTCCTCCACTCTCCACTGTCTCTTCTCCTCCACACTCCCGTTGATTATCCTCCTCCAGACCCCTCACTCCTCCTCCTCCACGCTCCCACCGCTCCTCCTCCTCCAGACTCCTCTGTCCCCCTCCTCCAGACTCCTCTGTCCCTCCTCCTCCAGGCTCCTCTGTCCTCCTCCTCCAGACTCCTCTGTTCCCGCCATCCCCCTCCTCAGACTCCTGTCCTCCTCTGTCACTCCTCCTCCTTCTCCAGGCTCCTCTGTCCCCCTTCTGCAGACTCCTCTGTCCCTCCTCCTCCAGGCTCCTCTGTCCCCCGCCATCCTCCTTCTCCAGGCTCCTCTGTCCTCCTCCTCCAGGCTCCTCTGTCCCCCTTCTCCAGACTCCTCTGTCCCTCCTCCAGGCTCCTCTGTCCCTCCTCCAGGATCCTCCTCAAGGATCCTCTGTCCTCCTCCTCCAGGCTCCTCTGTTCGCCACCATCCCCTTCATCAGACTCCTTTCCCCCTCTGTCACTCCTCCTCGAGAAGTTGGCGACTTCCTGCCTCTTTGATGGCGCACTGGACTACACGTCTCATCATCCCGTCTTTATAACACTCTGAAGCCCAGTAACCTTACAGGCTAAATATGAAGTTAAGGACTGAGTGGAGGGGAAGGGCTGAGCGGAGGTGAAGGGCTGTTCTTGATCTGTGGAGCTTCTGTGTTACTGGATGACGCCAATATGGCAGAACACATGTGGCAGAACAAGGCCCCTCATATGACAAGCCCTTCAATTATCGCCCATTTTTGTTTTCTACTGGTGTCATGAAACGAAGCTCCAGACATAGCAGCGAATCCTAGCAATGTGGGAAGTAATCCGGGGACGAGCGCTGCCTCCAGGCCCTGACAATGGCGCTCTTGGATGGAGATCTGTCACCGCTCAGTCTTACACAGGGTCCATATATCACAGTGTATCAGACAGGGGCGAGCTCCGAGCGGCCATCTCCGAACACAAAGTCTAATTTATTGGGATGTAACTGGATAAACAAGGTTTGCACACAATCGCTGGCACCGGGCGTGGTGACTAATGCACAGGGACGCCAGCTGGCCGCACCAAGGAACATTCTTCCTTTCATCACACGAGAACTCCCAGATTCAGCACAATCGTCTCCATTTTTATAAGGAAGGAGGAAAATTTTGCACTTTAAATACGTTTTTCCCCTTTGAGAGCTAAATGAATTAATCCTGTCCTACATCTGTACGTCTATAGAAAGGAGGACAACTCCCAGCAGGCACCACAAAAACAGCCCAGAAGTCAGCCATGAAGGCCACAAGCCAATGGTCCGGAATATGGAACCTGCTGTATGTCGCGTTTTATCAGAAGCTGCTTCTCTGCCCCCCATGCTTTACACTGCAGCGTGTTCACACTCACTGCAGATTAATTCACAATGTTATTACACATGCACAGATTATTATAGTCGGGGTGAAAACATCCACTCCCTGCAGCTATGGTCCACGGCTTCTATGGCACTGGGCACTTTTCTCTCCGATCCCTTACAGCCCCTATACCATCACCCCATCCTCCCTATTAACTAGACTATCTCCAGGTGTGGTCTCTGTGCTACGTGCATCATCAGAAAACCAAAACCCATGGGACTGGCCAACAAGAGCCGCTCCTCGCCCTCCCTGGCAGCCGCTCATCTCACCCCTTCTGGCAGCAGCTCTTCTCCCACCCTCTGACAGCCGCTCTTCTCCCACCCTCCTGCAGCCACTCTTCACTCCCCCTCTGGCAGCCGCTCTTCTCTCCCCCTCTGGCAGCTGCTTTTCTCTCCCCCTTCTGGCAGCCGCTCTTCTCTCCCCCTTCTGGCAGCCCCTCTTCTCTCCCCCTTCTGGCAGCCGCTCTTCTCTCCCCCTTGTGGCAGCCGCTCTTCTCTCCCCCTTCTGGCAGCCGCTTTTTTCCCACCCTCCGACAGCCACTCTTCTCCTTCCTTCCAGCAGCCACTCTTCTCCCACCCTCTGACAGCCGCTCTTGTCCCACCCTCCGGCAGCCGCTCTTCTCTCTCCCCTAGCAGCAGCTCTTCTCTCCCCCTTCTGGCAGCCGCTCTTCTCCCTCCTTCCAGCAGCCGCTTTTCTCCCACCTTCCGGCAGCAGCTTTTCTCTCACCCTCCGACAGCCACTCTTATCCCTCCTTCCGGCAGCCGCTCTTCTCCCACCTTCCGGCAGCCGCTCTTCTCCCACCTTCCAGCAGCCACTCTTCTCCCACCCTCCGACAGCCGCTCTTCTCCCACCCTCCGACAGCAGCTCTTCTCCCACCTCCCAGCAGCCGCTCTTCTCCCACCCTCCAGCAGCCAATCTTCTCCCACCTTCCGGCTGCCGCTATTCTCCCTCCTTCCGGCAGCCGCTCTTTTCCCACCCTCCGGCAGCCGTTCTTCTCCCACCCTCCGGCAGCCAATCTTCTCCCTCCGTCCAGCAGCAGCTCTTCTCCCACCCTCCGGCAGCCGCTCTTCTCCCACCCTCCGGCAGCCGCTCTTCTCCCACCCACCGGCAGCCGCTCTTCTCCCACCCTCTGACAGCCGCTCTTCTCCCACCCTCTGACAGCCGCTCTTCTCCCACCCTCCGGCAGCCGCTCTTCTCCCACCCACCGGCAGCCGCTCTTCTCCCACCCTCTGACAGCCGCTCTTCTCCCACCCTCTGACAGCCGCTCTTCTCCCACCCTCCGACAGCAGCTCTTCTCCCACCCTCCGGCAGCAGCTCTTCTCCCACCCTCCGACAGCCGCTCTTCCTCCCACTGACAGCCCCTGCACAGACTGAGCCTACACTATCACACAGAGCTGTGGAAATGGACGTACTTTGCCTTTTCCCTATGGAGCAGGTAAGTGGCGGCCTCTACATCCACCAGGAGGTTCAGGATGATCACATCTATAGGTATTGGAGCAAGTTGTCCATAAAGGAAGTTACAGACATTCGCACACGCTGAATGGATCTGCCCCATGTGACACTGGTCAGATATCGGGGTACGGTGTACTCCACCCCCCATGTACTCACTGATGCGCTGTCTCACGTCATTCATGTCTTTTCCCAGAGATTTGGCTTCAGCGAATCTACAAAGAGAGAAGGAGAATGAAGGGTCAAAATGTGCAAGATCGGGAGGCAGAGGGTCTGCAAGAATTTAGCAAATTGTGCTCATTTGTAACATTTAAGGGTTCAGAAAATCCCTTAAATTAGGCTACTTTCACACTAGCGTCGGATTCGGCCTGTCGCATTGCGTCGGGCTGAGATTCCGACGCTAGTGTTTGATGCGCCACACAACGGGTGCAGCGGATGCATTTCTCCGGCGCATCCGCTGCCCCATTGTGAGGTGCGGGGAGGTGGGGGCGGGCGTGGTCGGAAAAAGCGGTCCGTCGGCAGCAAAAAACGTTACATTTAACGTTTTTTGCTCCCGGCGGTCCGCCACAATACGGCGCAACCGTCGCACGATGGTTGCGACGTGTGTCAATACGTCGTAATGCGTCGGTAATGTTACTCTATGGGGCAAAAACGCATCCTGCAAACAACTTTGCAGGATGCGTTTTTCCCCTAAACGACGCATTGCGACGTATTAAAAAAAACGCCAGTGTGAAAGTAGCCTTACAATTAAATTGTGATGGAGGAGCAACTGCACCCAATCACTGGCAGGACATCAGCGCCCCCCGCAGGCTGCCATCCAGCTCTACAAGAACCCTGCACGGCTGTCTCCTGGCAAGAGAGACACATTTCTTTCCCACTCCATCATCACAGGAGTGACAGACGCTGGTGATGCCAGACAGACACTCGCTGGAGCACAGGCCGGAGAGACGTCCTCTATATGGTGATGTCAGACAGACGCTCGCTGGGGCACAGGCCGGAGAGACGTCCGCTATATGATGTCAGACAGACGCTGGAGCACAGGCCGGAGAGACGTCCGCTATATGGTGATGTCAGACAGACGCTCGCTGGAGCACAGGCCGGAGAGACGTCCGCTATATGATGTCATACAGACGCTCGCTGGAGCACAGGCCGGAGAGACGTCCTCTATACGGTGATGTCAGACAGACGCTCGCTGGGGCACAGGCCGGAGAGACGTCCGCTATATGGTGATGTCAGACAGACGCTCGCTGGGGCACAGGCCGGAGAGACGTCCGCTATATGGTGATGTCAGACAGACGCTCGCTGGAGCACAGGCCGGAGAGACATCCGCTATATGGTGATGTCAGACAGACGCTCGCTGGAGCACAGGCCGGAGAGACATCCGCTATATGGTGATGTCAGACAGACGCTGGGGCACAGGCCGGAGAGACGTCCTCTATATGGTGATGTCAGACAGACGCTCGCTGGAGCACAGGCCGGAGAGACGTCCTCTATATGGTGATGTCAGACAGACGCTCGCGGGAGCACAGGCCGGAGAGACGTCCGCTATATGGTGATGTCAGATAGACGCTCGCGGGAGCACAGGCCGGAGAGACGTCCGCTATATGGTGATGTCAGACAGACGCTCGCTGGGGCACAGGCCGGAGAGACGTCCGCTATATGATGTCAGACAGACGCTCGCTGGGGCACAGGCCGGAGAGACGTCCGCTATATGATGTCAGACAGACGCTGGAGCACAGGCCGGAGAGACGTCCGCTATATGGTGATGTCAGACAGACGCTCGCTGGAGCACAGGCCGGAGAGACGTCCGCTATATGGTGATATCAGACAGACGCTCGCTGGGGCACAGGCCGGAGAGACGTCCGCTATATGGTGATGTCAGACAGACGCTCGCTGGAGCACAGGCCGGAGAGACATCCTCTATATGGTGATGCCAGACAGACGCTGGAGCACAGGCCGGAGAGACGTCCGCTATATGGTGATGTCAGACAGACGCTCGCTGGAGCACAGGCCGGAGAGACGTCCTCTATATGGTGATGCCAGACAGACGCTGGAGCACAGGCCGGAGAGACGTCCGCTATATGGTGATGTCAGACAGACGCTCGCTGGAGCACAGGCCGGAGAGACGTCCTCTATATGGTGATGCCAGACAGACGCTGGAGCACAGGCCGGAGAGACGTCCTCTATATGGTGATGTCAGACAGACGCTTGCTGGGGCACAGGCAGGAGAGACGTCCTCTATATGGTGATGTCAGACAGACGCTCGCTGGAGCACAGGCCGGAGAGACGTCCGCTATATGGTGATATCAGACAGACGCTTGCTGGGGCACAGGCCGGAGAGACGTCCGCTATATGGTGATGCCAGACAGACGCTCGCTGGGGCACAGGCCGGAGAGACGTCCTCTATATGGTGATGTCAGACAGACACTCGCTGGAGCACAGGCCGGAGAGACGTCCGCTATATGGTGATGTCAGACAGACGCTCGCTGGAGCACAGGCCGGAGAGACGTCCGCTATATGATGTCAGACAGACGCTCGCTGTAGCACAGGCCGGAGAGACGTCCGCTATATGGTGATGTCAGACAGACGCTCGCTGGGGCACAGGCCGGAGAGACGTCCGCTATATGGTGATGTCAGACAGACGCTCGCTGGAGCACAGGCCGGAGAGACGTCCGCTATATGATGTCAGACAGACACTCGCTGGAGCACAGGCCGGAGAGACGTCTGCTATATGGTGATGTCAGACAGACGCTCGCTGGAGCACAGGCCGGAGAGACGTCCGCTATATAATGATGTCAGACAGACGCTCGCTGGAGCACAGGCCGGAGAGACGTCCGCTATATGATGATGTCAGACAGACGCTCGCTGGAGCACAGGCCGGAGAGACGTCCGCTATATGATGCCAGACAGACGCTCGCTGGAGCACAGGCCGGAGAAACGTCCGCTATATGGTGATGTCAGACAGACGCTCGCTGGGGCACAGGCCGGAGAGACGTCCTCTATACGGTGATGTCAGACAGACGCTCGCTGGAGCACAGGCCGGAGAGATGTCCGCTATACGGTGATGTCAGACAGACGCTCGCTGGAGCACAGGCCGGAGAGACGTCCTCTATACGGTGATGTCAGACAGACGCTCGCTGGGGCACAGGCCGGAGAGACGTCCTCTTTATGATGATGTCAGACAGACGCTCGCTGGGGCACAGGCCGGAGAGACGTCCGCTATATGGTGATGTCAGACAGACGCTCGCTGGGGCACAGGGAGAATAGACGTCCGCTATATGGTGATGTCAGACAGACGCTCGCTGGGGCACAGGCCGGAGAGACGTCCGCTATATGATGATGTCAGACAGACGCTCGCTGGGGCACAGGCCGGAGAGACGTCCGCTATATGGTGATGTCAGACAGATGCTCGCTGGGGCACAGGCCGGAGAGACGTCCGCTATATGGTGATGTCAGACAGACGCTGGGGCACAGGCCGGAGAGACGTCCGCTATATGGTGATGTCAGACAGACACTCGCTGGGGCACAGGCCGGAGAGACGTCCGCTATATGGTGATGCCAGACAGACGCTCGCTGGAGCACAGGGAGAAGAGACGTCCTCTATATGATGTCAGACAGACGCTCGCTGGGGCACAGGCCGGAGAGACGTCCGCTATATGGTGATGTCAGACAGACGCTCGTTGGGGCACAGGGAGAATAGACGTCCGCTATATGGTGATGTCAGACAGACACTCGCTGGGGCACAGGCCGGAGAGACGTCCGCTATATGATGATGTCAGACAGACGCTCGCTGGGGCACAGGCCGGAGAGACGTCCGCTATATGGTGATGTCAGACAGACGCTCGCTGGGGCACAGGCCGGAGAGACGTCCGCTATATGGTGATGTCAGACAGACGCTCGCTGGGGCACAGGCCGGAGAGACGTCCGCTATATGGTGATGTCAGACAGACGCTGGGGCACAGGCCGGAGAGACGTCCGCTATATGGTGATGTCAGACAGACGCTCGCTGGGGCACAGGCCGGAGAGACGTCCGCTATATGGTGATGCCAGACAGACGCTCGCTGGAGCACAGGGAGAAGAGACGTCCTCTATATGATGTCAGACAGACGCTCGCTGGGGCACAGGCCGGAGAGACGTCCGCTATATGGTGATGTCAGACAGACGCTCGTTGGGGCACAGGGAGAATAGACGTCCGCTATATGGTGATGTCAGACAGACGCTCGCTGGGGCACAGGCCGGAGAGACGTCCGCTATATGATGATGTCAGACAGACGCTCGCTGGGGCACAGGCCGGAGAGACGTCCGCTATATGGTGATGTCAGACAGACGCTCGCTGGGGCACAGGCCGGAGAGACGTCCGCTATATGGTGATGTCAGACAGACGCTGGGGCACAGGCCGGAGAGACGTCCGCTATATGGTGATGTCAGACAGACGCTCGCTGGAGCACAGGCCGGAGAGACGTCCGCTATATGGTGATGTCAGACAGACGCTCGCTGGGGCACAGGCCGGAGAGATGTCCGCTATACGGTGATGTCAGACAGACGCTCGCTGGAGCACAGGCCGGAGAGACGTCCTCTATACGGTGATGTCAGACAGACGCTCGCTGGAGCACAGGCCGGAGAGACGTCCGCTATACGGTGATGTCAGACGCTCGCTGGGGCACAGGCCGGAGAGACGTCCTCTATATGATGATGTCAGACAGACGCTCGCTGGGGCACAGGCCGGAGAGACGTCCTCTATATGATGATGTCAGACAGACGCTCTCTGGAGCACAGGCCGGAGAGACATCCGCTATATGGTGATGCCAGACAGACGCTCGCTGGAGCACAGGCCGGAGAGACGTCCGCTATATGATGATGTCAGACAGACGCTCGCTGGGGCACAGGCCGGAGAGACGTCCGCTATATGGTGATGTCAGACAGACGCTCGCTGGGGCACAGGCCGGAGAGACGTCCGCTATATGGTGATGTCAGACAGACGCTCGCTGGGGCACAGGCCGGAGAGACGTCCGCTATATGGTGATATCAGACAGACGCTCGCTGGGGCACAGGCCGGAGAGACATCCGCTATATGGTGATGTCAGACAGACGCTCGCTGGAGCACAGGCCGGAGAGACGTCCGCTATATGGTGATGTCAGACAGACGCTCGCTGGGGCACAGGCCGGAGAGACGTCCGCTATATGGTGATATCAGACAGACGCTCGCTGGGGCACAGGCCGGAGAGACGTCCGCTATATGGTGATGTCAGACAGACGCTCGCTGGAGCACAGGCCGGAGAGACGTCCTCTATATGGTGATGTCAGACAGACGATGGAGCACAGGCCGGAGAGACGTCCGCTATATGGTGATGTCAGACAGACGCTCGCTGGGGCACAGGCCGGAGAGACGTCCGCTATATGGTGATATCAGACAGACGCTCGCTGGGGCACAGGCCGGAGAGACGTCCGCTATACGGTGATGTCAGACAGACGCTCGCTGGAGCACAGGCCGGAGAGACGTCCTCTATATGGTGATGTCAGACAGACGATGGAGCACAGGCCGGAGAGACGTCCGCTATATGGTGATGTCAGACGCTCGCTGGAGCACAGGACGGAGAGACGTCCGCTATATGGTGATGTCAGACAGACGCTCGCTGGAGCACAGGCCGGAGAGACGTCCGCTATATGGTGATGTCAGACAGACGCTCGCTGGAGCACAGGCCGGAGAGACGTCCGCTATATGGTGATGTCAGACAGACGCTCGCTGGGGCACAGGCCGGAGAGACGTCCTCTATATGGTGATGTCAGACAGACGCTCGCTGGGGCACAGGCCGGAGAGACGTCTTCTATACGGTGATGTCAGACAGACGCTCGCTGGAGCACAGTCCGGAGAGACGTCCGCTATATGGTGATGTCAGACAGACGCTCGCTGGAGCACAGGCCGGAGAGACGTCCGCTATATGGTGATGTCAGACAGATGCTCGCTGGGGCACAGGCCGGAGAGACGTCCGCTATATGGTGATGTCAGACAGACGCTCGCTGGAGCACAGGCCGGAGAGACGTCCGCTATATGATGCCAGACAGACGCTCGCTGGAGCACAGGGAGAAGAGACGTCCTCTATATGATGTCAGACAGACGCTCGCTGGGGCACAGACGGAGAGACGTCCGCTATATGGTGATGTCAGACAGACGCTCGCTGGGGCACAGGGAGAATAGACGTCCACTATATGGTGATGTCAGACAGACGCTCGCTGGGGCACAGGCCGGAGAGACGTCCGCTATATGATGATGTCAGACAGACGCTCGCTGGGGCACAGGCCGGAGAGACGTCTGCTATATGGTGATGTCAGACAGACGCTCGCTGGGGCACAGGCCGGAGAGACGTCCGCTATATGGTGATGTCAGACAGACGCTGGGGCACAGGCCGGAGAGACGTCCGCTATATGGTGATGTCAGACAGACGCTCGCTGGAGCACAGGCCGGAGAGACGTCCGCTATATGGTGATGTCAGACAGACGCTCGCTGGGGCACAGGCCGGAGAGATGTCCGCTATACGGTGATGTCAGACAGACGCTCGCTGGAGCACAGGCCGGAGAGACGTCCTCTATACGGTGATGTCAGACAGACGCTCGCTGGGGCACAGGCCGGAGAGACGTCCTCTATATGATGATGTCAGACAGACGCTCGCTGGGGCACAGGCCGGAGAGACGTCCGCTATATGGTGATGTCAGACAGACACTCGCTGGAGCACAGGCCGGAGAGACATCCGCTATATGGTGATGCCAGACAGACGCTCGCTGGAGCACAGGCCGGAGAGACGTCCGCTATATGATGATGTCAGACAGACGCTCGCTGGGGCACAGGCCGGAGAGACGTCCGCTATATGGTGATGTCAGACAGACGCTCGCTGGGGCACAGGCCGGAGAGACGTCCGCTATATGGTGATGTCAGACAGACGCTCGCTGGGGCACAGGCCGGAGAGACGTCCGCTATATGGTGATATCAGACAGACGCTCTCTGGGGCACAGGCCGGAGAGACATCCGCTATATGGTGATGTCAGACAGACGCTCGCTGGAGCACAGGCCGGAGAGACGTCCGCTATATGGTGATATCAGACAGACGCTCGCTGGGGCACAGGCCGGAGAGACGTCCGCTATATGGTGATGTCAGACAGACGCTCGCTGGAGCACAGGCCGGAGAGACGTCCGCTATATGGTGATGTCAGACAGACGCTCGCTGGGGCACAGGCCGGAGAGACGTCCGCTATATGATGCCAGACAGACGCTCGCTGGGGCACAGGCCGGAGAGACGTCCGCTATATGGTGATGTCAGACAGACGCTCGCTGGAGCACAGGCCGGAGAGACGTCCGCTATATGATGCCAGACAGACGCTCGCTGGGGCACAGGCCGGAGAGACGTCCGCTATATGGTGATGTCAGACAGACGCTCGCTGGGGCACAGGCCGGAGAGACGTCCGCTATATGGTGATGTCAGACAGACGCTCGCTGGAGCACAGGCCGGAGAGACGTCCGCTATATGGTGATGTCAGACAGACGCTCGCTGGGGCACAGGCCGGAGAGACGTCCGCTATATGGTGATGTCAGACAGATGCTCGCTGGGGCACAGGGAGAATAGACGTCCGCTATATGGTGATGTCAGACAGACGCTCGCTGGGGCACAGGCCGGAGAGACGTCCGCTATATGGTGATGTCAGACAGACGCTCGCTGGAGCACAGGCCGGAGAGACGTCCTCTATATGATGATGTCAGACAGACGCTCGCTGGAGCACAGGCCGGAGAGACGTCCTCTATACGGTGATGTCAGACAGACGCTCGCTGGGGCACAGGCCGGAGAGACGTCCGCTATATGATGTCAGACAGACGCTCGCTGAGCACAGGCCGGAGAGACGTCCGCTATATGGTGATATCAGACAGACGCTCGCTGGGGCACAGGCCGGAGAGACGTCCGCTATATGATGTCAGACAGACGCTCGCTGGAGCACAGGCCGGAGAGACGTCCGCTATATGGTGATGTCAGACAGACGCTGAGGCACAGGCCGGAGAGACGTCCGCTATATGGTGATGTCAGACAGACGCTCGCTGGAGCACAGGCCGGAGAGACGTCCTCTATATGGTAATTTCAGACAGACGCTCACTGGAGCACAGGCCGGAGAGACGTCCGCTATATGATGCCAGACAGACGCTCGCTGGGGCACAGGCCGGAGAGACGTCCTCTATGTGGTGATGTCAGACAGACGCTCGCTGGAGCACAGGCCGGAGAGACGCCCGCTATATGGTGATGTCAGACAGATGCGCGCTGGGGCACAGGGAGAAGAGACGTCCGCTATATGGTGATGCCAGACAGACGCTCGCTGGAGCACAGGCCGGAGAGACGCCCGCTATATGGTGATGTCAGACAGACGCTCGCTGGGGCACAGGCCGGAGAGACATCCGCTATATGGTGATGTCAGACAGACGCTCGCTGGAGCACAGGCCGGAGAGACGTCCGCTATATGGTGATGTCAGACAGATGCGCGCTGGAGCACAGGCCGGAGAGACGTCCGCTATATGGTGATGTCAGACAGACGCTCGCTGGGGCACAGGGAGAAGAGACGTCCTCTATATGGTGATGTCAGACAGACGCTCGCTGGGGCACAGGCCGGAGAGACGTCCGCTATATGGTGATGTCAGACAGACGCTCGCTGGGGCACAGGGAAAAGAGACGTCCGCTATATGGTGATGTCAGACAGACGCCCGCTGGAGCACAGGCCGGAGAGACGTCCGCTATATGATGTCAGACAGACGCTCGCTGGAGCACAGGCCGGAGAGACGTCCGCTATATGGTGATGTCAGACAGACGCTCGCTGGGGCACAGGCCGGAGAGACGTCCGCTATATGGTGATGTCAGACAGACGCTCGCTGGAGCACAGGCCGGAGAGACGTCCGCTATATGATGCCAGACAGACGCTCGCTGGAGCACAGGGAGAAGAGACGTCCTCTATATGATGTCAGACAGACGCTCGCTGGGGCACAGGCCGGAGAGACGTCCGCTATATGGTGATGTCAGACAGACGCTCGCTGGGGCACAGGGAGAATAGACGTCCGCTATATGGTGATGTCAGACAGACGCTCGCTGGGGCACAGGCCGGAGAGACGTCCGCTATATGATGATGTCAGACAGACGCTCGCTGGGGCACAGGCCGGAGAGACGTCTGCTATATGGTGATGTCAGACAGACGCTCGCTGGGGCACAGGCCGGAGAGACGTCCGCTATATGGTGATGTCAGACAGACGCTGGGGCACAGGCCGGAGAGACGTCCGCTATATGGTGATGTCAGACAGACGCTCGCTGGAGCACAGGCCGGAGAGACGTCCTCTATATGGTGATGCCAGACAGACGCTCGCTGGGGCACAGGCCGGAGAGATGTCCGCTATACGGTGATGTCAGACAGACGCTCGCTGGAGCACAGGCCGGAGAGACGTCCTCTATACGGTGATGTCAGACAGACGCTCGCTGGGGCACAGGCCGGAGAGACGTCCTCTATACGGTGATGTCAGACAGACGCTCGCTGAGGCACAGGCCGGAGAGACGTCCTCTATATGATGATGTCAGACAGACGCTCGCTGGGGCACAGGCCGGAGAGACGTCCGCTATATGGTGATGTCAGACAGACGCTCGCTGGAGCACAGGCCGGAGAGACGTCCTCTATACGGTGATGTCAGACAGACGCTCGCTGGGGCACAGGCCGGAGAGACGTCCTCTATATGATGATGTCAGACAGACGCTCGCTGGGGCACAGGCCGGAGAGACGTCCGCTATATGGTGATGTCAGACAGACACTCGCTGGAGCACAGGCCGGAGAGACATCCGCTATATGGTGATGCCAGACAGACGCTCGCTGGAGCACAGGCCGGAGAGACGTCCGCTATATGATGATGTCAGACAGACGCTCGCTGGGGCACAGGCCGGAGAGACGTCCGCTATATGGTGATGTCAGACAGACGCTCGCTGGGGCACAGGCCGGAGAGACGTCCGCTATATGGTGATGTCAGACAGACGCTCGCTGGGGCACAGGCCGGAGAGACGTCCGCTATATGGTGATATCAGACAGACGCTCGCTGGGGCACAGGCCGGAGAGACATCCGCTATATGGTGATGTCAGACAGACGCTCGCTGGAGCACAGGCCGGAGAGACGTCCGCTATATGGTGATGTCAGACAGACGCTCGCTGGGGCACAGGCCGGAGAGACGTCCGCTATATGGTGATATCAGACAGACGCTCGCTGGGGCACAGGCCGGAGAGACGTCCGCTATATGGTGATGTCAGACAGACGCTCGCTGGAGCACAGGCCGGAGAGACGTCCTCTATATGGTGATGTCAGACAGACGATGGAGCACAGGCCGGAGAGACGTCCGCTATATGGTGATGTCAGACGCTCGCTGGAGCACAGGCCGGAGAGACGTCCGCTATATGGTGATGTCAGACAGACGCTCGCTGGAGCACAGGCCAGAGAGACGTCCGCTATATGGTGATGTCAGACAGACGCTCGCTGGAGCACAGGCCGGAGAGACGTCCGCTATATGGTGATGTCAGACAGACGCTCGCTGGGGCACAGGCCGGAGAGACGTCCTCTATATGGTGATGTCAGACAGACGCTCGCTGGGGCACAGGCCGGAGAGACGTCTTCTATACGGTGATGTCAGACAGACGCTCGCTGGAGCACAGGCCGGAGAGACGTCCGCTATATGGTGATGTCAGACAGACGCTCGCTGGAGCACAGGCCGGAGAGACGTCCGCTATATGATGTCAGACAGACGCTCGCTGGAGCACAGGCCGGAGAGACGTCCGCTATATGGTGATGTCAGACAGACGCTCGCTGGGGCACAGGCCGGAGAGACGTCCGCTATATGATGCCAGACAGACGCTCGCTGGGGCACAGGCCGGAGAGACGTCCGCTATATGGTGATATCAGACAGACGCTCGCTGGGGCACAGGCCGGAGAGACGTCCGCTATATGGTGATGTCAGACAGACGCTCGCTGGGGCACAGGCCGGAGAGACGTCCGCTATATGGTGATGTCAGACAGATGCTCGCTGGGGCACAGGGAGAATAGACGTCCGCTATATGGTGATGTCAGACAGACGCTCGCTGGGGCACAGGCCGGAGAGACGTCCGCTATATGGTAATGTCAGACAGACGCTCGCTGGGGCACAGGCCGGAGAGACGTCCGCTATATGGTGATGTCAGACAGACGCTCGCTGGGGCACAGGCCGGAGAGACGTCCGCTATATGGTGATGTCAGACAGACGCCCGCTGGGGCACAGGCCGGAGAGACGTCCTCTATATGATGATGTCAGACAGACGCTCGCTGGAGCACAGGCCGGAGAGACGTCCTCTATACGGTGATGTCAGACAGACGCTCGCTGGGGCACAGGCCGGAGAGACGTCCGCTATATGATGTCAGACAGATGCTCGCTGGGGCACAGGCCGGAGAGACGTCCGATATATGGTGATGTCAGACAGACGCTCGCTGGAGCACAGGCCGGAGAGACGCCCGCTATATGGTGATGTCAGACAGATGCGCGCTGGAGCACAGGCCGGAGAGACGTCCGCTATATGGTGATGTCAGACAGACGCTCGCTGGGGCACAGGGAGAAGAGACGTCCTCTATATGGTGATGTCAGACAGACGCTCGCTGGGGCACAGGCCGGAGAGACGTCCGCTATATGGTGATGTCAGACAGACGCTCGCTGGGGCACAGGGAGAAGAGACGTCCTCTATATGGTGATGTCAGACAGACGCTCGCTGGGGCACAGGCCGGAGAGACGTCCGCTATATGGTGATGTCAGACAGACGCTCGCTGGGGCACAGGGAGAAGAGACGTCCGCTATATGGTGATGTCAGACAGACGCCCGCTGGAGCACAGGCCGGAGAGACGTCCGCTATATGATGTCAGACAGACGCTCGCTGGAGCACAGGCCGGAGAGATGTCCTCTATATGGTGATGTCAGACAGTCGCTCGCTGGAGCACAGGCCAGAGAGACGTCCTCTATATGGTGATGTCAGACAGACGCTCGCTGGAGCACAGGCCAGAGAGACGTCCTCTATATGGTGATGTCAGACAGACGCTCGCTGGGGCACAGGCCGGAGAGACGTCCGCTATACGGTGATGTCAGACAGATGCTCGCTGGAGCACAGGCCGGAGAGACGTCCTCTATATGGTAATTTCAGACAGACGCTCACTGGAGCACAGGCCGGAGAGACGTCCGCTATATGATGCCAGACAGACGCTCGCTGGGGCACAGGCCGGAGAGACGTCCGCTATATGGTGATGTCAGACAGACGCTCGCTGAGGCACAGGCCGGAGAGACGTCCGCTATATGGTGATGTCAGACAGACGCTCGCTGGAGCACAGGCCGGAGAGACGTCCGCTATATGATGTCAGACAGACGCTCGCTGGAGCACAGGCCGGAGAGACGTCCGCTATATGGTGATGTCAGACAGACGCTCGCTGGGGCACAGGCCGGAGAGACGTCCGCTATATGGTGATGTCAGACAGACGCTCGCTGGGGCACAGGGAGAAGAGACGTCCGCTATATGGTGATGTCAGACAGACGCTCGCTGGAGCACAGGCCGGAGAGACGTCCGCTATATGGTGATGTCAGACAGACGCTTGCTGGAGCACAGGCCGGAGAGACGTCCGCTATATGATGCCAGACAGACGCTCGCTGAAGCACAGGCCGGAGAGACGTCCGCTATATGGTGATGTCAGACAGACGCTCGCTGGGGCACAGGGAGAAGAGACGTCCGCTAAATGGTGATGCCAGACAGACGCTCGCTGGAGCACAGGCCGGAGAGACGTCCGCTATATGGTGATGTCAGACAGACGCTCGCTGGGGCACAGGCCGGAGAGACGTCCTCTATGTGGTGATGTCAGACAGACACTCGCTGGGGCACAGGCCGGAGAGACGTCCGCTATATGGTGATGTCAGACAGACGCTCGCTGGGGCACAAGGAGAAGAGACGTCCGCTATATGGTGATGCCAGACAGACGCTCGCTGGAGCACAGGCCGGAGAGACGTCCGCTATATGGTGATGTCAGACAGACACTCGCTGGGGCAGAGGCCAGAGAGACGTCCGCTATATGGTGATGTCAGACAGACACTCGCTGGGGCAGAGGCCGGAGAGACGTCCACTATATGGTGATGTCAGACAGACGATGGAGCACAGGCCGGAGAGACGTCTGATATATGATGATGTCAGACAGACGCTCGCTGGGGCACAGGCCGGAGAGACGTCCGCTATATGGTGATGTCAGACAGACGCTCGCTGGGGCACAGGCCGGAGAGACGTCCGCTATATGGTGATGTCAGACAGACGCTCGCTGGAGCACAGGCCGGAGAGACGTCCGCTATATGGTGATGTCAGATAGACGCTCGCTGGGGCACAGGCCGGAGAGACGTCCACTATATGGTGATGTCAGACAGACACTCGCTGGGGCAGAGGCCGGAGAGACGTCCGCTATATGGTGATGTCAGACAGACGCTCGCTGGGGCAGAGGCCGGAGAGACGTCCGCTATATGGTGATGTCAGACAGACACTCGCTGGGGCAGAGGCCGGAGAGACGTCCGCTATATGGTGATGTCAGACAGACGCTCGCTGGGGCACAGGGAGAATAGACGTCCGCTATATGGTGATGTCAGACAGACGCTCGCTGGAGTACAGGGAGAAGAGACGTCCGCTATATGGTGATGTCAGACAGACGCTCGCTGGAGCACAGGCCGGAGAGACGTCCGCTATATGGTGATGTCAGACAGACGCTCGCTGGAGCACAGGGAGAAGAGACGTCCGCTATATGGTGATGTCAGACAGACGCTCGCTGGAGCACAGGCCGGAGAGACGTCCGCTATATGGTGATGTCAGACAGACGCTCGCTGGGGCACAGGCCGGAGAGACGTCCTCTATATGGTGATGTCAGACAGACGCTCGCTGGGGCACAGGCCGGAGAGACGTCCTCTATGTGGTGATGTCAGACAGACGCTCGCTGGGACACAGGCCGGAGAGACGTCCGCTATATGGTGATGTCAGACAGACGCTCGCTGGAGCACAGGCCGGAGAGACGTCCGCTATATGGTGATGTCAGACAGACGCTCGCTGGGGCACAGGGAGAAGAGACGTCCGCTATATGGTGATGTCAGACAGACGCTCGCTGGAGCACAGGCCGGAGAGACATCCGCTATATGGTGATGTCAGACAGACGCTGGAGCGCAGGCCGGAGAGACGTCCGCTATATGGTGATGTCAGACAGACGCTCGCTGGAGCACAGGCCGGAGAGACGTCCGCTATATGGTGATGTCAGACAGACGCTCGCTGGAGCACAGGCCGGAGAGACGTCCGCTATATGGTGATGTCAGACAAACGCTCGCTGGGGCACAGGGAGAATAGACGTCCGCTATATGGTGATGTCAGACAGACGCTCGCTGGGGCACAGGCCGGAGAGACGTCCGCTATATGGTGATGTCAGACAGACGCTCGCTTGGGCACAGGGAGAAGAGACGTCCGCTATATGGTGATGTCAGAAAGACGCTCGCTGGAGCACAGGCCGGAGAGACGTCCGCTATATGGTGATGTCAGACAGACGCTCGCTGGGGCACAGGGAGAAGAGACGTCCGCTATATGGTGATGTCAGACAGACGCTCGCTGGGGCACAGGCCGGAGAGACGTCCGCTATATGGTGATGTCAGACAGACGCTCGCTGGGGCACAGGCCGGAGAGACGTCCTCAATGTGGTGATGTCAGACAGACGCTCGCTGGGACACAGGCCGGAGAGACGTCCGCTATATGGTGATGTCAGACAGACGCTCGCTGGAGCACAGGCCGGAGAGACGTCCGCTATATGGTGATGTCAGACAGACGCTCGCTGGAGCACAGGCCGGAGAGACGTCCTCTATATGGTGATGTCAGACAGACGCTCGCTGGGGCACAGGGAGAAGAGACGTCCGCTATATGGTGATGTCAGACAGACGCTCGCTGGGGCACAGGCCGGAGAGACGTCCTCTATATGGTGATGTCAGACAGACGCTCGCTGGAGCACAGGGAGAATAGACGTCCGCTATATGGTGATGTCAGACAGACGCTCGCTGGGGCACAGGCCGGAGAGACGTCCTCTATATGGTGATGTCAGACAGACGCTGGGGCACAGGCCGGAGAGACGTCCGCTATATGGTGATGTCAGACAAACGCTCGCTGGAGCACAGGGAGAATAGACGTCCGCTATATGGTGATGTCAGACAAACGCTCGCTGGGGCACAGGGAGAATAGACGTCCGCTATATGGTGATGTCAGACAGACGCTCGCTGGGGCACAGGCCGGAGAGACGTCCGCTATATGGTGATGTCAGACAGACGCTCGCTGGAGCACAGGAAGAATAGACGTCCGCTATATGGTGATGTCAGACAAACGCTCGCTGGGGCACAGGGAGAATAGACGTCCGCTATATGGTGATGTCAGACAGACGCTCGCTGGGGCACAGGCCGGAGAGACGTCCGCTATATGGTGATGTCAGACAGACGCTCGCTTGGGCACAGGGAGAAGAGACGTCCGCTATATGGTGATGTCAGAAAGACGCTCGCTGGAGCACAGGCCGGAGAGACGTCCTCTATATGGTGATGCCAGACAGACGCTCGCTGGGGCAGAGGCCGGAGAGACGTCCTCTATATGGTGATGCCAGACAGACGCTCGCTGGGGCAGAGGCCGGAGAGACGTCCGCTATATGGTGATGTCAGAAAGACGCTCGCTGGAGCACAGGCCGGAGAGACGTCCGCTATATGGTGATGCCAGACAGACGCTCGCTGGGGCAGAGGCCGGAGAGACGTCCGCTATATGGTGATGTCAGACAGACGCTCGCTGGGGCACAGGGAGAAGAGACGTCCGCTATATGGTGATGTCAGACAGACGCTCGCTGGGGCACAGGCCGGAGAGACGTCCGCTATATGGTGATGTCAGACAGACGCTCGCTGGGGCACAGGCCGGAGAGACGTCCTCAATGTGGTGATGTCAGACAGACGCTCGCTGGGACACAGGCCGGAGAGACGTCCGCTATATGGTGATGTCAGACAGACGCTCGCTGGAGCACAGGCCGGAGAGACGTCCGCTATATGGTGATGTCAGACAGACGCTCGCTGGAGCACAGGCCGGAGAGACGTCCTCTATATGGTGATGTCAGACAGACGCTCGCTGGGGCACAGGGAGAAGAGACGTCCGCTATATGGTGATGTCAGACAGACGCTCGCTGGGGCACAGGCCGGAGAGACGTCCTCTATATGGTGATGTCAGACAGACGCTCGCTGGAGCACAGGCCGGAGAGACGTCCTCTATATGGTGATGTCAGACAAACGCTCGCTGGAGCACAGGGAGAATAGACGTCCGCTATATGGTGATGTCAGACAGACGCTCGCTGGGGCACAGGCCGGAGAGACGTCCTCTATATGGTGATGTCAGACAGACGCTCGCTGGAGCACAGGCCGGAGAGACGTCCGCTATATGGTGATGTCAGACAAACGCTCGCTGGAGCACAGGGAGAATAGACGTCCGCTATATGGTGATGTCAGACAAACGCTCGCTGGGGCACAGGGAGAATAGACGTCCGCTATATGGTGATGTCAGACAGACGCTCGCTGGGGCACAGGCCGGAGAGACGTCCGCTATATGGTGATGTCAGACAGACGCTCGCTTGGGCACAGGGAGAAGAGACGTCCGCTATATGGTGATGTCAGAAAGACGCTCGCTGGAGCACAGGCCGGAGAGACGTCCGCTATATGGTGATGTCAGACAGACGCTCGCTGGGGCACAGGGAGAAGAGACGTCCTCTATATGGTGATGTCAGACAGACGCTCGCTGGAGCACAGGGAGAAGAGACGTCCGCTATATGGTGATGTCAGACAGACGCTCGCTGGGGCACAGGCCGGAGAGACGTCCGCTATATGGTGATGTCAGACAGACGCTCGCTGGGGCACAGGCCGGAGAGACGTCCTCTATGTGGTGATGTCAGACAGACGCTCGCTGGGACACAGGCCGGAGAGACGTCCGCTATATGGTGATGTCAGACAGACGCTCGCTGGAGCACAGGCCGGAGAGACGTCCGCTATATGGTGATGTCAGACAGACGCTCGCTGGAGCACAGGCCGGAGAGACGTCCTCTATATGGTGATGTCAGACAGACGCTCGCTGGGGCACAGGGAGAAGAGACGTCCGCTATATGGTGATGTCAGACAGACGCTCGCTGGGGCACAGGCCGGAGAGACGTCCGCTATATGGTGATGTCAGACAGACGCTCGCTGGGGCACAGGCCGGAGAGACGTCCTCTATGTGGTGATGTCAGACAGACGCTCGCTGGGACACAGGCCGGAGAGACGTCCGCTATATGGTGATGTCAGACAGACGCTCGCTGGAGCACAGGCCGGAGAGACGTCCGCTATATGGTGATGTCAGACAGACGCTCGCTGGGGCACAGGGAGAAGAGACGTCCGCTATATGGTGATGCCAGACAGACGCTCGCTGGAGCACAGGCCGGAGAGACGTCCTCTATATGGTGATGTCAGACAGACGCTCGCTGGAGCACAGGCCGGAGAGACGTCCGCTATATGGTGATGTCAGACAGACGCTCGCTGGAGCATAGGCCGGAGAGACGTCCGCTATATGGTGATGTCAGACAGACACTCGCTGGGGCACAGGCCGGAGAGACGTCCGCTATATGGTGATGTCAGACAGACGCTCGCTGGGGCACAGGGAGAAGAGACGTCCGCTATATGGTGATGCCAGACAGACGCTCGCTGGAGCACAGGCCGGAGAGACGTCCGCTATACGGTGATGTCAGACAGACGCTCGCTGGGGCACAGGCCGGAGAGACGTCCGCTATATGGTGATGTCAGACAGACGATGGAGCACAGGCCGGAGAGACGTCTGCTATATGATGATGTCAGACAGACGCTCGCTGGGGCACAGGCCGGAGAGACGTCCGCTATATGGTGATGTCAGACAGACGCTCGCTGGGGCACAGGCCGGAGAGACGTCCGCTATATGGTGATGTAGACAGACGCCCGCTGGGGCACAGGCCGGAGAGACGTCCGCTATATGGTGATGTCAGACAGACGCTCGCTGGGGCACAGGCCGGAGAGACGTCCGCTATATGGTGATGTCAGACAGACGCTCGCTGGGGCACAGGCCGGAGAGACGTCCGCTATATGGTGATGTCAGACAGACGCTCGCTTGGGCACAGGGAGAAGAGACGTCCGCTATATGGTGATGTCAGAAAGACGCTCGCTGGAGCACAGGCCGGAGAGACGTCCGCTATATGGTGATGTCAGACAGACGCTCGCTGGGGCACAGGGAGAAGAGACGTCCGCTATATGGTGATGTCAGACAGACGCTCGCTGGGGCACAGGCCGGAGAGACGTCCGCTATATGGTGATGTCAGACAGACGCTCGCTGGGGCACAGGCCGGAGAGACGTCCTCAATGTGGTGATGTCAGACAGACGCTCGCTGGGACACAGGCCGGAGAGACGTCCGCTATATGGTGATGTCAGACAGACGCTCGCTGGAGCACAGGCCGGAGAGACGTCCGCTATATGGTGATGTCAGACAGACGCTCGCTGGAGCACAGGCCGGAGAGACGTCCTCTATATGGTGATGTCAGACAGACGCTCGCTGGGGCACAGGGAGAAGAGACGTCCGCTATATGGTGATGTCAGACAGACGCTCGCTGGGGCACAGGCCGGAGAGACGTCCTCTATATGATGTCAGACAGACGCTGGAGCACAGGCCGGAGAGACGTCCTCTATATGGTGATGTCAGACAGACGCTCGCTGGGGCACAGGGAGAAGAGACGTCCGCTATATGGTGATGTCAGACAGACGCTCGCTGGGGCACAGGCCGGAGAGACGTCCTCTATATGGTGATGTCAGACAGACGCTCGCTGGAGCACAGGCCGGAGAGACGTCCTCTATATGGTGATGTCAGACAAACGCTCGCTGGAGCACAGGGAGAATAGACGTCCGCTATATGGTGATGTCAGACAGACGCTCGCTGGGGCACAGGCCGGAGAGACGTCCTCTATATGGTGATGTCAGACAGACGCTCGCTGGAGCACAGGCCGGAGAGACGTCCGCTATATGGTGATGTCAGACAAACGCTCGCTGGAGCACAGGGAGAATAGACGTCCGCTATATGGTGATGTCAGACAAACGCTCGCTGGGGCACAGGGAGAATAGACGTCCGCTATATGGTGATGTCAGACAGACGCTCGCTGGGGCACAGGCCGGAGAGACGTCCGCTATATGGTGATGTCAGACAGACGCTCGCTTGGGCACAGGGAGAAGAGACGTCCGCTATATGGTGATGTCAGAAAGACGCTCGCTGGAGCACAGGCCGGAGAGACGTCCGCTATATGGTGATGTCAGACAGACGCTCGCTGGGGCACAGGGAGAAGAGACGTCCTCTATATGGTGATGTCAGACAGACGCTCGCTGGAGCACAGGGAGAAGAGACGTCCGCTATATGGTGATGTCAGACAGACGCTCGCTGGGGCACAGGCCGGAGAGACGTCCGCTATATGGTGATGTCAGACAGACGCTCGCTGGGGCACAGGCCGGAGAGACGTCCTCTATGTGGTGATGTCAGACAGACGCTCGCTGGGACACAGGCCGGAGAGACGTCCGCTATATGGTGATGTCAGACAGACGCTCGCTGGAGCACAGGCCGGAGAGACGTCCGCTATATGGTGATGTCAGACAGACGCTCGCTGGGACACAGGCCGGAGAGACGTCCGCTATATGGTGATGTCAGACAGACGCTCGCTGGAGCACAGGCCGGAGAGACGTCCTCTATATGGTGATGTCAGACAGACGCTCGCTGGGGCACAGGGAGAAGAGACGTCCGCTATATGGTGATGTCAGACAGACGCTCGCTGGGGCACAGGCCGGAGAGACGTCCGCTATATGGTGATGTCAGACAGACGCTCGCTGGGGCACAGGCCGGAGAGACGTCCTCTATGTGGTGATGTCAGACAGACGCTCGCTGGGACACAGGCCGGAGAGACGTCCGCTATATGGTGATGTCAGACAGACGCTCGCTGGAGCACAGGCCGGAGAGACGTCCGCTATATGGTGATGTCAGACAGACGCTCGCTGGGGCACAGGGAGAAGAGACGTCCGCTATATGGTGATGCCAGACAGACGCTCGCTGGAGCACAGGCCGGAGAGACGTCCTCTATATGGTGATGTCAGACAGACGCTCGCTGGAGCACAGGCCGGAGAGACGTCCGCTATATGGTGATGTCAGACAGACGCTCGCTGGAGCATAGGCCGGAGAGACGTCCGCTATATGGTGATGTCAGACAGACACTCGCTGGGGCACAGGCCGGAGAGACGTCCGCTATATGGTGATGTCAGACAGACGCTCGCTGGGGCACAGGGAGAAGAGACGTCCGCTATATGGTGATCCCAGACAGACGCTCGCTGGAGCACAGGCCGGAGAGACGTCCGCTATACGGTGATGTCAGACAGACGCTCGCTGGGGCACAGGCCGGAGAGACGTCCGCTATATGGTGATGTCAGACAGACGATGGAGCACAGGCCGGAGAGACGTCTGCTATATGATGATGTCAGACAGACGCTCGCTGGGGCACAGGCCGGAGAGACGTCCGCTATATGGTGATGTAGACAGACGCCCGCTGGGGCACAGGCCGGAGAGACGTCCGCTATATGGTGATGTCAGACAGACGCTCGCTGGGGCACAGGCCGGAGAGACGTCCGCTATATGGTGATGTAGACAGACGCCCGCTGGGGCACAGGCCGGAGAGACGTCCGCTATATGGTGATGTCAGATAGACGCTCGCTGGGGCACAGGCCGGAGAGACGTCCACTATATGGTGATGTCAGACAGACACTCGCTGGGGCAGAGGCCGGAGAGACGTCCGCTATATGGTGATGTCAGACAGACACTCGCTGGGGCAGAGGCCGGAGAGACGTCCGCTATATGGTGATGTCAGACAGACGCTCGCTGGGGCACAGGGAGAATAGACGTCCGCTATATGGTGATGTCAGACAGACGCTCGCTGGGGCACAGGGAGAAGAGACGTCCGCTATATGGTGATGTCAGACAGACGCTCGCTGGAGCACAGGCCGGAGAGACGTCCGCTATATGGTGATGTCAGACAGACGCTCGCTGGGGCACAGGCCGGAGAGACGTCCTCTATACGGTGATGTCAGACAGACGCTCGCTGGGGCACAGGCCAGAGAGACGTCCGCTATATGGTGATGTCAGACAGACGCTCGCTGGGGCACAGGCCAGAGAGACGTCCTCTATATGGTGATGTCAGACAGACGCTCGCTGGGACACAGGCCGGAGAGACGTCCTCTATGTGGTGATGTCAGACAGACGCTCGCTGGAGCACAGGCCGGAGAGACGTCCTCTATGTGGTGATGTCAGACAGACGCTCGCTGGGACACAGGCCGGAGAGACGTCCTCTATATGGTGATGTCAGACAGACGCTCGCTGGGGCACAGGGAGAAGAGACGTCCGCTATATGGTGATGTCAGACAGACGCTCGCTGGAGCACAGGCCGGAGAGACATCCGCTATATGGTGATGTCAGACAGACGCTGGAGCGCAGGCCGGAGAGACGTCCGCTATATGGTGATGTCAGACAGACGCTCGCTGGAGCACAGGCCGGAGAGACGTCCTCTATGTGGTGATGTCAGACAGACGCTCGCTGGGACACAGGCCGGAGAGACGTCCGCTATATGGTGATGTCAGACAGACGCTCGCTGGAGCACAGGCCGGAGAGACGTCCGCTATATGGTGATGTCAGACAGACGCTCGCTGGGGCACAGGGAGAAGAGACGTCCGCTATATGGTGATGCCAGACAGACGCTCGCTGGAGCACAGGCCGGAGAGACGTCCTCTATATGGTGATGTCAGACAGACGCTCGCTGGAGCACAGGCCGGAGAGACGTCCGCTATATGGTGATGTCAGACAGACGCTCGCTGGAGCATAGGCCGGAGAGACGTCCGCTATATGGTGATGTCAGACAGACACTCGCTGGGGCACAGGCCGGAGAGACGTCCGCTATATGGTGATGTCAGACAGACGCTCGCTGGGGCACAGGGAGAAGAGACGTCCGCTATATGGTGATGCCAGACAGACGCTCGCTGGAGCACAGGCCGGAGAGACGTCCGCTATACGGTGATGTCAGACAGACGCTCGCTGGGGCACAGGCCGGAGAGACGTCCGCTATATGGTGATGTCAGACAGACGATGGAGCACAGGCCGGAGAGACGTCTGCTATATGATGATGTCAGACAGACGCTCGCTGGGGCACAGGCCGGAGAGACGTCCGCTATATGGTGATGTCAGACAGACGCTCGCTGGGGCACAGGCCGGAGAGACGTCCGCTATATGGTGATGTAGACAGACGCCCGCTGGGGCACAGGCCGGAGAGACGTCCGCTATATGGTGATGTCAGATAGACGCTCGCTGGGGCACAGGCCGGAGAGACGTCCGCTATATGGTGATGTCAGACAGACACTCGCTGGGGCAGAGGCCGGAGAGACGTCCGCTATATGGTGATGTCAGACAGACGCTCGCTGGGGCACAGGGAGAATAGACGTCCGCTATATGGTGATGTCAGACAGACGCTCGCTGGGGCACAGGGAGAAGAGACGTCCGCTATATGGTGATGTCAGACAGACGCTCGCTGGAGCACAGGCCGGAGAGACGTCCGCTATATGGTGATGTCAGACAGACGCTCGCTGGGGCACAGGCCGGAGAGACGTCCTCTATATGGTGATATTAGACAGACGCTCGCTGGAGCACAGGCCGGAGAGACGTCCGCTATATGGTGATGTCAGACAGACGCTCGCTGGGGCACAGGCCGGAGAGACGTCCTCTATACGGTGATGTCAGACAGACGCTCGCTGGGGCACAGGCCAGAGAGACGTCCGCTATATGGTGATGTCAGACAGACGCTCGCTGGGGCACAGGCCAGAGAGACGTCCTCTATATGGTGATGTCAGACAGACGCTCGCTGGGACACAGGCCGGAGAGACGTCCTCTATGTGGTGATGTCAGACAGACGCTCGCTGGAGCACAGGCCGGAGAGACGTCCTCTATGTGGTGATGTCAGACAGACGCTCGCTGGGACACAGGCCGGAGAGACGTCCGCTATATGGTGATGTCAGACAGACGCTCGCTGGAGCACAGGCCGGAGAGACGTCCGCTATATGGTGATGTCAGACAGACGCTCGCTGGGGCACAGGGAGAAGAGACGTCCGCTATATGGTGATGTCAGACAGACGCTCGCTGGAGCACAGGCCGGAGAGACATCCGCTATATGGTGATGTCAGACAGACGCTGGAGCGCAGGCCGGAGAGACGTCCGCTATATGGTGATGTCAGACAGACGCTCGCTGGAGCACAGGCCGGAGAGACGTCCTCTATGTGGTGATGTCAGACAGACGCTCGCTGGGACACAGGCCGGAGAGACGTCCGCTATATGGTGATGTCAGACAGACGCTCGCTGGGGCACAGGGAGAAGAGACGTCCGCTATATGGTGATGTCAGACAGACGCTCGCTGGAGCACAGGCCGGAGAGACATCCGCTATATGGTGATGTCAGACAGACGCTGGAGCACAGGCCGGAGAGACGTCCGCTATATGGTGATGTCAGACAGACGCTCGCTGGAGCACAGGCCGGAGAGACGTCCGCTATATGGTGATGTCAGACAGACGCTCGCTGGGGCACAGGGAGAAGAGACGTCCGCTATATGGTGATGTCAGACAGACGCTCGCTGGGGCACAGGCCGGAGAGACGTCCGCTATATGGTGATGTCAGACAGACGCTCGCTGGAGCACAGGCCGGAGAGACGTCCTCTATGTGGTGATGTCAGACAGACGCTCGCTGGGGCACAGGCCGGAGAGACGTCCGCTATATGGTGATGTCAGACAGACGCTCGCTGGGGCACAGGGAGAAGAGACGTCCGCTATATGGTGATGTCAGACAGACGCTCGCTGGGGCACAGGCCGGAGAGACGTCCGCTATATGGTGATGTCAGACAGACGCTCGCTGGGGCACAGGGAGAAGAGACGTCCGCTATATGGTGATGTCAGACAGACGCTCGCTGGGGCACAGGCCGGAGAGACGTCCGCTATATGGTGATGTCAGACAGACGCTCGCTGGGGCACAGGCCGGAGAGACGTCCGCTATATGGTGATGTCAGACAGACGCTCGCTGGGGCACAGGCCGGAGAGACGTCCTCTATGTGGTGATGTCAGACAGACGCTCGCTGGGACACAGGCCGGAGAGACGTCCGCTATATGGTGATGTCAGACAGACGCTCGCTGGAGCACAGGCCGGAGAGACGTCCGCTATATGGTGATGTCAGACAGACGCTCGCTGGAGCACAGGCCGGAGAGACGTCCGCTATATGGTGATGTCAGACAGACGCTCGCTGGGGCACAGGGAGAAGAGACGTCCGCTATATGGTGATGTCAGACAGACGCTCGCTGGAGCACAGGCCGGAGAGACATCCGCTATATGGTGATGTCAGACAGACGCTGGAGCACAGGCCGGAGAGACGTCCGCTATATGGTGATGTCAGACAGACGCTCGCTGGAGCACAGGCCGGAGAGACGTCCGCTATATGGTGATGTCAGACAGACGCTCGCTGGAGCACAGGCCGGAGGGACGTCCGCTATATGGTGATGTCAGACAGACGCTCGCTGGAGCACAGGCCGGAGAGACGTCCGCTATATGGTGATGTCAGACAGACGCTCGCTGGAGCACAGGCCGGAGAGACGTCCGCTATATGGTGATGTCAGACAGACGCTCGCTGGAGCACAGGCCGGAGAGACGTCCGCTATATGGTGATGTCAGACAGACGCTCGCTGGAGCACAGGCCGGAGAGACGTCCGCTACATGGTGATGTCAGACAGACGCTCGCTGGAGCACAGGCCGGAGAGACGTCCGCTATATGGTGATGTCAGACAGACGCTGGAGCACAGGCCGTTGAGACGTCCTCTATATGGTGATGTCAGACAGACGCTCGCTGGAGCACAGGCCGGAGAGACGTCCGCTATATGGTGATGTCAGACAGACGCTCGCTGGGGCACAGGCCGGAGAGACGTCCTCTATATGGTGATGTCAGACAGACGCTCGCTGGAGCACAGGCCGGAGAGACGTCCGCTATATGGTGATGTCAGACAGACGCTCGCTGGGGCACAGGCCGGAGAGACGTCCTCTATGTGGTGATGTCAGACAGACGCTCGCTGGGACACAGGCCGGAGAGACGTCCGCTATATGGTGATGTCAGACAGACACTCGCTGGAGCACAGGCCGGAGAGACACATTCGCCAGAAGACTCGCTACACTCATCAGGAGGGCGTTAAACTAGAAGAAGAGGGGACGGGAAGAAAAACATTAGACTCGAACAAAGACGACCCAGGAAAACATACTCAGAAGGGAGGTAAGAACATTTCTAAAACAATCCACAGTGAGGAGATTGGAACAAAACAAAATCCTCTAAACTGCATGCTCGCAAACGCCAGAAGCCTGACAAACAAGATGGAAGAACTAGAAGCAGAAATATCTACAGGTAACTTTGACATAGTGGGAATAACCGAGACATGGTTAGATGAAAGCTATGACTGGGCAGTTAACTTACAGGGTTACAGTCTGTTTAGAAAGGATCGTAAAAATCGGAGAGGAGGAGGGGTTTGTCTCTATGTAAAGTCTTGTCAAAAGTCCACTTTAAGGGAGGATATTAGCGAAGGGAATGAGGATGTCGAGTCCATATGGGTTGAAATTCATGGAGGGAAAAATGGTAACAAAATTCTCATTGGGGTCTGTTACAAACCCCCAAATATAACAGAAACCATGTAAAGTCTACTTCTAAAGCAGATAGATGAAGCTGCAACCCATAATGAGGTCCTGGTTATGGGGGACTTTAACTACCCGGATATTAACTGGGAAAGTGAAACCTGTGAAACCCATAAAGGCAACAGGTTTCTGCTAATAACCAAGAAAAATTATCTTTCACAATTGGTGCAGAATCCAACCAGAGGAGCAGCACTTTTAGACCTAATACTATCTAATAGACCTGACAGAATAACAAATCTGCAGGTGGTTGGGCATTTAGGAAATAGCGACCACAATATTGTGCAGTTTCACCTGTCTTTCACTAGGGGGACTTGTCAGGGAGTCACAAAAACATTGAACTTTAGGAAGGCAAAGTTTGAACAGCTTAGAGATGCCCTTAATCTGGTAGACTGGGACAATATCCTCAGAAATGAGAATACAGATAATAAATGGGAAATGTTTAAGAACATCCTAAATAGGCAGTGTAAGCGGTTTATACCTTGTGGGAATAAAAGGACTAGAAATAGGAAAAACCCAATGTGGCTAAACAAAGAAGTAAGACAGGCAATTAACAGTAAAAAGAAAGCATTTGCACTACTAAAGCAGGATGGCACCATTGAAGCTCTAAAAAACTATAGGGAGAAAAATACTTTATCTAAAAAACTAATTAAAGCTGCCAAAAAGGAAACAGAGAAGCACATTGCTAAGGAGAGTAAAACTAATCCCAAACTGTTCTTCAACTATATCAATAGTAAAAGAATAAAAACTGAAAATGTAGGCCCCTTAAAAAATAGTGAGGAAAGAATGGTTGTAGATGACGAGGAAAAAGCTAACATATTAAACACCTTCTTCTCCACGGTATTCACGGTGGAAAATGAAATGCTAGGTGAAATCCCAAGAAACAATGAAAACCCTATATTAAGGGTCACCAATCTAACCCAAGAAGAGGTGCGAAACCGGCTAAATAAGATTAAAATAGATAAATCTCCGGGTCCGGATGGCATACACCCACGAGTACTAAGAGAACTAAGTAATGTAATAGATAAACCATTATTTCTTATTTTTAGTGACTCTATAGCGACAGGGTCTGTTCCGCAGGACTGGCGCATAGCAAATGTGGTGCCAATATTCAAAAAGGGCTCTAAAAGTGACCCTGGAAATTATAGGCCAGTAAGTCTAACCTCTATTGTTGGTAAAATATTTGAAGGGTTTCTGAGGGATGTTATTCTGGATTATCTCAATGAGAATAACTGTTTAACTCCATATCAGCATGGGTTTATGAGAAATCGCTCCTGTCAAACCAATCTAATCAGTTTTTATGAAGAGGTAAGCTATAGGCTGGACCACGGTGAGTCATTGGACGTGGTATATCTCGATTTTTCCAAAGCGTTTGATACCGTGCCGCACAAGAGGTTGGTACACAAAATGAGAATGCTTGGTCTGGGGGAAAATGTGTGTAAATGGGTTAGTAACTGGCTTAGTGATAGAAAGCAGAGGGTGGTTACAAATGGTATAGTCTCTAACTGGGTCGCTGTGACCAGTGGGGTACCGCAGGGGTCAGTATTGGGACCTGTTCTCTTCAACATATTCATTAATGATCTGGTAGAAGGTTTACACAGTAAAATATCGATATTTGCAGATGATACAAAACTATGTAAAGCAGTTAATACAAGAGAAGATGGTATTCTGCTACAGATGGATCTGGATAAGTTGGAAACTTGGGCTGAAAGGTGGCAGATGAGGTTTAACAATGATAAATGTAAGGTTATACACATGGGACGAGGGAATCAATATCACCATTACACACTGAACGGGAAACCACTGGGTAAATCTGACAGGGAGAAGGACTTGGGGATCCTAGTTAATGATAAACTTACCTGGAGCAGCCAGTGCCAGGCAGCAGCTGCCAAGGCAAACAGGATCATGGGGTGCATTAAGAGAGGTCTGGATACACATGATGAGAGCATTATACTGCCTCTGTACAAATCCCTAGTTAGACCGCACATGGAGTACTGTGTCCAGTTTTGGGCACCGGTGCTCAGGAAGGATATAATGGAACTAGAGAGAGTACAAAGGAGGGCAACAAAATTAATAAAGGGGATGGGAGAACTACAATACCCAGATAGATTAGCGAAATTAGGATTATTTAGTCTAGAAAAAAGACGACTGAGGGGCGATCTAATAACCATGTATAAGTATATAAGGGGACAATACAAATATCTCGCTGAGGATCTGTTTATACCAAGGAAGGTGACGGGCACAAGGGGGCATTCTTTGCGTCTGGAGGAGAGAAGGTTTTTCCACCAACATAGAAGAGGATTCTTTACTGTTAGGGCAGTGAGAATCTGGAATTGCTTGCCTGAGGAGGTGGTGATGGCGAACTCAGTCGAGGGGTTCAAGAGAGGCCTGGATGTCTTCCTGGAGCAGAACAATATTGTATCATACAATTATTAGGTTCTGTAGAAGGACGTAGATCTGGGTATTTATTATAATGGAATATAGGCTGAACTGGATGGACAAATGTCTTTTTTCGGCCTTACTAACTATGTTACTATGTTACTATGTCCGCTATATGGTGATGTCAGACAGACGCTCGCTGGGGCACAGGCCGGAGAGACGTCCTCTATATGATGTCAGACAGACGCTCGCTGGAGCACAGGCCGGAGAGACATCCGCTATATGGTGATGTCAGACAGACGCTGGAGCACAGGCCGGAGAGACGTCCGCTATATGGTGATGTCAGACAGACGCTCGCTGGAGCACAGGCCGGAGAGACGTCCGCTATATGGTGATGTCAGACAGACGCTCGCTGGAGCACAGGCCGGAGAGACGTCCGCTATATGGTGATGTCAGACAGACGCTCGCTGGAGCACAGGCCGGAGAGACGTCCGCTATATGGTGATGTCAGACAGACGCTGGAGCACAGGCCGGAGAGACGTCCTCTATATGGTGATGTCAGACAGACGCTCGCTGGAGCACAGGCCGGAGAGACGTCCGCTATATGGTGATATCAGAAAGACACTCACTGGAGCACAGGCCGGAGAGACGTCCTCTATATGGTGATGTCAGACAGACGCTCGCTGGAGCACAGGCCGGAGAGACGTCCGCTATATGGTGATGTCAGACAGACACTCGCTGGGGCACAGGCCATAGAGACGTCCGCTGTATGGCGACAATACATTCGGCACGCCCAGTTCAGATGCAGGAAAAATAGAAATAATTTTATTGGTATAGGTACATTAACCGTTTGATGTTTCGGCCAACGCTAGACCTTCATCAGAAATGATCTTCAGCTTTTGAGAATGAAAAGATCAGATACACCTGAGCAGAAAAAGTCAGAGTAACCGAATAGAGCGCTGAGACATGCTCTGCTGTGCCGAGGGTACGGCGCCTTACTGTCACAGCACATGAGAGCCTCGGCGGCTTGTTAGGTAACCGCTATAGCTTGACCTGATCCAATTTGCTCATCTCTAGTTATGAAATGGTTCAGGGGCTTTTCCAGTTCCCTGTCCTCTGGGGGCTTCGCCTGCTTTTTGGCTTCATCTGGGCCGGGTCGATGCTTCTGAGCAAAGATCAGTTTACATTTTGTGCCTAAAAGACGGACCCTTTGGTATAGACTGGAAGGTGGGCGCAGCTCAGAGGGTCCGCCAGGTTCTCAGTGACGTGAACCGGCATTGTGCTGGGATTAAGCAGTAATTCTGAGCTTCTCCGTTTTTGCTGATGGACTTTATGCGCCTTTTTGATGAATTTGTAGGAATTCATACTTTTTTGATTTTGAGATAAAAACTCTGCAAAAAAAAAAAGAAGCACAAAAACGACAAGAAATGAATAATCGCGCAGAAGACGTAGATGTTAGGAGCCGTCAGACATTGGAGAAAGTTTCTGATTCTATTGCAAAGCACCAGATCCTCCCGGCAGATCCCACCGCACTTGTCCAGTCCACAACTGCTTTCTTGAGTCTGAGGCAAAGGCCCTAAAAGTGGGGTCCAATGTCGCGGGGTGGGCCTGGTACGTGGCCAGAGCCAGTCCTCCGGATGATGAGTGTAGTAGTCATGAGTCAGCATCGGACCCCCGCAGCACCCTCGACGCCTCCGGGGCTTTTCCTCCTGGAATCGGTGCAGTGGTCATGAGTCAGCAGCACGCCAGAAACGTCATGAGTCATCACCGGATCTGCAGCTTCCTCTAATCACTTCCATCCAGGCGGCCATAGCTGCGGCCTCAGTCACGTAGCCGGCAGCACCACAGCCGGACGGGGGCAGAAGAGCTGCACTCTGCCCAATACTGCAAAAGGGGAAGTGCCATCACTTCATTGATGCTCCAATCACATCCAAAGCTGCAACTACACTGCTTTCCTTGGATGATGTTTTATACGCAGTCAGATTAACGACCTAATGCAAGACGACTTCGGAAATGAGCAGGAAGGTAACGTCAGGTGTGACTGGTGCGGACACAGCAAGTCCGACAGAAACCAGAGAGTGAGCCGGGAGCACAACATGTATCACACTGCACAGTGCTCCGCAGACCAGCAGAGGGCAGCACAGTGCTCCGTCCACCAGTAGAGGGCAGCACAGCGCTCCGGAGACCAGCAGAGGGCAGCACAGTGCTCCGGAGACCAGCAGAGGGCAGCACAGTGCTCCGGCCACCAGCAGAGGGCAGCACAGCGCTCCAGAGACCAGCAGAGGGCAGCACAGTGCTCTGGCCACCAGCAGAGGGCAGCACAGCGCTCCGGAGACCAGCAGAGGGCAGCATAGGGTTCCGTAGAGCAGCAGAGGGCAGCACAGCGCTCCGGAGACCAGCAGAGGGCAGCATAGGGTTCCGGAGAGCAGCAGAGGGCAGCACAGTGCTCCGGAGACCAGCAGAGGGCAGCACAGCACTCCGGCGAGCAGCAGAGGGCAGCACAGCGCTCCGGAGACCAGCAGAGGGCAGCACAGCGCTACGGAGACCAGCAGAGGGCAGCACAGCGCTCCGGAGACCAGCAGAGGGCAGCACAGCGCTCCGGAGAGCAGCAGAGGGCAGCACAGCGATCCGGAGAGCAGCAGAGGGCAGCACAGCGCTCCGGAGAGCAGCAGAGGGCAGCACAGCGCTCCGGAGACCCGCAGAGGGCAGCACAGCGCTCCGGAGACCAGCAGAGGGCAACACAGCGCTCCGAAGACCAGCAGAGGGCAACACAGCGCTCTGGCCACCAGCAGAGGGCAGCACAGTGCTCCGGCCTTCAGCAGAGGGCAGCACAGCGCTACGGAGACCAGCAGAGGGCAGCACAGTGCTCTGGCCACCAGCAGAGGGCAGCACAGAGCTCCAGAGACCAGCAGAGGGCAGCACAGCGCTCCGGAGAGCAGCAGAGGGCAGCACAGCACTCCGGAGAGCAGCAGAGGGCAGCACAGCGCTTCGGAGAGCAGCAGAGGGCAGCACAGCACTCCGGAGACCAGCAAAGGGCAGCACAGCGCTACGGAGAGCATCAGAGGGAAACACAGCGCTACGGAGAGCATCAGAGGGCAGCACAGTGCTCCGGAGACTAGCAGAGGGCAGCACAGTGCTCCAGCGAGCAGCAGAGGGCAGCACAGCGCTCCGGAGACCAGCAGAGGGCAGCACAGCGCTCCGGAGACCAGCAGAGGGCAGCACAGCACTCCGGAGAGCAGCAGAGGGCAGCACAGCGCTTCGGAGACTAGCAGAGGGCAGCACAGCGCTCCAGCCACCAGCAGAGGGCAGCACAGCGCTCCAGCCACCAGCAGAAAACAGCACAGTGCTTCGGCCACCAGCAGAGGGCAGCACAGTGCTCCGGCCACCAGCAGAGGGCAGCACAGTGCTCCGGAGACCAGCAGAGGGCAGCACAGCGCTCCGGAGAGCAGCAGAGGACAGCACAGCGCTCCAGCCACCAGCAGAGGGCAGCACAGCGCTCCGGCCACCAGCAGAGGGCAGCACAGTGCTCCGGCCACCAGCAGACGGCAGCACAGTGCTCCGGCCTCCAGCAGAGGGCAGCACAGCGCTCCGGAGACCAGCAGAGGGCAGCACAGCGCTCTGGCCACCAGCAGAGGGCAGCACAGCGCTCCGGAGACCAGCAGAGGGCAGCACAGCGCTCCGGAGAGCAGCAGAGGGCAGCACAGCATTCCGGAGAACAGCAGAGGGCAGCACAGCACTCCGGAGACCAGCAGAGGGCAGCACAGCGCTACGGAGAGCATCAGAGGGCAACACAGCGCTACGGAGAGCATCAGAGGGCAGCACAGCGCTCCGGCCACCAGCAGAGGGAAGCACACTATTCCGACCACCACCAGAGGGCAGCAGAGAGAGGACACAGGCAGCACAGCGCTCCGGAGAGCAGCAGAGGGCAGCACAGCGCTTCGGAGACCAACAGAGGGCAGCACAGCGCTCTGGAGACCAGCAGAGGGCAGCACAGCGCTCCGGAGACCAGCAGAGGGCAACTCAGCGCTCTGGAGTCCAACAGAGGGCAGCAGAGAGAGGACACAGGCAGCACTGTGAGTGCAGTTCTGAATGTGATTAGAGACTGACGCTCCTGTGCACTGTAGATACTCGATATCACACTGGATCCGCTCGGCTCGCACTCACTTAATAGGTTAGATAAAGGGTCTCAGTACTTGGACCCTGAAAAATGAAAAGTGAGTAAAAGCTTAGTAACCCTTTCGGGACTGCTCCGGTGAGTAATCGTGCAGTCATTCTCCCGCTGTGCTTGTTCTGCAGCACACTGCCCCAAAACTGCTGGACATTACTGAGGCTTTCATGAAAGTCTACAGGGTTCTAAGCACTGATAAGACGGCACAGCGGTGCGAGTTCTCAGGAATCAGATCCACTCTGCATGAACGATGGAAAAGTTGCAGTGTTTGTGCCAAGTGTGAACATGTCCAGAATATGTGCACATGTCCCCCCAGACACAGACGGGCCGGCCCCCCAGATCCTGCACCCACCTCTGCTTCAGCAGCGCCTTGTTGTCTTCGATGCCGATCCTGTCCGGATAATCCCGCTTGAAAATTTCAAAAGCTTCTTGGCGACCGAGCGACATCTGCTCTCCTGCGGAGGAAAAGAGGACGATGAGGACGTCTGCACATTACCGGACTACAAATCTCCCTGCACCGAAACACTGCACCGACGAAACACTGCAACAAACCTCAGCTCCGAATCATTGCTCATACTAACTGACAAAAAACGGATACTATACACAAAGGAGGGAACAGATCAGCCGCTCTGCCCCATCTCTGCAGGGTGAAAACAGCACACGGAACCAAAACAGCACAGTCTGGCATAACTCAGATCTGCACATAAACATTCAACATTTTACCCCTCTAGACACCGATGTACAAGGAGTAAGATGCCGGCGAGGGTCCGGCGTCTCCATATTACTGATCACCGAAAGGACAAGAACTATGGAGCAAATCTATGACAGATTCATGACCACCGGGATTAGATGTGAAGAGCAAAATCTCCGCAAAGTGTATAAGAAAGGACCAGAACGTCTCCCGAAAGGGCCGGCTGTATCTCCAGATAGTGAGAAGGTACAGCGGGATCCTCAGGGGACCCAGGAGAAGCCTCCAAGAAAAGCACAGATCTCCCCCATCAGACGGAGCGATGGTAGAGGCAGGGCTGTGGAGTCGGTAAGCCACAGTTGCGACTCCGACTCCTGGATTTTATCAGGTTCCGACTCCGACTCCGACTCCTTCATAAATGGCCAATTAGGAACAATAAATTTACTGTTGTCAAATATTAACATCGTGCTTATTCAGTTTCTCACCATCATATAAGTAATCAGACCACTTAGAGCAAAAACTATATTTATTAGAATACAATTAGAATATAGCAAATAACTTTTCTAAACTTTTCTAAACTCTTGTAAGTAAATATGCAATAAACACTGTTATGCAGTTAATAAGAAGAAATCTATAAATTTGTCCTCAGAAAAAGGCTTGCCTGTGTCAGATCCTCCTTCATGGATGCCGTCAAATCTGATGTAATTATTTTGAGAGCACAGAACGACCTCTCTACACTAACTTGGGTTGGTGGCAAAGCAGTGACCACTCGGGCAACATCTCTGACACTGTCAGGATACAGAGGAATCGCTTGTTGCGCTGTTATTTTTGATGAACGGTCAAATTTCTCAATATCTATTAGTGCACATGAAAGATTCTGCTGAAACGTCCTGGCTGTGTTCTTTGATGGGGATGACTCTTCTATGCGGGAACGCTTTGCACGGTCCTTGTGATCCTAATATTTTTCTAAATTAAATTCATCAGTTGATGAGGGTGAAGATGTGGCAGGACGACCAAATTCTTCTTGTTCCTCCTGACTGTTCTGCAACCCTTTCATCCTTACTGCTATTCTTTTCCTTTAGTTAGCTGTTGATCATCTAGAAGAATCCGATGCATTGGGTCTACATAAACAGCTGCCAAAAGAATGTTATTCTGTAATAGTAGCTCCTCTCTCCGTTTCATTGATGTAGCAATGCCACTTGCAATTAACCCTCCTCTTTGGGACAGGCGAAACATCAGGTTCTTCCAGGTTCTTTTCCTTTAAGAATATACCTGGAGTTAAGTCCTCTGCTTGTCATTTTTTAGTCACTGTAAATGGGTGCTCTAGCAATTTTTCCAGCTCAGTCACCTGATTCCACTGACTTTCTTATAGCATCAGTTGAGGGTTGGCCATGTCTACAAGAAAGGTTTTCAGTTCAACCAAGCACTGAATCATTAAGTAAGTACTGCCCCATCGTGTGGCTTGATCAATAATTGCCCCTTTTCCAGCACGTCTCTTCAAAATTGAGTCAGCTTTAGGGGTTCTGGCAACAATAGCCAATTTTCTCACCTTGCCAATCAGTGCAGCAGCATGTCCTCCTTGCAGACTGTCTCTTATAGCCGGCTGTAGCGTATGCACAACACAGCGCATGTGATGAATGAAAGAACGTATTGACAGTTTCAACAAGATCATCTAAACTATCATGTTGCCGTTCATCTGAAGCAGCTTCAGTTTGCTCCTCAGTTACAATACTGTGTCCTCTAATTTCAAACATTTCTGTGTCTGTGTTCTTCTAGCTGCTGGCCACCATCATTACTCTCATTCATTAGCTTAATAGTACTTATCATATTTGAAGCATTGTCAGTTACGGCAGAAAGAACTTGCTCTTTTTTAAGTTCAGTCTTGCAGAACCTTTTCCACCAAGACCTGGAGAAACTCACTGGTGTGATGAGCTTTGGTGTCTTTTACTGCCAATGTCTTGGTAACTATTTCATTTTTGTCACAAACAAATTGGACATTGATGGCAAAATAGTTCACTCTGTGACGTGTGCAGGCATCCATTTTAAGAAACAGAAAGCGTCCCTTGAGAGTTTTTTTTAAGTTCTTCCTTTTGTTTAAAAGCTTTTTCGATTACTAATTTTCTAATACTCTCTCTCTCCAGAGGAACACCAAGCTTGCGGGCCATTTCCCCATTCAGACACATAACAGCTGGTCGTCAAAATAATGAAATAGGCACACTATCCTTTACAACAAGCTCTATAATCTGTTTTTTAAATGTATCTACTGTCATTGTCACAGTAACTTTGTCACTGACAAATTATCTTGCAACTGATGGCTACAAAGTTCTCTGCTCCTTTGTTTGGCTGGAAGAGCTGGGCACTGGTTCATTGGTTTGGATACAGTCTTTCTCATCCACTGCTTTCAGTACTTCTGGATGAAAGCGCTGTAAATGTCTCTTTAGATTAGAAGCTCTGGTAGGAGCATTTTTATCTTTGCCTGAATCTGCACTGATCTTGGCTTCACAGCATTTGTTTTCGTCTGGATCATTTGTCATACACTGACAGACATAATGTTTTCTACCTTGAGTGATGGTGAAATGTTCAAATACAGCTGATTTAATGTGACACTTCTTTGACATTCTCAGGTTTATTAATTCTGCATTCACAATCCAAATGACAATTCTTTTTCCTAAAAACAATTGTACAAAATTATTGCCAGGTCGTACAACTGATATAGTGGTCAGTAATACTGTTATTCCTCATGTACTCACAGTTAACTGATGCAAAGTTTGTTGAAAGGATAATACTTCTTACAGTCTTCCTCTCCTCAACAGCAGCTGTGAGATGCTTGGAAGAGGCACACCAAACATCTAGTCTAGAGGAGGAGCTTTACTACTAAGAATTTGCAACACATTTTCACTTTCAGTTTCATACATTGTAAGTAGGGGGGTTGGGGCAGCATGAGGTTAACCAAGTATAAGATTAGATAAGGTCAGTGGAGAACAGTGACACACAAGAAGTAAATGTTAGAAATGTCTCTATCTCCAGCAGAACTGCTTATCACTGTTGTTCATAGTTTGAAAGAACATATATATTTGAGTAACATTTATAAAATTCACATGAAAGTTCAATTAAGAAATATTAATACATTTTTTTTTTTTAAAGCTGGAGTCGGAGTCGGTACATTTCTACCGACTCCGACTCCAACCAAAACTAACTCCGACTCCACGACTCTGACTTCAACTCCAACTCCACAGCCCTGGGTAGAGGGACACGAACAACGGCCGGCAGTCACCGAAATCACGGAGCTTCACAGCCGAGTGTAGGGTGTCTGCTGGAAAGGCTGCTAATACCGCCACATGCAGGATCATCCGCCACAACAAGCTACAAAAAAGCGCAGGGACAGACCACGCCAAGCGGGAGAAGCTGCCACTCCAGAGCAACTCCCCAAACACTGCATCTTATAAGAAATACGGTCACCATGTCCTCACAATAATGAGAAGAATATATCTATTATAATACTGCCCTCTATGTACAATAATATAACTACTATAATACTGCCTCCTATGTACAAGTATATAACTACTATAATACTGCCTCCTATGTACAAGTATATAACTACTATAATACTGCTCCTATGTACAGGAATATAACTACTATAATACTGCTCTTATGTACAAGAATATAACTACTATAATACTGCTCTTATGTACAAGAATATAACTACTATAATACTGCCTCCTATGTACAAGTATATAACTACTATAATACTGCCCCTATGTACAAGAATATAACTACTATAATACTGCTCTTATGTACAAGAATATAACTACTATAATACTGCCCCTATGTACAAGAATATAAATAATATAATACTGCTCCTATGTACAAGAATATAACTACTATAATACTGCTCCTTATATACAAGAATATAACTACTATAATACTGCTCCTATGTACAGGAATATAACTACTATAATACTGCCCCTATACACAAGAAAATAACTACTATAATACTGCCTCATATGTACAAGAATATAACTACTATAATACTGCCCGTATACACAAGAATATAACTACTATAATACTGCCCCTATGTGCAAGAATATAACTACTATAATACTGCCCCTATATACAAGAATATTACTACTATAATACTGCCCCTATGTACAAGAATATAACTACTATAATACTGCTCCCCTATGTACAAGAATATTACTACTATAATACTGCTACTATGTATGTACAAGAATATAACTACTGTAATACTGCTCCCCTGTGTACAAGAATATAACTGAATATAACTACTACAATACTGCCTCATATGTAAAAGAATATAACTACTATAATACTGCTCCCTATGTACAAGAATATAACTACTATAATACTGCTCCCTATGTACAAGAATATAACTGCTATAATACTGCTCCCTATGTACAAGAATATAACTACTATAATACTGTCCCCTATGTACAAGAATATAACTACTATAATACTGTCCTATGTACAAGAATATAACTACTATAATACTGCTCCTATGAACAAGAATATAACTACTATACTATAATACTGCCCCTATGTACAAGAATATAACTACTATAATACTGCTCCTATGTACAAGAATATAACTACTATAATACTGCTCCCCTATGTCCAAGAATATTACTACTATAATACTGCTACTACGTATGTACAAGAATATAACTACTGTAATACTGCTCCCCTGTGTACAAGAATATAACTGAATATAACTACTATAATACTGCCTCATATGTAAAAGAATATAACTACTATAATACTGCTCCCTATGTACAAGAATATAACTACTATAATACTGCTCCCTATGTACAAGAATATAACTGCTATAATACTGCTCCCTATGTACAAGAATATAACTACTATAATACTGTCCCCTATGTACAAGAATATAACTACTATAATACTGTCCTATGTACAAGAATATAACTACTATAATACTGCTCCTATGAACAAGAATATAACTACTATACTATAATACTGCCCCTATGTACAAGAATATAACTACTATAATACTGCTCCTATGTACAAGAATATAACTACTATAATACTGCTCCCCTATGTACAAGAATATTACTACTATAATACTGCTACTACGTATGTACAAGAATATAACTACTGTAATACTGCTCCCCTGTGTACAAGAATATAACTGAATATAACTACTATAATACTGCCTCATATGTAAAAGAATATAACTACTATAATACTGCTCCCTATGTACAAGAATATAACTACTATAATACTGCTCCCTATGTACAAGAATATAACTGCTATAATACTGCTCCCTATGTACAAGAATATAACTACTATAATACTGTCCCCTATGTACAAGAATATAACTACTATAATACTGTCCTATGTACAAGAATATAACTACTATAATACTGCTCCTATGAACAAGAATATAACTACTATACTATAATACTGCCCCTATGTACAAGAATATAACTACTATAATACTGCTCCTATGTACAAGAATATAACTACTATAATACTGCCCCTATGTACAAGAATATTACTACTATAATACTGCTACTACGTATGTACAAGAATATAACTACTGTAATACTGCTCCCCTGTGTACAAGAATATAACTGAATATAACTACTATAATACTGCCTCATATGTAAAAGAATATAACTACTATAATACTGCTCCCTATGTACAAGAATATAACTACTATAATACTGCTCCCTATGTACAAGAATATAACTGCTATAATACTGCTCCCTATGTACAAGAATATAACTACTATAATACTGTCCCCTATGTACAAGAATATAACTACTATAATACTGTCCTATGTACAAGAATATAACTACTATAATACTGCTCCTATGTACAAGAATATAACTACTATAATACTGCTCCCCTATGTACAAGATTATAACTGAATATAACTACTATAATACTGCTCCCCTATGTACAAGAATATAACTGAATATAACTACTATAATACTGCCCTCTATGTACAAGAATATAACTACTATAATACTGCCTCATATGTAAAAGAATATAACTACTATAATACTGCCCCTATGTACAAGAATATAACTACTATAATACTGCCCCTATGTACAAGAATATAACTACTATAATACTGCTCCTATGTACAAGAATATAACTACTATAATACTGCCCCTATGTACAAGAATATAACTACTATAATACTGCTCCTATGTACAAGAATATAACTACTATAATACTGCTCCTATGTACAGGAATATAACTACTATAATACTGCTCCTATGTACAAGAATATAACTACTATAATACTGCCTCCTATGTACAAGAATATAACTACTATAATACTGCTCCTATGTACAGGAATATAACTACTATAATACTGCTCCTATGTACAAGAATATAGCTACTATAATACTGCTCCTATGTGCAAGAATATAACTACTATAATACTGCTCCTATGTACAAGAATATAACTACTATAATACTGCTCCTATGTACAAGAATATAACTACTATAATACTGCCCCTATGTACAAG